>NC_062983.1:6009691-6749608 GCF_023078275.1 Leguminivora glycinivorella
TGGGAATACAAAACTCTTGCGGTGTAAGTGCGGAACCATACAAGATAACGACCACTTATCTTACCACGCGATCCTGGAGCACAGCTTACTACAGACAAGCTACTTCACCTTGAAAAACGTTGAAAACATCAGTTATCGTCTGAAATGTCGTTTGGCTCTATTTTGTGAAAATAACATAGTGGAAGATATTATTAAAAGGGATCTTATTTTCGATGGCGCTTACGTCCCGCGGCGTCGTATTTGTACACGAACATCGTTCAAAACGCCGTAAGCGCTATCGACAATAAGTTCCCTTTACCCAGATAACGTCACAAAGATTTGGGTTTGGTACTCATGAAATGACTTAAAATGGTTTCACGCTTGTCAGAAAACGGGATAAGTAGCTAAAAGAAGATAATGCATTTAATTTCACGGATTTCGTATACGTAGCAAATTCTAACGTATTCCCGTTTTGTAGAAGAAAGCGCTACAACAGCGAGTGAATGTTATCGACTCAAAACGATAAACTTGCTATCAATTATATGTGTTGTCAAACAAGGAGTATTAGTTTAGTAGCAAGTACGTATAGTCACCAACAATAGTATATACTATGTTACTCTTCGAAGACCGCAAAAGTATGTGACACTCTCTTATGGCTCTAAAAATAAATTCATAATCATAAATCATAAATATTTTATTTGTAAACATAGGTACATATAAATCTTACATGGAGTTGTGTCAGTGTCGCTATGCTTTGCCTGTAGGCATACAAATATTTTTTTGTGGCGATTGAGCATGCAGCAAATATTAAACAAATAAGATCTAAGACTAAACCTAATCTAAATGATATTCATGTCAGATATTTTTGCGGCTTCCGAAGATACACAGTACACATACAATAACATATTATTGCTGTGTAGTATAACACCCCGCTACCCCTTAATTAATTACACCCTAAATTACCTAACTTAAGTCCAAATTGTTAGCCCTAATTAAAACAATACACTATTAAAAATTGGCCATTAAAACAAATACTGTGATCGTCTAGTAAGTGGTAGGACCCCATAGTTGTGCGTAGCAATCCAGATTCTTTTTACCTTTAGGAACTTGCTATTAGGGGTAAATTTAAGTTGATAAAACTAAGGCAGTAATATATTCACTTGAGGTATAATAAGCTGAGAGAGAACGTCATTTGTGAAAGAATTTAGTGCGTTGAGATAAAAGTGTGTGAGAATGGTAAAATTGTGTAAGGAATATAAATACAGGAAATATATTAAAAATAAATACAAGACATTATTTAAAATGGGGTTAATTGTTTCCGACCCACGAGTCCCTTATACGTAGGAATAATAGGTGTATAATATAATATAGCCTATTATAAGGACCTCGCTCGAGCATATGTACAAACTAGGTTGCTGGTTCAATTTATGCTTTATCAAACATTGAACAAATGGGATCCTTAGAACAAAAGTAAACTGATGTAAAGTGTCTTTGCTCTACTTAAAAATGTACTACCATAATAGTAGATATCAAATATTTAATCAAGGATCCTTTAATCCCGGTATAATTTTATATGTTTTGGGATGTTTCTGCAACCAAGTCCTCTAACGTCAGGATAGAAACTGCTCTGCCTACCCCTGGTCTATCAAGGAAACAGAATATCTATTTTGATACCCTTTATTGGGCCTATTCATTGACCTTCTTTTGATACTAAGACAAATACTTCATTGATCTAGCCTTTCGAATGACAAAACCCCAGACTCACACGCCATCCCATATATATATTTTGATTCGGCCATAGCCATCGAAGGTTGTCCAAGATCACAAAATATAAATTCTATATGCGTGCAATTTCCCACGTTCCGAGTATAGTGGTCCGTTGCTTGACATCGTGTTTCACTAGTCAATGCTAGAATTGTTTGATCTCCCAGACAACGATATCGTTAACCATATTATGAAAATGGAATGATGATTCCAAAGTCTGCCAATCTCGAGGCCAGTGTCAATGATTCAACTTTTGTGAACAATCTTATTTTTATATCAATGATTCTCCTTGATAGCGACAGGATCCTAACATCCATAGATGTCCTATGCCTCCCTAGTATTTAGTATTAGTATTAATTCCCACAAGTTATCCTTTAACTCTAATAAAGTTTACATGTTATGAACAATAAATAAAGTTATTAATCCTACTTTCATTGATATAGCAAAATTATCTTACTTAAAGATGAGACAAAAGTATGAAAATCCTTCTAATCACCCAAAGAGATTCTAGCTAATAGAATGTGTATGTACATAAAGTAAATATGTGTAATATTTTATGTATCTAAATAGTAGTCATATTAGAGATACTCAGATCCGAATTTTAATTAATAATATTCCAAATTAACCGTTAGTGTTAATTGTATGTAATAAATAAATTGAAATTTGAACGACTTAAAATAATTACCACATAAATATAACATTCATGAATATCTTGTTCATATGAAATGAATAAGTACCACTATTTAAAATTATCACCTTCAGAAAATAGCACTAATCTAAAATTACAAATATAAACACATTCAAAATAAACAATTTGGACACTTACTGGTAGTCTTCAAGTCTACTTTACCAAGATACCTTCTCGCCAGTCTCCAACCTCTCAATCTTGTATCTTAAACTCCTGATGTCAACACCTCAACGTTCCCTCGCCGAATGCCCTCTCTGACGCTGCGCTCTGAGTTTTATTGTCCCGATTTTAACGCATGCGCTGTGTTGTTTTATGGCTAACAATGTCTGATTTCGCCAGTTGTGCCTAAAACGCCTAATGTGCCGGACTTGCCTATTGTGCCTAAAACGCCTATTGTGCCGATTTCGCCTATTGTGCCTAAAACGCCTATTGTGCCGGTTTTAATTCCGAGAATTTCTATTTTTAATTTGTTGGAATTCCATTTCGTATGTAAGTTGTTTTCGTTTTATTTATTTGCAATTTTTAAGTTTTTATCTCTGTATGCATTTGTTTCTAAGCATAATTATTATAGATATATCTTATGATTTGAACCGAGGACTGTGTGGTCCGTTACATCTGCCCCTTTTATTTTCGTTTGATTCAAAATAACATTTTGTGTTAAACGAAAATAACCAATAAAATAATTCAGTTATTGAAATTTTCAATTTCCCATTTTCATAGTTGTGGTGAATAAAAGTGACCAATACTCAAAAGAACCTCACTGATCCAGCACGAATTATGAACTTAATAGTTACCCAGACACATGAGTCAAATTGTCACCAGCCAGAATTTTCATTCCAGTAAAAGCATTTGGTTGTGAATCAAATGTACCCTAATGGTAAAATCCTTGCATCCTCATATGGGTAGTTAGTCACATTGTCCGACAGGTAACCCGCTATCTCCATTGTCCAGATATTATGAACTTACAAAGATCTCTTCACTAGAAAGAAAAAGCCTTTCTATTCTCAGGTAGCCACTGACAACTGTTCTCCCCATAGTTCAAGGAACCAGTCCACAACTCAATACTAATCAATAATTTTCCTCCTTTCTCGGCATAATGTCCTATGTATAATTATAAGAGTAATCAGACAATCAATGTTTTAATCAAATCAACAATTTTATAAATATGATTCCATGTTAAGTCACATTTTTTTTTTATATATGCCAGACAAAATTATCTGATTTATCCCATAAAGACACAGGGTGTGTGTTTAGTTCGTTTGTTAGCGGCATGTAGAGTATGTTGTTACCAAAAGAATGTACCTGTAAAAGGTATAAATTATTTATCCTAACACCTAACTCTTTTGGTATCAAGTTTGTGTAACCCTTTCCCCATTTCGAAATTCCAATAACTGCCGTCACTATTCTCAGACTTGCAAACACGAAGAAACCCTTCCTATCTTCAGATAACACTTCATCCATTCATCTAGCTAATTCCTCTCTTCTTTCTATTATGCTAATCTCATTTATACTACTCGTTCAGATTTCATCCTTCCTCATGCGCTCAATTTCACTGTTTCTGACATACCTGCAAGTCCACTTAGATAATGACAGTAAAAATAATGTATGATATCATAATTAATAAGCTCTCTCTTTTCCCTGTTGCTATTTCAATTTTTCAAATTGATCAAAATCTAAAATAATATACATACTTATATCATAAGTATAGGTACTATGTTATTCTTTACTTTATGAATCAGCCTACGCTATCACGTCTTACATTTAACTTTCGCATTAACCCTATACAAACGTACGCAAAACTGCAAAATATTGTATGTGATGCCAATTACCGTTAAGTATTAATTACATCTTTCAACCTTTTTTATGGAAGATGATACGAAATATTGCTAAGAATTCTCCTTTTGTAAATAGGAAATATAATACAAGTACCTAACTTGTTACGCCTAGCTGCTCTGATAACATCTTCTAACTCTATGACATAACTATCTTCTAGTATTATCGTTACAAACATACACACATACCTACATACTGAACTATCATTAGCTTAATAAACCTATCGAACGCGCATGTGACACTGTTTGAGTTGCAGCGTCCATAGGTCACGGTAACCGCTTTACATCAGACGGGCCGCACGCCTGTTTGCCACCAACGCAGTATATAAAAAGATGGAAGACACATGAGTGAAAGTTTCCAAACATGACGAAATATGAGACTTGGTTGCACATAATATTGTACATGTACTATTTTCCTGAATAAATGATTGCAACAATTGTTGCATTGTTACACAACGATGGTAGTATGGCTACCGTACCGTACATCGAAATCTACAGATCCAACTGAAATCTTACTTTGTTTTGTAAACGATTGAACAAGAATTACGTTTCAAACCGTATGCGAGCGAAACCGCGGGCAAAAGCTAGTAAATCCTGTACTACTACGCATTACCTATTTATCTCATTTTATAACTAATATGGTTCTACGATCCGTTATTTAGCAAAACATAGAAAGTTTGAAATTTGGTGTTCTTCAACTGACCTTTTAATTTGTCATAGTATACTAGCAGTCTAAACAAAGTTTTACTATAATAATATTTTTCTCCTCAATGAAACTCCACAGAATATATTTATATGAATCATGGATGTTTCCCTTGTATACAAGCATGTTTTCATCCATTCAAATAGGCATATCGTCGCCCAGCACCCATAGCACAAAATTTGCTAGGTTTGGGGCTAAGTTGAGCTGCGTAAGATGTCCCCAATATTTATTTATTTATTTCATATTTATATAAAAAAGCATTAAGATTGAATGTAAACGTCAAATTACTGTCTCTATTTTATTATTCTACAATTCGTTCCACATAGTCTGCAGAGCCCCATTCATACTGGATAAATTTTAGTCGCATCCGGTCCGTCAAATGTCTTATGATCTATAGAGCCCTTTTGATTTTTCTATGGCAACATTTGCTATGCTGACGTCTTGCCACGTCATTACTGTCAGTCAGACAGAAATAAAAGGAAAATGGATGCCGTTCAGACGTACACGCATTATTTGGAACTGAAAATTACGTAATTTATCGACCTGCTGGCTTGTATTTGTTATAAATCATAAAAAAGTGAGTAATACATTAACTAAGTAATGATATATGTTGTTAGTAATGTGGTAAATACAACACAAAATGTGTATAACGAATGTAATAAATAAATGATTGTTTGCTTTTAGCCTGTGACCGCAGTGGAACTACGTGGTTTTCTTTCGTGATGATTTGATGATACCTCAATGGAATTGAGCCAAGTTTTCGCCGTAAGTAATAATGTATTTAACTTGTCCATCACAAAGCAGTTCATAGTTTAGTTTAAACCTTGACTTGCTAAAATAATAAAATGTTTTCCAATAGAGAGATTGTCTAATTCATATAGCGCACTACAATAACATCTTAATTCTGGTCTTAGAGATGGGGAATATTAGTAAGCCTACAACCTTCTATTTCTTATGTCCGCCTATTGACATGTTTTAGGTATTGGGTGCTAGATGCCCCTTGGAGTTAAGCCCCAGTGCCACTATACTACCTTACCAGTTATGTGTGGGTGTCCTAAGGCACCCCAGAGATGCAAAGGACCTTCACAAACTCACGCCACGCCTTCCTATCTTCAGCAACCCTCGTGACCTCGCTCCACCAGCTCGAATCTGTCACTCGCAGCTCATTTTCGACGGACCGCTTCCATGAGTAGACAAGGCACCGACGATCACGGCTTGCATCACCTGTACTGCTATGTAATATGTAAGTTACACTTTAATGTCTAATGATTCTGTAATCTGTTAACTAATCTCACCTAGTGATAATTATTTGTATGCTTTGAATTATAAGATACGGGTTCGAACCGCAAATCATACCGATAAATACTTGAGAACTGTCATCTGATATTTGCCAGTTGCTTTTGAGTGAAGGAAATCATCGTGAGGAAACCAGACTAATTTCAATAAGACCTATTGAAAATTAGTGCCTACGCCAAATCCTGGAATTAGCTGTCAAACAGACTCCATGCTTCCATGAGCCGGAATAATAAAGTATGACCAAGCAATGTTGGTTTTAAGCCAAAATTGTATAAATGAAGAATGTAAGCATTACCGAATGTCAATAATAAGAATCATGCTTAGTTTGTAATCAAGTAGGCCTGTACAAAAATGCCCCTTCAATTTTTATTATTTATTTACCTTTTATGTTGTCAAGTCAATTATTTCACTTTGGTTTGACTAAACTTTATTTCGATAATGTATTGTAGGATAAAATTGAAATTTATCCCGTAATTAAAATAAACCCTAATTAATAAAATGATCAAATACCTATTTAGTTATAAAATCTCTGCCAATCAATCTTATTCTTATAACTAGGCTTATTTCCTACTTAATTAATAAATATTTTCTTAAATTTTCCAGAGCATGCTGAACAATGCTGCCATTATACTAGGATCAACGTCCTGCCCCTTCCCCGGCTGTGTACAAATTGGAACTCCATTGGCATGCCCCTTTGACTGAGCAACTTGTGTATGTGTGTGTGCTCGAAACACATTCACTTGCAACAGAATGACTCCCAGGCTGACCTGGCTCAGTTCCTGTATGTCTGATCTACATCCACAATGGTAAAATGTTTTATTTATTTATTTATTATTCTTTGGTTTACTCTAGGGTAAATAATATTGTTTTCCCCTTATTCCTGATTCTAATAATAGCAAGTCTATTACAGACTGACTCCATTTGTTCATTCAAACTATTATACTGTGCACTATACAATGCACAGACTCTACTACTAAGTCTAAAATCTTAAGTCTAGCTTATCTACCTACATTTTTCATTTATCATTATGCTAAGCTACTGCATCCACTGATAACTGGTTCAAGAAATTAAAATATAGACAGACGGATAATCTGACAAAAGTCATAAATATAGGAAACCTACTAGAATTGATCTAATCACAAACTAGAGATTAATATTGTATAAGCTTATTTTTATCAATTCTGCTTTCCTATTGTAATCTTAGGTTATATTGTGACTGTTTCAGAGATAATAACAAGCTACATGTTACCTATTGAACTGAAATTTTATTAACTCATTAAGTGGGATGACAATACAATATTACAATATCATCAAGCTGATTTTCATGAAGATGACTGACAAACAATGCAATTCATTATATGACTTGTTGACCTGTATGTACAATACAATATAACAATATCATTGAGCTGATTTGATGAAGATGTCTGACAAACAATGCAATTCATTATATGACTTGTTGACCTGTATGTATAAAAAAAGGAATGCACATCCAATAGTGGAATTGCATTCTAAATGTTTTAACTGAAATGTATTTACCCTTCATTTTTGTTCCAGGTTTCAATGAAAGAGTGAAAATTCTTCTCCATGTACAATCACTTCCAACGCCTACACTGACTACACCAAATATGATCATCACTCAACGTGTCTCACATCAAGATACTTTTCAAAAGTCATCGAGAAGAGGAACATAATATCTTTTCCCATGGTTTCCTGAATAATCCTAACTAAAAGTTACTTCTCTATTCTATTTTTCCTGCATGGAGTGGCGCTTTTCCGTCTAATGGAAACGAAATGAACATATATGCTCTGGGGTTTTTTGTTTTTGTGCACCTTTTCAATATTACTAATAAAGCATTTTGTGGATGTTTCATTTACCACCTTCCTTCATAATTTTGCTAGTGTGTGATTCACCATATCCTTAATTATTAAATGCAATAGCTACTGCAATCTGTTCACTGATGGGAATCATTTCATGTTAACACAGCTCTGAATACTATCTTATATAATGACTCAGACTGACTGTCAATAAAAATATTCCTAGCTATAAGCTTGCCTGAGGTTAATGAATGGTGTGCCTAACTCCTTACTTGAGTACACTTAAGTACTATGCTTAAATTCTAGATTGTATGTTCTTGACAATTAGCTACTTGATTGTCTCTTTCAAGTAATTTTAATTTGTTCACACTTCAGTGGAAGACAACTAATCCTTAGTTGTTAGTAAGTATGAGACGTGCTAATTGCTACTAGTTTCCCTATGATTATGAATACCATTACTTATTCTAATGTTAATCTCATTTAAAAATAAATCAAAATAAGATCAATGAGTCGCCCTATTGACAACTTAAGATTAAACAGCCTCTATTTGTCAGTATAATCACAGCTAAAATAGATATTTCACAGCTTAACGCTTCTCTAGACCAATCATCATTTTATTTCCTAGTTTTTCTCTAGCTGATAACAGCTTATCACTAATCAGTTGATAACACGGAAAAGGGGCGAGAAGATAGTGAGGTAAGAGTGAACACGATATTGTCTTGCTGTCAAAGTGACATCTACCATGATATGCGACACTGTTGACACATGAAGAATAGATTTTGACAAAATGTACTTAATCAAGTCTGTGTATCGCATACTGTCATTAATTTAGCTTATTCTGTTTCTTAAAAGAACATGCCAATACTAGCAACTTGTACATGACATATATACATACTACATGCCAAATCTAGTTAGAAATCAATTCCTACAGAGGCCCACAGATTAAAGTACCTAAAATACTAGCAGTATTTCCTTGCTTATTACTACTTAATTTAGTGAGACTGGCAGATATATTATAACCAACAGAATGGAAAATCTTGATTCACTAAACAGTAAAAGTTTCCCTTATCATAAAACATGTAAAATCTTCGAATTTTAAATTATTTGTATGTATCTAAGTATTTATAATCTTCCATGATATCGTTTTAAAGAACCCTCGACACAAAATTACCACAAGACAGTCGATCTGTGCGTAATTGCTTTCAGTAACGACTAATTTGTTTTAGTACAAAACTTTCCCAGTAGATAAATATAACTGATACCATTGAGGTTTTATTTTTGCTATAATCTCTTCATTATCGCAACAGAATAAATATTAGCTAGAAAACGAATAACTTTTCTAAATTTGCCATTCCAATTGAATTGTTTCATTGACAGCTGGTTTGACATTTTTACAATAGCCTCAAATACTTTCTTCTATCCCCGGTGTTGCCCCGGTGTCCCTAGTCAACGTCAAAGTTTTCCGCACGTGTTATCACTGTTATCAGTTTGTACGCACGTTGTTGATCGATAATTATGTTATTGTTTACATACAATACCATGTGCACACGCGATTCCAATTATCGTATAAAGCCGCGTCCTAAGTTCGTAACGGGTAACGTTTATAAGTTTAGTTTATGCTAGAAGCACAAACTGTCATTAGTTCTTTGAATAGTGAATTAAAGTGAAATAAAAATCTAATTAGATAAGTGATAAGCCTACAATGGTTTTAAAATTACACAGCTATGTCTAAAGTGAGTGAAATGTGTTGTGCAAAGTGCAATGTTTCTGTTTCAATATCGGATTATAACTTTGTTTAAAAATCCAGGTTAGTGACCTTAAACTTACAAAACTTACTTCAAGATGAAACGTATCTTAGAAAACTATCAATAGCTTGATTGCCCCTTAGACTATTACGCAGTGGTTAATAAGAATAGACGAATGATACAAAATTAACATAAAGTTTCAGCATGAAGGATAGCAAGTTCCCAAAAAGGATATCTCATTCACAGCAACACTTTGTGACAAAATGTCACTTGAATATGCTAACAATTGGACATATTTAGGGTCTATTACATCCTGGTCACGGCACCACTTTATAACACCCCGCTACCCCTTAATTAATTACACCCTAAATTACCTAACTTAAGTCCAAATTGTTAGCCCTAATTAAAACAATACACTATTAAAAATTGGCCATTAAAACAAATACTGTGATCGTCTAGTAAGTGGTAGGACCCCATAGTTGTGCGTAGCAATCCAGATTCTTTTTACCTTTAGGAACTTGCTATTAGGGGTAAATTTAAGTTGATAAAACTAAGGCAGTAATATATTCACTTGAGGTATAATAAGCTGAGAGAGAACGTCATTTGTGAAAGAATTTAGTGCGTTGAGATAAAAGTGTGTGAGAATGGTAAAATTGTGTAAGGAATATAAATACAGGAAATATATTAAAAATAAATACAAGACATTATTTAAAATGGGGTTAATTGTTTCCGACCCACGAGTCCCTTATACGTAGGAATAATAGGTGTATAATATAATATAGCCTATTATAAGGACCTCGCTCGAGCATATGTACAAACTAGGTTGCTGGTTCAATTTATGCTTTATCAAACATTGAACAAATGGGATCCTTAGAACAAAAGTAAACTGATGTAAAGTGTCTTTGCTCTACTTAAAAATGTACTACCATAATAGTAGATATCAAATATTTAATCAAGGATCCTTTAATCCCGGTATAATTTTATATGTTTTGGGATGTTTCTGCAACCAAGTCCTCTAACGTCAGGATAGAAACTGCTCTGCCTACCCCTGGTCTATCAAGGAAACAGAATATCTATTTTGATACCCTTTATTGGGCCTATTCATTGACCTTCTTTTGATACTAAGACAAATACTTCATTGATCTAGCCTTTCGAATGACAAAACCCCAGACTCACACGCCATCCCATATATATATTTTGATTCGGCCATAGCCATCGAAGGTTGTCCAAGATCACAAAATATAAATTCTATATGCGTGCAATTTCCCACGTTCCGAGTATAGTGGTCCGTTGCTTGACATCGTGTTTCACTAGTCAATGCTAGAATTGTTTGATCTCCCAGACAACGATATCGTTAACCATATTATGAAAATGGAATGATGATTCCAAAGTCTGCCAATCTCGAGGCCAGTGTCAATGATTCAACTTTTGTGAACAATCTTATTTTTATATCAATGATTCTCCTTGATAGCGACAGGATCCTAACATCCATAGATGTCCTATGCCTCCCTAGTATTTAGTATTAGTATTAATTCCCACAAGTTATCCTTTAACTCTAATAAAGTTTACATGTTATGAACAATAAATAAAGTTATTAATCCTACTTTCATTGATATAGCAAAATTATCTTACTTAAAGATGAGACAAAAGTATGAAAATCCTTCTAATCACCCAAAGAGATTCTAGCTAATAGAATGTGTATGTACATAAAGTAAATATGTGTAATATTTTATGTATCTAAATAGTAGTCATATTAGAGATACTCAGATCCGAATTTTAATTAATAATATTCCAAATTAACCGTTAGTGTTAATTGTATGTAATAAATAAATTGAAATTTGAACGACTTAAAATAATTACCACATAAATATAACATTCATGAATATCTTGTTCATATGAAATGAATAAGTACCACTATTTAAAATTATCACCTTCAGAAAATAGCACTAATCTAAAATTACAAATATAAACACATTCAAAATAAACAATTTGGACACTTACTGGTAGTCTTCAAGTCTACTTTACCAAGATACCTTCTCGCCAGTCTCCAACCTCTCAATCTTGTATCTTAAACTCCTGATGTCAACACCTCAACGTTCCCTCGCCGAATGCCCTCTCTGACGCTGCGCTCTGAGTTTTATTGTCCCGATTTTAACGCATGCGCTGTGTTGTTTTATGGCTAACAATGTCTGATTTCGCCAGTTGTGCCTAAAACGCCTAATGTGCCGGACTTGCCTATTGTGCCTAAAACGCCTATTGTGCCGATTTCGCCTATTGTGCCTAAAACGCCTATTGTGCCGGTTTTAATTCCGAGAATTTCTATTTTTAATTTGTTGGAATTCCATTTCGTATGTAAGTTGTTTTCGTTTTATTTATTTGCAATTTTTAAGTTTTTATCTCTGTATGCATTTGTTTCTAAGCATAATTATTATAGATATATCTTATGATTTGAACCGAGGACTGTGTGGTCCGTTACAGTAGTCACAAAGAGATGTATCTATTTTTTCACCTTATTGCTTATTGTGGATACATCTCTTTGTAGTCGTACCGTACATATTATGTAAAGTTGTAGACTTTACAAATATGGATCTACAGTAACATGTACTTACAAGTCTATTATAGGATACGCCCTAAATTGCTACGGATTAACTTTTAAAACTGCCATAAGTAAAATTGAAAAACTACAGTTAAGATTTTTAAAACTTCTAGTCAACAGAAAGACTAAAAATAAATGTAAGTCAGATTATAATCAGTTATTTAAGATATGTAAGATTCTACCAGTAAGCCTTAAGCATAAATTTACATTAGCACTTAGTCACCATGGAAGTCATGATCATAGTTTATCACTTGTAAATTATACATACGGCACCAGATCAGTAACTGCAGGCAAGTACAATGTGCCAAGAGTGACTAACCACTATGGTGATAGGTGTCTGGCTAAACGTCTACCCTACATCTTAAACAGTCTGCCTGCAGATATCAGGTCGGAGGCCAATAGAAATATATTCAAAAGAAGACTATTTAAGTTTCTAATTGATACTTTGTAAGTGTTATTTTATTCTTAGTTATTAGCGAACAGACTCTGATCCCACAGTCAAACTGTGTAAACCGTTTTGTGGGACACGTGTTACTGCATAAATGTACCTTTTTCTGATAATAAATAAAAAAAAAAAAAAAAAAAAAGGTTTTTAGAACCAATTAATAACATAAATAAGATCGCGGTTTCGTTGATTTCGAGCAGTTTCAAACTAATTTACACCCGCTGTCATTAATAATATCTGCGTGGACAGCCACACTTCCCCTATATTCCGAATTAGCCAGTTAATAGCAAACGTTTAGCTCATCAGATTTAGGGTTAAATAAGTTTAACCCCCCGTCTGCAATTGCGACTTACGTGTGTTGAACTTGCCAGACATGGGTATTAACCAGTGGCCTATTTGACAACAACAGTGACAATTGTCGCCCGACACTGACAGTGACACTTCACCATTCATTGCCTGTTCAACAAGGAAATATTGACGCTGAGTAACAATGTATACTCTGTCAAACAAGTCTGTCAGTAAATAAGAACAAAGAAAACTATATGCATCCTTTTCTTTATGGTGCTAGAAATAAAGATACCTATAGTTTTCTTTGTTCTTATTTACTGACAGACTTGTTTGACAGAGTATAACTTACCAACTCAGAAATAGGCACAGGAGCAGTTCCCGAAAACTTTGTACATAGCCACGTCAGCAAATTTTAATTGATCCTATTTTGTTACCAACATTTAGTGATATAAGTCGACTTCCGTAAGATATATACCGGATAATTGTTATAATTAAGAAAATATAGATACTAGAGAACCTTAATGACCAAATAAAACTTACTAAAATCTCAATTCATGAAATAAATCTTGGTAACAAAAAAGGAATAATAAAAACAAATTAACTTTTTCCTTAATTTTTGTACCTACAAACTTTTCGAGAACTGCTGACAGAATTATTAGTGTCAAGTGTCAATGTCACTGTGGTGAATACCTACCACAGCCTAACACGACATATGCTAACGGGCAAGATTAAAAAAAAATCTGATGTCAATGTCGAAATAGCTTATTTTATTTACCGCTTGTTTACAATCCGACGCTCACAAAATATTTTCCAGCAAATAAGGACGGTTTCATAAAAGCGCGATTTTTCAACCGTTGCATAAAGGCTGAATGTGAACTTGGCTGCATTAAGGAAGCCTCAAGAAACTGAACTCAAAGAGATTCAGTTCATTACCGCTGAGCATAGGGATGGGACACATGCCGTTATCGATAATTTTAATTTATTTTTAATCGACTCTTAAATTCAGTAATTAAAGAATTTTCAATTTATTTTTTAAATGAAACTGAAATTTATTTACGTACAAACTTAAAATATTCATCATAAGTACAGCTAATCTTAAGTAGGTTAGGTATACGAATTATTCCCGCAAATAATTGATTTTATACAATACAATACAAATTCTTTATTGTATATAACAAGAATTATTCCCGCAATTAATTGATTTTATTTGAATAGATTTTTTTTATGATGCATAACAGACTCATTCTAATTTCAATTTCCAAACAGGATATGGATAGGATAGGTACTTACGTTCGAAACATACAGTGTTATTAATTTTGACTTCAATCTAATCGATAACATTTATTTATTATTTTTTGCCAAAAGTATCCTTCCTCCACAAAAACTCCTTTGTCACTCAAATTCCTGTCACCAAAACGGTGCTGTAAACGTGAAAAAATCGATCACACACACTAAAAAAAAACTTTAACTCAAACTATCATCGTCGAGCCTCCAAGGCCGAACCGAGAAAAAAATATTCCCTCTCAAGTCCCCCCTCCCCCCACTGGGTGGACTTGGGCAAAAAGAATGAATGGACCCCCCCTTGGCAACCGAGCGGTATAATTCGTACTTAGGAAGCGGTAAGGAGTTGACATGGAACTGTTTTTAAGTTAGTTTTGATGGTTTAAGATATTTTAAAGTGGCCGTGAGTGTAAATATGAGTTATGAGTGAAGATTGAGTTAAGAAATGACCTTTTATTGTCTCATTGTTGCGTTCTCAATCACAGCGGCATGGGATTAGTAAAATTGTCTATTGCTTTTTGTATACTTAACTGATGCAAACTTTCTTACTAGCCTAATTCCTATAGTTATGTACTTATAGATACAAAGTTTTTTGAGGGTCTAAAAAGAGAAGTATTTATCTGGGTACAGTTATATCTATGCAATCAGACTTTTATTTTAAAACAAAGATTGTCTCTCTTTAGCTATTAGTACATGTACGTATGCCCATCAGACATTTTTATTGACTTCCATCCTGTTATAAAAGAGCGGGGTCTTCTGACACAGGTATTTTATACTTAATGGAAGACTCCAACCTATATAAATTGTTACCCCTACATTGTTTTATTCATAAAATATTTTTCATTTTATTTTTCAACCCACTTTTACCGGTATCGAAATGCTTTTCTCACTATAGGTATATTTCGTTTACACATTTTCTCAATAACTATAGGTATATTTCCTTATAGTATTTTATAAGTATATCTAACAACAATAACTTACTTACTAGTGCTTGAAAATTGCCAGGCAAGTCCATCGTAGATCGTAGGTATTTTACCTACTTGCCGTAGGCCGTTACTGAGAATGTGCTTCAAATGTTTGTGCTTGTTTTAGTTGGATGGAAGTTTATTTTCATTAAAATGTTGTTTTAAATTAGAAAAATACATATTATAAGTACCTATATTTCCTCATAAGTAATGACGGTATATCTCTTAGTACAGCAATAGCAATAACCATTTCAACGCAGTTTGCCTCACAAGTGCTTGAAACTTGCCCGGGCAAGTCCATCGTACTTACGAGTACTTGCCGTAGGCCGTAACTGAGAATGTGCTTCAAATAGGAAGTCGAATGAAGCACTTATTTTAGTTGGATGGAAGTTTTTTTTTCATTAAAAATTTACGTCATATTTTTTCGTTTCCTATAAAGTTGAGCGATAATGATATTCAATGGATGCTCTATTCCTTTACAGTTATTCTAGTTTAGGTTTTCAGATTTTTGTTGCATGTAAACAAACATATTTAACAATTTTAAGATATGTATTAGTTACTCGACAACGGCAAATCAAGACGGGTTGTGACTTTTACCAATGTTCGTACGTTTGTAAGCTCATATATTTTCACATTTTTTTATCGATACTAGGTACATACCTATAGGATACATATAAGTACGTACGTAATCACCTAAGGCACCTACCTAATACCTATAGTAGGTTAACGAAAGATGCCACGGATTTTTTGTAAATTTTGCGTTCATACAAGTCTCACACCCCTTGAAAATAAGAAACAAAAATAAATCCCAATATGCTCTATTTTAACGTTACCAACAAGCTATTTCTCTAATTGTCACAGCAAATACATAATGAAGTCGCTCGTCTCCTAAATGAATGAGTCCTGAAGACGTACGTATAATTTCCACCCCCGCCAATCTTACCGTTACTCTAGTCTCGTAGTGCACACAGTTTTATTCGCAGCCTGCGTTTTAGGGTTCCGTAGGATAACAATACTTGAAGATTTTTGCTATGGAGTTTGCGTTTTTAATGTGATATTACGTGTTGATGTCCACTATTTAAGTATTTGAGTTTGCTATAATATAGGTACTATTGTACACCATATAGTACACGTATTTGTAAACTTTATTGCAAATAGGTCCATAAATCCCTGCTATCGTTGATGTTATGTTTAGACGATTGTTTGGATAGGTAGTAAATTACAAATTAATAAATTTAAAATACTCTTGTATAACGACTAGTTTTATTGTATTAATAATGTTTGTTAGTATTGCTAAAATATGCTAAACGCTAAAACGCTAATAGTCTACTACTACATAGTCATACCTATAGATTAGTATAAAAACCACGATTGTGTGTAATACTTTTATACATATAATACAGTGAAACTTGACTTCCGATCTCTATAAATAAGAAACTCAATAGTGTTTCAGTTATAAGTAGTAAATATTACTTTACAAAGTATTGTAAAATTCACAGTCTCAGCTCAAACGACTTCTTACAGTGAAAAATACGGGGAACCCTCCACATCGCAAGATCCTCGCATTTCCCTCAGTTTCGCCATTTTAATAGGACGGCCGGGAGTCTCGGAATCGATGCCGAGGATAGTTAAAGAGCTGCGTAACCACGCTTAATGAACTCCTTTATTTGCGTAAGCGACTTGCGGAGACGGTTTACTGCTTACGTATTACTATAGTTTCTCATTGTTTTAGGTACTTTTTTTTCATATAGTACTTGAGCATCTTAGAGTAGTTTTTTTTATACCGTTACTTGGTGGTAAACAAGGATACGGCCCGTCTGATGGTAAAAGCGGTCATTGGTCATATGAACAATACAATACAAATACTCTTTATTGCACAACTTGAAAAAATACAACAATACAAAACAAGGAAGCAATACGAACAAAGTTGAAAAACAGGCGGTCTTATCGCTAAAGAGCGATTTCTTCCAGACAACCTTAAGGTAGCGGAAATGAACGTTGATAAACGTTAGAGTTCTCGATTTATTTTTGTTTAGCGAGCGAGGCTATTATGATTAATTTTTGAACATGTTAATATTCATTTAAGTAAGAGTTTTGAATGATTCACGGTTATTTTCATTAGACTTATATTGACCGGGCACGGTTTTCCGTGATCATGATGCATGCAACTGCGTCGAAATATCGGGAGCTCGACAAAAATCAAAAAGGTAATCACGGTCTATATCCCGGTCAATATAAGTTCATTTAAGTATACTGAATACTGGCCATATCATAATAATTATTGACTAAAAAACAATAACTAAAGCCTCCCATCGCCTCCCTACTATAAAATCGCAACTTACTTATATCACCACAAAATCAAATACTGTCCTGTTGACGGATGTAGTTAGATGTATCCTACCGACTGCGCCAACACGCGTGTCCACGCGCTCTAAGACCGTTTTCACATTATCCGATCCGATATCGGATGTCGGAAGGATTTCAATAGAAAAAAATCAAGATGGCACCTGTAATGTATGGGATATCGGTCCGACATCCGATATCGGATTGGATAATGTGAAACGCACTTACCTCAAAAAGTATCTCAAGTTCTTCTTATTTCCTCTGGATCAGTGCCTACATCGGTCGTCAACAGTCCAATAAATTAAACGCATTTAGATATAAACTTTTTGTACACCCTAAGGCACCAAACTATCAAACTAAGTATTTTTATTTAACACAAAATACCAAAAAATAGCGCGCTGGTAGCCTAGCGGTAAGTACGTGCGACTTTCATTCCGGAGGTCGCGGGTTCAAACCCTGGCTCGCACCAATGAGTTTTTCGGAATTTATGTGCGAAATGTCATTTGATATTTGCCAGTCGCTTTTCAGTGAAGGAAAACACCGTGAGGAAACCGGACTAATTCCAATAAGGTCTAGTTTACCCTTCGGGTTGGAAGGTCAGATGGCAGTCGCTTTCGTAAAACTAGTGCCTACGCCAAATCTTGGAATTAGTTGTCAAAGCGGACCCCAGACTCCCATGAGCCGTGGCAAATGCCGGGATAACGTAAGGAGGATGATGATAAAATGCCAAAAAATACAACCCTCGACCATTTTTACTTCGCACTTCGCCGCACAAGTTTAAGAAAAGAGTCCTCTGCGTATTAATCACCGTATTGTGGCCATGGCCAGACAGACCAGGGGGGGAGAGAGGGGGAGGAAATAAAAAAAATACCCTTAACTTGCATACACGCATAAGTAGCGTGCTGCGGGCAAACTATGAAAGTACGGGCTTGGACTTTTCTCAAACGCCCAGACCAACCAGTCGAAACGATCGATCAACCAGTTGAACTTTCATGTTTTTCAAGCAACAGGGCCTAGTTATTTTGTAGGTATCCCTTTATTGAAATGAGACAAATCGAAATGATAGATTAATACAAACGATCGGGCTAGACGTGTTTATGAATAGGAACAGCATGGCCTATAGAACTTTGTTAATATGAATTTATATAAATTTTAATTATAATACCTAATTATTTATCACAAATAAAATTTTAGTAACCATAATCCGGCCATTCCATGCTTAAAGATTCCTTATGCTTCAAATGCAATGTCATACCTGAAATTCTACAGCAATTCTCAAAAAGGTATTTATTGCACAATAATCATATCACACTCATAAGGACCATGTAAGCATACCGCCAGAAATACTGTCAGCTTGTTAAAACAAGTCTTTAACTTCAGATAGGTATAGCTTTTAAAAATCATATTTTAAAAAATCTAAATTTTTCTTTCAAAACGTTATTTTTTACAAGCAAAATGGTTTTTTTCTTTCAGCCTTTTCCCGAACTGCCCACATCTCATTCACCGCCACAACCCTCAAGATGCACCGAAGGGGACCACTGCTATACAAACTTGCAACAGATAAAGGGCCTCAAGTACCCCCCAAAAGGGGTAAGACACCCCCCAAGAGAAGCAAAAAGGAAAGGGACGGCGATGGATTGTAAACTAACGATTTGGTGAAAGTGCGCGTTTTCTGAGGCATTTTTTATTGTTGGATCATGCATTCATTCCGGAAGTTCATTGTAAATTCATTTTAATAATGTAATAAATCAGCTATTTTTAGTTTTAAGTGTCTTTTAAAACTCGTCATATATTTTAATTATAAATGGATACACTATGTAAGAAAATATTTCGATTGGAACAACTAAAATAAAAACGTTACTACGAATCTAATTTTAAGTGTCAGTGTATGTGTGGTCTTTGATTTCTTCAATTCAGTAATTGATATAACCACTAAAATTGCTTGCCCAACAACTTACAACAATTAAAAAAAAACCTCGCGCGTCTATTGTCTCTGCCCACCTCAAATTGAAGGAAAGAATGCTCTGTTTCCCACACTAGGGCAATATTGTATTACTCTTATTGTCTCCCATTGTTCCATAATCTTACCGCGAAGGAGTCGTTTTCAGGTACAGTGCAGTAAAATAAACAAAGGTTTGCATTACATTACTTTGCACTGATGAAGATAAAATTGCAGATAGCAAATTAAAGAGTAATTTTCGCTACGCCGCATCATCGTGTAGGAGATACAGCCAAAGTTTTTTTTTGTGTAGACTATTTTTGTATTTTATGCCATGTTTGGGAAAATCACTATTAAATGCCTCATCATGAAGGCTTTTCCCGGCTTCTTATCACTATTCGGCTACCTCTTACTTCCCGGCGTCTGCAGTTATGTACCTCCTATTACTGAAATTTGTCGTTATGACAAATATAAATGGTTCTTTAGTTATCTATTCAGTTATTATTATATTATACCAATTTTAAATCCAATCAGTTTGCAATTATAAATGAGAATTACCATTCAGTATCCTGTTGGGATAAATTATAGGAAAACCACGACATTTTAGGTTTAAGATAAATTAAACTAGCTTCAGGATAATTTTGCAACAGTCTTATATTAAAACAATTATTAATAGTATATTTTCAACTATCAGGGTTTACAAATTCCACAGTAAGTTCCTCATGTATTTTCCATTCCTATTTTAAGCTCATACATAAGTGGGAAAATAATTCCTTATTATTTTAATCAATTTTCCATCGTGCGGGAATTTACCTAATATTATATACAGTAATAACTAGCAGATAGTAGTGATTTTGAAATTTATTGTTAGTAGTACTATGCTATGCAACATTGCATTTTCTGATATCAAGTTTAGTGTCTCTTTACTAAAATTACTTTTTAAAATTAAACTGTTTACAACGAACCCAAATATTTTTTGTGCTTCAATTATTTTATTTTTTTATTTTTATTTTCAAATACGTTACACAGTAGTTCAATGATTTTCAAGTAATTTTTCAGTGCTTCAATATCCTAAGTCAAATCCACACCACAGTCAATTTCTGTTTGGCAAAATTAGGCCTAAGATTTTTCACAAAAGGTACAAGTTACCTTATTATGTTACAGTATGTCAAAGTGACCCTTCAGGTATTTCAGTATCATGGGCGGCGCTGATTGCTTACCATCCGGAGAGATATCTGCTTGCCATGACGTGCTAAACCCGTTCAGTTTAGGTTGAGAGGGAGGGACGGAGCTATGTAACTGCTATAGCTGTGTCCCTTTCTCTCAACCTAAACTGAACGTCTTTAGTACGTCATGGTAACCCCCCTGCTCGTTTCCGTCCGTATAAAAAAGTGTTACTATGCCTTTAAAGACGCTAATACAGGTACAGCCAATTTGACATTTATGACAATAATAGTGTGTAACCTTTTTTTAATAAATAAAAATAAGTGACTGGTCCCCTTATCCGACTGTCCTCACGCCCGGCTTGGTGTGAACTTGATACATGACATTGTGTCCTTTTCACGCACCTTGCGACCGCCTTTGTGGGCTCCACGCTTTCTTAGTTTTTTATTTAGGTATCTTTTATACCATTCTTTGTAGGAGTAAGCGGTTCTTTGTTGCTATTGTGTGACTTAATTTTGCTAAGAGGCTTGAATAAGACGGATTTTTTTTTGTAGGAACTAAACACGAAATATTACACTAGACCCGTATGGAAGGTTATTGTAAACACCATTTGATTAATTAATCTTCTTGATTAACTAACCCTTATAAATTCTAATGAACACAAGTTAAATTATAATCTATTGAAAATATTTCAACTTGTGCTGTCTTAAAGTAGTCACACTACTATGTATATAAATTAAAACCGAAATAAATTACACATATGAAAGAAAAAGTGACCAAGTCCTCTGGTGCCAGAGCACCAGAGGACTTGGTCACTTTTTCTTTCATATGTGTAATTTATTTCGGTTTTAACCCTTATAAAATTCATTTTGGAGCTACATATAATATAAATTTCTATTTTTCTACCGGGTGGAACTGAAAGATGGACTTAATGCAAAAGGGAATTTCTATAGATTAGTGTTTTATTTTTCATCAACCAAATAAGGCTATATAAGTATCTATATATATCCCAAAACACTCAAAATTATATTCACGACCTTACATTTTGTGGAACTGATCTTTAATTAAATTTCCTCTTCGTCACCATAAATTTTCAATCGCAACCCTACAAACTATTTTAAAAATCAGCTTGAAAACTGCATATAATTTCTCACGTAACCCTGCAGATGCAGACTGTATTAAAATCCCGATGTTGTTCTTGAGAAGGGTTGAAGGGGTTGCCGAGTGTCCCCCCAACCCCCCTCCCGTTGCTAAATTATGAGGAAAATAAAGACACTGACGCTCCGTGATGATGTCGATAGAATTTTTTAGGCCCACATTAAGACTGGAGTGTATAAAAGAAGAAATTGAAATATATCTTTTAATGATGTTAACCACTGACTGTGGGTTTACGTTTTACATCTATCTAGGTAGGTACTTAATTATTGTAATGTGACATGATATAAATGTAAAAGTTTATTAAAAAACTTCAGCTAAAAAGTAAATTGAATGAGAAAAGAACAAGCAGAATTTTACCAAAGTTATATCTATGATATTAAGTATCAGATAGGTCTTTAAAAACACCGTGTCTGAAAACGGTTACTAAGTAGTCTTAGTTTCGGAAGTTGTCACTATAACTGTCTTTTGTATTGTTTAAAAATAAACAAATGCGTGATCGGACATGCACTTGGTCGGTTTTTCAAATAAGTACTTTATAGGATACCATGGTTAAGACTCACAGCAATTAATTTACACATTTCCTCGTCTTCTATCCCAACAATTTTTTATTTACTTGGGTGTTTCTCAGAAGCCCTAACGATGTGGTTTTTGGGTACCTTAACTGGGTACAAACTTTTTGTTATACTTTAAGATTGTTGATGGTTCCCTCAGAGGAAAGTTCTGGTAAATAAGGGTATACTCCACCATGCAATTTAAGTACTGTTTTGATAACATCGTAGTCTAAATTACCAAATTTTTTAAGAGTTTTGTGTTTGGTAAGTAAGACTTGTAAATTGGAATTATAAATTCTAACAGTTTAATGAGGATATATTATACGAAAACTGTCAAGAAAGACTTTTAAGTGTTTTTAAAATGATTTAAGACAATACAATGGTTTTCACCAATTGAGTAAAAAAAATGTTTTGTACCTAAAATAATAGCCATTATTTCAAACGGGTTACCCATAACTAAATCGAATAAATCTCGATATTTAAGAACACATATCCGTAGATCTTCCGCATAGAGTACTAACACCGCCTTACTGGTCAAGTGGTCACGAGCGCGACGTTTACTGTGTGTGTGTATGTGTGTGTGTTATATATTCAACTCTCACGGGAGTGACGGGACTTTTATAAGTAAAAAAAAAAAAAGTTGATTATTTTAACCACCTTATCCCGAATCGGTAAAAAGCCCTCTTCGACGAACTAGCGCATCTCAAGTTGAGCCCCGACGTTAATGAATAATTAATGCTCACACCTCCAATTATTATTATAAGGAAAGCAATTAGGGAGGTGTTTGTGCCATAATTACACTATTCTAAAACGACTTAAGTCCCCACATTTTGATGTCACTTGATACCTTTTAGAATTCAAAGCCTGCACCGTCACACATATCAAATGACGTATGACGCAAGGGTTTATATAAACTTTGGACTTTTGAAAATAAGTTGGAAAATTAGCGTGTATTCGGGCTTCATATAATATTGGTCTATGGATTTTTTGTTGAATGGAGAGATTTGAACGTTATATAAATAGGACAAGTTTTAATGTGTTTTTGGTAATTACGCTTTGATTATGTTATTAATGTTCAGACTCGAACCTTGTGTCCTTAGTTGTCTTGAGCAAGCTAAGAATGGCAGAGCTAAAAGCATTCATACATCACGATTTGCGGTGTCTATCTTCTCGTACCTCGGAAGTAGAACTAATATAGAATGTCTGTTATAAAATCGAAAATAGGTATACCTAGGCAGGAGCAATTTAAATATATTTTTTGAGAATGGCCGCGACGGGTACTCTTTACTTACACGTCGAGGACCGCTAGCTTTGCGAACACACGACAAATTCAATGCCTATAACTGTGTTCGATGGATAGAAATCTAATTTATACATTAATAGCCTTAAATACGTTTCCTTTGTTATGAAAACTTAATTCTATAATTACTTCCTCCTACGTCTGACCTTCACAGGACTACCATATGCTTTGTTGACGTTTATTTTAGTCATCTCCCGCGGTCCCAGGTCTCCTCTAAGCGGGAGTAGACCGGGCCAAAATGGACATCAGGGCGAGTATTTATAAGGTGAGATGGGTATTTTTACATCATTTCGTATTGTGATTTGAAGACTGCTGTTGGAAGTGTGAGTAATATTTTATTACAATACTAGCTTTTACCCGCGGCTTCGCCCGCGTAATAAAAGTATTCATTAAGATTTTCATTTGGATCCGTAGGGACCGTAGGTTTCTCTGTAGGTATATTTATCTGCGATTATTTCGATTGCACGTAATACTTTTGCTTGCAATGATTGTAGAAATATTACACATCGACCACAGCGTAGGTAATTCTATATACGCTGGGGAAACCTTTATAAACATCCCACATAGCCCGTATTTCGACACTATGATCGGTGGGTAAAAAGTACTTTTTTCTATTATCCCTTACAATTTTTTACATTTTGCTTATACTTATCGCAAACGTAATCTTCAAGCAAGCAAACAACGATCGTCTTAGAGCACATTGATTGTAAGAGACCGCCGACCAATTATCCGTATCCCTCTAACGATACCCATATCCGTATCCCTAACGCTATCGCTATCGCTATCGCTATCGCTAACGCTATCGCTAACGCTATCGCTGTCGCTATCCCTATAGCTATCCCTATCGCTATCCCTATCGCTATCCCTATCGCTATCCCTATCCCTATCCCTATTCCTATCCCTATCCCTATCCCTATCCCTATCCCTATCCCTATCCCTTATCAAGATGTTTAATGATATAACACTTTAAGTTCTCGCGCTTTGTACACATATTTAAAGTCACATACAGGTCGAACGCGATTAATTAACATTATTTTTACCTTTTTTCCCAACGTTTCGATTTAAAGTCACATACAGGTCGAACGCGATTAATTAACATTATTTTTACCTTTTTTCCCAACGTTTCGGCCACGTTGCACTGGCCGTGGTCGCGGAAGACTGACGTCCCAGCAAAATGTCACCGGAGATGTAAACAACACAAAACTACCCGATATTAATTTATATAAATGTTCGGGGTAGACAAATAAATATAATCTACCCGCTTTTAGTTAATGTTTATTTCCCACCATGTTTATTTTAAAGGTAAAAATAATGTTAATTAATCGCGTTCGACCTGTATGTGACTTTAAATATATGTTTAATGATTTCTTATCAAGTGCTAAAATATAAAGTTTCATGGTTTTATCTTTTAAAATTAAGAAATACCATACAAACTTTCAACCTCTTTTTCAACCCCTTCATCCCTTTTTTCGAAATAAAAAGTAGCCTATGTTCTGTCTCAGGGTCTAAAGATTATCTGTTCCAAATTTCATCAAAATCGGTTGCGTGGTTTAAGCGGGAAAGCGTAACAGACAGACAGACAGACAGACAGACAGACAGACAGAGTTACTTTCGCATTTATAATATTAGTATAGTAAGTATAGTATAGTATAGTATGGATGGATGGATAAACTCATGACATAGATAGATAGATACCTAATTAAATATCAAGTTAGGTTTTTAATCATTTAAAAATACATATTTATTTCCGGAAACATATTTTTAGTAACAGTTTAGAACTAATCAGTCAGCTTAGCACTAAACACATCCGTCAGTGACGTCTAGTGACGTTTGAATACAATGGTTTGGTCCTGGGTTCGAATCTTTATCAGGGCATTTATTTGAGAGATGAACACATTTATATCATGGATATTTAGGCATGTATTTACCTAAGTGTATTTAATAGAAAAATCTCGAACAAATACTCATACACTTAATTCTAAATAGGAGCATGTCCCCCCCCTCTCGATCCGGCTTTCACCGGCGCGCGCGCAGGGCACGGTACGGCGCACCGGAAGCGGCGTGGCAGGAGCGCCGGACGACGAGATTGTGCGCCTGAGTCCTTCCGGCGGCGCGTGAGGAGCAAGCGCACAGCGGGCCGATTTTTGAGTCTCACGCGTTCGAATTCAGAAAATTGTCACTGAAAATAATAAGCACGTCACCGTTTTCAACCTGTATTTTAGTGACAAAATCCCGTATTCGAGATTCAAAAATCGCCCTCCAGGTTAGAAAGTTTTCGTTTTTTTTAAATCTTAATGAATGCATCTTGCGTAATTAAATCAATATCGAAAATATTGGTTAAATGAGTAACAATACTTAACCAATGAAGATCGATCCGACTTTCTGCTTGACTGAGTACTTCCGGTGGCGAGTGAGGCGCAAGCGCTGAGGTCAGGCCCCGTAGCCGAATGGCATTTCTACGACGCGTAACGAAAACGAAATGCCGCGAAAGGTAGTCTGGCTCTGTCGCGCCAATACTCAAGAGCGATAGAGATAGATATCTACGAGTGTTTCGTGAGCGTTTGTGCATTCGGCTACGCACGCAGGAGTGCTTCTAGTTTTTTTTTCTTCTTATAATACTTTTGAATATTCCAAACTATTTAAAATATTTTCAATTAAGTAAAGTTACTTTCACTAGTGTAAAGTAACTTTTCTCAAACATGCAATGAAATATTGTCTTTACGTTCCTTAAAATGGGCTGGGAAGTATCGCTTTTTGGGCGCAACAACTCGAGAGGACTGTAAAGGGATTTCATATTATTTTTTAGGCCTAGGCCTGCAAAGTTTTTTTTTTTTAGAATATTGTCCTTTAGAGCATTTTTTTTTTCATTGTATGTTTGAGAAAAGCACTATACATGCCTCGGCGTGAAAACGGATTCCCGGCCTCGTATCCCTATCCGTATATACCCACTTGGCCGGAAATCCTCATTTTCCCGGCCTCTGATGTAATGTACTATTACTTAATTGAAAATATTTTAAATAGTATAAAATTGTAGACAGTTTTAAAGTTACGGGGCTGCGATCTTAACTTTATTTTTACTTTTTAGATGACATACCCATAATTACAGTGCCATTGCCCCACTTTGGTTTTTCAAAGTCCAAATATAACTGAATCCCGCTTACTCCCCTTCTTGGACCACTTCGGTCGACGCTCCCGATCTTCGAACGCGATCTTTTTATTGACGGTGTCGCGCCCATTGCCTCGTGATGTATCGTGGGGCACTGTTTGGCTGATCATTATTTTATTGGGCTGAGAGTTTTCTGGCTGAGAATTAACTAAGAAAACCTATGTTACTCGATAGTCACCGAAAATGACTTTGAAAGTGAACAGCGTCCCTAAACGGTTATTACTAGAACTAATAATTGCATACAATTTGATTGACAATTTCCGCGTAAGCGCAATCAAGTAACATACATATATACATAAAATCACGCCTGTGTCCCATGAAGGGGTAGGCAGAGCACATGAAACTACTCTTGGCAAATAAGGGGTTGAAAGAAAACGAAACTGTGACAGTTTTCTTCAAATGAATATTTTTTTGTGTGTAAAATCTACCAGAACACGAAAAAGTCACGTTACAGTTCAAAATGTGACTTCTTACAATAAACCGTTTAATATTAGATATTGACTTATGTTTTGATTAAATAAAATTTAATACATACATACATACATACAATCACGCCTATGTCCCATGAAGGGGTAGGCAGAGCACATGAAACTACTCAGGTTTCAGTGCCACTCTTGACAAATAAGGGGTTGAAAGAAAACGAAACTGTGACATTGCAGTGACAGGTTGCCAGCCTCTCGCCTACGCCACAATTTAACCCATATTTCACAGTCGCCTTCTACGACACCCACGGGAAGAAAGGGGTGGTGAAATTCTTAACCCGTCACCATACGGGCGAATCAAGTAACATATTAGAAACTTTCATAAACTCAATTTTTTTAATTAACTAAAATATAAAAAAGGGTATAATTGCTGCCGAACCTTCGATTTCAAGAAAACTATAGGTACTAAAAGACGAGTAAAATTTCTTTGGTTCTTTATTTTTGACGATTATAATGTCAGAGTGAACCTGAGAGAAATGTCATAGTTGACTATGACGTAGATCTTCCGACAAATGTGGTCGGCTATTAAGTACACAGTAAAGCCACCCACCTGTCTCGGTTCTCACGACGCATGCGCGTTTCACACGCGCTTGCCTTACGCTTCCTTCCTGTCTGCGTACACGCAGGCGCGTTCGGATACTGGCTGCTTGCACTGATTTAAATAATATCAGCTTGAAGTCAGTTTGATAGTTTGAGTCATAAATTTAGTTTGATTAATTCTGCTCCAACTTATATAACTGCTATAATTTTGAAAGTAAAGTTGTACATTTAGTATACATGGCTGATTCTACACAGTTTTGTGATGAGATGCTGATTTTTCAGTATCAAAAGTAAAATTTCTTAATAAATTGTCATTTATAGATCTCATATCATACCTACAGTCATGAAGTAATTTTACAAAACATATTCACATTAGTGGTCAGCGACTATAACCCTACCGATACTTTACTCGATGACAGTTAGTTTTTTTTCGTTATTTTTCCAAGTTCTTAGAAAATCTCTTAAGTTTTTTTTTCACACCTTATTTTAGTATCCGAACGCACAATCTTGTAGGGTCATAGCGGTTGTAAGTGACACTTATTATCGTTACCCGCGCGACCGCCTGGGAACGGCTTGGACGAAGGAAGTATTGAGGGTGATTCAAGTGATTGAGGTATTGTCAGGTTGGAAGTGATTCATATAGGAAGTAAGGTTATGGGAAGTGATAGTTCGGAGGTGGGAAGTAGTGATGAGATTTTAATTTTGACAAAAAAACTGTGGAAATGCCGTGTGTATAATGTTTTAACCATGACCCTTGAAGCACAATGGACCCTTTTTGACTAGTATATCTGGCAAATATTAAAGTTAAATATGAACTTATTACGGACTCTTAATAATTTGAATAAAAAACGATTTTTCATGAATGTATTTGTAATGTCATGAATGTATTTGTATTTGATTTGTAATGTCTTTAAAGTTTAAATTTATCTGTTCTTAAAATTTTATTTAAGTATTTGTTATAAAACATGTACTTAGTTCACTGACGTTTGTAGTGCGTTTATAAATAACGCAATTAGAATGAAAAATGCACATTTTCAGTAAATGCACTACGCTTAGGTACCTACATACATTGAGTTGAACACATGTTTCTCTATCTCATGCAATTAAAACAGATCGAATTTAAAATTACATTTTTGTATTCATGTCAACCTTTATCTAAAAAGAATTACCTCAACAATGGACCCTTTTCTTCGCAGAAAACCGCAACTATTCTTACAGAAATCGTTTCTTTGTCGCTTCTCGCTTACCGTTCTTTTGTCGTGTCTTAGGTCGTCCTTTGTTTTAACGTTGTTTAAACTGGGCACCGTGGGAATTAGGGGACAGTGTTTGTCGTATCGTGTGTCTTGACGATGCTGAATTTATTTCCTGTCTCATATTTTATGGACACTTAATGATTTTTGGGAGCCTTTGTCTTTGTCGGACTATGGCTAGGTATTAATATTTCTTTCTTTATAATAAATACTGCTAACTTCAATTTGTAAGAAAAAAATATTTAAATTCGTAACAATATTTTAATGTTCACGCGTATCTAGATTACTTAAATCCACAAATATGATCAAGATCATTATTTGTAGAACATTCGAAGAAACTTTTATCACAAATAATCATACTACTCGTACATATATTCAAATCACTCACTGTATTAGCAAAAATCTGAAATTAAGTTACTTTCCACTCTGTCTACACCTCGGGAGAGCTTACTTATAGAAACTTTAGTACTCACATGGCACGTACAATTGTACCAATTTACAAAACTACAAGTATTATTGCCCTGATTGCACATATTCGGCTTAGTTTGATGTTCTTAACTACCAGCGATTTGAAAGCAATGCACTATGACACTCCAGTCACGGAACTCATCATATAATCATGGCAAACCCTGAACCCATCATTTTTATGATATACGTCACCATATAATGTCCGTTCAGACAATTATAAATGCAAAAAGATGTGTCTAAAGATTATTCGTCGCGTGCTCGCCTGTCATTAGGGAGTGTCCACACGTGAACAGTTTGGATTATATTTAATTACACTGGATAGACAAGAAAGAGGAAATATACTGCTTTTAGGTTATGAGAAGCAAAATATTATGAAGAATTTTAAAATGTAATTTCTACAAATATATCTGTAATATGACGTTTTTTATTCCATTTTTTTATTTTAATTGTATATTTTACTGGATCCAAGAATTTATTAATTAGTAAACATAAACAAAACTTTAGTAGTGTTTAATAATACACAGTAATAAACATATATAAAAATGAGTTTTACAAAGGCTGCAATATATACCATTTTGATCCAGGAACTGTAAGTATTTTATATTTTCGAAAAAAATGTTTTTATTTTACAGACCTACTCATTAATGTTTGTCACAGTCGTCACAGAGTTAACCAATAAAATTTAGTCCTGGGCTTATTTGACACCAAACCACAAAATTCTTGACGCCTAGTCCAGATGACAACCGCTTGCGCTACGAAAATGCTTTTTTTCTCTTTCTCTCTATCCATTCGTAGCTTCGGTGTCGTGGCACCAGCAATTCTCAACTTAGGCCCCCTAGATTAGGTATGTCGCCGCGAGATAAGTAGTCTATCGCGCTGCGACATACTATACCATCCGTATGTCATTAATAAAGTCAGACATAGGTCGCGGCGAGATACTGTTGCGTGCTAGCCCTGCTGTAGGGTTAGCACATGATTGCCGCGAGAGTATCTCGCCGCGAGATAGACTACCCATCCTTATGTAATTTATGCAATTAGAAGAAGACGTGTGATCTATCTCGTGACGACATACTCTCGCGGCAATTATGTGTTAGGCCTACTGGTAAAAACAGTAACGTTCTATGGGCAGTAGCGTAGAAAAAGTCGGTTACCGCGCGAAGCCGGGGCGACAGATGCCGGCCGGTACGGCACGACAGCTTGCTTGGCCGTTACTTTGCTCCAAACTGGAGCATATCTTTGGATGTGGTTTTAATTACGTTTTTTACGGTGTTGTTCATAAGTCTGTTATGCTCACAATTGCTGATGATTTTGGATTAATTTAATTGTAAATAAATCATTAAATAATGTGTAATATAATTTAATGTATGAGCTATTTAAGCAACTAACATATTATATCTATAATTCTGCTAACAATTCTATGGATACAAGTTTATCGGAAATAAAGATTTAATAATAATTGTAATAACCAAACAAAATCGTTTCGTCTTATCAGTAATGTTGACAAAATAAATGTTGGTAAGATGTTGCAAAATTTTAAATGAACATTTCAGAAATTTGCGGACACTGACAATATTATTAGGAGTTCCTTTGGCATTTCTAATTATTCTTTATCTAGATAACTTAAAATGATTTGTCCTAGTTGCTAGTATAAAATTGGACCATGACAAATGATGCCATTTTTTTTCTTTTACTATTTTAAATTTGGGATTTTTTTACTACATTTATTATCAGGATAATAAAGTTACATTGGATCATCAAACTATTTGGACAATCATGTTAACAGAAAGGGGTGAAGCTAGAATGAATCTTTGATTCTCTAATTGGAATTAACATTAAAACGTAACCATATGTTACATGACATGGCTTTTTCATTCTTTATAACAAATTCGATTTCTCTCGTAATCCGAAGTCTTACAATTCGAAATATTGTTGAAGTCTGATCAGTGATCACTTTCATTATTTACATATGTTTGCACTTGCATATTAATCTAAACATGTAATGCACATTCAACTCTATGTAACCACAAAATAAAGTCCTAAATAAAACACAAGATAAAACGAGATAGGAGTTTTCTAAAGTTACAAACACCCTAACCAATTAAACGTCTTAAAGGAAACCATTCGATTGTTCCAAATTCGAATTTTCGAATTCAAATTGCCCGTCATGCTGGCCGAAAAGGAACCGTGAATTGACAAGTTTAAATTTCTTAGGTTGATTGACTTTTTGTGGCTCACTTCCGGGTTTTCGAATTTCGAATGTGAAATTTTCGCTTGACTTGCGTTTAGAAATTGATATTAGGATCTTAGGTGGCTATTACGTCGTCTGTCGTCCGGTTGTTCAGTGAAGTGTGTTTTGTTAATAACTTCATTCTGGATATAATGGGAGGAATGATCGTTTTCTGTTTGTCTTGAGGTGTTCTGGTCTGGTGGTAATGATCGAATTTATCACAAGTTAATGACTATATTACTGATAATTGTAAGAATATTTCGACTGGTAAAAGTTATTGATTGTTTTTTGTAAGAAACTTAAGTAGCATTCATATTTGACTTAAGTCGAAACTTCGACACGGATGTTAAATTCATATTAAAATATTTAACGTCATGTCATGAAAGAACCTACCACTTTCCAGAAGCATTAGAAACATGCTTATGAAATTTGAATATTTTAGCTGACAAAAAAATTGTTTGTTTACGTACGTTTCACTTTTTCATTTTTCTATCAATATGATATCAAATCAATCGGTAACACAAACGAATTAAAACGAATTACCTCTGGAAAGTCTGCTTATCCAAACAAAATGCCGACCAATCACGATTTTGTGAATTCAAAATTTAAAGCCCAGTACAGAAAACCAATAGCTTGTACATACACGGCTAAATCGAGGTATATGTGTGCACACACACACGCGTGCTGCGCACGGCTAGCCGCCTGGGGGTGGGAGTGGGTGGCGATGCGTTTTTGTGCATATAGTGTATGTAAAAGTGCGTGCGTCGATATTCTATTGGTATTAGTGTGTTTCATAGATTAGGGAGATGTTACTTTGGGTTTTTGTTAATAACTGTATTCTTTATCCTACATCGTTCTAAAAACATACGTGATAAACGAATTCATAGAATTATTTTCATAAATGTCAGAAACAACTCGTACCATGAATAGAGGAAGCAAAAATGTCGATAATCGTAAAACGTCGATATTAAGATAAAAAGGGTCAAAAGTTCATCTCACTTAGCACATCTTTATCGATAAAAAGTTATTCACCTTTACAGCTATATAATAAACTCGTATAAAGTGTATAATTGTTCATATTTTTCAACCTAGTCAACCTAGCAAGAAAAAGTAATTAATTTGCCTTCAATAAACAGTAATCTCGAAACCTATTCCGCCCAACTTCCGTTCGCCCTAAAAGGCTAGTTCGTACAGCATTCGCTTTGTTTGTTAAGCCAGGACCAACTACATCCATAGGCCGGGAGTGCTGTAATTTCCCGCATATCTAGAGCCCGCTTTACTTCGCATGTCTAGCCCTAACTTTAATATACGGATTTTAAAGGACCTGTTTGCAATGATATTAAGAATAGGCTTTAGCTTTTAGGTTCTAAACTCTTATGTTAAGTAGTTTTACATTGCAAAGCTGAATAAGTCGGTAAATTAGACGCCAGTGTGGAGCTAGCTTTATAGGCTGTAAGAGACCAGCGCGCTTGTGTAGAGGTAACTTTATCTTAAGCCTTAGGATACGCGCACGGACACTGCACCAATGTGAACGTAGAATTTGACGCCAAAATATCTGAACGACGTCCTTTATATTATATTTTCATCTTAAATGTCATAAAATTGGATTCCTGGTTTTATTGTGTATGTACGAGAATCGTCAGTGAATACCTACGTTTACAAATAAATATAATAAATACTATTCTTATTCGTTGTGTATTTACAAATTGTCACACACATTTCTTTGATATTTTTCGCGCATTTTCAGAGCCTCCCACGAACGCTCCGGCTGTGGAATGAGCTCCCTGTCGAGGTATTCCCGATGAACAATACCTTCAAAAAAGATGCAAGTTTCTAATGGGTCGGCAGTTTGAGTTGCGGGCGTCCATTTGCGGTGACCGCTTTCCAAGGCGGGCCGTATACCTGTCAACCGACGAGGTATAAAAAAAAAAAATTTAAGATCTAAACATCATCACAAATTGCGTTAATTTTAGAAGAAGATCTACTTAACACGTGCAGAACCTCTGTCCATAGAGTATATTGAATAGAATGGTAAGACAGTGTCGACATAACCAGATCTGACTCTAGTAAGTAGCTTTTATATTCAATATTGTTTTCCCTTAAGCCTGGCCATGTAAAGTAGACATGCGTAGGGTAGGCTGTAAAAATAAAACACGGTAGTATTTTTAGTGGCAGACTTAATGGTAGCGGCCAAGCGTAAACGCTTCGCCGGCCGGTCTTTGGAAACTACCCGCACGGAAATACACATGAAAGGGTAGCTGAGAAAAAAAGCCTAATATATCTTGATTCGCTGTTACAGGATGGTAAACACATTATGGGTAGAAAGCTAGGTTAGATTTTCGGCTGACGTACTTTTCAGTTTAAGTAAGCGTAAGGCATTAAATATCTAACTTTAAAGAAAATTACCCATCGAATGATATAACTGGAAATATTTAGATGATACCCTATTTTAGAAATGGTTAATTAACTTCGCATAGTATTTTAATAACATAAATGTTGGTACACAAAATCATGGATTAGTTTATAATTTCATGAACAAAACCGCTAATACAGTCACTTGCACTTTCAAAACCACAGTCAATATAGACTTCATTGATTCAAGTAATTAAGTGAAACTTCATTTAAAATGGCTAACTAACCTCAGCCAATAAAACGCGTTACGTATGTACAATCAATTTATTTAGTGCTGAACCCTCGCCCGACCTAGGTACGGTTTGCTAGTACCTAGGTACTCTAGGTGCATACAAAGCAATGTCCACTGCTCTTACGAATACGAATTTTCGCACACACACTCCCACAGTTTTACCACACGCGCGTATCTGTATAAAATTTATGGTGCACACTTTTGCAGAGGCTCAGCTATACCACTACAGGGGGAGGCACTGTATTCCTGTAGCTTACTGGGCCCAAACAAAACCAGTATAAATATGAACTTTGATGACGAATGATTTCACGATCACGCGAGGACATACTTATGCGGGATGGCCGAGACGGCTAGTGGTGCGAATAACAGCGCTGGTCAGTCCGTATCGACGAGATTTATAACCTCTGCGTTGCTAACTCCAGTAAGACTGTATGCATCTGACAGTTGAGGACTTTATTTCATGCCAGTATCATTTGCCGTTTAAATTTAAATTTGGAACGTAAGTTCGATTTTCGTAAATGCAGCGCAAAACGTTGATTATTTGAAAATGTGTGGGGAGGGTGGGGGGAGTAGGCTGACCCGAGCGTGTTTGTCTATTGCCGCGTTTTCCTATTCAACGGGTGAGTTTTCTGAGCCCATTGCGCTCCCCCCCTCCCCCTTTGAGCTTCACTGTTTTTATTAAAGGAATTATGGCGTTCGGGATAAGTACCGGCTACTTATATTGATTAGACTGCTTATAGGATCAAGTGCATTCAGACGGATCAATATTTGCACTAACAGACTGCGCTGGAACTTTTGTTAGCTTGCAAATTGCTACATCTTTTACAAGCTTTAGTCTCTATATTTTTGTTTTGTGAACTTGTTGCCTCCCATTCGTACCATCGCCTTTAATTAAAGACTACCTGCTCTTAGCTAATAAATAAAAAAGCTACACTTTTCTGTTATGTCAGTCAAAACAGTAGCATGGTATAATACCTTAAATAAATGTATCGATATCGATAGGAAAACAGAAAAGACGGATTTATTTATATTCTTATCTTTGCATTGAATCAAACGAGCAAAACTGACTTCTGGCTTCCACTAAAATCGATTCAAAAAGAGAACAAGAACGATCGTTAATTCTGGCCTGTAGGCGTGATCAGAAACACATAACGGCCGCGTCAAGTCTTATCGGAGACCATAGATACAGCAACGTTCGGTTTTCGTTCAGAATTCGAACGTTCGCGTGCCTTGGCCTTATCGGATTAAAAATATTGGCTGCGAAATTCGGGATTCGATTTTTAAACGGATTGATTACCAGCCAGTAATGTGGGCCGATTGGAATCTCTTTTGAATTTCAACTGTTTGAAGATTCTATCGAAAAAATTGATTCGATTTTGATTAATTTCGGATAAGTAAGTTTATAAGTGTACTTGGTTTGAGATTCTGTACAACCGAAGTGTTATAAAATAGCTTCGAAAATAGAATCGAACTAGATTTAGTGCGACTCAAAATGGATTTATCAAAAACTGCAAAATTAAGGCGAATGTCACATTGAGCTGAGAATAATTGGATAACCTTCCATTTAGTTACATGAGTAAAATAGGGTGCAGACATACATACATGTACACATATATTTACTGCCCACGGTAGCTTGCCGCGAAAATTCGACTCTTCAAATATTCACAACTTTTCCGAATGGGGAGGCGTAATGAAAAACGGTAAAATTTGGACAGCCCTAACCATACGTACCGTGCACGTCAAAGATGTGGACACTTTTGTTCTTTACCACATTGTAATAGAGGTTACTTTTGTACTTATATGTTTTAAATTATAGGTACAGGTATAAAGTAATACTTCGTCTCGTCTATTAGAGTTAGGGTTGAACAATTTTTAATCTAGTTTTTGACGTTCTGTTAGGGGAACAGCTAAAAGTTTTAAATTGTTTTAATTTTTTACGAACTTTTTTTAATTACACACATGATTATTGATTACATGACCGTCTATTTTTTTAGTTTAATAAAGGCAGCATTGAACCCTTAGTGCATTTTCACATTATCCGATCTGATATTGGATGTAGGAATGATTTCAAAGGCAAAAATCAAAGATGGCGGCTTAAATGTATAAGATATTGGTTCTACTTCCGATACTGGATCGGATAATGTGAAAACGCACTTAAGTTCTAATATTGGTCAAAAATAAGTTACAAAAGATGAAGATCGCACCAAAAACTATTTTTGATGTTTCTCAAAGTTATCATAGGGCCAATTTATCGCCGTGCTATGAAACGGGACATGCCTGCGTTTCAAAATGTTTCCATTCGCCAGCCTACTAGCTATGCGTAGCTTTTTACACACACTACGCCAAAGCACGTCCCGTGATTATTCCAAAATTCATGCCCCGCCTGCGACCACAGACAAACCCGATTCCATTTTATCCCGCTGCAAACTGGACAAAAGTGGACGAAACCGGTTAGCGCCGGTGCTGCCCGGTTTTGCTCTTTAGGCTGTCACAGAATAATACTAGGTACAGAAAATAAACTTTTTTCAAAACCCAGGTTTGACAGCGATTCAAGGACGAAGTGGGGTCCCTTTTTCGCTACTTTGGGTTCTCAAAATTCAAGAATGACATTATCTATGGTTGTGTACTCAAAGGAAAGTCAAGATGTGCCAAGCCTTATAATTGTTTGTAGGAATGCTGAGCCGAACGTAGTCGAGAATGCTCGAAGCGAACAGTTTCTTCAATATTTTCACTTAGCTAATCTAAGTTCCTATACCTATGCTCTTTTTGCGTTGCGTCAAACATAATTATAATTTTAGAACAAAACGGGACTTAATCGCGTAAACACTTACATTTACATTTGGCCCGACGTTTCGAACATCAAATTATGTTCGTGGTCTGTAGATGGGTAGTGTAGATGGGGTTTTGTTCTAAAATTATGAGTGCAAATCGTGTTAGTCTAAATAAACATAATTATGTCTTAACGTCGTAAGACCAATAAGTGAATACTATTGCTGACTGTCAATCATTGTGAAGTCCCATTTCATTTCAAGGTCATAATGAATGTATATTACTTGTATGTATGTATAGCATGTAAAGGTAAACACTATGCTTGAGGTATTGGAACGTTGCTACTTATATTACTATAATAAATGAATATTCCATAGTAGACAAAACTTACCATAGATATGATTTTTGAGACTTATTCAGACCAAAATATGCCCGTGGCCTCCGATGGATCTGGAAAAAGAAAAAAAATGTTTCAAAAAATACAAGAATTTTTACATACTCGTAATTATTGTCAAATACTTTTCATAGACAGTGTTTTCTTTAGCCAAAAGCTAATTAAATGTGAAATTATATTCGGCACGCGGGTCCCGAAAAATCGTCCTTTATTATTTTAATAAGTCATCACCTTTATTCATTCTGATGTTTTTTTTTATATTATCTTATTATAGAAAAAGATTTATATTAATCCAAACATGCCAGTTTTTTAATCATTATTTTGCAAATAAGATAGTTAAAGCTCTAAACACATTTTGTTCACTCTTAGATAAGTTTCACCCCTTTATCGACTTTATCGATATCGATCTATCGATCAATACGGGTGCACGTGGGGACCACCCGCTGTCGGCGCGTGCGCTGTTTTTTGTTTCTTGCGAGTAGGTCATTTTGACAAGGTCGTATCTTAGTGAATTATTGTTTTAAGATTTGAGTTTTTGATTGCAAAGGTCAGGTTGGGATGCCCGTATGAGAAGATTAATGTTAGGAATTAAATGTGGTCATTTTTTTCTTATAAAGTTTAATGGATAAATTGTTACTTTGTAATGAACCTAATGTAAGCAAAAAATAGTAAGTAGCAGAATATAAAAAAAAATTTTTAGTAATGTTGCTTAAATCATTATGGTTAAAAGTCTGATTATTTACAATAGTTATTTGTTATACAAGGGGGCAAAGTTGTATTTTAATGCCGAGTGTGGAATTGAAAAACGAGCAAGTGAAAGGATTCTATAGTTGAACCACGAGCGACGCGAGTGGTTCGAGAATAGAATCCTGAACTTGCGAGTTTTTTAACACGCGAGAAGTAAAATACATTTGCATCCGAGTGTAACACAAAACTTTTCCCCTCACTATAGCGAGGAAACTACAACGCAAAAAATGCGTTTATCACTGCTTCCAGTAGTTCCACAGGTGGTAAATCATCTTTATTACTAGATTCATCTACTTTTATTGATTTTAAAGCAGTTAATTTGACTTTATTCAAGGTCTAATTACTTTACCCACTAGTGGATAAAATGCGTTTTTACCCGCTGGTATTAAAGGACAAAACACGTGTTTCCGAGCTAGTGAGGGGAAAAGTCATAAAAATTATAAGGTCCAAATTCAAATAATTAATTATGTACTTCCAAGGCAAGGTGTCGTACTACGCGGCTACTTTAAATAAGCACTATTGAATTAGCCAACTTTATCCCATTTCTTCGTCAAAAGAAATCAATAAAAATTATGTCAAATTAACAATACAACAGCTTACAAACCGAAAGATGTTTCAAACCAGGTGTATGCCAGCATTGACCTTTTATTGCATTTTTTGTGTTTAGAAGAGGTTATACTTGCAATACCGAGTGGCGACTGATGTTATACTACTATTCCTCTTTATTCCCCTGGGTCTTCATTAGAACGAAAGAGATAGCAATATGACTTCAGTCGCCAGTTAGTGTAGCATTTTTTTCGTAAAGAGGTTAATAATAAAGGAACCCTTGTGCAGCGGAAGTAATTTGTAAGTGTATCGTTTTTACACTGATTTATGAGATTTGGAGTGCGAAATGTGTTCGCTGTTTATTGCTCTGTGCCTCAATTTTGTTGAAGTACAATTAGATACACAATTATTAATTTATAAGTAGGTATTAACTGTTTAATTATTTATGAATTATAACCAAAAATATTAGGTATCAATCGAAAAGGAGTTACCTCTTCTCTTTTACGTAACATTCCGTGAATTCTAGTTTTATGAAAAAAGGTTTCTAAAAAAATGTTATCGAAAGTAATTAGGTAACCATTAAATTTTAGCCCGTGTGGTGACGGGTTAAGAATTTCACCACCCCCTTTCTTCCCGTGGGTGTCGTAGAAGGCGACTGTGGGATATGGGTTATATTGTGGCGTAGGCGAGAGGCTGGCAACCTGTCACTGCAATGTCACAGTTTCGTTTTCTTTCAACCCCTTATTTGTCAAGAGTGGCACTGAAACCTGAGTAGTTTCATGTGCTCTGCCTACCCCTTCATGGGACATAGGCGTGATTGTATGTATGTATGTATGTATGTATTAAATTTTATTTAATCAAAACATAAGTCAATATCTAATATTAAACGGTTTATTGTAAGAAGTCACATTTTGAACTGTAACGTGACTTTTTCGTGTTCTGGTAGATTTTACACACAAAAAAATATTCATTTGAAGAAAACACCTTAAGAAAAACAGATGTTCAGGACAATAGAAATACTTTAATATCATTTATTTAGAAATTATTACAGTTAGTGTTTTGTACCTGTTAAATTATTATAGTGATCGCGCTATTTCTTAATCGAACCCTCTATTAGCGCGCCTGAACTACCCATAAGTACCTATTCTGTTAATATCTATTTAAAAAAAAATCGTAGTCCATACTTCCATACTAATATTATAAGTGGGAAAGTGTGTGTGTCTGTTTGTTTGTCCGTCTTTCATGACAAAACGAAGCGACGAATTGACGTGATTTTTAAAGTGGAGATAGTTGAAGGGATGGAGAGTGAAATAGGCTGCTTTTTGTCTCTTTCTTACGCGAGCGAAGCCGCGGGCAAAAGCTAGTACGATTATAATTAGCAGTTTAGGGCATCTGGTCTTAAAAAATAGAGACTCTCGACTTCCATTGGGTCGCACACTCGTCAACAAATCACATTAATATTTATTTCGCCAGCCCGCATGCCGAGGAAACGATCTTGCCACAATAGCTCGGAATTGGACTACTTGGCCCAAATTGGCCATCCTTCCCGCATCCTTGGCCCCCCGCTGGCCAAAAAATGGTAATTTTGGCCCAATTGCGTCGACAGCTTAAACAGTTTAAGACGCGGGTGTGATTGATGGGAAATCGTTAATGTCGCGCACACAAACATTCGTATTAGGACTGCAGAAAAATATCTACTTACAACTGTGTTGTCTGGGTACAAGTAGGCACGGGAGTAGATACTAATAACCACAAAATTACAATTTTGAAAAAACCCACGACCGCGACATAGTGGACCGATTTTCATGAAACATGGCTAAAAACACTCCCGACTAACTCAGCTTTCAGACAAAAAAACGTAAATCAAAATCGGTTCATCCATTCGAGAGCTACGATGCCACAGACAGACGTCACACAGACAGACAGTCGGGGGTTTTTCAAAATTTAAATTTTTATAGCATGTAACCTTCTAATCCAGAAGGTAAACTGGGCCTTATTCCGATCTACAATTAACTACATCAAAACTGTACTTAACTATTAAAAATACTTAATCCCAACAGAGTTATCACTACGGATGTTTACAAGCAAACTTGTTTCCTCGACCGGAAAGAACCAATTTGTACTCACACTGACTTGAACTCACTGAATCACCAGATCGAGTAACAAATTAAAGGGTATCTTCACACATCACCAGATCAAGTACCAAATTATAGGGTATCTTCACCCTTTGGTGGTTGCAGTCATAATATTGTCTTGTCAATGATTTTTGAGTCAGGGATGTCTGTAAACGCCTTAGGGCGTTACCGAAATATGATTATGTATTATTACGATCTAAACTCTTTGATATTGAATTAACAGCATAATTTTCTGTTACGAGTGTAAAATACTTATTTTCTGAAAAAAAAAAAACTACAGTGAGTCATGATAACTTTGGACTACTTAATTTTATGATTGAACGTGCGTATTTTTATTTTAGTTACTAAGTATTGTGCTTAAATTATACTATCTATCTCTATCTTAAGTTGCCATTTTTATTTATTGTATTTATGTATGTATGTATTATGTGTATGTAAGGTATATTTATTTATGTATTCGGTATATTTATGTATGTGTATTTGTGTTGGTTTTCTCTATATTTTTTTTGTTCTTGCACTGCCTGTTAACTTTTGTTTCTGTTCCGTTTTTCCAGCTACCCTAAGGTTGTCTGGAAGAAATCGCTTTTTAGCGATAAGAGCGCCTGTTGTTACCTAGTTATACTCTCACTAAACATTCTGTATACATATAACATGTAAATTGGTGCAATAAAGAATATTTACTTACTTACTTACTTATTGTGAAACGCTTCGGATATACATTCTAAGGTTCAAGGTTTAAATTTTTAAGCACCAATGATAAATGATTTTTTAAGCTCTTTGATAAAAGAGCAGTCTGAAACATATTTATGTAAAATATTACATTAAATATATAATCATAAAAAGTCACCAAATCATTTTGTTACATATTGGATTAATAATGTTGTAAACATGTCAGACACCATTTAACCGCGTACACACCATGAATCACACGATATGCACACCCGTAATTACATGACGCTTTACAACGTCTCACGACCACTTAAGACGGTGACGTCACAGGAACTGACGTAAGACTGCAGCACACAGAATAGACACAGTATAACCTGACCTAACCACAAAATTAAAATTTTGAAAAAACCGACCGATTTTCATGAAACATGGCTAAGAACACTTCCGACTAACTCAGCTTTCACACAAAAAAACTAAATCGCAAACGGTTCATCCGTTCAGGAGCTACGATGCCACAGACAGACACACACACAGACAGACAGACAAACAGACAGACAGACAAGTCAAACTTATAACACCCCGTCGTTTTTGCGTCGGGGGTTAAAAATAGGTGGTCAATTTGAATACTGGTATCAAATTTGACAAGTGCATGCCATTTGTGTTTCAGTACCTAAGGAGGTATGATGTTATAAACGCGTACCTAATAATATTTTTAGTGACATATCGTCCAGAAAGTTGTAAGATTTTGAAGATATTTTTGAAAGATGCAATCAAAAATCTATTGAAATTACAAGTTATAACATTTATTTAGTGTCAAATGTAAAATTTGTTGTACCAAAAATAATGTATCCAATTAGTATATTTTCTTTGTATGCTGACCAATACCATCCACCATGATCATTGCCATCTTTTCGGTTGTGTCTACTTAGGACGTAAAACAATGTTAACTATTTCAAGGTTAGCTGGAAGAGATCCCTTATAGGGATAAGCTCGCCTTTGTATCTCTATACCTACAAATTGTATATAAACTGTTGTACACAATAAAGTGATTACTACTAATACTAAAACATGACAAAATTTCCATGCATTAAAAATATAGACCTCTTTTCTTAGGCAAACAAACAAATGACAACAAGACTACTGTCGTCCCTCTACCCACTACGTGTTTCTTGAATGAACGTACGCATTCCTGAGCATGTGTGTGTGAATGGGCCACGTCACTAGGAAGACGGGCGAACGGGCGGTGATCTTAGGCTTATACTTGTAGTTCTGTGTATTCGATTGAGGTGTACAATACGATTGACACAGGTATCGATGTTTACTTAAATGGCCATATATCGTCACTTTAGTTTACGATTGTGAGCTTGTACCATTAGTTTTCGATGAACATATTAAAAAAAACGTTACTTGATAGCGTTATTTTACGTAAAATACGAGGTGCAGTCTCGCATTGGTAATTTTTGGCTCTTAGAAAACAATTTCATTTATTTATTCTGCGATCAACATAGGATCATTATTATATTATTAAAATTAAAATTATAATACATTAAATTAATTAAATTAAAATACACTACAGCTAAATTATAATTAACAATAACGCACCTCCAACACTTCTGGTGTTTCGGGTTTACATGACATGGGCGGCAGTGATTGCTTACCATCAGGTGACCTGTGTGCCCGTTTGCCTCCTATCCCATAAAAAAAAGAATCGGCAATAGGCATAAGAATGTTTACGCACTTTGGATCTTTTCTATTATATAACAACACAATTTTATTCCTGATTGTGAACTAAAAGCTATTGACATACAGGATGCTTATTTAATCACCTATGAAGACTAACTAAGACGACTAATGAAGAGTATGAAGTAAAATATACAGGTCACCAGAAAAATGTTTACTATGAAACCAACGAGTAAATCGCGATGAAGAATTCTCTCCTATAGAAAAAGCCAAGAAAACCTGAAGCTATAATTAAAATTCTATAGTTTCACCTCGCATTATTTGAATGCGCATACGCATTTCTCCCAATTCTAATCCCAATCCCCTTCATCTTTCATTAATACCAGTAATCAAGCATAAAATTAACCCACGGCACACGCCAGAAAGGGCGTCGGGCCTTATGGACCTTATGGCACCAAGTTCCAAGACATCTGTCCTCACACCTGCCTGCCTCCCCTTAACAACTTTACCCACCCTTATTTCAACTATAAAGTTGTGAGCACAAGGTTGTGTTTTAAATGGGGTGTGGGTTATGGTTTTTGGCACAAGGTCCATTGCTCCCGTCATTAATGATAATGCGTCATTAAAATTCGGAAATGACTGACAGTTTTTCAAGTCCAATTGTTCTAGGATCGGTCAAGTGTGGTCATATTGAACAGTTGGGTGTAACGTTTTTTTTGTTACCTTACCTATACGAGTAAGCCCTTACTCTTTACCCTTAGCTATACCCTTCAGACAACTTAGCATCTTTTTTTTAATTATAAATGGCCAAATTCTGTTTTGACAGACAGAAATGTCAAAATGACGTCTAGAGACAATTTAAATGACATAATTTGTTTGTCAGATTGGACAAACATTTATGTTTTTGGTTTTGTGAGCTTTGTAGACCTCACAGCAAGGACCAGGTAAAATCTAGGTGAAATTTGTAGATTTTAGCGTAAATATTGATCAAGAATTGCATGGAGAAATTATGAATGCAATTCGCCGTGCACTTTTGCAGCTCACTGCTCAAAATGTAACCGGTGTTACTCCAAAATCAAAACAATAGCCAGCCGCTCCGACAGAAGCCACATAGCATGAATGAACCCACTTAACTTTTTAAATTTCGAATCGACTAATCGAAGGCTGCGATTCGCATCTGCGACGCGTGCGCAAACGTTCCAATTTCAAAAAAGTCCTAACTGTCAATATCCTGATTCGATTTTCGAACGAACGGCCTCGATCTTCTTTTGTTTTTCACGGTACAATACTCCTTACTTGTAGAATTGTATAGTTTAGAATCGAATGTACAGTCCCATTAAATATATACACGGACAAAGCACCAAAAATATGGATACTTTTCATACATTCTCTAAGGCCGTGTATACATATATTGGGCTCTTTGTCCGTATCCATATTTTTTCCTTGACTGTATAGGGAACTTAAGCTGTTTTGATATTTGAGCAAAGATGAGATGTGTGTTAAGTTTTGCGGTGTGCAAAGATGCGCATGCGATGATCGATGGATGTCTGTTTTCGGATCAGGTTTCGGTTATTAATGGTTTTGGAATACGGTAGTGCCAATACTGCCAATGTTGATGTTTGTTTTTTAAACACCTTGTGTGTTTTTTGGAGGTTTTTTTGCGAATTATTAAAATGTGGCGACTAGCAACTGTTGATTATGATTTATTAGAATTATTAGTAAAGATGTATGTAGTTTGCTAATACTTCTTCTACTTGGATCATTATCAAAGCAGAAGAAGTATTAGGAAACTAGAAATTAAATACATTTAATTTAATGATTATTAGAGAATAAGAACACTGTATTTTGAATTTAGTTCTAGAAACGAAACGACTTTTCTGTCTGAAAGTTTTTTTTCCAATATTTTTTTTATTTACTTAAGTAAGTATTTATCAATTAAGTTGAACCATTAAGATTGAAGCGAAAGGAATAATGGGAATATTTAGCGAGTCCATCCAGGACTCGAACTTTACTTGTGACTTAGAACACCGGCCCAATAAACATCCTATATTTTTTATAAGAACAAATTTCATTACAAAACTCTACTCCACACTAGCAATTTGACAAGTACCCTCGACAAGCCACAGAACCCCTCACCCTCAAGCCGCATCGATCTGCGCAGCTGCGCTCGCGCACGGGCGGATTACCGCCATTTTGGATCGATACTATTGAGTGTGGGCCTAGTTGGATTGTCTGTTGAGATCTGTCAAGTAATAATCGATTTTTTTAGACATTTGTAATCAGATTGGTTTGATATATTTTGATGGATAATTACTACAAGCCAGTCTGTAACTTCCGATAATAATGTTTGAGGATCACTTAAAATATACTTAATAGTATTAATATCTACATAATGAAGAATTTAGTATTTTTCTTACATACTAGGTAGGTACACAAAAACTTGATAAACTTTTACAATCTAAAAAGACAACTGTGCTGCAAAACTACAGAATTTCATTACATCTGATTAGGTGTCCATTTGTCCAAACTTCAGCCCACAACCTTTTTATCGTAACATTTAAATGTTGAAACATAAATTGATAACCGCAGCATCCACAACAAAACCACAGAAGGTAAAAAACTAAAAAAACAACCACCTGGTCGATTGTCTTAAGCGCCATGTTATGAAACCGTAGAAATTTGATACGCCCACTGCAACACCGGATCAAACAACATGTGTAGCGATCTTATCATCCACGTGCCTTCAATATACATTACACTTTCAACCATAATTCAAATGTGTATAAATTCTAAATCGTACACAACAGCTCTTCAGGGTAATACCGTCTTAAGACTACGATCAAGATGGTTTAGATCTTCTATGCTTGAGAATACGATTCGATTTTGTTGAATGGAATTTTTACTACGATATAGTAGCGTAAGATCAGCTGAGCGGATGTTCCATTTGATGAGACGCAAAGTTAAAGAACACGTGTGCTTGAATTAATGTGAACTTTAATTCTTTACACGCAAGACTTGTGGACGCCGCAAAGAAAATGTTGCGATTCAGTTATTTCAAGACACCTATTGCCTTCTTAAAGGTGTTGGACTGTGAGCTTTAGGGTGTTTGAAATAAAGTTAAGAATATTAGAAGTTGCTTCTTTATTTTTTATTGCAGTATCTGATTGATCTTTTGATACAAAGTCGCAAGGTGTTTTGGTGCGATATTAATGCAGTTTTTTTTTTAAACAAATTTTGTAGGTCATTAACTTGTAAGTATGTACATTTTGTTATTGATTTTGAAGAGGAAGAGGATCTTGTCACAAAAATCAATATTATTATTCCCGAACCACTAATGTAACCTTCAATAATCCCCGAACAAAAACCAAGGGTGGCAGGGCATATGGGCACGCGACCAGTAATAATATCTAAAAAATAATAATAAATCCGGGTGAGGAATAAAGAATTTCACCCCCTGTTCCCTTTATCTTGCAAACAGACTTGAATGGTAAGATAATAGGGGAGGCTCGCCCCTTCGGCGCGCAGGCGCAGGCGCACCTTTGCGTCGCGTGCGCTCGCGCATGGGGGAGCGTCGGCGGTGACGGTTGCGTTCAAATTTTTCGAACGCGTCTTGCGAATTTTGCGGCGTGCGTGATGCTGGATATATCGTGATTATATTCATGGATATCCTAGTAAAAGCAATGAATTTTCTAATGTGATCATTATATGGAAATACAAAAATATTGTATGTGTGTATGTGATTAGTTATATGGAAATACAAAAATATTTCGAGCAGATAAAGCGAATTTAGTAACATCACTATTCCACCTATTTGATTTCTCTTGGAGAAGCGGTATTTTAACCTAATAAAATTATACATGTTATGGTGGCCTAGCGGTAAGAGCGTGCGACTTTCAACCCAAAGGTCGCGGGTTCGAACCCCGGCTCGTACTAATGAGTTTTTCAGAACTTATGTGCGAAATGTCATTCGTAATTTGCCAGTCGCTTTTCGGTGAAGGAAAACATCGTGAGGAAATCGGACTAATTCCAATAAGGCCTAGTTACCCTTCGGGTTGAAAGGTCAGATGGCAGTCGCTTTCGTAAAACTAGTGCCTACGCCAAATCTTGGAATTAGTTGTCAAAGCGGACCCCAGGCTCCCATGAGCCGTGGAAAATGCCGGGATAACGCAAGGAGGATGATGAAAGTTATAAATGTCAAATTTTATTTCAATTTTCGTTTTCTAAATTGTGCATGAAAATAGCTAAGTTCCGTTCGCATATACAGGGTGTAAACCTAATACAGGCGAACCTCTTAACGGTGGTGAGTACAGGACATAAAAAATGTAATTAGATAACAAATTAATTCGGCCCGCAACGTAATGCAAACACACTCGCCTTAAACGCTCGTTGAAAGTTGTCATGGTCGCGCGACGGCGATGCAACGCATACGAAATCAAACCTTATCGATATGGAAGTATGAGACGCGACGGCGACGGTCGCGCGACTGTCACGCGACTGTCACGCGACCGTCGCCCACGCAAGACACGGTGTAACTCAAAAACACCTCTTAATTTATGATAACAATATTGAATCATATGCCTGGTTTCATTTATCGCCCTTATTAAGTTTACGCGCTGTATACTTTTCGATTGCCGAGTTTAGTAGGTACGGCTGTTTTTATTGACACGGCCCAATCTCAAATACTCTCCAGACACCCAACCAAAAATCATTACCTTAACCGACAGCCGAAAAAGCGTTCGCAAATCGAAAGCCAATTACTCCATAAAAGGAACCAAAGGACTTTGAGCCAGATACGCTTTGTGTACCTTTGATTACCTCTACGACCGTGCTAGGTCCACACGCCGTATGTATACTATGGGCTCGTATGAGATACGCCGTTCTGGCCTAGCATGGTGGACAGCGTATGAAACCGAAGACAATGTGCCATAGTAAAAGGACGCATTACTTTTTGTTCATGCTTTTTTCTGTCTGTTGGCAATGATTTTAATATTTGAATGTTAGGTTCGTGCAAAGGTGTTGTTATTGAGAGAGAGACTTGTAAAATGTGGAATAGCGTATTTTGTATTTCATTATAATTAATGTAAGTAATTCAAAATTTCCTGCACAATATTTTTCTCCCGACATTGAAAGAAGAGAAGATTACTCCACAGGACTTGAAATGAATTGGTGAAATGGAAACATAACATATACATACCTAGGTAGTACAAATTGAATGTGAAGGTATCTTTGCAAATATGGGCAATGCAAGTTTCTTAATTACGTTACCGTTTACTCGAAAACAAATGATAAATTTCAAGTCTTTTTGACAATCATTTCACTGTGAAACAAATAGAAACAGAAGACTACCGAGCCCCTATAAAACCAAATCGATCAGCTTAACCACCAAGATTAACAAACAACCTAGAACCACTTCTAAAACAGCTTATAACCCTACTAAAACACGTCACTTAAGCCCTTCTTTCTCCGTTAAAAACATCGATTGTATAGAAAGGGTGCACCTTTGAGACTCGTGCGCCGGCAGATGCGAGTTGGTGACACCTTGTGATAACTGTACTAGTGAAAGTATTGTGTGTCATCGGACTTATTTGTTGCATTTCCAGTTGGCTGAACTTATATTATCAGCTACCCGGAGGCATGTAATGTGTCTTATATTCCATTCTAACTTGAATTTAATCGTTGACACGTACAAATTTGTTTTTTTTAGCAAAGTTTGCTATCATGGCAGCTAAACTAAGACTTATAGAGAAAATAAATACGCTAAAGAGTCCAAAGGCAAGGGGAATACTTCAGTTTTCTTCAATTCAGTTCAGATTCCTTAAAACACATTTTAAACTTTTTATAAACGACCTTATTAGAAGAAGTTCCGTGTAGCCTCTTTCAGTCAATAACCTAATATTTTTTTTTTAAGTACTAAATTATTTATTTCTCAAAATGTGTATTGACGTGATATCATTCTTATAAAAAATACATGTAGATAATATTTATTTACAAAAAAACCTAATATTGCTAGTGCTGTATAGAATTTTCCGTTCTTTGTGCAAAAAGAACATCAACTTCTTACAACATTGAAGAAATCAAAAAAATAATGTTACTATGTTGCATGCAGAGCTATGTCACTATGTCTACTCTTTCTTGGGTCAAGATACTCAAAATATTTTTGCAATATCATAAGAACACCTTGCGGTGCACTATCGATACGTTTGAATCACTGTTTATAGTGTTTATGTATGACACAACTGCTATGACACGGGATACCCCCATTTGCCAGAATTTCATTTGCCATAATTTTATTTGCCATCCTATTCAACAATCATAATATTGTTTCTCATAACATCTTATGCCATAATCATTGTTTACTATATTAATCTAGTGCCAGAAACTTTGTTTCCTATAAAGTCAGTTTCCATAATGTCATTTGTCAGAATCATCGAAATCCGTAATTACCACATTCCATACCATCATTTGTCATACAAATTAGCGTCCAGAAAAGTCAATTTCCATAATGTGCTTTGGCAGAATCGAAAACTACTATAATAGGTACTAGAAGGACTAGAGAATGAAACTGCTATCAGAAAGTAGGTTAGGTTAGGTTAGAACTGTAACCCCCTGGAAAATGAAACTGCTATCAGAAAGTAGGTTAGGTTAGGTTAGAACTGTGAACCTCTGGAAAAGGAAACTGCTTGAAAAGTAGGTTAGGTTAGGTTAGAACTGTGACCCCCCGGAAAATGAAAATACTATCAGACATCAGACAGTAGGTTAGGTTAGGTTAGAACTGCGACCCCCTGGAAAATGAAACTGCTATCAGAAAGTAGGTTAGGTTAGGTTAAAACTGTGACCTCCTGGAGAATGAAACTGCTGGAAAAGTAGGTTAGGTTAGGTTAGAACTGTGACCCCTGGAAAATGAAACTGCTATCAGAAAGTAGGTTAGGTTAGGTAATAATATGGGCAACAATTAATATGGCAATAATTGCTTATGGCATTTGAATATTCTATGAAACCATATTATTGCACTTAATAATATGGCTAACAAATAGTATGGCATTGTATGATTATGGAAGGTAATATTCGGATAAACAACGAGTATGTCATATGATTTTTATGGTAAACAAATCATTCGGGCAAATGAAATTCAGGCAAGTTAGATTCGGGCAAATGAATATTATGTTAAATGACTGTCGGGCAAACAATAGACAACCGCTATGACACAGCCAAATTTGTACTCAACCGGCGTATTATGATTCCAATTTTATCACTTATCCACGTGTATAAAGCATCCGTCACGCTTTGGTAAGTATGTCAGTGTGAGAGTGACAGTTGTCTTATCCACGTGGACAAGTGATAAAATTGTAAGCATGATACGCCGGCAGGTAGGTAATTAATCGTAAACGTTTATCGGTTCTTCGATAAAAGTACCAAAAATCATTTATCTATCTCCAATGACAACGGAACCAGAAAAAACTGAAGATGCTCTCAAAGATTTGCACCTTTCTCGAAAGAGTTCTTTGTACTCCTCCACCTTGCGAACATATGCTGCCCGCATGGGCCCAGTTTTTGCTATGCCATTCTTGATTGAACATTTGCTATGAAAATTGGGGCATTTGTATGAAAAAATACGCAGAAGCGTGAATGATCGGTTATTTATCTAAATTTAATCGGAGTCGATTAACGAACTATCGATTCTTGGCTATTATCGATTAAAAGTATGTTGGTTTATGTTAAGCTTACCCTTGAATACTTAAAAATAAATAAAACTTTGAATAACGCGATTGTCTTTTGTTTTTAACCCCGGCGACCCAAAAACAACAGTATGTTATAAGTTTGACGTGTTGTCTGTGTGCGTGTCTACCTGTAGAATCGTAGCTTACGAACGGATGATCCGATTTAGATTTCGTATTTTTTGTTCGAAAGCTGAATTAGTCGATAGTGTTCTTCGCCATCTTTGATGAAATTGGGTCCACTATTTGTTGTTATTAGCTACTAAGGTTTCCGATTCGTTTGCGTCAATTGCTATTTTATTGTAACTTTAGGTAGGTATAATAATAGTAACGTTTCCCTAAACAATATAATCGATATGAATTATCAAACGAATTGGAATGTAATCGAAATTCATATCCATATTCGGTGACATATTCGCGCTGCACGGTCAATTATATCAAGGTCGCTGCTTACTAATTATATGAATGGGTGTCAACACACCCCACTATACTCTATTCATCGGGTTGTTCCATTCATAGTTTTAGCCCGACTAGTTATCTATACTCTAATTAATGTTTCCTAAACACTGTTTAGAATTTTCAGAAAAATATTACTTAACCTCGCATTTTTTACTCTTTGTGTAGTGATATTACTAATAAAATAAGGTAATGGCGCCTAAGATGGCCCATTATCATTTTTATTTTTCCTGTTTTTTTTAAATACTTATAAACTTGTAACTCTTGTAAGTTAGTCTATGTAAGTGGACATAATATAAGCTCATTCACGAATGAAATATTTCCAATGGAAAAGCTTAAGAACCTGTGTTTTTTTTTCAAAAAAATATTTTATACTTACATAACAATGTATGTACATGTAACCAAATTCATCATGATAACTCATGGTCTAATGACAGTCAACTAAAAAATCAATAACTATTCCGAATAAGAATCAATATCGCACAATTCTTATAAGTATTATTCCCTTTAACTTCAAAAGCAAAAAAGTGTAAGTACATTTGTGGGCCATACACACTTAGTGCTTTATTTAGGAGGTCATTTCAACCCCTAAGTTTGGACCCCATCTGGTGAGAACATAGTGACATTTGGTGGGCCTTAATCGTAGTGTAAGGGCCTTTTAATCGGTTCCGTGGTACGTTATGAATGTTTAAATATGTACATTTATTTTTGTATTGGATAATATACATACTTGTATTGTGATATATCAGGTGTCTTTTTGAAAACATTTAAATATTTTTAATTTAATTTTCAATTAATCGTAAAAAAAATAAAAATCGTATAGTGAGTAAAGTTATTATCTCTTACTATTTGTTACAAAAGTGTATATCTGTTTGGGTAAAATGCCCCTGATGTAAAATAACTGTAAAATTAAATATTACGTGATTATAAGATGTAGATTTTCCTCGAGAGGTAGCGGGAAATTCTTTTATATATAATAACCTTTTTTTACATACCCTGGTAATGATTTATCCTCCTGGATCCCTAGCAAATTTTTGTGCTTTTGAATTTAGAACTTTCTTATATTCTTGTAAAAGTTAAAACTTAACATTTGCAGGGTTTTTCGGACTATCCCCGTCCTATAACAGCAAAATGTAAAACAAAAGCAAAACCATCATGTATCGCGACCACATTCCTCAAGAAAATAACATATTCCTCCTCTTTCCATTCACATGTGTAACAAAGAAGCCACCAATGAGCATCGAACGCCTACCGGACGCGCGGCACGCGCCAACAGGCCGGATAACATATAATTACCGATCTGTCATAAGATACGAAGAAAATGGCAAGTGGTATCACTTGCCATATCCTTTGCTTCCACTTGCTATTTCCTTTTTATATTGTATAAGGATTGTATTGTATGTTTTGATCGTGTGATTCCGGTTTTTTTTAATTCGATTGTAATTTGAATAAATTGTATTTTGAGACTGTATTACGAATTACGATGCACTGGAATATTAAAGGCGATAACTGATCTGTCATAAGATACGAAAAAGTGGCAAGTGGTATTATTTTCTATTTGCTTTGGTCTCACTTATCAATTTCTTTTATATTGTATTAGGGTTTGTGTGCTTTTTGTGTATTTTAATACCGGTTTTTTATTCTAATGTAATGGCACTTTGTTGTACCACACTGCAATCTATATTTTTGAAGTTTTTGGAAGGAACTAATTAGAAACATTATTTAATATTAAGAGTTATTATTATTTATAGTGTGTATGTATATTGAAATACACCTGTATTTAGAAAATTCTGAATTAAACTATACCATTGTTTTTTTTAATTAGATAAAATTTGTTTTTGCACATTTTACGTAATTATGTATTTGTCTAAATTAGGTATATTCTTTAAAGTAACAAATAAATCCCTACTTTGTTTTCTTTTTAAACGTCAAAAGATAGGTACAATATCATACAAAACATAGTGCAACGCATCTTACTTTAACTAGAAGCCTAAAAAAAGCCAATAGAACTGAAAAATATCATCATCATCCTCCATGCGTTATCCCGGCATTTGCCGCGGCTCATAGGAGCCTGGGGTCCGCTTTGACAACTAATCCCAAGATTTGGTGTAGGCATTATTTTTACGAAAGCGACTGCCATCTGACCTCCCAACCGCTACCGCTTAGTCCTGCCTTCACGAAAATGACCGGCAAATATCGCATGTATTGCTTTTTTCGAACCCGCGACCTCCGGATTGGAAGTCGCACAAGTTAAAAATATATACATACTTAATTAAATAACCAGTCATCTTTTGTCCAGACGTAATTAAACCTTTATAACATCTACTACCGGCAGCGGAACATATTACCCACGTGCCCTACCGTGACTACCGGAACCGTCCCATTACTGGCGCACTTACCTTCATAACCAGTGTGACTTGACCTAGGCGTCTTCATAAAATGTTTGTACCCTGAGGTGGTACTTATAGTGGTTTGACAGATTTTTACTGCTTTGGTGTAGGGAATGGTGGTGGCGATATGGTCCTGCGAACATCCTGTGGGCTTTTATCGTGGAATGAAAGTTTAGACATGGTCTTGGTGGACCACTTATTTTTGTTGGTGCGTGCTAAAGTATGGAGTTAAATAAAAAGTAAAACGAAGAGGATTAAAAAAAAATCTCAATAAATAATCTGTGGGTACAAATTCAAATGGTTTCCATAATTTATTTATAATTTATTTAAACTTTATTGCACAAAAGACAAACTTAATGTACAAAAGGCGAACTTAATGCCATGTGGCATTCTCTACCAGTCAACCTTAAGGCAAGGCAGTGGAATTCCTTGCCGGCGGCTACCCGGCAACCTTCAAATCAAGAGTGAACAGGCATCTTCTGTCGCGACAGGCGCGAATATCTAATGCCACAATACGAATTTCCTAGCGGCAACACTGAACAGCGCCCTCGTGGGTGGAACTGTGGTAAGTTATTCCAACGTGGCAAGTAGTAAGGTTAAACCCGGTATGGCGCGAAGCGTGCGAGTGCATGAAAGTGTAAGATACAGTGAGGAAGCCCACAGCTGTCCTGAGTCGTCTAAAGCTAAGTATTTTATGTTACTTGGTGCTCGCAGTGGTGGTATGGTTTCTCTATGCAATGATCTCCTTAATAGAAGAACAGTAAGTTCGTATGAGTTTAGCTTGCCACGGAACCTGCCGTGGAAGCTATTCCTGAGACCATCTTAGGTAAGGCAGACTAGGTTTCTCTGTCTGGGTAAGACTTGACGTGCCCCAGCTCTCAACTCTGTCTGGGTAAGACTTGACGTGCCCCAGCTCTCAACTCTGTCTGGGTAAGACTTGACGTGCCCCAGCTCTCAACTCTGTCTGGGTAAGACTTGACGTGCCCCAGCTCTCAACTCTGTCTGGGTAAGACTTGACGTGCCCCAGCTTTCAACTCCACCTGGGTAGACTTGACGTGCCCCAGCGTGCGAGAGCCGTGGCGGCTTCGGCAGCCCGGCTAGAGGTGTGTCGATGTGCGGCAGTATACCTCGGCTCGGATGTTAGGCGTCCGAGTTATCCGACCTTTGACGTGTCGGCGGACTCCCCGCGGGGGGGGGTCCTTTGAACCTTCGTCTGGCCGGGTAAGATGGTTCTCCTTTGCTGTAGAGATAATCGTATATGTATAGTAGGTGATGGTTGTATGAGAATACCATATTCATGAGCAATTAAACCCACAGATCTCGGTGGTATACAACTAGCCGCCATAAGTAAAGCGAAGCAGATTGAAGCTCCCCTGGCCCAGGAGAAGTGGATCAGAGAGAGCGAGGACAAAGAATCCTTCATAGGAGATGAAGGTATGTATGCTAAGCATTCTGTTACCCCTACACCCCCACATTAATATATTAGTGGCCGCCTTTCCCCTTTTACGGTCTTATTTATATACCGTACGTGGTTGGGGGAGAGTCGGCCACAATGGTGGTTAATGCTGGGATCCAGCAGATAAAGAATCAAGGCTTATAATATAAATAAAGAATGCAAGGCATACATTTTCAATATAATCAGACATCTTTACTAACAGAAATCATAGATGGCGCTACTGGTAACAGAAGCTGCGAGATATTATTTTATGCGAATATGTTTGAAGTGTTTTCTTACGAAGTCTGGTTCGGCATTAATTTAGGCTCGTTTAAATAAAGAGGCTGGCATTTGTATTTATTAATTGAAGATAATTTGAGTAAATAAGTCATATTTTATATTTTGCGTAACAAGCGGAATATCAATTGTACGGAATGTACGGAGTACCAACTTGAAGAAATTGCATCATGGTGGCCGGAAACAGAACGATTACGTTTCCGTTATGGATGTATTTATGATTTATTTTACAATTAGAATGTAGTTGTAAATTATCAGGAAGAATATTCAGAGATAAAAATAAATAAAAAATATTGGAGCATTTGTCTGTATTTATCAAGTATGATATTCATTAATTTAATTTTAAGAGAAATACCATTGTGTAATAGTGCCTTCGTGTTACCAACATAACCGCAAGAATAGGCTACGCAAGGCGTCTAGTAATGGTGCCAGATGAGGGCAGGTGTTGCTACACTAAGAAGATTACCCACAAAATCGACGGAAATGTACGGATTGTCGGGATTATCAAGATAACTAAAGAAGATGAAGAAATCGGTTACAAAACGGATTCGACTTGGAAAATTTATGCAAGAACTAATTTTCCAATTAGACGGTTAGACAATTAAGTTATAACAAGCTGTGCCTAGATATAAGTAGGTAACCTATTCAATTTTATGACATATTAATTGTTTAATATATTGAAAAATTGGCTGATTTATAGGAGTATAATAAGAAGACAAATAATAGTCGTAATAACTAATAAGTATCTTATAGGAAATATGCGCGTAGTAAAGACGGGTTTGAACTCTATATTTTACTTCGTATGTTTTCTTTTTACTTTAGAATTATAAATTTAGTTTTAAGAATTCGGGTGTATGGCTCATTGAGGTATATGTACTACGTACTAGAGGCGACGTTACTAAGAGAATTTTTAACACACCCCACTGCGGTCCATGGACCGCAACGTTGTCAGTCGTCTACAGGCCCTTGCAGTGCAGTGATGTGCCGTGATTCATTTACAATCCACGTGAATAATGCGTTCTTGTGTGCTTAAAAATTGTTCTAATCACTCGAAAAAATCAAATAAAAGTCAAGGTGTGACATTTCATCGGTAAATTAAACAAAAAACTCGTCTATAATATTTTAAGATTGAATATTCTACAAACACGCGAGCGGGAGCGGACTGCCGCCATTTTGGTGACGCAATCATAGACTAGAAAAAGTTAACCGCGCAGATGTGCCATTTACATTGTTCCTACTAATGTGTTTCACCTCTAATATATTTGCGAAATATTTCTAATATAAATAATTCTAATATATTTCTATTTGGAAAATTATTAGGTAACTACTTACTACTTCATGAATTATGTTACTATAATATTAAAAAAGTTTATTTTTTTATAAATTGTTAATATTTTTTGAGTGAAATTGTATTTGTAGCACGCTCACTTTTTGCAGTTTTCTTTGGCCTGGTCATGAAAAAAGGGAACAATGGATACGCTTTATCCAAAAATTGTGCTGAGGAAACTTGGTTACCAACTGACCACACATATTGTTCATTCATTGTATTTTAAAGAAGAAAATAAGTACAGTACAATTATATTATTTTGTATTGTTTAAGTTGTAAATAAATAAATCATTTTGACTAGAATAGCCGTATTTTAACTAAATGTAAAATTCCCATTAGGCAGAATATAATAATGTGTCACATCTGATGGTAGACCTACTCTATGCGTAAATGGCCGCTCCCCCCACCCCGCGCATTTGTCAGCATGTGCAGTGTTTTCGCTTGGCAACGTCGCCTCTAGTACGTAGTACATATACCTCAATGGTATGGCTATTTATAAGGAATCAATATAATTATTATGAGAATTACCGATAAGAGTCCGAAATTCGTTTCATATTTTATCGAAATTTTGGGGGGGAATTAAGTTGACTTTGGCAACATTGAAGGTTGTACAGTACTCGTCCGTCCATTTTGAATCGTTGGCGGAAGGTCGTTGAACAGTCGCGAGTTCCACAGGAAGGTTCCTTAAATTATACAGGTAATCATTGTAAATATTGTAATAAAAAGTGCACCGACGAAGTGATGAGCGTGTAAATAAGTTGGATCATCAAAAATTTGTTCATTTACGTTCATAGGTACAGTGAATTCGCCACCGCCAACCACACCGGACAAGACAAACAACTTTTACATCGGAATTGGCCAAACCCCCGGATAAGACTACTTAATACCCGGACAAGACTACTTCTCGGTAAGTTTTAAACATCTACATTGCAGCAATACAACTTAATTCTTTAAAACAAGAGAATGCGATCGTCATTTACTTCGAAGTGAGCGACGGCGGCCATGATTGTTGTCCAAAGTTTGGGCTAACTTTGGACGTCCAACCAACCAAGGAAAATTATCTAATTTTAGTGAAGTTTCTTTCGATATTTATGAGGATCACCATGGAAATACGGGTCTATTACGTTCTTTTATTAAAATATTTTAACTTTCTAGACATTAACGAAGTGATATTTAGTAGATGAAAATGGACCCTATCATCATGGTAATACGGTTCTTATTAGCGCGGTTTAGAACATCGGATGTACATGGCGGATTTTAATATTTTCACAGTCTATAAAGGACCTTTTTGAACATTTTCTAGGGTCCTTAAGATATATAGTTAGGTATATTTTTATTTCATCATGCATCTTATTGGAAGTTTAGAAATACAACTTACTTCCTTTCTGATTGGGTTTGCAGTTTATAAAAATAACAATTGTGCTGTGTGTATATATAAGCTAACATCTTCTTTACAGGATATTGTGGTGACATTTAAGTGTTTTTAGATCTATTAAATAAGTGTTTCGTGAAGTGTTCCAATAATTAAACAAACAAATGAGTGAAATAAAACTAAATAATTTTTAAATAATTAACTATCAAACAAGTGAAGTAAAAATAAAAAGTTAATAAATAAATAAACCAAACAAATAAACAAAATAAAAACGTTAACTTTCATCATTTTGCAAGCGAGCTTAAGTTAGTGACAGAAGATTTTGTATTGTGGTACCAGTGTATAAACGTCAACGTCACTTACTGATTTTGACATGACTTAGGCTGCTGTAATCTATAAATGATAAACAAAGATTACACATTCGTATGTCAGTGTGTATGTTATGTTGCCTATCATAAATTTATTATTTTACTTCCTTTCATAATAATTTCAAATAAAAGAAACATCTGTTCATAATTAAGTCAATTGTTTTAATTAATTAAATTTAAATGACTTCGACTTTTCTTTCTTTAGTTTCAAACTTGAATGGATTTTAGAGATTTTTAGTTGGATTTAAATTTCAATACTTTGAGATTATTAAAATAAATAATATGTGGAGTTATTAAAAGTTAATTAACCTAAAATATTAAATTACTTTATTGGTGTGACCGTTCATATTATTAGGGAATTAAGGTTAAACGGGTTTGTTTCTGTGCGTTACAGGCTAGACAAGACTACGGTCTAGACAAACAACAGAATGGACGACATTCTTTTAGCAAGGCTTAGGCTCATTAACGACAAACTCACAACGGACTTAGAAGTAATTCCGGGTACTGTTAATTTAGAAAATTTAGTGCAGGCTCAGATCACATACAGTAAATTAGAAGCAACACTGAAAAGACTTAGCGGAGACCTGACGGAGTACTTTAGGCTGGCTTCGACACCCGCATCTGATGAAATCTGCTTGATAAGTGGACTTCAACTTCAAGCAGAGGAGACTTTAGCTGAACTTAAGGTGAAGATTGACCAGATATCTACATCAAGCAAACCATCAGAGAAGCTGACTGAAGCGAACTCCTCGTGCAGACTTCCTAAGCTCCAGCTGCCGGTGTATAATGGGGATGTACTGGCGTGGTATGAATTTTGGGATGCCTTCAGAAGCAACATCGATGCAAGGATCCTGCCGGATGTTGACAAGCTTTCTTATCTTAAGACTTCAGTCACGGGAGATGCCAAAAAAGTCATTGACGGTCTAGCGACTACAAGCACCAACTATGCTATTGCCGTTACGATACTGAAGGAAAGGTTCGGGAAAACTTCACATCTTATAGACGCGCACTATGCAACATTATATAAAATTAAGATGGCCAAAGGCAGTGCGGATGACTATAGAAGGACTTTCAACGAAATCGAAAGGAATCTTAAGATTTTAGAATCACTAGGTGAGAACATTAACCACAACCATCTGCGCTTCATGCTACTAGAGAAGTTTCCTTCTGATCTAGTATACGAAATAAAACTTAAAGTTAAGGATGATTCCATTCAAGAACTGAGAAGCCACCTGGATAAAATCATCACTGCCAAAGAGGACGCGGAAAGGATATCGGGTAGGAAACGCCCTCAAGAGACAGAAGCTAGTACGGTCGGGACTCTTCATGTGAATGCAAAACGTGCGAGATACGCAAACCAGTCCCAACTACAACACAGTAACCAGAGTAAACAAAACCATCAGGGACGCTTTGATAAGAGACCGGTACTAAAGAAGTTTAAGGGTTTCAAGAAATATGACAATAAAGGAAACAGACCAAACCAAACTTCAACTTCAAACAAAGATCAGGCAGAAACTCAGCGAAGTACTCCAGGGGCTAAGAAGGGATTGGTGTGTATATTTTGCGAAGGGGGCCATTATAATGATAGTTGCCCTGAAGCATCTACTTTAGCAGAAAGGAAGAAACGACTTGCAGGACGATGCTACATCTGCTTCAGTAAGAATCACGTAGCAAATGCTTGCTGGAGAAAGAGAAGGTGTGCCCGTTGTAAAGGAGAAGTACCGCATAATAGAGCATTATGTCCTTTAAATTTTCAGAAGGATACAACGGAGAAGAGTCAGTCCTGACGGTTCTAGAAGAGGGAATCACAGCACTCCAAACGGCAACAGTTTATGCAAGCCACATAGATGATAAGAATAAACAATTTAAATATAGGCTTCTTTTAGATCCAGGTTCCCAACGCTCTTATGTAACATTCCGGACTGCAAAGGAATTAAAACTTCCCGTCGAAGAAGAGAGTCATCTAGTAGTAATCACCTTCGGCGACGATCCTCCCAGAGAGATACATAGCCCAATAGTCACCCTTCATCTACTATCTAGAACAAACAAGAACATAGTAATACAGGCTAACTGCGTAGAGCATATCTCCAGAGGTTATATACCTAATGTCAAGATGAAGAACTTACCGGAGTCATATACACTAGCGGACGACGGGTCGCTAAGCGGACCTGTACAGATCTTGGTTGGAAACGAATATTACTGCAACATAACTTACGAGAAAAAGGTACAACTGGATAGCAATTTGTTTCTAATCGACTCTGCACTTGGTTGGATAATTAGTGGTAGAGCAGAACCACAGCTTAGAGACGAGTCGTACGTAGTGACTTACACTCAGACTTGCATTGAAACGAAGCTTCATCAGCCAGATCCACCTCTTTGTAATGGAGACATAAAGAGCCTTTGGGAACTAGAATGTATAGGTATTAGTGATTCCCCAAGAGCAACTAGAGAAGAAGAAGCCATCAAATATTTTAATGATACAACTTTAAAATTAAATAATCGTTACACGGTAAGCTGGCCTTGGATAACTTATCCACCGGATTTACCTAATAATTTTGGAATGGCTTTTGGTCGTTTATCAAGCTTATTGAAGCGTATGGATCAAGATACGTTATTAGCATACAGCGATACGTTTAAAGAACAATTAGATAAAGGTATAATAGAAGTTGTACCTACTTCAAGAACGTCAACGGGTAACGTCGTTCACTACTTACCTTTCCATGGAGTACGTCACCGAGGAAAACCTATGAGAATAGTTTATGATGCTAGCTCTAAGAGTAGCAAAGACACCAAGAGTCTGAACGAATGTTTGTACAGAGGACCACTCATGTTAGAAGACCTCACTGGCTTACTTATAAAATTTAGAACTCATCGGATAGGTTTAACCTCAGATATTGAAAAGGCGTTTTTACAGATGGCGTTACACGAGAAGGATCGTGATGTAACCAGATTCTTGTGGCTCAAAGATACCTCTAAACCGGTATCTCAAGACAACCTACTATACCTTAGGTTTTGTAGAGTTCCATTTGGCGTCATTTCATCACCGTTTTTGCTTAATGCGACTATTAAGCACCACCTGTCCAACGCAGAAGATCAGCAAGTCAGACAGAAAGCAAAAGACATATATGTGGATAACTTTGTTTCGGGTACCGACACTACGGATGAGGCGATGAAACTCTACAAAAATCTAAAAGGATCTTTTCAAGACATTTCAATGTCACTCAGGGATTGGAGTTCGAATTCTAGGGAATTTATGAAGAAAGTCTCTGATACATGTAAAGAAGATAAAGTAAAGGTACTTGGTTTGGAATGGGACATCAAAAAGGATACTCTCCAGTTGAAACCTAACTTACAAGAAGAAGCTGTCACGAAAAGAGGAATACTGAAAACTATTGCATCAATCTACGATCCATGTGGTTATGCAGTACCTTATACCCTATCATGTAAACTCTTTTTACAAGAGCTTTGGAAAGCTGGAGTGTCATGGGACTCACCATTATCAAGCGAACTAACGGAAGAATGGAACAAGATCCGACAGAACTTAGAAGCCATTAGGAAGGTGTCGGTGGACAGATGCTACATGAAGACACCAGTGGGAAAAGGCTACCAACTACACTGTTTCACCGATGCCTCTCTACAGGCTTATGCAGCATCAGTCTTTTTAGTTTGCGGCTCGGAGAAAAGCTTCATTATTGGTAAATCCCGTCTGATACCAATAAAGGATCAGGAGAGTCTCAAGATACCCCGTCTTGAACTTTTAGGAGTACTGATTGGCAGTAGACTGATAAAGTTTGTTCTTAAGTTTCTCCAGCAGAAGATAGTAAGGCAAGTCTTATGGACCGACAGCCAGATCGTCATAGAATGGTGCAAATCTGACAAGCTATTGCCACCCTTCGTTGCCAGGCGGATAGAAGAGATCGAAACAAATAAAGATCTGGAGATCAGATACCTTCCAACAGACCTAAATCCAGCTGACGTCGGCACCAGACCCACCTGTTCAAGAGAGGACAGGGAGAAATGGCTGAGTGGTCCACAATTTATAGTTCAAGATCCGAAGACGTGGCCAACAACTTCTGGCGGTGGACCAACCAGTTCTCTCTTGATTGGGGAGGGTCTTGGGATCCAAGAAGACGAAGAACTGATTGAAATAGTTGATCCAGACATACACAATGTTAGTCCGATGGAAACGGAGGAGAGTACAACTACAAAGGAAGTAGCGAGTCAAGACAATGATCAGATGCCGGATCAGTTACTAAATTTGAAAGAAATTCAAGCTGAATACTTTCCTCTAGAGGTAGAAGGAAAGGTAACTAGTCTAAGTTTGAATTTAGGCGTATTTAAAGACATAGATGAGTTACTGAGGTGTAAAGGTCCTATGAAACACGCAGACTGGTCATTTGATAAACGCTACCCTATACTTATACCGAAAGATTCAGATTTCACCAACGAAATTATAATGAAGACTCATCAAGAAAATAAGCATGTTGGAGTAAGTCACACGCTAGACAAGATAAGGGAAACTTACTGGATACCACAAGGAAGAAGCCAAGTTCAGAAGATTTTGAGGAAGTGCTCCGAATGTATGAAGCATGACGGAGGGCCATATAAACTACCGGAAACTCCTGCGTTACCAAAAGAGAGGGTCAATTATAGCTCTCCATTCACATACGTTGGTACCGACTATCTGGGACCACTTCTAGTTAACAATGGGAATGGCAATTGTAAAAGGTGGATTAGCCTCTACACATGCTTAGCCGTAAGAGCCATTCACTTAGAAGTTGTAAAGGACTTAACTGCGGAAGAAGGTTTAATGGCCTTACGTAGAATGATTTCAGCAAGAGGTGTACCTACCTTAATAACGTCTGATAATGCGGCTCACTACAAGTTACTCTCAGAGATTCTTCAGAACCCATACTGCGTAGAGAAAGAGATAAAATGGAAATTTATACCACAATTAGCACCATGGCATGGAGGATTCTATGAGAGATTAGTTGGTTTAGTTAAAAACTGTATGAAGAAAACATTACAGAAACATTTGTTGAATGACACCCAGCTAGTAACAGCGGTGAAAGAAATAGAAGCAGTTCTTAACACAAGACCCTTAACTTACGTAGATTCAGAGCCGGATCATGTACTAAAACCTTCAGACTTTCTTACCATGGGAAAGTGTATCATTATGGAAACTTCAGATAAGGATCCTACAACGTCGCAAGGGACGGTGACTAAGGACCACTTAATTAAAGGTTGGAAGAAAGCACGGATAATTCTACGAGAATTTAAAGAGATGTTTGAGAACCGGTATCTCCTAAATTTGAGAGAAAGATATTCCCACCATCCTAAAGAACCTAGAGTAACATCAAAGTTAGCACCTAAGATAGGTCAAATCGTGCAGATTAAAGGTGACACGAAGAACAGGATAAATTGGAAAGTTGGGAAAATAGTATCTTTAAAGGAAGGCGCCGACGGTTTATGTAGGGTCGCCAAGGTACGAGTAGGAGATACAGAGTATACAAGATCTATCGCGCATCTCTACCCGCTAGAGATCGAAGATGGAGAAGAGCAGTGCAAACAAACATCATCTTATGACGAAAGTGTTGAAGAACCGGTGCAGCTTCCTGATCTTCCACGTCCATCAGGCAAGGATGACCAGACAGTGGAATCCCTCAACGACGTTGCTGAGCCTTCATCTGAGCAGAGATTCACTCATGAAGTTAGAGATCAGCAAGAAGAAGTACAGCCTCATGCCTCGCCAGTAGAGGGAAAGTGTTCCTCTAAACAAGCGGTTGAGTTTATGTCTAGTGAGTTAAACGAGCCTAAGCCTAAGTCTATGTCCGAACCAGAGCCACTCGCGGTCGTCGACCTCGAGTTTTACGACCAGAATGATCCCGAGTCACACCACCTAGAGGAAGTTACGCCAGAAGGACAACACGAAGAATCAAGACCTAAGAGAGCGGCAGCTCTCCGAGCCCTTGAGAAGATCAAGGAATGGACCAGCAATTTAGTCGCCGTGCTGCTGCCTGAGGCGGGGTGTGTCGCGACAGGCGCGAATATCTAATGCCACAATACGAATTTCCTAGCGGCAACACTGAACAGCGCCCTCGTGGGTGGAACTGTGGTAAGTTATTCCAACGTGGCAAGTAGTAAGGTTAAACCCGGTATGGCGCGAAGCGTGCGAGTGCATGAAAGTGTAAGATACAGTGAGGAAGCCCACAGCTGTCCTGAGTCGTCTAAAGCTAAGTATTTTATGTTACTTGGTGCTCGCAGTGGTGGTATGGTTTCTCTATGCAATGATCTCCTTAATAGAAGAACAGTAAGTTCGTATGAGTTTAGCTTGCCACGGAACCTGCCGTGGAAGCTATTCCTGAGACCATCTTAGGTAAGGCAGACTAGGTTTCTCTGTCTGGGTAAGACTTGACGTGCCCCAGCTCTCAACTCTGTCTGGGTAAGACTTGACGTGCCCCAGCTCTCAACTCTGTCTGGGTAAGACTTGACGTGCCCCAGCTCTCAACTCTGTCTGGGTAAGACTTGACGTGCCCCAGCTCTCAACTCTGTCTGGGTAAGACTCTGTCTGGGTAAGACTTGACGTGCCCCAGCTCTCAGCTTTCAACTCCACCTGGGTAGACTTGACGTGCCCCAGCGTGCGAGAGCCGTGGCGGCTTCGGCAGCCCGGCTAGAGGTGTGTCGATGTGCGGCAGTATACCTCGGCTCGGATGTTAGGCGTCCGAGTTATCCGACCTTTGATGTGTCGGCGGACTCCCCGCGGGGGGGTCCTTTGAACCTTCGTCTGGCCGGGTAAGATGGTTCTCCTTTGCTGTAGAGATAATCGTATATGTATAGTAGGTGATGGTTGTATGAGAATACCATATTCATGAGCAATTAAACCCACAGATCTCGGTGGTATACAACTAGCCGCCATAAGTAAAGCGAAGCAGATTGAAGCTCCCCTGGCCCAGGAGAAGTGGATCAGAGAGAGCGAGGACAAAGAATCCTTCATAGGAGATGAAGGTATGTATGCTAAGCATTCTGTTACCCCTACACCCCCACATTAATATATTAGTGGCCGCCTTTCCCCTTTTACGGTCTTATTTATATACCGTACGTGGTTGGGGGAGAGTCGGCCACATCTTCTGGGCGAGCTCACTCCATCGTAGGCCACGTCTTTGCCTTTGGCTAGTCTGTGGTCAAGAGTAAGCCCATTTATAATAATAATAAAAAAAAAGAAGATTGTATAGGCATAATAATAATATCAAAGGTTTTCTTACTAGTATAAGAAAAAATGTTTAGCATTTTTTTCCTTTAATACCTAGTGCTCGACGCCGAATTGTGAAAGTCACAGTTAAACTTGAACAACGAATATTTTTCTGCATTCTAATTTAAACCTTGTTTAAAGTGACAAGGTGGAACCACATGGAACCGATTTTTGAATCTCGAACGCATGAATTCGCCGTTCGAAAGTCTGTGGAATACATAGATTTAGAATTATTAAACTAGATTGTGGAATCACATTTTTTATCATACTAAATTGAACCTTATCACTGAGACACAAAGTTGATCGTATCGGACTAGCGAAAACGGTCCACATGAGAGGGCATTGTTTGGGCTGGTGTCCCTCTCGCACGTGTGGCCAGTGTTAATGAGGTTACCATAGTAGTAGTATTTTTATCTGTATATTATCTGACTTTATAACTTCTTATATTATTTTAGTGTTATATTCAAACTAGGGTTTCGATATATTTCAAAGAATTGGAAAATAACTGTAATGTAATTATTTTGATGCCAATAAATCAAAGATTTGTATAATTAAAAAATATGTTCAAATGGGTATTAGTAGATTTGGTAGTAACTTTGAAAATTGACTGGTATCCCCAATGTATGACAGTGATGACGTCACTGAATAATGTTGACATTGTCAGTAAGTGCGAGAGGGACAACAGCCCAAACAATGACCTCTCATGTGGACACACTTTTTGACCTAACTACTCATTCTGGTTTAATTGTAATTCTGTGGTGGAATACGACATAATGCTAGGACTTTCGAACGGCCAATTCTTGTGTTCTCAATTCAAAAATCGACACATGTCGAATGTCAGCGCCTATCCCTGGTACTGAACATGAATTACTAAAGAACTATCATTTATCTTTCCTAAAGAACTTATTAAGTAAAAGAAATAAAGGGCACAAAATGTCGCCTCTAGACATTTTGTGCCCTTTCTTTCTACTTTCCGTATCCGCTCGTTTCCGCTACCGCTCAGGCCACGCCCCGCATTGACTTACGACTTTTAACTAGGTAATACATAATTCGAATTTCCTGGAAATTTCCTATCCATTTCATCGTGTTGTTGTGGGTTTTTATTGAGCAAGGTATTTTAAATCTGCACGTAAATACATTGGCGAAATGCAAGCATTTTTAATACATTTATCCATATTTTAAAAATGAATTAAACTTTGGTGTACCTACGCTTTTTTCTTGAAGGTTGGAAGGTCGTATCGGTCCGGAAATACTGATAAATAAATAAATTTAAGCTTATAAAGCTTACAATACCAAAGCCATGGAACCGACGGAACCCAAAGTAAGTAACAATAACTGAAACATATGAAGAATCTTTTTTGGGAAAACAAAACACACTCGGGGCCCGTTGTCTAAAACAAAAGAATCATTCGATCTGAGGCTAGATACCTAGCCAACGTCCAAACTTACACTTCGAAAACGAATCGTAGCTAGCTCTCCCTATCCCTCTTCTGTAGTGGCGTGACAGAGACAGATTGAGTTTCAATCGACACGTAGCGTTAAAGATTGTTAACTCGGCTAGGCCAGCAGGCCAGGCACAAATTTCGAGATAAGTGTAGGCATGGAAAACTAATATGGAATGACAATGGGCACTTGGGAAAGAAGAACCTAAATTGGAAGTCTAGTTTATTTTGATGTTTTGCCTTTATGAGTAGTGAATATGCCTCGTACATACGAGGCATATTCAGACGCATACAATATGATATAATGTAATTCGAAAATAATTTTCCTTATGCCATACTACTTATAAAGGCTCCGGCACTTGTATTAAAATAACTTTCATGCACAACTTCTTTATAGGTAGATCTGCTACTTATACATAGTATAGGTCCAGATTTTTCAAACTCAAACACCTAATTGGTCTAATCTTATCTTCGCAAATGTCAAAAAATACGCCTTAGAACATATTATCTCCTCGAATGTTACAACTGTTATACAAGCAAGGCTCTAAAATTCTGTATATTAAATTATGAAACAACCCGTTCAGATTTTTCAAACACCAAGTTTTAGAATCTTCTTTGCAAAGCTTAAAAGTGTAAAAAAAAATATCGAACACAAGTGTTGTACATGTATAATTTGTTACAACAGTTCTTAAGACACATTATCTTAATTATGTTTACAATAAAGGTGAACGGTGGCCCCTGTACTACCTACCTAGTTATAAACTGTATCACAGAAGAAATATCTATATTTTAAATGATAATCGCACAATGGCATCATTAACTAAGCCATATCATTAAAACAATATCTTAATTAAGCACAAACTCACTACAAAAAAACTCCAAATTTTTGCTTCCATACACATTTTTCAAACACCTAATTGGTCGAATCCAATCTGGCAAAGGTTAAACGTATACGCTTTAGAAGTGCTACAAGTAATCCTCTAAATATCTGTATTTTAAATGATGAATCCATCAGCCATAGCCATCTAACATCCTCATTAAAACAATATCTTAATTAATCAACTCACTACAAAATAGGTTACACAAAGCCTCAACTAATGTCTTTTGTTTCAGCCATCCGTGGCTCATGGCATGGTTGAGGCAGCTCAAACACTAATGCCGCATCTGCTCATAATGAGGCACTCAAGTACCCTAACTTGTTTACATTGTCTTTATTGTGTTTTTTTGCGGTTTTTTCTTTTTTGCGCAATAAAACGAAAGCCTTTGTCTTTAGTGATTTATTTTTAATTAGTCGCTGTAGGCCTTTGAGTGCGTTTGTCTTTTGAGATGATGTTCTTCATGTGTTTGTCATGTGGGGGTTTACTTTGTGAGGCTTTGTAGGTGACCTGTGGTATGGCTTATGGCTGGTGTGGCTTGGTCTGGCTTGACTGGTATTGTAGTAGATACAGAATATTTATAGAGTTCTGATTTATGTCAGAGAGAGTTCTGTGTTTGATTGTGTTATGTTTTCTATGAAGATAATTGTTTAATTTGTTCTAAGAATTATGTTTTCATATTTGTTTTGAAATCCGTCCGATGACATAACATCTGCTTAGTTATTATAAATACCTAGTTTCGACGTAGTTACATAAGACTCATATGAGATAAATAAACAATCTAAGTATTAGATATTTATAATTGAAATCTGTAGTAACATAATAGATTAAATTTCAGTTTTACACGAAATAAAATATGTAATTGTGTATATATTATATTATTTAACTATATATGTATTTATTAGTAGTAATATATATAAATATGTATATATATCAGTTTTCATACAACTATCAGCTGTTCATTATAATGTATACTGTTTCTGTTTTGCTCTGCTTTTTACGTTTTGTGTTGTTATGTGTTTGTTCTAAGTGTCACTGGGTACACTGAAAATCAGCGTCGTAACACTATCAATGTGCCGCGCTGAGTGTTACAAATGCTGAGTGTTATCATTTTCCTTTTTAAGCCTACTTTGAAACCACCCTCATATTTAAAAATGTAACTTCATTCATTTTCCTAGATTTAAGCTATACTTTGATGTTGTTGTAAATGTGTTTCGAATAAAGTCTCATTCATTCATAATTTCAATTATCTTCTAGGAAAAAGAAATTGTGATTATTACTGTCCATAATATATGTACATAATATAAAAATAAACAGCCAATTAATTTGTCAGACAACATAAGCAAAACTTTGTTAGATTTCCTACGTAGAAGATTGAGTTCGTAATTTAGATATCTGTTTTACAAGCAGATGTTAAAAGATTGGTGGCCGTGTGGTGACGGGTTAAGAATTTCACCACCCCCTTTCTTCCCGTGGGTGTCGTAGAAATCGACTGTGGGATATGGGTTAAATTGTGGCGTAGGCGAGAGGCTGGCAACCTGTCACTGCAATGTCACAATTTTTTTTTCAACCCCTTTTTGCCAAGAGTGGCACTGAAACTTGAGTAGTTCATGTCCTCTGCCTACCCCTTTATGGGATACAGGCGTGATTGTATGTATGTATTTTAAAATATTATAATATGTAAAATAAATGATTAGTACCTCAGTAATCGGTACAGTCAGCAACAATAGCGACGACTCGACTAATCAGCACGCGTGGCCCCGTTCCGCACAATGTCTGTTTCTGATTAAGAGGATTGTCTCTCGGAACCCGTCTTTGGTAGGGATGTGCTTCATGTGTTATAATTTTCACAGATTCTAGACAATTCTAGAAAAAACTACCCAGTGTACTACATCCTAATTACATATTATATGCGGTTAGTAGTCTAGCTCATCCCTCATGATGAGAGTTTCGCGAAAGCCGAGGACACGTTCAGTAAGTTTTTGGCTCACGAAACGCGATCACCGACATGTGGGATGTTGATTCGACGACCCTGATTGTTATATCAACGAACAATCCCAGAAAAGTCTCGACCAACGTTCCTAGATTGCGGAGATAACCGTAATGTGGAATTGATTCGACTGCTCCCGTCGAGAACTTCCCGATTCTCATTTCAGTGAACGATCTAGCGCAGAGCAACATCTTTGAATTCTTTGATCAAGGGTCAGATTCAGAAGGCGGTCATTTTAGTCACGACGCGGATAATCCGACGGAAGTTCCTCTCTTGATTTTGAACAAAATACTAATATGGGTACTGTCATGCGAAGCCGATGTTCCTATCTGGGTACGAATCCCGGTAAGGGTATTTATGTTGTTCTCTGTGTTAATTATGGGGATAGGTCTAGATAAAGATTTTCACCAAAATATTTCCGAAATCATCATCCTTCTTGCATTATCCCGGCATTTGCCACGGCTCATGGGAGCCTGGGGTCCGCTTTGACAACTAATCCCAAGGCTTGGCGTAGGCACTAGTTTTACGAAAGCGACTGCATCTGACCTTCCAACCCAAAGGGTAACTTGGCCTTATTGGAATATAATTTTTTTCTGAAATATTAAAAAATGTTTCCCGTTCCACCACTGACCGGAACATCCCTAGCGGCATGTAACACACACGCGAAACTTTCCCAGCATGTTTTTGTTTCTATTATGCCTTTTGTTTTTTTGTTCGCGTTTTTATGATCTTGTAATGTGGCCATTGTGGTTTTGTTTAGCCATTTTTTGACACGTCGGCTTTTTGCTTAGCGGCTGATTAAAGCTTTGTCGACCATTGGGTATTTGTAGTATATGTATTTGTATCATATCTATTTTGGTATTGATAGATTTGATAGTATTTATATTATTTTTAACCTAGTTTTAATCATATGAGTTTAGCCGGTAATGGAGTGACTCGTTGGCACGAAAAAAGATGGCTACGGTATTCGACATCCGCAAAATTGCAGGCTACGCAATTACAGCTGAATGAGACTAGCTCAGGGCATCTCCGCGACAATTTCCGGCTGCTTCATACATGGCGTACTAGAAGAGAGGCCTATGCTCAGCAGTGGGCGATAAAGGGCTGACGTGATGATGATGAGCATGATGATGATGATGAGTCTAACCTATTTAATGATGTATACATGATAGGTACAGGTAGAAAAGAACGTAAAAAAATCGAAATTTGTGTTCTAGGGTGAAGTTCTATGTAAAAAAAGCTACTTTAATATTTGATGGTTGATAAACTAAGAACTTTCACTTTATTATTAATGATATGAAACTATCAAACTAAGGGTTAAGATTACTCTCATAGAAACGAAGTGAAAGGTGAAAGGGTTAAAATAAAGATTTATTTTAGATAAAATACTTTCTCCGGAAGTAGAGGTATAAAATTGGGTTACAGATCGAATCGTCTTGGAATCATTAGAATCACATAAGTAAGGGTATTTAAAGTTTTTTTTTCGTATCTACATAGTTCGTTAAAGTATAAGGTCCTTTTATTTCGAATAAACTATTACGATACTAAAATTTTAAAAAATAACAGAAGAAAACAAGGGTAAAAATTGCATAATTTTTTGATTGACCAAAATATTTAACTTCTACAGTTAGATTAACTGTAATAAAACGTAATTGTGTGTAAAAATCACAAAAACAGCAATCTAGATCACCCTAATCTCTCGTGTTGTCAACAATTTAGGGTAAGAAACTGTCTAGGGTTGTCACCAAATCTTAATACCAAACGAATGCTATGGACATGCAATGTTTGATTTAAATAACTAATGTGAATGATACATACATACGTAATCACGCCTGTATCCCATAAAGGGGTAGGCAGAGCACATCAAACTACTAAAGTCTCAGTGCCACTCTTGGCAATTAAGGGGATTAATTTGAATGATTCCAATGAGAATAAATATTGTCACAAGTTTAACTAATTTGTTATGGATAGATTCTTACTAACATATGTTGTCTCCTCAGTTCTCGTGTAACTACAAATTTTTGTAATTCCAAAATTTATTTTGAACTTTTATTGGGCAACAAAAGGTTCCAAATTCAAAAATAAAACAAATGCTTTCAGGACTCAAGAGACTCATGCACATTTATGTTACATATGTGAGATTTGTGATAAACCTACAGATACATGTTTTCATTTTCAATAATGAGATGTACCTATTATATTTCTAATTAAATACGAGGATGATACCAATAAGAAATATACTGAGGAATGAACCAATAATTGCATAGCAACCCAGGACCGCGGCTTAGCAGGCAGGGTCACTACCGACTGAGCCAAACCGGTCGTCAAACATTGAGTCAGCAGGTAACTAATTTATTTACGAAGGTAAACCACAAGTGATTCATGTCTCAATAAATCACCCAACACCGATAGCGTTCATGTTAACACGTTATTAGCGGCAACCCTAGCTCCCCTAGCGTCTTACACACAAGACGCTAAACAGTTTGTCGGCGATTACCTGAAAGACGCGGGGTCACAGTGTTAGCGGAAACAAATGTATATGTAATTTAGAGTGAAGAGATGTGACATGTTATTAGTGGCAACCCTAGCTCCCCTAGCGTCATACACAAGACGGTAAACAGCTTCTCGACGATCACCTTGAAAAAGTGGAGTCACAAAAGGGAAACCGAAGAAAATAATGCTGTGAGCTACTTAAGCGTTTTGGTGACATATTATCAGCGGCAACCCTATCTCCCCTAATGTCTTACACACAAGACAGTTAACTGTTTGTCAGTGACAGTGACAGCTTTTTTAATTTAAAGAGTATGGGTGGAAAATAATAAGTACTACGCTCACATCATTCTGAGCAATACTCCCATTGTGTTAATTTGTTATTAGCGTGCAAACTCTGTTCGTAGCTTTCCCTCCCAACGGCATTTTGGCCGTGTCTTGCGTGGGCGACGGTCACGCGTCTCATACTTCCATATCGATAAGGTTTGATTTCGGCGTTAGCAACTCTGATCCCATCGCAGATTTAAAAAGCGATAGCTCAATGTCATCCATGAAAGTGGATATGAGCATAAAGCCATAAACGGGTTCACACAAAAATACACCCAAGATCAAGCAAATAGAGGAAAGGAGACAGGAAAGTGGACCCTGGTGAAAACAGGGATAGTGATATAGCCTATCGCTTTCTCCGCGCAAGCGAGGACTCGAGGCGAGTTAACCGGTCGATCTCTAGATAGGAGAACAGAATACATACTTACTTATAATATTATAAATGGGAAAGTGTGTCTTTCACGGCAATACGGAGTGACGAATTGACGTGATTCTTTAAGTGGAGATAATTGAAGGGAAGGAGGTGACATAGGCTACTTTTCGTTTCTTTCTAGCCCCCACTTCCCTAAAATGGGGTGTGGAAGTTTGTATGGAGCATTCCGTAATTTTCGAACTTGACGCGAGCGAAGCCACGGGCGAATTCTAGAAAAATATAATAAAATTGTTTATTGCATTTCACATTAGGTAGAAGCATGGATGGAGTGGAACATAGATCTATACATGTGACACCCTGAAGAAGAAAGATTTTATTATTTTCTTACCGCCAACACTGGCGCCCTACCCAGCCCCTTAAGTGGGCCTTTTCCGCCCCATGAAGCGTGACATGTGCACCTTAAGGCGTGGGCGTTTGCGGCTACTTTTATAAACACTTAGGGTTAGATTAGAGGGCTAATGTTAATGTTTAGGTTATGTTAACTCATTAAACTGTTTATTGGGGTCTTTGAGGTAGTTTCGAAAATTTTAGATTTAGGGTAAATATTTTGGGAAGTACCTACCTAAGAAACTTGGTTTAAATTATTAGATTAGTCGTAAAGTAGAATAACAATCTCCAAATAATAAATCAACATTATAAAATAATCTGACTTGCTATATAGATATTGACAGAAAACGCATAGTGTTAGTACAGTGAACTCCAAATTGCGTGGAATCATTATTAATGAATTCTTTGATGAATTCGATCATGTACCAATATGATTTTGACATTTTAAATTTGTCACTAAGAAAGTATAGTTAGGAAATTTAACCCCTAAAATTTTAAAATGGATGTTGTTTTTTTATGAATCATGAGCAGAGCCAAACTTATCCACTTCTATAAATAAAATCCGGTTAAGTATTTACTTACATACAGTTGTGAATATAAATATTTGCCATTCGTCATTTGCTACTGGCATAAACCATGACGGCGCAAGTCAATTAAAAAAGGGAACATATGGCGCACGCGCCGCAAAATTACACCTTTTGCGATGATCTATACAGAATCGCTGGGCGTGTTAGATGTTTATTAAAAAAAAAGAAAGACAAAGGAATAACAAAAACATAAGTAATCGACTTCATTGAGATAATGTCTGTCTACGCTAAAACGAACGTTCTTAAAGACTTAAAAAAAAGATTTTTTGTATTCCCAAGAACGGGCCGGGACGGGCCAATGTGTCAATTTATTATCCATAGATCAAGAGACTATTTAGGGTATAAAAGTTGTTTAATACATATTTAGTAGATTAAAAAAAACTTAACTGCTTAAACATAATCTAGAACAAGGAATCCTGATGATTGTCTTAAAAATGCAATTTGATATCAAGTAATGTCATAGATTATGTTAAGTGGAATGGTGCTGTTAACCCTTTCAACCGTCATATGGAAGTATTTGTCAATAAACAGATGCGCAGGCCCTTATAGGACGATGAACTTTGGTTTTTAAGTCAATTTGGGTAGACAGGGGTTGAATGGAAAGGTGTTCTAACTTTTTTTAAGTACAAGATTTTATATTCTTGTTAGAAGTTATGTCAACATTAGGATACCTAAGTTTCGTATTTTTCTGAATTCAGTTTGGGGAATGGGGAAACTTATAATGGTTTTATTTGTAAAAGAAATTTTCAGATTGTCTTGTATGTATGGCGCATAAAAAAAGTTTGAAAGCTGATTTACATTTATATAGATTTTTTTTAATATTACGACTGCTTACTACGTATTCTTATATCTCATATAATCTACATAATAATTATATCAATAGTTCTATCATTTTCTCACTGCTTTCCGAAGCAAGAAGTATTTTTATAACATGATTTAAATGACTCACTAAACACAAAGAGAACTTTTTAATTAAAGCTTCCTTAATATTTAGACTGTAATGTAATCGGCCGGGACAGACGGACAAACACAAGACACCCCACACCCGGCCATCTGGCCACAGACTACGGAACCAATTTTATAGTAAAACTACAATTCGAAGTATATGGAAAATTGAAACATCAAACGAAAAGAACAAATACTAAATAGGTATTAGGAAAATAACTTAAAAATTAAAGAAAACAGATACTAGTAAAGAATTATACCTATTTAATGAGATGAAAGCTATTGTAATATTGATAATGAAACATGTTTTATTATACTAATTTATCTTCAAAAATGAGTAACCTAAAGCGGAGAAAATATATTGAGGTGACAGCTATCACTGTAACTATAATAAATACCGGGTAAAACAAAGAATATTTGCAAGTCAACTATAAAATAATAAAGTTTAAAAACCTAAAGGCAAATTACAAAAGAAAAATAAAAAACTATAAACTGCCAGTAACTTCATAAATCCACAGCAAAGAAATCAGCCAGCATTTACGGCAAAAAGTCAACATTCCAATTTTAAAAAACAAAAACTGCCAGTGACATTAAATTCGCGGAAAAATAAAAAATTAACCTCTTTTAAAGCAATCTTGCAGACAGCGAACAATAACGCCCATTAAAGCAAAACAAAAGCAAAAGGTAAGGGCACAATTAAAACAAGAAATAATAAGGAGTTTGCTATAATAAGTATCATCGCTGTTGGGAAAATAACAGTAGATGTGATTTTCATAAAGCGTTTTGTGGGAGAATAGTTAAACTTGAATATAAAGTCAATTTGAAATTTATCAATATCATGTTGTGCATTTTGTGCTGTCTGCTACTTGAGCAAAGAGCAGTCCAAACTACTTTAGATATTTACCCTAGTTATCCTAAAAGTATTCAAATAATCGGATATCATGGTATTCATAGAACACCGACGCCTACTCGTGATTTCGGTAGATAGCTTTAAGAAACTTATAGGTTCTTATTTTCGCCACTTCAGTTACTGATAATATTTTCTTAGACATGTACCTATTTCAAATTACAATAATCCACAATTTTATATTTATTTCCTTGTACCTATTGCATTTTTACCAAAATCTTTTCTTGTCTTGTTTAGTCTCGTCCGCAATTGTTTTATTATTTTAAACGCATATATGTACTATAGTTGGGTTGGAAGGTCAGATGGCAGCCGCTTTCGTTAAACTAGTGCCTAGGCCGAACCTTGGGATTAGTTGGCAAAGCGGACCGCAGGCTCCCATGAGCCGTGACAAATGCCGGGATAACGCAAGGAGGATGATGATGCATATCTAGTTTCCTGTAGCTGATAAGAATGGAATAGAATGAAGATTTATTTGTGAACACAGGCAAGACAAAACAAAACAGAAACCCACGCCACGAAATTGTCTCATCTCAGCGTGTTGCTGGTGACTTCCAGCGCTGATCTTCCGATGAGACCATCAAGTGACAAAAATTAACAGACAGAAGAAAAACAAAACACATATTGTTATAAAGATCCCTGTTCCTACACAAGTTACATAACTAATTAAAACTCGCCTAACCAGCAAACACGAAGTAAGAAAAGAAATGCCCTACTGTATCGTGCATTAGGGGGAGCTCACACCTGGCGCTTCTGCCGCGGTGCGATATGCAGCGAGTAATAATACTTGCAACTGGTGTGCTTGAAACGGAGACAATAATAATAAGTAAGTAGGTTTGTATGTAGTGCCAAATTTCGTCGTCGCGAATTAGTTTACCTACATATTTAAAAATAAATAAATATTTTATAGTTAAAATAGTTTACCTACAGTTTCTTAGAAGAAATGATAATTAATTTTTATTTCGTAGGTATTAAGTAAATCTAAAATTATTCTAAAATTAAACTTAAAATAAAAAGTAAACTAAATCAATCTAAAATTAAAATGGGTAAACCTAAAAACGGCCTCTGCGGTAAAGTACCGAAGACGCTGGCAGCATGTTTACCTACAGTAGGTACCTACTTATGTCTAATTCTGAATTGTACAGAGTATACGGTACTGTACAGTAAAGAGCGGTATATTTGTCAAAATTGGATGCAAATAGCCCAAGATAGAGACGAGTGGAAAAATCTGGAGGAGGCCTTCACCTGCGAAGACGGGGTTCTTGCAAGATATGTATTAAAAAGATATGAAAACTATATAAATTGTCAAAAAAATTTAAAGCAAGAAATAAAAGGCTATTTTATTTTATTTTATTTATTATAGTATATTTGCAACTGGTGTTCTTGAACTTTAGACAATAATAGTGTTACACCTGGTGCTTCTGTCGAGGTGCGATATGGCAGCGAGTAATAATTATTTTATTTTTATTTTTAAAGGACTACTTGCAATTGAAACGGAGACAATAATAATAATGTGCTAATTATCGTGGAGACGAATTAGCTTACGTACAGTTACTTATGGCGTCGATGTACAGTAAAATATGCAGATAGTATATAGCAAAGAATAATATGTTTGCAACTGGTGTTCTTGAACTTTAACCACAAAATTAAAATTTTGAAAAAGCCCCCGACCGCGTCATAGTAGACCGATTTTCATGAAACAAGGCTATGAACACTCCCGACTAACTCAGCTTTCAGACAAAAAAAATCTAAATCGGTTCATCCGTTCGGGAGCTACGATGCCACAGACAGACACACACACAGACAGACAGACAAACAGACAGACAGACACGTCAAACTTATAACACCCCGTCGTTTCTGCGTCGGGGGTTAAAAAGAATTTTAGCAAATATCGTTGCTACGATTTAGCAAGCTTACGTGCAGCTTACGTTTTAGATATACAGCCGTTTAAGGACGTACGTATTCAGGAAAAAGTAGAAGAAAAATTTTTTTTCGCTAAAAAAATTTTCACTTTTGTATGAGCCGGGCCGCGCGAATCGGTCGAATCTCCATAAAAGATAAAAAAAATTTTTGCGAAAAAAAATTTTTATCTACTTTTTCCTGATGAGAATAGATACTGAATACAGTATCACCACCATTTTTGTTACACCCTGTATGTAGTAAGTATAAGGACTTATGTTTTCAGATATGCCGGGAATAATAATACTTGCAACTGGAGCGCATGAAATAGAGACAATAATAATAAGAATGTCTTGCCAAATATCTCAGGCATGAATTATAACAGTTTATTAAGCACTTTTGCCGAAATATCTTGAGGAATAGTATGGCAAGTGGTGTACTAAGTATAACTAGAGACAATAAAAATAAGAGGTAGGTACGTTTTGCCAAATATGTTCCTAGACTACCCAACATGCCCACCGTATGTCACTGTTAGACTAACATGAACATCACCTACCGTGATTTTAGTTCTCCCAACAATATTATTAACAAGACACACACGAACTATTAAACAATTAACCCTGCACGCGCCCCTGCTGGATTCTAATAAGACTTTTAATAATAAATAATAATAGCCATTTATTATCTGAAGTGGGTGATTAGGGTGATATTCATGCGTGCATAATCGGACTCGTTATTCTTCAATAAGATTAAACGTTTATTGTGTTTATAAAGGTGTATTGGAACGAGATGGTATTATTATTTAGGATTTAATTTTAATGTGGATATTAGTTCCTAATACTTGGCGAATCTAAACTTATAATTTTAGAACAAAACGGGACTTAATCGCGTAAACACTTACATTTATATTTGGCCCGACGTTTCGAACATCACATTATGTTCGTGGTCACGGGTAGACTGGCGAGGAATTGCATCAACATCTTCTAGCCGCGCGAGTTTCTCGAACTACCCGCACTTGTTCTTGATTATTCACTTTTGCGCTAGGGTTGTCACTTTGCCTACACACAACACTCACGACATCAGCCGGTGTGTCCCTCGGTGTTTTTTCACGCTTACATTTGCTAATCACTGGATTCCACGAAGAAAAAATTCCCTGTCCCTCATTTTGGTTGAAATTTCGATGCTTCCTAATTTCAATCGCTTCACGTACTTTTCTGCTGTAGAACAGACGTTCCGTTGATAGAATTTTGGGAATCTAAACTTGACAACAATTAGCCGAAGCGTTAAAAAGGTACGTGATTTCTTTTTCTAAACTAGAATTAAACATCAACACTAATATTATAAATGGAAAAATGTGTGTCTGTTTGTTTGTCCGTCTTTCACGTCAAAACGGAGCGACGAATTGACGTGATTTTTTAAGTGGAGATAGTTGAAGGGATGGAGCGCTGGTGGCCTAGCGGTAAGAGCGTGCGACTTACGATCCGGAGGTCGCGGGTTCGAACCCCGGCTCGTACCAATGAGTTTTTCGAAACTTATGTGCGAAATGTCATTTGATATTTGCCAGTCGCTTTTCGGTGAAGGAAAACATCGTGAGGAAACCCGACTAATTCCAATAAGGCCTAGTTACCCGTCGGGTTGGAAGGTCAGATGGCAGTCGCTTTCGTAAAAACTAGTGCCTACGCCAAAACTTGGGATTAGTTGTCAAAGCGGACCCCAGGCTCCCATGAGCCGTGGCAAATGCCAGGATAACGCAAGGAGGATGATGAGTTGAAGGGATGGAGAGTGACATAGGCTACTTTTTGTCTCTTTCTCAAAAGCTAGTATTTTGAAATCTGAAAATCATCGTCCAAGCTGATAACAGACCTAGGCATTAGGAACAGACTTTAACTTTACTGATTATAAAGTAACATAAGATGTCATAAAAGCCAGTGTTTTTTTTTTTAAAAAGGTGCAAAGAGGCCAGTTTGTTTCTTTTGCCGACTAACAGCATTACGACGAGGAAATAACAATATTATTATAACAGATAGATAGATAGATAGATAAAAATCTTTATTCTTCTCATTATTACATGGCTCTAATGGCAAACAATTTTGAAATTTATGTATACATACATCGTTATTATTTAAAAGTAAAGTTAAGTAAATAGAACATGCAGAATTAAAGTTATATGTAATTGGTAACATGCATTAAACTAAACCCTAAACGTATACAAACAGACACTGTAAGGTATAAAAATAAGTTGAGCCATGTGATGGTGCGAAGAAGAGGCGCTGACTCAGCATCAAGCTGCGGAGACCCGCAGCGCTGGTATTCTGTCAGACTTGTACTGTACTCATTTACATTGCCTGCAGATTTAATTATGTAGCTAAAACTGATTCCTGATAAAGCTTGGATTAAAAAAAACTTAACAACAGAGCATAATAGTTTTTTTCTTATAAGAAAATTCATCACAATAACCGCATTTTCATATGAAAAGCTACAACCACATAAAAAGCTCATTATGAAACTAGTTCTAAAACTAAATTAATCTTCAGAACCAGGGCGGGCTGAGCGTATCTTCCGAGTGTTTCTATTCCGATAGCTTACCAAGTCCCTCAGTGTAATGCATTATAAAATCAGTCTTTGACTTTTATAATAACTTAGAGCAAATGACATGCCTTAGCAGCCTTAACTTAGCAAGTTCTCTTCTTCACAATAACTTACACGTTGCTTTTGAGAACCTTGATTGCACGATGTGCTATAAGTATATGCCGGCGGCCGCGAGTTCGCGGCCCATTCAGTGGTGACGACCTTCGCGCGGCGCAATAGACTTCAATGTCGGCTGCTCGCGTGCGGTCCGTTTTTAATGAAGGTGGTTCGTTGGATCTCACTCTGAAATCTTTCACGGATTTGCACTATAGAAACCGCAAACTATTAATTATTATAGGTACATTTATAATACTAAATGTGGTCGAGAAGAGAGAATCAATGATGACATTATAATATATTCTAATGACGATTCGAGATGCAGTTCTCTAGTCTTTTTGGCCAGTATTGACACAACATATAACTACGTAGATTCTCACTGGTCTACAAGCGTTACACTTTTAAAGCGATGGGAAGCAAGAAAGAGTGTTTTATCTCGTCATCGCGTGTAAAGGAACGTGAAAGGCCCGCGTCAAAGACTAGAGACCTCTCCATTAGCGACTCACTAACTTCCAGAACGACGTATCTACTTGTAACGAACGAACATTCTTACGACTTTTTAAAATTAATGCCAGTAGCGGCTCGCTTATTTTCAAAAAGGCGTATAAACTTGTGCTGAAGTAAAGTTTATAAGCCCTTTTGAAAGTAAGTTTTAAACATTTAGATCCGAAAGGTATAACTGTTGAAGTGAGGAATTCTTAAGAAGATAGGTACTACATTAAGGGAACAATTAACGAAAGGACACTTTTTTTAATTGCGTAGAACGTCTAAGGCCTGTTAAAGATAAAAAGTGTAGGAAAGTGGGAGAAGTTCTTTGCATTTTTATCTGCAAAAGAAGATAGTAAGGATCGATTTAAAAGATGAACAATGAAGCAATATAAAGTACCTAATATTTTGCATGTAAGAGTTGAACTACAAGAATGTCTCTCTGCTGTAATTCAGCAATTCCCGTCAACTTTGTACAATGCCACGTCAGCAAATTTTAATTGATCCTATTTTGTTACCAACATTTAGTAATATAATTCGACTTTCGTAAGATATATACAGGATAATTGTTATAATTAAGAAAATATAGATACTAGAGAACCTTAATGACGAAATAAAACTTAATAAAATCTCAATTAATCAACAAAATCTTGGTAACAAAATAGGAATTAATAAAAACAAATTTAACTTTTCCCTTAATTTTTGTACAAAGTTGTCGGGAATTGCTGAATTTACCTATTATGTATTAGATCGATCCATTTTCATATAATCCAAGATTATATTATAAATTTTAGCAGCTCCAACAACTTTTGTGACAAACACCTTGCATTTCTTATTTTGCATTAAAAAGTAAATTCATAATTAAGAGTTAGCAGACGACCAAACCACTAACAAAATTAAACCACCGCTTCACCGAGAATCATTACTTAAACTCCTTCTTTTAAAACGCTGGCTGAATAGTCGACGTCGAAAAAAAAAAAGAATAAAAAAAGAAACCTCACGCATCATAATCCATTGTACGTAGACACGAAGGTGGATCTCATTAAAGAGCGTTCGAATTAAGAACCGGGAGTGATGGAGCGGGAATCTTAGCGATCATTACGTGGAACGAAACGCGCTTTATGTTTGCAATGTGAACTAGATATTTTTATGCTGGAACGTACGAATAGACGTTGGATTTTTGAAAAGAGAATTCGGTTGGAAAAGGTTGATATTATGTACACTTTTTAATAGTGAATAGAATACCGACGCCAAGTTCTTAAAACTTGATAATCATATTGATTTCATTTGTTGTATATGTTTTTTTGTTAATGATTAATTTATATTTAATAGTAGGTCTGTTTAATTTTAAGCTATATTTTTGCGGTTCTGTTTAAATTGAATTGTGGTTTCTGAAAGAAGCTTTACCAAATACTTTCCCTAGTTTTCGTATCGGCGCCCCCATCTTCACACATGTGATAAAATTCGTTCACAAATTGCCTTAAAACTTGAAGATTCCTGTGAACCAAGACGCTTTGTTAATTAGGTTTTTGCCGCAGGCATTTGAGGGTAATGTGAAAAGTTGGCAACTATGAGCGTTTATTCGCGGGTGACGGTGCGGAAGTGTCAGGCAAGTTGGCGTGTAAGCACACTTGTGGTGGGGACACACGGCTCCACGATTTGGACGGAAACGCTCCTTTATTGCGTTGTATTTTATATTTTTATTTTTAGAATTATGTTATGTAATCATATTAATAGGAATACATAGATCTGGTAAATAGATTTAAATGTCTTTAAGAACGGAGTAGATATTATAGACTACAGAATTCTAAGGCGTAAAACAGCCGAAATGGATTTAATATGTTAGGAATGTGCAAAAAAACATATAGCTCGCTTAACACTGGACGCTTCGCTGTACCTAAGCAGTCACCACAGCCTATGGATGTCTGCAACTCACAACATCATGTAATTACTTTCTATTTTTTTTTCTGTAGATAATTAGCAAAATTTTGTATGTACTTCAGTTTGTTATGGGCTTTTCAGCATCTTTCTGCTACACCAACCAGTTGTAAGTTTTTTTAAGTGTTAAACAGCGTTAAACGTTTAACGCTCAGTGTTGCCAACTCGAATTTTGAAAAAACAATACATTACGAAGTTTCTTTTCCTCCGCGCAGAGGGATTCCACGCACTATATTGTTTTCTACCATTTCTCTCTACATCTATACTAATATTATAAATGGGAAAGTATGTGTGTCTGTTTGTTTGTCCGTCTTTCACGGCAAAATGGAGCGACGAGTTGACGTGATTTTTTAACAGGAGATAGTTAGCATAGGCTATTTTTTGTCTCTTTCCAACCCCCCACTTCCCTAAAATAGGGGATGGAAGTTTGTATGGAGCATTCCGTAATTTTCGAATTTAACGCGAGCGGAGCCGCGGGCAAAAATAGTTTCAAATAAAACCCCAGTTTTCGAATTCCGCATTTCACGCCGCGTTTTCCCCACACCGCGTGCCCCGCTCGCACCTCCGCATTCAATTTGCGTCGCCTCGCGAGCAATTTGAAACAACTTGGCCCTTTGTTCGCGCGCTTCTTTTGTGCATCTTGTATTGTTTAAGCTTAATGTGTTTGTTTGGATGTGTTGGTTAAATGACAGTATTTCCTACAGTTTAAGTAAAGTATAAGAAACTCAAAAATAATTTGTCTTAAAAAAATTGGTTTACACTGTAACTGTTATAATATTATAATTTATTTTATTTTATTTATTTATTTATTTAATCAAAAAGTAACACAGCATTACAGTTTACACCAAGGCACTGTGAAACTACAAAATACAAAACAAGACTTACAAAAAAAAAATAATACAAAAGACATACAAAAAATAAACAAATTAAACATTAGATTTGGGCGACGACGTAACAGCGTGGCTCCGTTGCGTCGTCTGACTCGGCGTAGGATTCGGCAGGTTGCCCCGGAACCGCCGAAATACCACACCCTTCGGCCAGAAGTCTGCGCTCGCGATGGTGTCCTGCAGCGTGCGCGGCACGCGCACAACAAATGAAGTGAAGTGCACGTAGTGGCGCGACTGCAGCTGTTGCACCCTCAGCGTGTAGCCAGTCTTCCGGCGAACGTACTCCACCACCTCATCAGCCCCGGCGGAGTAATGCAAGCGCGACACGTAGAGCGCTTTACTCGGTGTAGCAACTCGCAGACCAGAAGTAATCGGCTCCGCGGTACCACACAGAGTCTTACGAGGCGCCCTACGCGCCTTGCTCTTCCTTTGCACCAGTGTGAACCCCTCCTTATCCACATCGGCACGGGAGGACTTCTCCTTGATTGGAGCCCGTTCTTCACACACCTTTGCAGGTGCGCTGACCTGGTTCGCTGCGGCGTTGCGTTGACCGGCTAGGGCGGCTACATCAGCATATGCCCGCTGACGTGAGCTCGACGTGAGGGGGGGAGGCGGCCGCACGCGCGGGGGGCGCGCGGGCGGCGGAGTGGCGCGTGCGACATTTTTAATTGTGTCAACGCGCAAACTACCTGACTCGACACTAGTGTTGTCAGGTCGATGATCGGACGTCAGGTCTGAAACCGCTGACCGAGCAGGAGCATTACGTAAACAACTAATTTCGTCACGTAACTCGGCGATTGTTTGCAAGCTGGTTTCAAACCTAGTAATAACTACAGCTAAACTTGTTTTTAGGGCCACGATTTCCCTTAACAAGCTGCGAACGTTGACGTCATCCGGATCGCACGACGGAATGATGGAGATATCTGTCGCCACAAACTCCGGAATTCGGTCCTTGTACTCCTTGAAGATCTTCATAATGTCTTCAAGGCTCTTCTTCCCGGTTTCATCTCCTCTCCGGTGAGGAACGTAGGTGCCGGCGATTCCTAGGGACTCGCACAACACTCTCTTTGCTTCGCAGATGTCTTCGACAGTGAACCTTGATGCACGCGAATTCATCTGGACAGCATTCACCGCATCCATCGCCCCTTCCAGAATGAGCTTATCTCTTTCTTGAAGAAAGGCGAGGAACTCGTTCACGACAGGTTGCCTCCGTTTAGAGTCTGCCATCGCGTCAAATACCGGCAGCGGCCGAGCCGCGCGATTTCGTAATTATATGAATTAAATCATCAATGCGACTGCACCGCTGCGCGCATTAGACACGACTAATATATTATTATTTCCATTATATCAAAATTTCCGTCTCGAAATTACCCCACTGCACCTTATTATAAACTATGAAGGCAAGCCACAAAAATCCAAAATAAAAGTTAGCATTTTATCATTATCTGACGCATCATAGGCAAAACTGAAACTTCTTCTTTATTTACCCTTTTTCTTGTTTACATGTTCCCACATCGATATAATGAACGACTACATTGACTACTAATTCTACTATATATTTACTACAAATAAATAGAAAACGACAAGTCGTTGACCCCACATTTCCATACATTCAGGTGTACCAACCTTAACGTGGTAATTGCCGTGGCTTCAGGAAGCGGAAGTGAGCCAATGGCAGGCGTCACGGTTCGGACTTACACACATACATACATACATACATACAACGGTGAAGATCCGGTCCGGAGTTTTTTAACGGGTTAAGTAGGGTAGATGACCAATTTGATAAGGTGTAGTCAAATGCAGTGAAAATGGGAAAATTTTAATCAATATTCGTCATGATGTCCATTCAAATTAAAATAAGGCCCATAGTCTTTGGTAAACACAACTTGTCAGTCAGTAGCTAAAGTACTTAAGTAGGCACCTACCAAGAAAAGTATGAATCTTATACTCTTGTTTAAGTATAAAAAGGCAGAATTACGCACGTGACAGGGTTGAGTGGAAGAAGCTAGGGGAGGCCTTTGCCCAGCAGTGGGACACTACAACAGGCTAATAAAAAAAAATTATAAAATATTGTCTTCAGTTAACGCGATAGTTACAGATACCTAAAGTGCGTAAAGCTCTTACTTCGTATTTTCACGCAAATCTTTTCCGTCAGTCTCAGTAAAAGACGTACTGACATTGTCTGAACTAGAATGAAAACACAAACGTTTCCTTAAAATACGCAAGACAAGCTTTCCTCATTACATCGGTACCTGCTTATTAATTAAATTTTGGGAACGGATTGTAATGATCGCGTCAAAACGCGTTAATCACGTACGCTGTAACGCCGTGTCTTGCGTGGGCGACGGTCGCGCGACCGTCGCCGTCGCGTCTCATACTTCCATATCGATAAGGTTTGGTTTCGTATGCGTCGCATCGCCGTCGCGCGACCATCGCGCGACCGTCGCCCATGCAAGCCACGGCGTTAAGCATTCGAAATACTGATGTGCCGACGGAAAGTTTTCAATATTCTGAAATTTTCACGTAGGAAAACTTTCTATACTTTGTATGGACAATTGTATGGATGGAAACTTTCCATTTCATTTTAAATTCCCTTTATTTTTCGTGAAATTTTCGTGAATTTTTCAAGAAATTTAAGATTTTTTGGGTAGTTTCCGCAACTTGCACGATGCACATCACTAATTCAAAATGTCGAAATGTGTCTATTGAAAATTATTTATAGACGATATACCTAATCCGTTTTCATAGTTTTATTTAGGGTTTTCTTTGTTTGAAATGAGACAATCCTGGGCAAAAACAAACTGTGACTAACAATAAGTCATAAACAAACAGCTTAAATTTTAAGTAATAAAAATAACATGCACGCGTACAAAATTTACAACTCAGTATGGCACCAAACAGGACTTGCAAGATGTCACCAGGGGTTGTAAAAGTCATAATTACGATAATAATAAAAATAATAATGTGTTGTGGGTAACAATGCGTCTTGCTCTAGAGGGGACACAGTGAAAAGTATAATCAGTATTCTGACTTTGTAGCTTTTTAGAAACTCAGTACAAATAATTTCTATTTGTGATTTTGTATTAGTTTCTTGAAGTAATAAATAGGCACCTTTAATTTAGGGGTGTTTGGCTCTTTGATCAAACTACAGATACTACCTTCTAATAAGAATCAGAATAACACGTTTCTTTCTGATCGGTCACTACTGTAAATTTCAGTCTAAACATCGATATATCGACAAAAAAAAACGAATGTTCGTGGTTTTCCCAACAAGGAAAATGTGTATGTATGAGGACAACGGAAGGGTACAGTGAGCTGGAAAATTGCATGGAGAAATGATGAATGAATTCATTGATAAATTCGCCATGCACTTTTGCAGCTGATAGTACCTGCAGGTACCCTTCCGTTGTCACGACTTCAAGTAGGTGCGACAATGCACATGATGCCACAGACTTCCTAAATAAAATTTTCCTCACCGATTTGAATGGGCAAAGCAAGAGGACGTCGCAATGAACGTAAAAACGTCAAATTGCAGTGTGATTTACATTTTTAGACGCGGACCAATTAACTTTGCAATCAATTAGCTGGCTAAACGTCTTATAGACGCGTCGGGTGACCGAAAGGCTGGGTCATACCTTGCCCAGCGCATCGGTATTGCCGTTCAGCGCGACAATGCTGCCAGCCTTCTGGGCACCCTACTGGTCGGTTTAGTAACAATTTTTTATTTGTAGGGTTTTATTTTAGTTATAGTTTTATTTATAAGTTCATAGTTAAATTTTTTTTTGCCCGTGAACAAAAAAATCAATTAGTAAAGTCAATGTACTGTGTATTGTTGTGTTGTGTGTCCAGGTGGCGCCGGCAGATGGCGCGTGCGCAATTATTGGGGGAAACAGAAAAGAAAAGATGCACTCTGAAGGAGAAAATTATATGGAAACATCGTTTTGTAAGAGATCTAATATTATTAGTACAGTCAGCAACAAAGCTATGAATACAGCCAGTGCCAAAAATATGTGTACAGAAATGTATTGCCCGTATATTAAGGTGTGTATACATATATTTGGCATTTTGTCTGTATTCACAGTTTGGTTTGCTGACTGTACTGTAAGTGAAATTTTAATATTGCAAGGACAAAATTTCAAATTGAATGTAAATTTTCTGTGAAAATGATACCGACAAATACCGAGAAAAACCGGCCAAGTGCGAGTCGGGCTCGCGCACAAAGGGTTCCGTAGCAGCAAATATAATAAACCAATAACTTAACCAAAATTACAGTTAAATCAACCTATCTCAAAAACTATAAGAGATACTTTGATCAAACCAAAAATCGTTGAAAGAGTTAATTAGCATGCATCACCTCTATTTTTTTTAGAATTTTATACCCCGTAGTTATAAAAATAGAGGGGGGGGACATACTTTTTACGACTTTGAGAGCTGATATCTCAAAAACCGTTCACTTTAAGAAAAATGTTTTTTAGAAAACTTTATATCATTTTAAAAGACCTTTCCATTGATACCCCACACGGGTATGTACATCGAAAAAAAAATTTTCATCCCTCAGTTACATGTATGGGGGCCCCACCCCCAATTCTTTTTTTTTTTACTATTTAGTGTCATAATTTTGTAGCGGTTCATACAACACATATTCCCATCAAATTTCATCACTGTAGTACTTATAGTTTCCGAGTAAATCGGCTGTGACAGACGGACAGACGGACAGACGGACAGACGGACAGACGGACATGACGAAACTATAAGGGTTCCGTTTTTGCCATTTTGGCTACGGAACCCTAAAAATGACACTTCCTCAATTTGTTCTATTTAAATCGATGCAAAGTTAATTAAGCCGTTTAATTACTCTAAAGAATTATGTATCTAAAGTCTATGAATAATGTGGGAAATCATAAACGGCAAGGAAAATATATAAAATACCTATATCTATTAATTATATATTATATATTTATAAATAATTAAATAATATGTATTAATAGGGAACTTGACTGTTCTTAAAATAATATTTTAAACCATGCACGAAATAAAGCATCAGATAATTATTAGAAAAACATGGACAGAAGTTATTTTTAATCGAATTCCTATTTAATAAGTCAGGTCATATACATATAAAGTAACTGACTTGACGTCACTCAATTCGATTTCATATTAATTCCTAGCAAGTCGTTCAAATTCGTTTTGACAGTTCTTAAAAAAGCTGATTTGACTAAGTAGGAGGCAAGTGGCCTATAGGCACACCTCGGACATTGGCGATCAAATATATGAAAGAGGCGTGTTCCTAGCACACAGTCTAAGCTCGTGTAGGTGAACGCGTACTATGCTTGTATGAGTGACATATGACTGGTCGACTGTTCGCGTTTTTGACAGGCGGTAACTGTCAGGTAAGCGAGAGGGGGTGGGCGGCACTTTCAGCGGGGAGCGGGAGTGGCCATACTGTACGATAGTACTCTTTATTATACTGTGCTATAGGTATAGTTTCAGCATCGCTTTTACCTAAGACGATATTAGAATAAATTGTGCACTTACCTTTTTTTTTAATTATTAATGGTGTGGAGTCGCCCTGTGGATGCCGATCGACGGTTATCTGTCAAAAAACAAAACTGTCAATGTCACGGAAATAATATTTAATGCAAATTTTTTTAGACTATCTTTTTTTTAAATTATTTATTTCATAAAACGTCTTACATAAAAACTTAAATGTAAATACAATGTCCCCCAAAACTGTTTACACAGTTTAACTGTGGGATCTGGGTGAGTCTAAAGCTACAAATAATTAGTTGTCATGTTAATGAATAGAGATCTACATAAGTATATTGCCAAAGATGGTTATGTAGTTCACAAATAAATGGGGCATCTAAATTAGTACGAAGAGTAGTTCATTGCTTTAAGAGCCGAAACAACTCTCAAGCAAGCCATGAGTGACAAAGTGTCACATTTACCTATGTCATAATTAATATACAATTTCTATATATCATCAAGAAGGATTTAATACTGGACTGACAAAACCTATACTATAAAAGCGTACCCGAGTATTTCTTTTTTTTTGCCACTTTTATGAAATGTGATATTTTTGAAAAAAAAAAAAAATGCTATTTCTATTCAGAATTACTAGCATTTTCAATCCTAGTAGTTAAAAAAAAATGTCCCATACGATTTTTTCTTATTTTGTTACCATTCTCCGTACATGTTGTATGGGGCAACAAAAGAGGAAAGTAAAAAAAAATGTAGGGATATTCTGGGACACTTTTTGTCTCCCAGTGAGATTGAAAGTACTCATTAGTACTCGTGATTCTGAGTACAATTGACCTAAAATTCCCTAAAACAATAAAAAAAAATTATTGGCAAAAAAAAAAGAAATGCTCGCCCCTGAAATATATATTCACAGCATGGAAGTGGCCAAAATCATATTTTCCCTAAATATTTTTGCATGTTTTTATTTTTTATTAGAACAATTAACATATTTCTTTATTTTAAAATTATGATATCACGTCAATACATATTTTGAAAAAGATATTGTACTCATCATCAGTGTAGTTATGATCGTATCTAATAGGTGGCGTTAAGAAATCGAAGTACGATTCTTTAAAGTATGTAAATCATATATAAATAATCCTTGATATCTATTATACACCGTGTTTTTTTTGTTTTCCGTTAAATTCGACATGTCGTTAGGTTCGTTATCAGGAACCAACCTGTATAACACTTTTAGTTATGTGTGTATGTGTGTGCGGAGTATCGTTTTCTAAAATGTCAAAAAAATGTTATGATAGAGGATCAGTTACAGTTACGCATCCAGTCTTAATTGATATTGAACTACACACAAACACGCAAAAAGTTACATCAACATATAATATCTGAATACGATCGGGCGATGGGCGGTAACGTCTTGCAAGAAAGTGGGTGTGCCGCGGTGGGCGGGGCAAGACGCAGGCGGGTACGAAAAAAGCCTGTTATTATGTTCCAAGTTTATTGGTTAGAGAAAAATAAAGATAGGAGGTGACAGCTGTGTAAGTATGTTGATAACCTAACCACAAAATTGAATAAACCCCCGATAGTGGACCGATTTTCATCAAATAAATAGAATAGAATAGAATATTTTTTACTTATAAACATCAGTTTGGGCAAATATAACAAAGATAAATACAACACAATCTAGATGTTAAATTGGGAGCCCACTCAGCATATTGTCACGGCATGCCGAAGCGCTGATTTTCAGTGGGTCCCGGACTAAAAACTAAACTAAGCTAAGAGCTAAACCTACAAAATTCTAACAAAGAAATGAGCCGCACGTGCGCGGCGTTCGGCGATAGGGTTGCCTATGGATTAAAACAAATTAATACTCAATAAAATGTTATACTATTATATTTAGGTCTTGGGTACTTTCTAGGTATATATATAGTATTTATATATTTTTGTTTAAGTTCCATCATCACAAGCCTTATTGAACCTTTCCGGGGGACTTAATCAATAGTAGATATGTGTAAAAATGTCCTATGGTATTAATTTTATTCAAGATATTTATTTAAGTAAACATTATGAGCCATTCCACACGAGGACAACGCATATGAACCTTAAAAAAAATTCGCAACGTAAAGTAACAATAGAAAGTGCGAACGTGCGTTCCGCGAGAACGCGCGCCACCCCTGATTAGGCCGCGAACTCGCGGCCGCCAGCATGTACTTGTAGCGCAGCGATAGAATCGCGGAGTGAGCCGCCCCTGGCTAAACTAAAATAAGTGACAGCACAATATGGCTAAGAACACTCTCGACAAACTCAGATTTCAAACAAAATAAAACTAAATCGGGTCATCCGTTCGGGAGTTACGATGCCACAGACAGACACGTCAAACTTATAACACCCCGTCGTTTTTGCGTCTATCCACTATCGTTTTGTGTCACAAATACGTAATTTGTTGTGTAAACAGTTTGCGGTCTGAGGAAAGGCAAAATAATTATGTTTTAACAGAGATAGGAAAAGGTACGGTGACCTAGATGGCGTTACACCTTTGGGGGACGCTCAGCTAGATGGCGCTAATATTAATATTTAACATTTTAACACATATTAAGCAAGGAATATGCATGGGTCAAATTCTTAGATCAAATTAAACTATTTTTTCATAGAAAATATTAGAACACTTGGAGGCATTGGTAATTTTTTCATTGTATATGTATGACATTTATTTCATGTTTATGGGTCAAATTTTCAAAACTAAGGTTTAAAAATTTTAAGCTTGTGTCGAGAGATGGGTCTATTTAAATACCACATAAATACACTGTGATTACATATTTTACATCGACAGTAACTCTTCATAATGGGCATTTCTCAGAACGTTATTTTTTGTTTGATTTCGGTGGCAGCATTTTTACGTGATTCCAGTGAAAGTCACATGAAATTTTGTCAATTTAAATAGAAGTCGCGGATTTCTACCAGAAACAAAGAAAACTCATGCTACGCTTACGGGGTTCGGGTAATAATGCTGCCACCGAAATCAAAAAAGTTGAAACGCTCTGAGAAATGCCCTAATATTTGATCTTCTTTGGTTTTATTAATCATCAAAATCATCACCATCCTACGTCTAAAATCTTAGGTCAACATAATAATTTTGTAAGTAACCTATCACTCGATAAAAATCATAAATGCGAAAAACCAACCCACATTTAAATAACTACACTTTTATTCCGCCTTTTCCGAGAACAGATACACTCAATTACAATAATAAAGTGAATCTCATGAACGCAAAGAATAGTTATTTGTTATACAAGGGGGCAAAGTTGTATTTTAACGCCGAGTGTGGAATTTAAAAACGAGCAAGTGAAAGGATTCTATAGTTGAACCACGAGCGAAGCGAGTGGTTCGAGAATAGAATCCTGAACTTGCGAGTTTTTTAACACACGAGAAGTAAAATACATTTGTTTATCACTGCTTCCAGTAGTTCCACAGGTGGTAAATCATCTTTATTACTAGATTCACCTACTTTTATCAATTTTAAAGCAGTTAATTTGACTTTATTCAAGGTCAAATTACTTTACCCACTAGTGGATAAAATGCGTTTTTACCCGCTGGTATTAAAGGACAAAACACGTGTTTCTGAGCTAGTGAGGGGAAAAAGCTTTTATTTTATTCGTGAAAGTAAAGTTGCGAGCGTCCAATACGGCCTTACCACGCCCCCTTTCTTAGGAGTTAGGCGCCTCCCCCTAATATTCTAAGACGCCTACTGACATTTAGGTAAGTTCGTTTATGACCGGCTTTATTTGGTTTTTCAGCATTTTACACTTTGTGCTACATAAATAGTTAAAAACGTAATATAAAAAACGCAATGTCAATTTCGTTTTCTTTTAACCCCTAAAAAGTGGCACTGAAGCTTCTTCTGCCTACCTAATAATATCAAGAAAAAAAAACCAAAAATATCAAGAAAAAACAAAAGTTTTGTTAAGTATTTTTCTCTCATTACTTATCATTAATTTTGTACCCTAACTCAGAGTTCCTATCCTATCTTCGTAAGTTATATTATATTAAATAGCCAAGTCTCTAGTACTCTCTACACTGCACTACTCAAGTACTATAAAATAAATAAATAAAACAGAAATTCAAAATAAATGTACAAAAAATGTTAGCTGATACTATATTGAATATCGTTGGTAGCGACATCTATAATTGAATATGCACACTATTACTTTTCGTGTGGTCTTAGTTCAGTCTTTCCATTATAGATGGCGTAAAAACCATTCACATATTATATGTTCTTAAAGGCTGTTTTATTCATGTTTTATGTTAAAAAAAAATGACACAAGTACGTAAATTTAACATTTTTTTCAGAACAGATGGTGTTTTTTTTACGCACTAGTGCGAGAAGTGGTTCATTATATATCAGGTCGAAACTTCGGATGGCCATCTGGGGGCCGATTTTTGAGTCTCACTGTCACTAAAATACCGATTGAAAACGGTGCCTATTATTTTCAGTGACAATTTTCTGAATTCGAACGCCGTGAGACTCAAAAATCGGCCCCCTGTACTGAAAAACGTCGTACGATACACGTGCGAAAAGGAAATTCGTAACTCGTGTCGATTTAAAACACTCCCTTCGGTCGTGTTTTAATTTATCGCCACTCGTTTCGAACTTCCTTTTTTACGCACTTGTATCGTAATGTACTATATTGTTACAAAAATGATTTGTTTCGTTTGTAGTAAAATATTAACTAGTAGCGCCATCTACTGTATACACCTGAAACGTCGGACGTGCGCGTGCGGCTTTGCTGTTAACGCCATCTGTGTTGAAATGCGCGAACCACGGAGTCGCGGCGAGCATGAACACTATGACGGCATCCGCCGCTTCACAAGTTCCGCTATTCGCCCCTAGGTGGCGCTTTCTGGAGCGTGTTAAAAGGTTTATTGTATTTTAATGTTAACTCCATGAGTAAACTCCTTCCAAATGCAATAGTAAAAATATACCTAATTGTCGGAAATGATGAAAAAAAAAAACTCATTTGTTTATGTAAAGAATTAAAAAATGTACTTTGAAACGGTTGTTTATTGTTTATACTTGTTTCAATAAATAATTGGCAATACATTCATATAAATATATACTACGCATTTAATACAAATATTAAAGGTAAAACGACGATTTTAGCGAAGAATACGTGTATTAAATTGTAACTTTCTCAATAAATTTTCGCATCAGCACCTAATTATACTATTATTTAATCGTATCAAATCCACTTCATAGCCATAACAAATTGTTACATTAGAATAGATTTCAATGTGTTTTTGAACAGCAGGGTAGGGTACCTATTCTACACAGTTTACTATCGCTTCTTTTTTTATATGACGGTGGTAAAAACAGACAGACAAGATTGTATGCATTCACAGTGCTCATGGACGCCTACAATTCCGGAGGTGGTACATATTTGTGCGTTACTGGCCCTTTAAATCCGATGAATCCATGGGCGGAGAGTCCCAGGAAGGAAAACTTAAGACGATACGATACAGGTCATTTCTCCATACAAACGATCTCGACTATTTCCTCCCTGGTTTTTGAAGATAGAGCAATGATTTTTTCAACACAGATTATTATTATTTTCAGTACAGATGGTCGTTTTTTTACGCACTAGTTCGAGAAGTTGTTCATTATATGCCAGGTCGAAACTTCGGAGGCTCATCTGGCCCCGTAGCCGAATGGCATTTCTCCGACGCCAAACGAAAGCGATACGCCGCTGGCTCTGTCGCGCCAATACGCAAGCGCGATAGAGATAGATATCTACTAGCGCTTCGTTTCGTGAGCGTTTCGTGAGCGATTGTGCCATTCGGCTAGCCACCCAGTACTGAAAAACGTCGTACGATACACTTGCGAAAAGGAAATTCGTAACTCGTGTCGATTTAAATCACTCCCTTCGGTCGTGTTTTAATTTATCGCCACTCGTTTCGAACTCCCTTTTTTACGCACTTATATCGTAATGTACTATTTTATCTGTGTCGGACCGTTTTGATTTTTTTGCTATTTTTATTTTAAAAGACGCTAGAGCCAATCAAAAATGTCTAAAAACGATCTTTTTCAATATGGCTCAAAAAAGGTGTGATACTCAAGATCGGTAAAAATTATCCAAAAAAATCTAAACGGTTCGACACAGATTATTTCATTGTTATTCAGATTCTCAAATTTCGTTCCGTTTAAATAAGTTTTGAAGGAGGAAACAGTCGAGAGCGGAAACTCGATTTTAAAGATTTTTTCGCAATATCTTTTAACTGAGTTGTTCTTAATGGTCATTTTTTTTTGATAAATCTAGTTAATAAACTAGTATATATTTAACTGAAATTCCCAAATTGAAAGGGGTGCTCCTTTCCATTTTAGCATATTACGCTCCCGTAGCGTCTTAATCGATTTTAATGGAATTTGGGATGTAGAAAGTTCTAATGTTGGATCAAAATTTGAAAAGTATAAACCCATTAGCAAAAAATTTAAATTACATGAACAGAATGCCAAAGAAATTGTGAATGTAATTAATGTGTTGAAGATTCATAAATAGCTAATTGTTTGAGTGAAACCGGTTTTGAACTTTCAACGACAAAAATATGTAGGTAGTGTACCTTTAATACAGGCTTCTTTGGAATAGAAAAAAAAATAAGCGATCTTGAGTAATCTTTCAATTAAACACACTAATTATTCTAGTAGCATCATAATATTCTAGTTGGATTATTTCCATCTGTTTGTTTTCAAATGTAGTAATAAATATTTTTGGAACCTTTTTTCTGAGGTCACATCAATATTGCTTAATCATCATCATCCTCCTTGCGTTATCCCGGCATTTGCCACGGCTCATGGGAGCCTGTGGTCCGCTTTGACAACTAATCCCAAGATTTGGCGTAGGCACCAGTTTTTACGAAAGCGACTGCCATCTGACCTTCCAAGTCTTCCAACCCGAAGGGTAAACTCTAGACCTTATTGGAATTAATCCGGTTTCCTCACAATGTTTTCCTTCACCGAAAAGCGACTGGCAAAATATATCAAATGACATTTCGCACATAAATTCCGAAAAACTCATTGGTGCGAGCCGGGGTTCGAACCGGCGACCTCCGGAACGAAAGTCGCACGTACTTACCGCTAGGCTAAGATTGCTTAAATTTTGTCTAATTCTAAGAAAACAAACTAAAAACCAATAAATTAGACAGGCTATCATAACTTAACGCCACAACTAGTTATTTTTTAAATTTATTAGCGATTTAAACATTTTAGGAACAGATTTCACTAGGTGAATAGAAAAAAAAAGATAATAAATTAAATTCTACCCTTTCGAGTCTAAATATGCACTGTAACTGCTTTAATTTGGTATTCAGATGATTTGAAAATCCTTTGCTTTAAAAATAAATAATTTGAATTCATACCTCATAAATCTACCTACATATAATTATTTCGATTTAAATCACACAACTAAGTTTCTACAAAATGTCAATATTGAAGCGATTTTACAAATACTTATTGAAGGACTAAAAGCAATATTCTAGAATATGAATAAATAATTAATTTTAATGCGTAGAGTAAAAATATTTTATGTAATTTTAGCGCAGATAATTTAAATGGTTTTAAAAATTACTATTAAATATAGAAAAATGATCAAGACTCAAGTATCACATAAAATAAACATATCCTGTTTACTTCCGCAAAACCCTAATACTAAAAGAAGCCATCTTTAAAACCGTCACTTTCTCGTTGCAGGCGATTCTGAAGACGAATTCAACCGTCCCGACGGGCTTGGGGTGCGCGAACCAGTTTGCGTGATTTATCCCTTTTGGGGTCTAAACAGGTTTAAGTATAGCTTATTTTCTTTAATTATATTCATTTGACATGTTTTTAAAGAACTTGCACAGAAAATGATGATGAATATGTTATGTTTCTCCTAAAAAAAACTGTTTATTTTAAGTTTTTCTTTTAAATACTTACGATTTTGATAAGTGTGCATTTCTCATTCATGTGTGCATTCATTAAGCTTTGGATAGAAAAAAGAGGCATTCACATGTTTCAATAAAAATCACTTCATAACACTACAGAAAATAAAAACAAAACAAAATAAAACATGATTTATTAAAAACACATTTCAAATTAACATAAAGGTAAAATAAAATAGCGTACACAAAATCAAACTGATTAAAACTAAAAATCTTATAACTAGCTATAAACTAAAATAAACTTACAAAAAAATTAAGAAATATCGTGGTGTATTAATTAAGTGACCCGTCGGATTCTGTGAGACGCGAACTAAAGAGGTTTTTGCGATCACAAAATCGGAAAAATTACTTATTTCCACCATATGTTATCATCTGGCGAACAAAATAAAATTTAAAATAACAAAACATAGCATTAAAAACCACGCTATAAATAACTTAATTCTTTAAGAAACAATCTTTAGATCACAACCTTGGTCCAAAGATGATGATGTTTAACACTTAATGTCCGCACGAAGTATCACATGAGTCCCAATAACTAACTTACTAGACGAGTATATTTGTGGCAGTCTTAATCACGAACTAGTCCTTAATATTAATTTAACGCTTAAGCTAAACTACACTATCAATCGTTCACTCGAGTTCGGTCCGATAAGAAAATAAAATATCAAATAAAAATATTCTCGATAACTGCCAAACGTTAATTCTCTTTACAAATATAACCGACATAAATATTAAAAATTTTGCAAAAAACTTTTTTCCACCAACAGTTTAGGTTAAAAAATTTAGGGTCGAGGGTTTTAGCCTAAAAATATTTTCGATTAGACGCGGTTAGAGTTTTATTTTGAATTTTGTTTATTTTAATTTTTATGATCACAAGAGCACGAGGAACGAATATTTCGCCGCGCGGCCCGGCCGGCCGCGTCGACTCCAGACGGACGACTGAGACGGCCCGCGGCCGCGCGCCGCGCCCCTCCCCGCGGCCCCCCACCGCGCGCCCCCCCGAGCCGACTTCGTTACGAGCCACTTGTAATCGCCGAGCGATTTTTCCGCCTAAGACAAATTAGGCCCGACCGCCCGCCCCACCGTCTCGAACGCTTGGGCGTTTTCTTGCCAAGACGTTGCCGCCTTACGAGTGCTACACAACTTTCTCTACATACTCACAAATCAACATCGTGTCGTCGTTCATAATCATATTTCATAAGCATTCCATAAAAACTATTATTTTAGATTTAGAATCGTTCTACACTACAAAAACCATAATCATTATCTCAAGCCAAAAAATCAAAAGAAAAAAACAACAAAAAAACCGCTTACACATCGGAACGCGTAAAAGTTAAATCATTGACATGCCAGTAGTAACGCGGGCTGTTTTATTTTTAAATGGCATTTAATCGTCACTCTCGCTTTCAACGCCGAGGTCGGCTTAATTGTAAATAAAATTCAATCATTCGAAAAAAATCTCGTAATCACCGACCGACAATATCAATGAGAGCACGCGAGCGCTCGAGTGACGTCACTACTTTTCGGGTGATTTTTTATGGAGTGATCATTTTGAAAAGGCATTTTATAGTGGATAGTAGTTGGCTAAGCATCTAGATAGTTTTAGAAAATAGGTGCATTTTAAATATGGCGAAAAAATATTAGGGACTTTTTGGCAGTTTTCGGACATGTTATTTTTTTCTACTCAGAATTAAAAGTTCTTTCAATCCCAACACATAACATGTTCTCCAAGATTTCTACTTCAATTGCGTTACCAATTTTTTATATGACAACAATGAAATAAGAGTTAAAAAAATATCCGGAAATGTAGGACACTTTTTTATCTCGTTAAAATCGAATAAGCTCATGGGTTTAAGTAGGAAAAACATAAAATATCTAAAAAACTTTTTTTAATACAATAGCGTTAAATACAATTTAAAATAAAAAATGAAGGAGGATAAGGATGGAGAATACCCCAATGAGGATAATAAGAAGATTTTAATATCAAAGCGAAACAAAGCTTTCAAAAAATAGGCATTAAAATGCTTATGAAACAATGAATTTTATGATTTTTATCGCTACAGAAAATGTTTAAATATTTAAATTTGATTAATTTTCACACTTTTTTCACTTAGATAATGTGTGCCCTGTATTTTAATCCAACGACAGATCACAAAGGGGCCAAACTGAAAATCAGCGCTGGACACCTTTTCAGCACATGTTGTTTGGTACCCATTGCCATGCTTATGTTATACCGAATTTATTATAATTAGATTAGATAAGTTATAAACAAATGTAATGTAAAGTAATCAATAAATTAATCACAGTATACTAATATTATGTTTAGTACAGTTTAAGTTTATTTTAATTGTAACTTGTTTAAAATGTAAAATACAATGTACCTATAGTATAAATACAAATACATGTAAAATAATATGTAAGTTCGTGTATGCATGTGAATTATGGCAATAAATGATTTTTAATTTTTTTTATTTTTTTTTTCAACACAGACAGAAAAAAGTGCATCGTTCCTAGGAAAATTAAAACTGAGTAATCTGAGTAGTGGACAGTTAAAAATTTGTTTTTATATATTTTAGAACTCGAGTACACGACACACCGATATTCTACCAACAAAATAGTTTCTTATCTGAGAATAATTTCAGAGGTTTTGTCAAAAACTTTTAATTTTTATTATGAAATCATTTCGTTTTTTCAATAGTCTAATAATTTCAGTGTATCAAAAACATGAATATCATTAACTTGTAAGATATACCTACGTAAAGACTGAATCGCTACATTAAACAAATACATAACAAAATAATTTACGCACCAATAGTTAAAAACGATACTTTTCGTTTTTCCTTTAACCCGGTAAAGGGAAGCGAAATTAATAGTAATACGATTCTTCCGACCGCGGGGTGAACGCACTCGGCCGGATTTTAACGAGCCTTCGATTTTTAAAAGTGGATACGATGCGGATTCATTTTCACTCTACATTGTTTAAAGATTATTTACATTGTTTAAATTAAATATATATTTCCTTTTAATTCAAATTTTATTTTTTATGGTAAACACATGATTATCTACATATATATTTTGGAATTTCAAAAATAAGATGCAAAAGAAGTATGTCGGTTTTACCACGAAAATGATCCCGCCTCAGCATGAATGCTGACCAAGGGGTCAGCGCTGATCTTCCGGCGAGACCCGGGCCGATTTTTGAGTCTCACACGTTCGAATTCAGAAAATTGTCAATGAAAATAATAAGCAAGTCACCGCAAGTTCAACCGGTATTTTAGTGACAAAATCCCGTATGCTAGATTCAAAAATCGCCCCCCACCTGAATCAATGAGGTATAATCAAAGTATAATATAAAATAAGTTTAAAAAAGTATTTTTTATTTGATATTAAAAAGACTACCACCGTAAAATAAGGGATTGAATTTAAACTCGTATTTTTAACCCTTACAAAAATCTGAGGTTCTTTAAGAAATGATAATGTGTTTAACCTTTGAATTAGAAATTTCTTAAATTTTCTTGTGAGATCATGTGATAACTTCAACAATTTTTCGACAACAGACAATTTCTCGTTTTATATTTTTTGTCAACTGTAATTATTTTTTTAGTTACCTACATAATTTGACGAATGTGGACATTTTGTGTTTCAATTGAATTAGATAGAAAAAAATCTACAAAGTAACATTTTTGAAATCATTAAAGTAAAATGAAAAAGCGAACAAAAAATATTTTTATTACACTACCACTTCAATTTTTACCTGCTGTCACTAAATCCAAATCTTGATCGTCAAAAGTTTCTCGTCGATGAACTATAGCACCACAGAGTTCATACAAAATTAAACTTAAAATATTATTTACAGATCCGAGTCCACTACACTTGAAAAGTCACTATTCACTAATTAGACTACAGTAAAAAAAATTGGAACGCCGAGGAACTTAATACCACTTATAGACTATGCGGCAGTCGAATATTTACATTGAAGAAAAAAAATGAGGTCATTCGGAGGTTACGGGCAACGCAGCCGGTCGGCACGAGCCGTGTCGGGATGTGCGGAGCGCCGCCTGCGCCCCCCCGCCGCGCCACGTGCGCTCACCCCAGACAGAGACAAACATACCACTAACACCCCCGCCAGAAAAGGACGCCGCTATACTTTTTTTAATTTACTATATTTGCCATTTTTATTATTTTCCCCATTTCGATATTTTATTTTTTAGTTGATGCGCCCGCAACTCACCTGTTGTGCTCACATGATCGACGGTTTTCGATACGTTCGTAGTTTTTTCGCGCTGAATGGGACGTAGTAGCAATAAGCAAAAAATCTGGACGCGGCGGGTTGTTCTGACCTTAGTTGCTGAGACGTACTGTTTAAAAAGTGTGTAGAGACCCTTATCTAAAATAAATAAACAATAACTTACACAATTTAAATGTATAGTGATAAAACGTGTTGATTAGTCCAAACATTAATACATAAATATGAATAAAATTTAATCATACTAATGAAATTACAAAATGAAGTAAGAAAAAAAAAAAATCTAATCAAACGAACAGTGCTGCCAGTGTTTGCGGCGTCGGATAGCGGAACTAATCTTGATTAGGAGCGGCGCCAGTGTCCTGCGGCGGCCGCGTGAACTAGCCTCGGTTCATTTCGGCGCATCTTTTATTTTTTCCTTTCGATTAATCGTGAAAGTGCAACGTTCACTTCGCTTGGCATTCATCGCCCATTTTCGTTCGGTTTCTTTTTCGTTTCCAATGGTTTTTTCGCAGACGTTTTGATCGAGGTGTTGAAAGTTTCACGTTGCCTCTGATCTTTGTAATACACATTGTATGTGTAAAATAACTTTCAATTACAAGTTCTATTCATAATTTAATTTCTTTTGTTACTATTATATTACGTTACGTTGTTTTAGTGCTTTATTACAAGCTGATTATTAGATGATTATAATATTCGTTACTAGATGGCGCTAGTAGTCTCAAAAGTGAGCAATTTGCTTTTATTTCCTTCGCTGTGTAACATTATAAGATGCACTGATATACGCTAACGTATTGTGATTTTTACTGAATGGCATACAGTTGCAATAGTTTGCATTCTCAAAGCTAATTTTCTCCTTTACTTTGTATTTCAGAATTTGAAGACGGTTTCAATTGGGTTTATTTTTTTATATCTTTCTTAAGACATATTAAGTTGTAATTATTGTACTATTTATAACTCCATTCAGATTCGCGAACGCCTAAGATAATTATTTTCTAATAAGCGGAGGTCTTATAAGAAATTATTTCATTTGCCTAATAGTCTCAGAAATCTAATTAAACATCTTACCACCCCTTCGGTAGATGGCGTTACCGGTACTCATTCTGGCTTTACTTAAATATTATCAGCTTGAGTAAAACAGTTTTGATTCGTCTGGTAATACTCCACATTTTATACCAATAATCATGAAATTTAAATATATTATAATGGAAGACTAGCTGGGGGCCGATTTTTGAGTCTCACGGCGTTCGAATTCAGAAAATTGTCACTGAAAATAATAGGCAATTCACCGTTTTCAACCGGTATTTTAGTGACAGTGAGACTCAAAAATCGGCCCCCTGATGTCTTACACCTGTGTTTCAGGGGCTCTAGGATCTAACTACTAGTAATAAAAGTATGAAGGATCACTAGTACTATTATTGCTCTATTTGTAGAGTTCCTGCGGGCCGATTTTTGAGTCTCACGCGTTCGAATTCAGAAAATTGTCACTGAAAATAATAAGCAAGTCACCGTTTTCAACCGGTATTTTAGTGACAAAATCCCGTATGCGAGATTCAAAAATCGTCCTCCTCTACCGGAATTAAAATCACACTAGACGTACCTACTGAACTTTTTTCTTAGGCCGTTTTCATATTATCCGACCCGATATCGGACATCGGAAGGATTTCAATGGGAAAAAATCCAAGATGGCGCCTATAATGTATGGGATATTGGTCCGACATCCGATATCGGATCGGATAATGTGAAAACGCACTTACTCGATAAAGAAAAACATAGTTTAGTACGACCGGGAAGGGGCCCGTTTCTTGAAAGGTACTTACAAGCCTTGTATTACAAGTGCGCGAACTGTCAAATCGTATGGGTTGTCATGGAAACACACTTGTAATACAAGGCTTGTACCTTTCGAAAAACGGGCCACTGGTCTAGTGGATAGTGGCCCTGCCTGAAAAGTCGATGGTCTTGGGTTCGAATCCCTTGGATTTTTTTTTGTGATAACCAGAGATACTTGTTCCTGTCATGGATGTTTTCTATGTCTACCTATACATACATACATACAATCACGCCTGCATCCCACAAAGGGGTAGGCAGAGCACATGAACTACTCATGTTTCAGTGCCACTCTTGGCAAAAAGAGGTTGAAAGAAAACTAAAATTGTGACATTGCAGTGACAGGTTGCCAGCCTCTCGCCTACGCCACAATTTTAACCCATATCCCACAGTCCGCTTCTACGACACCCACGGGAAGAAAGGGGGAAGGGGGGGGGGGTCTACCTATACATATAAGTAAGTATTTATATATATTTTAGATATCGTTGTCTGAGTACCCAAACACCAGCTTTCTATAGCTTTCGAACCTTACCGTGGGTCTCAGTCAATCCGTGTATTAATGTCCTATTACATGTCACATTTCTCAAAACTGAAAGTTACAAGTTACAAGCGGAACTCTTTCCAACTTGTCATATTAGCAGGGCCCGTGACTTTCATGCCGATGACATCAATTTGACGTCACGCTACATATAGGATGATTCAAATAGTTCTATTGTAATAATTAATCGTTTAATCATTAATCATTTATTTAAAACATCAACACAAAAGTTTACAGTGTTACACCAAAGCACTTATGTGGTAAACATTAATTTATAATATTATTATAACTATTAACTACATCGTGCATCGTAGTTACAAAAAATAAAGAAACAATTATAACATTTATAACAATAAAACTTAACTTATACATGTATATCTAACAGAGAGATCAAAGATTATATCACATCAATGCACCTTAGGACTTTCCTGTTAAATGCACCAGTACTGTCGGCAAATACGTCAACATCATCATCCGACTCTAATATGACGCGATAGAGAGGGGGCCGATTTTTGAATCTCACGGCGTTCGAATTCAGAAAATTGTCACCGAAATTGCCAACTATTTTCAGTGACAATTTTCTGAATCCGAACGCCGTGAGATTCAAAAATCGGCCCCCAGGGTGGCTAGCCGAATGGCACAATCGCTCACGAAACGCTCACGAAACGAAGCGCTAGTAGATATCTATCTCTATCGCGCTTGCGTATTGGCGCGACAGAGCCAGCGGTGTATCGCTTTCGTTTGGCGTTGGAGAAATGCCATTCGGCTACGGGGCCTGCTCTCGCTCGAGATCAATTTAATCGTTTACAAATGACTTCAAAAGTAAGCTATTCATACGTGGAATAATTAATACCTACTCGATACGTGAAAAGAAAACAATTTGTTTTGTTTTTATAATTGATTGAAATATGGTACAAAACTATTTAATAAAATGTATGTTTAAAAAATAAACAAATAATGTAATATACTTTTCAAGTATCAAGTAGATATTAATTATTTCACGTATGAATAGATTAGTTTCGAAGTTATGATTTAAATGATTTATGAATAATGATTCATTTTTAAATAAAACTCTGATTCATCCTATATTCAGTGTGACGTCAAATTTATGTCATCGGCATGAAAGTTACGGGCCCTGCATATTAGACATTGACAACCACTTGTAAATTGTAACTTGTAGCTTCGAGAAACGGGCCCCAGGTTCCCCTTGTTTTGGCATAATTTTACAATCAAGTATTCTTTTTGGCATAATCTATATTGGCATAATTCATTTCGCATAATCTGTTATGGCATAGTATAGTTACGCATAATTTGTCTAGCCATATTTTTGTTTGTCCCAATATATTTCGTGCATGAAGGTTATTCGTCGAATGGCTTTTACTCGTATGCATAAATGATTTGTGCATAACATTGTTTAGTCGAAATCTACCATGCAGAATTTTCATCAAAAGTAATACTACTATATTGATATGGTAATGGTATTCATAAAAACAATCGTCGAAAACAGTATTATGCTAACTTATTTTCGGAAAAAGTAATATTCGTATTTCAGATTATGACAAACAAGTTTTCTGCCAAATTAACATTCGTCGAAAATCGATTATGCGAAGTCTGTTATGCGAAAATCGTTTCGGACAAGTAAAGGTTAGCCAAATAGAGGGAACCCTCCATACAACCCCCCCCCCCCCCCCATTTTAGGGAAGTGGGGGGGTTAGAAAGAGACAAAAAGTAGCCTATGTCACTCTCCATCCATTCAACTATCGCCACTTAAAAAATCAAGTCAATCCGTCGCTCCGTTTTGCCTTGAAAGACGGACAAACAAACAGACACACACATCTTTCCCATTTATAATAACATCAATATTTCTTAAGTATGAATAACATCAATATTTTCATACCATGTTTGAGAAAAGTTGATTTTCCGCGTGGTCTTAACGTCCCACACACACACACTATCCGCATTTTATTAACGGATACTAAGTTTTGAATATCACATCACCATTTAGGAAAAGGGCCTTTTCTGCCCGGTTAGGAGCGAGAAAAGTGGGACTTTTCCTCTCTGCTATGAGGGAGCAAAGTAACCCTTTTTTCTGTTCAAGAACACATTATTTTATATTTATTATTTGTTTTTGCTAACAATTTTTGGTTACTAAAATATATTATAACAGCAAAATTATTTCCTTAATACTTGAATCCCTTACTACGCTCAGGATTCTATTTTTAATGAAATACTTTGCTGCGTTCAGGATAGGTACATCAATATCTCATTTTACTCCCTGAAACACACAGGAGCCGCCAACCTTTTCTCGTTCACAATTATTTTATAGATAATAAGATGACACCTCACCGTAAGCAATCTCAGGGGTCGACAACAGTTTTACGAGCCGTTTTCGGTTAACAGCGGTTTACGAGCGACTTACGAAGAATGAGATACAGGTTTATGATAATTGGATTGTACTTTATTCTTTTGCGGGGCTGTGACAGAAAAAAAAATGTCGGATAATCAGTGTTTGACCTACTGATGCAGGTAAAAAAATTATCAAATTTCCAATGGATTTTTTTTATTTGTCGTGTTTTCTATTTCCAAAAAGAATGTTTTCTTGGTCTACTTGAATAATAAGAAATACTTACCGAGATCGAGATATTGTCAACTTGTGAAGCTTTTTGCAACTTGCAGTACTAACTATTGTTTGGCAATATTTCACTATTTTTTGAGCCAGGCAATGTTACGTACTGAAAATAAAAATGAATAAGTAGATTTTGTTTTTGATAAAAATCTAAATATTTTTTTGTATTTGCATAAAATATTCTACTTGTCTGCATACCAAAACTGCCGACCTGTGTGCTTTCTTGCCACCGCAATGCTATAAAAAAGATAAGTCTACATTGTTACACAATCAGCCCAACAAATACCGTTATGACTATGACCGACCTCTGCCCGCCATAACTTTTCACACCTCACATTATGACGTCACATAAGAAGCTAACTCCTTTTTTATTGGCGCACCTTTGCCTTCAGCATTCCAACTTTGAATTTAGAATGTTTTATTGTGACCAGCCATTTTATATCCGCCATTTTGAACTCCAAAGCTTTATAACAGCGTTCAAATTCACCTGCGCGTTTATAAGATTTGAATGTTGTCAATAAATATAAACTTTTTCATTTGTTTTTCATTGAGGACGTTACGGTTTCATCGCTGTTTCGAATTTGAACTCTTTTATGTCACGTGAAAGCTTTTAATAGAGTGGCTACAATTGAGTTTGGAGACAATGTTTTGCCGTTCGAAATCCAAAGACTCGCACATTTTGTTTCAAAATAATTGTCCTTTTTGATGTCTCGGGCATGCGGAATGTTGCGGAATGCGGATGCAAACTTTATTATCCACATTTTTTTCCTTTACGTCATTTCCAAAATTAGACCCTATTGGATCCAGTTTTGTACTTCTTTCGCATTGCGCGATATAGGAAGATAAGAGTTTTTGAAAGTAATTTATGTTCTCTTATAATGTTAGGGATGAACCTAAAGTCTTTTTATGAGTTTTCTATGAGACCTGCGTCGGTTGGAAACGAATGGAAGTTTTTATACGTTGTTTTTATTTAAAACGCTGTCGTAAAACGTTTCTTATGGAGATGTAAAGTGGGACAATAATTCGGATATTGTTAACAGGTAATTTATGGGTCCCTTTTTACATTCAAGTGTCCAGGGGAAAACGATTTTATGGTATATTATTTTTTTCCTTTTTTGGACTTTTATTTTTAAGTTCTTGTACAACACTCTCTTTTAAGAATAAATGTGAATTTTAATTGTTTTTTTAATGACGTGTTTGATACAAAAAATCAAATAGTAACTCCCTGCGAAGTACCTAACCCCACATATCGATATTCTTTTTAAAATACGTTTCAGAAAATCAAAGAAAGGGTCAGTAATCCGGAAAATATTACAAGTATTCAGAGAAAAGGGTTACTTATAGACAACTTAAAGGTTTTGTGGTTCTTTTAACCCCAAGCATGCTACGACCATGTATTTACATTTAGACGCCAATTTAAAGTGAACCTTGTTGTGTATAACATGAGGTTGGTATTGGTAGTTAAGCTACATAACTCATAACTCCCTTTGTTTTAAAATGCTCCATAGAATCTTTGAATGAAATTTAATACAGTTTTAACGAAGGAATTAAGGAACTCTTTTTATAAAGTTCTTTTAATTAAGTTCCTACATCGTTACAAGTGGAAAGAAATATGAATTATTACGAATATTATCTGTACGACCTTCGTTATGCTTCGTATTTTTTAATATTATGTAATCGTGCCTAATTGTGACTCTAGTGAGTTATGATGCTCGAAAACGAAGTAGGTACTTAATTATCTAACAAGTTCAATACTTATGCCTCATAATAACTGTAGTGCAATTTTTTAAATAATAGAATTGTTAATAATTATTTAGAGGCCTGTATATACCAATACTGACTGACTTAGGTAAATATTTTTTTTGTAGTATGGTTATTTCTTTAAGTTTTTTTTTGACAGATATTTATAATAAAAAGCTAAGTTCATAATGATTTTAACAGATTGCATAAAGGTTACTTTAAAAATTTACAATAAATTCTTATAATCGGCTAAATGACTATTTAGCACAACTGGTCAGCACAGTTATTTATTAACTCAGAAATCCCAAGGGCTGTAAACCTAGGTCCAGTATAAACACAGTCCACTCAGCCATAGCTAAATAAATCACGCAACCACACTGTCCACGGCTAATTTATAGTGAACTTTCAATTTGGCTAAACACGCAGCTATAAATCCGAACTCCTTGCGGCTGTGGTTGGCCACCCCTGGATACGTACCTTTCGTTTTGAGATTGTGTACCCCTGGATTTTAATGCGTGTCTTTTAGGTTGCGTACACCTGCTTGATTATGCTTTTATTGGTAGTTGTAATTAGGTTACAATTCCAAATATGTCAACATTGATTAGTATCGGACCAAGTTAGTCGGGCAAAGACCAAGCTAAGTCTGCAGCAATTGTATTGATATCAACTGTATTGATATTAAAAAAAAAATATTCTGAATGACTAGTCGGTACCTACAATAAAATAGCGAGTGTATTTTTTTTTAATTTTAGTTGTTTTAATGAAATAAAGTTGTTTTAAATTTAATTTCAATCTAAAGGATTGTCTCCTTTATGTAAAATGAACCAGCTTAAGTAATTATCTTTCCACACTGTATACCTCTTGACCTCCCCCCTCGCCTCCTCCTTGAAATCAGTCTTTGATATCCTTCCTACATCCGATATCATATCGGATAATCAGGAAACGCTGTGTTCTAAAACTCACAATAGAAGTCTAGTTTCAATACTATTTGATCCAGGGGTTCACAACCACAAAAAACCCCGTTTGAAATTTAAAAAAAAACAATCTGTAAACAACCACGACCTTGACACGTTATGACGTGCAATGGCAGTGCATTGACCCCGGCCGAATCAATAACTGATTACTTTTTTATTTCGCTTAACGTTTAAAAATACTTTTTGTGCCGGCCGTAATTGGGTGAAGGTTGCGCCATTATAGTGACGTCACGCGTGTGGGGTGAGGCAGTGATAAAATGAGATGAAACATATTTTTGTGTTCAAATGTATTTACCACAGATGTCATATATACCATAGATCAAGCAAACGTATCTACTTAGCGTGTCAAATGAACTCAGTGAAATCCACTGAGTTGTCCGTCTTTACTCGCAGCTTGCAGCTTTCGGGCGTCAATTTTTGTAAGTTGAAGTCAACCAAAACATAAAAAATGCCTCGTTACGTGATATTCAATTGCAACAACACAAAAATTATGAACAATCAAGAGCCTGAGACATATTTAAAATTACAGGCAAGAATCAACTTCAGTACAAAATTTGACACGCTCGGCCCCTATACAAATATATGAATTTGTTTCTTCTATCTAAATTAAGTTCTGTGGTATTTACATTGGTTTAGTGTAAGTGCGTTTTCACATAATCCGATCCGATATCGGATGTAGGACCGATATCCTATTTAAGTGGCCATCTTTGATATCGGATGCTAAGTAAACGTCATAATTTCATAGAAGTTTGACGTTTATAATATTTTTCAGTACAGATGGTGTTTTTTTACGCACTAGTGCGAGAAGTGGTTCATTATATATTATGTCAGGTCGAAACTTCGGAGGGCCATCGTACGATACTACACGGGCGAAAAGTAAATTCGTAACTAGTGTTGAGTTTTAGTGGGGCTGGGTCCGTTTAAGTTGCAATTGGGTTGCAGTAAGTTCACAGAATATATAATAGTACAAGTACAGAAGGCCCACTCCTTTGATGTTCACGAAATGCCGCCTTTTTAAATGCCTACAAAATTCTAACAAAGAAACGAGCCGCACGTGCGCAGCGTCGGAGGATAGGGTTGCCTATGGTTTAAAACGCATTAATTCTCAGATAAATAGTTATACTATATATTCAAGTCTTGGGTACTTTCTAGGTATATATACAATATTTATATATTTTTGTTACAGCCTTCAGCATCACAAGCCCTATTGAACTTTTCCGTGGGACTTAATCAATAAGATCAGTGTAACATTGTCCAATAAATTCATGATGTCTATTTAACTAAGCCATTCCACACGTGGACATCGCATATGAACCTTGAACCGCCAGCATGTACTTGTAGCGCGGCGATAGAATCGCGGAGTGAGCCGCCCCTGGTAACTTACAATCGGTTCTAACGCCGTGGCGTGCGTGGAAGACGGGCTCGCGACGGCGATGCGATGCGACGCGGCGCGATGAACAAATATGTGCCATATAGATTTTTCATATGTGTTGGATAGATGAATAAAAATTCAGTCTTAGAACCAGCTTACGTGTGTTATTTACTCCTTCTTAAATACATATTTTACATGGCGCATACATTTATTTTACACTATGGTCGGCGATGGTCACGCGACGCAACGCGTCCACACAACCCACTGCGTAACAACGGCCCGGCCACGACATTGGTTAAGCGCGACAGCGGTGAAATGTGCGAATGAAAAGTCCCATCGCTGTGTCTCACTCCAATGTATGGCCGCCGCTCACCGCTGTCGCGCTTAGACCAATGTCGTGGGGTTATATACCGTTTCCTTCAGAGAAAGGTACACACGCTTCAAGTGTAATAAATTCTTTAAGAGCCTAATATTTTGTTTACCAAAATGGTCCAAAGACACATCACAGTGCATTGCTATTACATTTATGACAGGCGTTGCATTATTTCGAGATTACCCTTGGCCACCTTTGAGTCTAAAGGTTGATCTGGACCACGGTATTTGGTGATCCTTGTGGCCTATTTCATCACCGTGACAGATACTTGACACTGACAATTCTGTGCCTATTTCTGGGTCGATAAATAATATTGTTACTAGCGCCAATATTTCCTTGTTGAACGGGCAATGAAATGCGAAGTGTCACTATCGGGCGACAATTGCCACTATCAGCGCTTGGATGTTGACTGTACTAGAGGCTTGTTTCACCACGGTGATAAAGCACTTATCACTCACTGAGAATTGTGTGATGTGTGCCCATTTCTGGGTTGATAAGAAACATTGCTTCTCAGCGTCAATATGTATTTATTGAACAAGTTATAAAAAGAAACAGCGAAGTCTGCGAAGTGTCATTGTTGGGTAACAATTGTCAGCGTGGCGTGGTGAAACCGGTTACAGATTCACACCGTGATTTGCGTGAACGACGGTCGTGCGATGCGCGATAAAGAAAATAAATATAATAAATAAATATTGGGGACACCTTACACAGATCAATTTAGCCCCAAACTGAGCAAAGCTTGTACTATGGGTGCTAAGCGACGATATACATACTTAAATAGGTAAAACATACTTACATACACAGAAAACATCCATGACTCAGGACCAAATATCTATGCTCATCACACAAATAAAAAATGTTCTTACCAGGACTCGAACCCAAGACCGCGGCTTAGCAGACAGGGTCACTACCGACTGAGCTAGACAGGTCGTGAAACGATGGCGATACGACGCGGCGCGACGAAATCAAACCTAAATAGACTTCTATAGAGCTAGACTCTATGTAGGTTTAGGCGACGTTGATGAACATTCGATGATATTGATAGGCGATGCGACGCTCATCGTCCACGCAAGGTGACGCAAGCCACAACGTTACAAATAGTCGTAGCGCGTCCCCATGTACAGAAACAGCTGACTTTTGTTTCTTTTGTTTACGCCATGTCAAGTGTTGCGTGATCGTTACAAAAAGGGATTTTTTTTTACTAAGTCTGGTAATACTGGTATTTTCTGTTATTTACATCCATTATACATTTTAGGAAATTTAAATTGACCGTTATATTTATTTTTTATTATAATAAAATATATATAATTCTGATTCATACATCAGCTGAAGAAGTTGCCTAAACTTTATCTACAGGTAAATAATAAAATAATAAAAATAATATAAATAATTCTGCCTCTCCATGATATATATTTGACAACTTTGAAAAAAAAATGGCCCGCCGGTGACAACAAATAGTTCGTAACAATGGCAACAGTGGGCGATTAAGTGTTTAAATGCTTAAATAAAACTAGATTTTGTGAAGTCGTATTTATTTATTGAACTTTCCCATTCCTAACGACGACGGGAACACCGAAAAAAGTGAAAATTACATGCATATCTTAAAAATCCCTTATTATGAAACAGTGAATTCACATAGCAGCTTAAAAATTAAGTGTATGAAAAAACAAAGGGTTAATAAGTTGACACGAGTGCAAAATAATCTCCGATTGCAATTATTTTACCATTCAGTGAGCGGTTGAAACTGTCTTGTATACAAGACGACGGCGCAAGCGTATCGTTCTAAGGTTGTCTTGAATACCCGACATACACATCGGATCGGATAAATTAACTCCAACACTCGGCGATATAAGTAAAACTAATGTTGTTCTTAAAGAGAACTATGTTGCTCTTACAGAGAATTATTTACTACCTTGATGCTTAATCAATGCGCGTCTAAATGTTTCAAAACAGACCCACCCCTCAGAATGATTCTTCTTAGCTTCCTGCCAAATTTCCTCAAAAGTATCATCGGTAAACCGCTCCCCGCTGTTCTCAAATACCTTTCTAACCAATCCAGGCTCTCTTTTAGCGTACATGTCACGATGGCTGACGTTCATTTTGGTAAAGGCAGTTGGGTATATGCAGGACTTTGCGTCAGATTCATCTGGAAGAAAAGTTCTATGTGCTTTGCAGCATTTATCAGGTGTTACTGGATAGTCGCGGTCGAAATATCGGCCGGATGGGATGCCTGCCATGGGACTCACATCAGGACATTTTGGCTCACTAAAATCCATGTATGTCGTTTGATAGTTTAGACAATTTTCATGTATGTCAGGTATTTTTGGGATTTCTTGCGACGGTTCTCTGTAATTTATCATGTGGACGAACGTCTTATACTCTATTCGGGAACCGTCGAAAGCTTTCCACAATGACAGTAAAGTTTCGAATATGAAAGAATCGAACCTGATCCTCTCAATAATGCACTGTTCATAAACGATATCCTTTGATAGCCATCCCGACTTCTCCGTATCCAAGCGTTTAAAGAGTAAGTAGAATTTAGCGAAAAATTCTGGTAAAAACATCTTGGATAAAACTTTTCTTACAGAATTGAGATGAGTAAAGCATTTCCTGATGAATTCTTTTTCAGGGTACAGTTTACAGGTAGTGAAGATTCCACCGTGGGTTTAGGGATTTCTGATAGAGCGCCGAAGGTCCAGCCTTCTGGTACTTCTTTAATATTATCACAAGGGGCCAATACGTTTCCTACCCGTGAATGGGTAGCTTTTAAGTAATTTGCATGTCTAGTAGTAACTACAGCGGCAGTGATATTATTTTCCACATAGTGATCAGTCATGCACTTCTTTGTGAATTTTCCAGACTTACATAATATTCCTGTCTTGAGACCAAAAACGGCGTCGGGGTTGAATGGTTCACAATAGTTGTGCGTTTTTTGAACACCAGCTTCTTTCAAAGGCGGCGTCTTGTCTGGTAAAGGAACCTTGGGCATGATTATATCGTACAGCGATCCTGATCGGTCTGTTTTCTTTCCGAAAGTTTTATTTTTATCGATACCTGCTGGCAGCATAGGAAGAGCATCCCTGCATTTCCCTATTGGTTTCTTCCAGTAGGAAGCATATACGGTGTTTTTTAAATCCTCGGCTAGAGTTTCAAACTTTGTTTGGTGTTGAGACATTCCTTCTCTGACCTCGGTGAAAAACCCGGCATTTCTCTTGTCCTGGATGTTGTGTGATGTCTTGCGTAAAGGAGGAAGGGGTCGCGAAGGTTTTGGTGGATGAATCGCGTCTGAAATTAAGGCATCGACTTCTTCTTTTAAGAGGTAATGTTGCATATAGTCTGGCATTTTATAGTTTAGTTCAGCCGATGGTAGTCCGGCTGGTTCTTTCTATACACAATGAAAACACAAATATCTTTCTGCAGGAAAAATAATGAGAAATATGACTTTTCTATTGATCACGTAATTGACATTCTGTCACAGATGGGTAACAGAGTAAATACTTGTCTATGTAAGCAATAGTTTTTTAACAGTCTTCCAAATCTCAAGGGAGTTTTATAAAAAATATCGATAATTTGTACAAAGGTCTTAAGCGCCTTCAGAAGCGTAAGGCGCTTAAGACCATTTGTGGGTTAGCAGTGTTTATTCGAAGAAAGTATATTTTGATTTATTGTACGGAACCCTTGGAACGTGATTCCGATAATAAAATTGATAACCTCTTAAGCATGGAATGAAACGTCAAAACATTTACCTACGGGACTTCCGGTTGGGACGCCATCATAGCGGTTTCGTGTCGTGAATAATTTATTTTTCTTTTGCTCATTAATGTTGTTTAAAGAGTAATATTGATAGCGTATTATGCAGTAAACTAATGGTGTAGTGACGAAGCTGATGAAGAATTGTTACTCGCCCAGCGTTGAGCTATCAAAATCGCCGTGTCTCGTTTCTTGTAAAATCTAGCTATCAATTTACAAGTGCTAAGTCACTTTTGTCGTTTTACCGTACAAAAATTACTAATATTAGCTCATATCACCTTGACACTGGCGAAATAGTCCCAATGGACTGAAGCCGTTTAATTTTAAACGTCAAAACATTTACCTACGCTAAGACACGTTACAGCGCATTGCTATTAGATTTTGACAGGCGTTACATACTTTTTTTACAGCTCACAAATTGGCGGGGCGCTTAGGAAAGCGCAAGTGTCAGGGTTGAGTGGAGGAAAATAAGGGAGGCCTTTGCATCAAAATCCAGGAATCGGTGTGTATTTCACCAAAGTTATTCTAGAAAAGTATGCAGTAAATGCATGGTCATGGTCGTAGAAAAACTATTGTATGCAACGGTGTTTAATAGAGTCAAAAAATACTCGTGACTGTTATTTTCGACTACTCCTTAAGTTGTTAGAGGGTGCGCCCACGAACAACGGCGTCATCCATATATTACGTCACAGTGTAAGGGGGAGGGGGGGGTCATACTAAATGTGACAAGCCACGTTAAAGGGATACAAAAAAGCGTGACATAGGGGGGGGGGAGGGGTCCAAAAACCTGAAATTTGGTGTGACGTAATATGTGGATGATCTACTTTTTTGTCACTTCTAGTCTATGGGATAGTATGAAAGTGGACAGACAAGCAAGTGTGCGCACTCTCATACTAGCCCATAGACTACAACTAGTAGATGTGAGCGACAAAAAAGTCGCCGAGCAACTTTGTCGCCTGTGGGCGCGGACCCTTACACACGCCAGTCGCCTTTTTTGACCTCTTTTATTCACCAGTTGCATAAAATACTATTATACTGGCAACATTAAGTCCTTGAACAGAAAAGTGTCACTTTACTCCTTCCTAACAGGGAAGAACCTTTTCCGAACGAGTGATGTGAAAATATTCGTAGCGCGCCCCCTTGTACAGAAACAGCTGACTTTTGTTTACGCCATGTCAAGTGCTGCGTGACCGTTACAAACTGGTGACAACAATTCACTATGACGCATGAATTTGACAATTATTACCTGTCAATCCTGTCATGTTATGTCATTATTAGCCAAGACACACATCGTTGTGAATGGCATGATTCATTTATTAATAAAAAACAAAAACATTAAATAGGTTATGAGTTTGTTTTGAATATGATCTGTCAGTATATAGTGACGTTTCTAGATTTATAATGTCACTTTTGACATTGACAGATCATTTCAATAGCAAGTCTTATTTATTCAATCAGAATATCTATTGATTTTTTTTGAAACGTAGGTACCTTTTACTCGTCATTTGACAAACAAATACTTATTATCAATTTTGAATGCCACTTGTCAATTGTTTATGAAATAAAGAGTTAATTTCGGTTCTTAATTTAGAAAAGGAACTAGAAAAGGCGAAAATTAAAAAAAATTGATGCGAATGTTTATCTTCTCATCGAAAATTTGAATGTCGCGCCTTTTTCTAGTAACAAACATGCTTCATAGTCTACAATATATGTGTTGGTATTTTTGTTGTCAATTGACGACTGAACTTACCTCAAGTTCACTCAAAAGACGACTTCCAATAACACTTAAAAACTTATAAAGCACAAATCAGACTTTTGGATTTCACTTCACAAAAATATTGCACAACATTAAAACACCACTGGCCGGTTAAAAAGTTTTACAGAAAAAAACACCTCACCGAAATAAACTTTAAAATAAAGCGATATTTGAATTTTGAATAAAGAATTCCAAATTTAATTTGGCCGGAGACCGCTCGCGCGGGCGGCCGGGTAGGAACTCGTCTTGAGGGTGAAAAGACGTTACGTTCCCTGCGATCCCCTTCGGTGAGTTTGTATGGTGATTGCGGTTTGGTGCTTTTAAGTGGCCGGTTATATTTTAACCAATAAATAATATTTAGCTTATTGAAGAGTAGTTTACTAGTTTAGATTTAATATATAATTATGTTTCCTATTTATATGTGTATTTTGTATCATTGACTTACATTCAATTTATTTATAAAATTTATATATATAACATCAGAAACCATTGAAACGAATGATCGATTTTAACTAATTTAAACTTTACTTTCCCAAGATAAAAGATAATAAAGATCAAACACTGTTTTCTAAATGAAAAAGCATTTTTATCGTAGATAAAGTGTCACTTTTAAAATATCTTACATATTTTCATTATTATTCCTAATAGATTTTAAATCAGTTTTTTTTGTATTTCCAGAAATAGGGAATTCACAATAACTATAAAGCACATGTAAGATAACGTTTCCTACAAAACGCATACACTACGCATTTTATACCTTTATTGAAATAACAATAAAGGCGACGGTCGCAATTCCATTTGCGATAAAACTCAACCAGTTAACTCAAATTCAAATTTCGTCATTCAAAATGCGCTTTTAAGTTATGAGCGATAAAGTATACGCTTTTGGGTGCCAGGTAGCAAAAAAGCTCTATTGAGGGTAGGCTTTCTTAGCGAGCACTACTGTTGTTCCTAATCATTGTGTACACATAAAAGACGACAAAGGCCGCAGGGACGAATTTGGGTTTTAAATAACTAGGAGTTTTTTTTTGTTAGTTTCGGAATATTGTGACAGATGGGTCTAACTTTTGTGTGCCTACTGTCAAATAAGGAAATATTTTCTTTTCATAAGAAGAGGAAAAAACATACTGTTCTAGTTGCTCTCATATATTTATTTCCAAGAATGAAATGTCCTGTTTACGTGTTTCCTATATTCAAGTGCGCTTATAAATTAGGTAATGGTAAAAAGCTTTTTCATCATTAAAAACTTATTGAGATTTAGTCTAATCTGCAAACTAAAAGCGTTATACATAGAACCGTTTTACAAGTTTGCCAAAAAAAGGATGGATTATGTTTTGTTTTCTTTTTTTTATTGTTGTTTTTTGGTGCCCTGAGAGACTAATTAAAATGTGTTGTTATCGCTGACACTTCATACCGTAAACATGATTTTGTATTTCGTGTTTACCTATAGTGACTGCTTATAGAGTTTGATTTTGTTTATAAATATTCTTTATGGTACCTAAATACAAATCTAATTTAACAGTCACCTCTAAATAAATGAGATTAATGGTCGGAGAAGACCTAGCTAAAATTATAATAAGTACATACATACATACATACAATCACGCCTGTATCCCATAAAGGGGTAGGCAGAACACATGAAACTGCTAAAGCTTCAGTGCCACTCTTGGCAAATAAGGGGTTGAAAGAAAACGAAACTGTGACATTGCAGTGACAGGTTGCAGCCACTTCAAAGATTTTTAGAGAATCGATAGTGGCGTATAGTCTCAAGTATACGCACACAACTCTCGAGAAGCTAAAGAGATAGTCTCGCCTACGCCACAATTTAACCCATATCCCATAGTCGCCTTCTACGACACCCACGGGAAGAAAGGGAGTGGTGAAATTCTTAACCCGTCACCACACAGGTATAATAAGTAGTAGATTGAAAACGTCAAATAAACCTTAAAAACTTATACATGTGGTGACTTTTCGCAGTATCTATCATACCCTTTTGGCTAAGCCTCAGTAACTTTATTGAGCTTTCAATCAATTGAGCTTTCAACACACTAATATTATAAATGGGAGTGTGTGTGTCTGTTTGTTTGTCCGTCTTTCACGGCAAAACGGAGCGACTTTTTTAAGTGGAGATAGTTGAAAGGATGGAGAGTGACCTAGGTTACTTTTTGTCTCTTTCTAATAAATTTCCTAATAATTAATAAGGACACGTACAATCCGGCCCTGCGCTCGGAAGTATTGCACGGTGACTTATTTTAACGGTCATTTCTGGCACGAGCCCGCCGACTGCCAACTGCGGCCCGCTTCTTTATACCGCGATGGTGGTTAACAAGCACACAGCCGGTGTTATGATTAGGGTAGTTAACACTTTAGGTAGCTACCTATGTAGTATTTCTAGTTTTAATATATTTATGTACTTAATACCTACCTGTATTGTATAGGCTAGTTTCCTATACTTGAAATAAAATATTTTATGCAGTGCACGAAATAAAGCACCACATAATTAGAAAAAATATATGGACAGTAGTTATGTTCAAACATCATTTTATATTTAATAAGCCAAAAAGAAAGACATAAAGTAAATGAATTGACTGTGACGTCACTCCTCAGTATTTCATAGTAATTCCATATTAGCAAAGCGTTTTGACAGTTCTTAAAAAGAAGCTGATTTGACTAGTAGGAAACTAGCCTATTATGAACGCATGGACAACCTACATACCTACTGTACCCCGACCCGATATCTAGTACATTTTCGTTGTTACAATTAAGGTGTATTAGGGTAATCTCGAATCACAGAAATGTTCGGTTAATTTCGAAACGGGAATCTTGATATGATGGAAATAATGATGGTTTTTATAAGACTTTCGAAATTAAACGACTTTCGGATTTACCCTAATGCACCTTATATTAGTATCAAACTTTATGCTTACTTAACATAACAACTAGGTAGTTTTACGCTACATAAGTTATCTAATTATGTAAAATTTTAGTTTAAATTTAATTCAATTAACTGTAAATTAATACTTAGTGAGGTATTTCATTCAGTAGGTATTAATACCTACTAGTTGTATGAACTTACTTATTTACTTAACTATCATCGATGTCATAATTTTAATTATTTGTAAGTAAGTAATGGATATTTGTAAGCATCCTATCCATTGACGAAACATAAAATATTCAGATTATTGACCGACCCCTACCTTGATATCCCCTGTAGTTTGTACGTTGAACGTTATGCGTCTTCGAAATTCAAAAACGTTCACTCGAGCAAAACGGAACGTCTTTTTTACGAAAAGAAAAAAAAAAATGTAAGTAGTACATAATTATGCAGATATTTTAACTTCCGATTAGCAGAAACGCCTGCAATCGATGCCATTAGGCTTAGAATAAATTTAAAAGTGCGAAAGTGTGAAAATTTCGCTGGCTTGGTTGAAGTCTTGGTGGCTCAGTTGGCAGAGCGCTGGAGTATCGATCCAGAGGCCGTGAGTTCAAGTCTCACCCAAGGCAGACATTTTCCACTTTTAAATTTATTATGTAGGTATTTTGGCAAAGTCTTAACATTATTTTATAAGTAGGTATGTCCAGAACTTACACTAATACCTACTGAATCAGTTTACGGTAATTTCTTTGTTTCAAAAAAATCGTTAGAAATACAGAGTGTAACAAAAAAATGGTGGTGATCCGTTTAAGGGCGTACTCAGTATCGTATTCCAATCAGGAAAAAGTAGAAGAAAATTTTTTTTCGCTAAAAAAATTTTCACTTTTGTATGAGCCGGGCCGCGCGAATCGGTCGAATCTCCATACAAAGATAAAAAAATTTTTTGCGAAAAAAATTTTTTATCCTACTTTTTCCTGATGAGAATACGATACTGAATACGCCCTTAAACGGATCACCACCATTTTTGTTACACCCTGTATTAATAAAGTAAGTACTAATTTTATAGAAATACATTTAAGTACCTATTACCTATAAGTTTTGATGACATCGAAAATGTTCGGTCCCACGCAATCTTTATCAATACTACGCCGTCGAAAACATAGCTACTTACAATAAGTACAGTCACCGGCAAGTGCGTTTTCACATTATCCGATCCGATATCGGAAGTCGGAAGGATTTCAAAGGCAAAAATCAAAGATGGCGGCTTAAATGTATGGGATATCGGTCCTACATCCGTAATCAGATCGGATAATGTGAAAACGCTCTCAGGCTGCATAAGTGCATAAATATCCGACACGCTCTATGGCTTTAGAAATAATATTGTGTCAGATCATTTTCCTTCTTTTTAACCCCCGACGCAAAAACGACGGGGTGTTATAAGTTTGACGTGTCTGTCTGTTTGTCTGTCTGTCTGTGTGCGAGTCTGTCTGTGGCATCGTAGCTCCCGAACAGATGAACCGATTTCGATTTAGTTGTTTTTGTTTGAAAGCTGAGTTAGTCGGGAGTGTTCTTAGCCATGTTTTATGAAAATCGGTCCACTATGTCGCGGTCGGGGGTTTTTTCAAAATTTTAATTTTGTGGTTAGGTTATACAGCTTACCTTCAGCAGTTCAAGCCTCAACTGCCTAAAGGTAAGTTGTTAGCTTAGCCTATGCTACATTAGGTACAGTCAACAGCACAGCTGTGAATACATAGTGCCAAAATATGTATACAGATCTTTATTGCCTGTACATTAAGGTGTGTACACATATTTTTGGCACTTTGTATTCACACTATTCACAGCTGTGTTGTTGACTGTACCTTTCCTAGAAAACCTATACCACATCTCGGACACTGGCGATCAAATATATGAAAGAGGCGCGTTCCTAGCACACATTCTAAGCTCGTGTAGGTGAACGCGTACCTTGCTTGTATGAGTGAGATATGACAGGTTGACTGTTCGCGTTTTTGACAGGTGGTAACTGTGAGGTAACCGAGAGGGGGTGGGCGGCGCTTTCAGCGGGGAGCGGGAGTGACCATACTGTACGATAATACTCTTTATTATACTGTGCCTATACACACCTGGGTACGTAGCCGAATGGCACAAACGCTCACGAAACGAAACGCTCGTAGATATCTATCTCTATCGCTCGTGCGTATTGGCGCGACAGAGCCAGACTACCTTCCGCGGCGTTTCGTTTTCGTTTCGCGTCGCAGAAATGCCATTCGGCTACGGCCCCCCTTTATAAATGAACCTAATAAACAGAGTCATCACACCGCAAACTCTACAAATGTCACTATCAAGATAGTCACTAACTAACAACTGTCAAGTTACTCCACTTGGACTTCGAACTGGTAACTTGCTTAACTTGTTGCAACCAGTTCAATCTTGTTCAAACTTGATCACGACAAATGGATCTATTGCAGTTAGCTTGTAGTTTAACTGTCTTCGGACTAGGCACTTGGCAAGTTGGCAAATTATTAAAGTTTGACTGTCTTTGGACTGTTGGCAAATTGTTTTGTTTTGGAACTTGGGTATGGAGATGACAAGTGCTGGTGATGGGTTGATACATCGTTTAATTTAATAACTAATGAAATAAAATTATAAACTGACTTTTACTGAGGTTGCCTGTATGCTAATTGTGTAGGTAAAACATAGACATAAATATCCTAATTACAGAGTTAACAAAATTGAATGAAATTAAATATATTTGTTCCTGAGCCATGGATGTATTATATGTATAGAATAGAATAGAAGAAACAATATACATAATAACAACAAGACAGAAAGGAATGAAGTGCCACGAAATGGCCTCATCTCAGCGTGTTGCTGGTGACTTCCAGCGCTGATCTTCCGATAAGACCATCAAGTGAGAAAGATTCACGGAAGGTAACAGACAGAAGAAATACAAATCATATACAAGAACGAGGTCAAACAGTTACGAAAGTGATAACGTTACAAGAAAAATAACAACAGACAGTGATCGAAACAGTAACAGAAACAGAAACATATTATAAGTATGTATTCACCTAGCACCATAGTACAAGCTTTGCTAAGTTTGGGGCTAGGTTGATCTGAGTAAGGACCCCCCTCCAATATTTATATTTATTTATTTAATATAGGTATGTATATTTCTTACTTACCGAGATTGTGTTCACTTTTTCCAACGACGGTGTCAAACAAGGATACAGCATGTTTGACGGTAATCAGCTACCGTAGCATAGATATTCCGTCAATGTTGAAAACATAATAATTACATGGAGCCCATCTGCTCCTTAAGTAAGCATTCCAGTACCTACCTACACATGATTAAGCTATCTTGACCTGACATCTACTTACCACTTTTAAATTGGCTAAAGCATATTATGGATGCGAAGCTTGGACGTTAACCCTGAAGGAGGAAAATAAGCTCTTAGTGGCAGAGAGGAAGATCTTATGAAACATTTTAGGCCCCGCAAGACGAGAGGATGGTTCCTGGAGAGTCAGGAAGAACTTGGAGGTGGAACAACTAGTGGGCGAGCTCAACGTCATAGGCAAGAGCAAGGCTGCTTCGTTGGCTCGGCCATATGAAGAGGATGGGAGATGATCGTGCGGCCAATAGAGCTTACCTGTGGCGATCCACTGAGAAACGGCCGGTTGGAAGGCCTAGGTTCCGATGGATCGACGAGGTCCAGAAAGACCTGTGTGCCCTTCAAGTGATTATCAGATCGCACAGGAAAGGAGCGAATGTCGAAGTCTAGTGTCAAGGCCAAGATCCACTTCGGGTCGCTGAGCCAGCGAAGTAAGTAAGTAAAGCGTATTATGGATTAGTATAAGTATAAGAAAAGGACCAAGTTATTAAAAAAAAAGAAATTCTAAATTCGAATTCAAATTTTAAACCCAACCGCCACCTGGCCAAGCATAACGCCACGTGCAAGACACACGAACGGAAATCGCTTATTTCCGAGCGTGCCAACCCTAACCTCATATTCATATTAAATTCAACCCTGGAACTGCCGATTTAAAGCTCAATTCAGCTGTTTATAATAAGGCAGACAATGTTGGCTACCAGAAACATTTGTGTCTATTCGATTTAGAACTTTAATGAATTGAAGATAGAATTGAATGTTGTGTTAGTGTTGTAATACGGCTGGCACGAGCCGATAGGGTCTGGCGGTTTCAAGACAGGATGTCTTTAGTTCTTAAGAAGTTTTAGGTGAACTAGTTTGCAGGACTGTCATTTTAATCGACTTTAAAAAAGAGGTTTTAAATTTGAATCTTCGGATTGCCAGCGAAATACGTCCTATCTATTGATCTTGCATATATATTATGGATTTTATTATATACTTACATATATTCTAAAAAACCGACCAAGAACGTGTCGGTGTAGGGTTCTGTAGTTTCCCGTATTTTTTTCTACGTACCTACCTATCAAGTTCAAAATAATTTTCCTAGAAAGTGTGTATAAAGTTCTATTTTTGTGATTTTTTTCATGCACCATTATTCAATATAACAGTTGTATGACACAGAAGATACATCATTTCTTTATATCAATTAAATGGCATTTTTTTGTACAATGGGCCATAGAAGGCTGAACCGTTAACAGCCTAATTATGTCGCTGGATTGAACCTGCGACCCTCAAAAGACGTACAAATTAATTATGAACGGTTTTTATAGCTTTACCCTGAATAGTCTGACACTTGTCTCTAATGAAGACTTAAGAACATATGTCGTCGACAGGTTGCTTACTGATTGGGTGTCGTAATCATTTCGAGTTTCTTTAATGCTTGAAATGCTTCCAGTTTAATTATTTTTAAATCGGGACTTAATCTCCCCGGAGAAGATTTCTCCGTGGCAATTGGTGGAGAAATCTTCCGAGACCACGGGGAAAACGCCGTCCCTGAAACGTTGGAAGTCCGTTTAATATGTAGTCATACGCGATTAAGTCCCGATTTAAAAATAATGATGTGTAATAATCGTAAAAGTTTAAATCAATGTTTTGCTTCCACTTTGTTTAAAAGTAACTTTACGTTATTAATTAACACTTATGAAGGTACCATCGTTGAAATCTACCCTTTGACTTTCCATTATATAACATTCCATGAATCCGTGGCCATGTCACGAGGTATCGCCGATACTAGTCGAATTCACCTTGTTTGTACTGTGACGTCATTAAACATTTGTATCGACTCAGTAATGAACGTATTTTAACGCATATTTATTAATATAATACAATCAGGCGGACCGTATATCTGTTTGCCACCGACGTGGTATAAAAAAATCACATGTTCTCAACGTGTTGCAGTAATGAGCAGATTTTAATTTTGGTATATTTCTTCAGTCAGTTCTACACAGCATTATGTAAGTTTGGAGAGCTTTTCATTCACACATAATCTAAATTAGGAAATTTTTGTGTTTTTCTGACATTCATATGTACATCATTTGTTTTCGTTAAAACAAGCAAGCAAAAATTTTTGTAACACAAAGTGTTAAATTGTGCCTACGTTGTAGGTACATGTACTGTAAACATAACTACTTATCTAATTATTCACTTTTTATCAAAATCTTACGTAAAGTAAACGACAACAGCCGGCGTATCATGCTTCCAATTTTATCACTTATCGACGTGGATGAGACATCTATCACTCTCACACTGGCATACTTGCCAAAGCGTGACGTATACTTTATCCACAATAGATAAGTGATAAAATTGGAAGCATAATACGCCCGCAGGACGAAAGTATGTCTAACACAAACTATATAATAACACAGCCTTTGCGTCGTCTAGCCAACTGACTGACTGGTGACATCGCTACTATCCAATAATCGAACGAACATACCACGAATCTGCACTAAAATAAGTCGAATGCGCCTATTTGTATTGCCGTGACGTCAGCGACTAGCACTTGTATCGACTCACTAATGAAGACATTTCATCGAGCACATGTCGTCACAACAGTTGTTTAAGATCACAATGTTGTAGACTATACTTAAGTAGATTATTATACATAATGGTATAACGTAGGTAATCTAACAATGTCAATATTAGGTATTGTAAATATACCGTAGACTGCATCATCACTTACCATCAGGTGTGATCGTGGTTTATCTATTCATACTAAAAAAAATCTGTCGTTTTTTTTTATATATTATAAATGGGCTTACTCTTGGTCACAGACTAGCCAAAGGCAAAGTGGCCTTGCCCAGATGCAGTGAGCTTGGCCAGAAGATGCCTGTTCACTCTTGATTCATCGTTTCCTCGAAATCGTTTTACACATTGCTATTATATAAATGAATCCGGCTTTATTGATGATGCAGTATTGTAGCGGTTAACATCAATTTCGTCTAGATTTTTGACATTACGACAAAAACAATGTAGTCAACAGCAATGGCCTGCTGTTGTAGTTTGAATTAGCAATGTACAAGTTGCAGAAAATTATATGAAAATTACTCGAACTTTTCATTAGAAAATTCTTATGCCATCGAAAATTTTTTTTTTTAAGATTATAGATTTATCCCCTTATTCATAAACGTACACTAAAGTTATTAAGCCAATAAAGTTCGTTTGTCCCTTTCTATCACACCAATACGTTGGAAAGGGACCAAAGAACTTTATTGGCTTGATAACTTTAGTGTACGTTTATGAATAAGGGGGTTAGAAGATACCCTATCTTACGCAATGGTCTCAACATTTCACGATCGTTTCATTTGAGTTACACACTGGCGTTTAATATTAACTATTCAAATGCCTCAGAAAACAACCCTGAACCTTGGCAATATAATACATAATTATGTGAGAAGAACCGCGAACTGTCTATGAGAACATTTGCCTCGTTATATTGCTTGTCTGAATCCGAACGCAACTTTAACACATTTTCAATTGACATGATAAATTTCAATAATCAATAAGAACAACTAGGGAACAAATCAAATTATTTTATTGAATATTTTTTGATTTGTTCTTTTTTCAAGTAGTCACACTACTATATATATGTATAGATGGCAGCACCATCTCTCTCGCTATATCGTAATCCTGCAAAGGATTCATATAGGAGGTGCAAGCACTAATTGCTCGCCCTTGGAGTTGGTCAAAAGGCGCCTAGCCTTATCAGAGATAACATACACTAGAGAAATTTCGTCGGGTACCACGGCGGGCGGGTGGTCTAGTGGTAAAAAAGACGTTAGCCGCGTAAGCTGAAGACCCGGGTTCGATTCCCGGCTCGGCCACCGTGGGCCTTGTCGTTTTTTTTTCGTGTATGATATCTATTTTAATCAATAAGAAAGCATTTTCTTAAACACTTCGAAACCAATCAAGATCTCTCAAACAAAGCATTAGATAGTGTTTAGAAAGGTCCGCACACATCGTAACGGGGTCTTCGCTCGTAAACGGACCCTCTGTCTGCGGAACCCTAATTAAGAGTGCCGAGATTTACGACGACTCGGCAAACCTTCGAGAGGGTGCAAATATTTTGATAAAAAATAGATTTAACGGTGTTTATTGTCTTGACGCTGAAGGTTCTTGATTGGTGTCAATTTGATCTAATTCTGAAGTTGTACCCATATCTTTCATCACAAGGATTTAGGTATACTTATTGGGTGTTTATTTCGTCATCTATAATAAATAAATTGTCACAGCAGGTGTCCGATATAATCTCCTCCCATAGCCCATTACATAACCCAGTCCATCCAATTATCAAAACAATAGCCTTATATGACCTTAGTTCCTATCGCAACACAAAAGTGTTGCACTGCAATAGTCTTGCACCTGGCGGGGACCATCTTCGGGTGTATCACATTGTGCGCTCGGGGATGGTATCCGCCACGTGTATCCCTTGCCTTTAGATTAAAATGTCTTAAACGGCCTCTGTGCTGTTGGCTTCGGCTCCATGCATGCCTCCCAAAGGTCGGGACCCCATGGTCCCGAGATATGGAAAAGACAAACAAATAATAATAATCAGCTTGTAGATATACACCTCCCAAAGGTCCGGATTCCATGGTCCCGAGATATGGTAACTAAGAACACACAAATAATAATAATCAGCATGTAGATATCTATTTGGTAAGAATCAAGAAGAAGAGTTATTCAAGCTAGAGAAATGCAATTGTGAGAATTGAACCTATCTGCGTATATTTTTTTCTAGTGGTGGTTGCACTCATGGCACCCGAGGCGAAGACGTGGCCTACGATGGAGCGAGCTCGTTCAGAAGTTACATCTAAGTTTCTTTGTACTTACCTGGTTCAATTAATTGCTTTATACTTAGCCCTTTGTCGGTCGCATTTGCAAGATCTTGGTACCAATATTGGTAATCGCTTGTGCGAAGAGTCCGGGCTAGCTCCAACAGTATTCTGAATATGTTAGCGAATAGGTTTGACTGCCTATATTTGAATGCCTGCTGCTTGTTGCACGCACGCAGGAATAGATAACCTAGCTATTAAGTTTCTGTATAAACTAACACTAGACTAAGATTATTTATGTTACTAACACTATGATCCACGTTGGTCTTAAATAAATGATTTATTATTTATTTATTATTTATTTATAAACCTGATAAAAACTGCCATTGGTACCTACACTTCCTACTCGTCCTTATGAAAGTGATGAATACCGTCTGAAGCTGAAGAAAAAAAGATCCAACTATAGTATAGTTACTATACTATTCGCACGAATAGTTCAAATTACGCCATATTGGTAACGGTTTAACGTATAAACTGACAAAATAAAATGCAATTCATTATTCAAAATGACAAACAAGTAGACGAAATGGCAAATATAAATTTTAGGGTTCCGTTTTGCTTTATTCGTTTTTCAAACCCATGTCAAAGTGGATCCCATGCTGTTCCACTTTGACGAAGTCTCTGGATTTGACGTAGACACTAGTACCACTAGTTTAACGAAAGCTACTGCCATCTGTCCTTCCCTTCCAACTCACTAGACCTTATTAGGATCAGTCTTTCTTCACGATGTTTTCCTTTTCCTAAACTCGACTGTTAAAATATCAAATGCCATTTCATACTATACTTTCTCAAAACAAATCGATTCAGGCCCGGGTTTGAGGCGGTTCATCATCCTCCTTGCGTTATCCCGGCATTTGACATGGCTCTTGGGAGCCTGGAGTCCACTTTGACAACTAATTCCAAGATTTCGCGTAGGCACTAGTTTTAACGAAAGCGACTGCCATATGACCTTCCAACCCCAAGGGTAAACTAGACCTTGTTGAAATTAGTCCGGTTTCCTCACGATGTTTTCCTTCACCGAAAAGCGACTGGCAAATATCAAATGACATTTCGCACTTAAATTCGGAAAAACTCATTGGTGCGTGCCGGGGTTCGAGCCCGCGACCTCCGGAACAAAAATCGCGCGTGCTTACCGCTAGGCTACCAGGCCTACCAGCGTTGCGGCTACGGAACTATAGAGCTCAGGTCCCGACTCCCACTTGACTAAACATAACCAGCTAAACGGATGGAGAAAGGAGCCTATACAACAGTTTTTACTGTCCTAATGATATCTCCTACGGTGAGCCATTGACTTCTTTATTAGACCCGACAGTTGGCAGGGTCGTTTCGAAACAATTTGGGCAAAAACTCTCATAAAAACTCTCTATTATACGATTTTTTAATCAATTTGACGAAATTGTTTGTTACTTTCTTTTTCAAGGCTTTCGTTAATGAGGAACAGTAGATAATAGCATTTATAACTTATAATAATCAACATACATGGTGGCAATTACGAATGAAATTAAATTTAAGCAATACTTAGCTGTTTTTTAAATACCAGGTCAGTGGAAAACAAGCATACGTCCCGCCTGATGGTAAACAGCTATATATCGTACGGCAGTAGTCTATGGACCAGTCCATAAGTGTAACACAAGCGAGTTGCCGACTCTTCATAAACGTAAATATAAAAATTTGAAGAAGTATATACATACTTATTGTAACTTTAGTAGACCCTTCAGCAGAAGTTATGAACGAGGCATTACACCAGAAACTGAAAACCTCAACACACATTCAGCATTTTTTTTGGTTGGTGATTCCAGTTTAAAACGCGATAAAATTGTCTGTTCCATTAATTTTTGAGCGTTTTTTTTGCTATTTCTGGCTTACCTAATACTATATAACTAAGCAGTATTTTATACTCGTTAAATAAAATACTTACTTCTTTTGTACATCGTTTAACTCGTACGCGTCTTAAACTTAAACCAAATGGTCAAGAACTCAAGACGCTCACCCTAATTCTGTCACGGCTCATGACCAAACAAATGACAGTCTTCACAGGTGACTTACCAGCGACCGTTGAGTATGGCACGCGTCTTACAACCATTTAAATTAGACCTCTAGGAACTTTACACGGTGCGGGAACTCGCATGCGAGTTTCATACATTGCGATTGCGGCATTTGATTGGTGTGCTGATTTGTTGCACTTTTGCAGCTTACTGTACCATCAATTTTTTTTATTATTTTTTTTTTATTTTCTTTATTTTTTTTTTATTTTTTACATAATTGTAACAGTGTTTGCAGCTTACTGTACCATCAACAACACGCAATGTATCTAAAATTGCAAGCAAGTTTGCATCGTCGAAATGAGCATTTCTTATTTTATTTAAACACAAATACATTTTTGACATTTTATAATGGATTTGCGTACCTAGGCAAATAAAACGGAAAATGTAATTCATTTTATTTGAGAAGGGAACAGCCGAGCGCCTAAACGATTACTTACTAGAACCAAAAATTTCATACATTTCCCGTGATATTTTCGTAATGAAACACATCAAAAACCTTCGTGCCAAAAAGCGCTATTATTTATGATGTGAATAAAATTTAAATGTGTGGGTCAGGATATACTGGTAAGATGTAGATAAGACGACAGCTGTGGGTGCGGTACCCCGTTGAAAACAGATGGAGTCTTAAGACGTCGTAACTGACTTGATAAAATTAGATGTTTTTGTTTGTTTTATTTAACTTGCAATGTTTTATGTTGGGGTAAATCTTGCAATAGTCCCAATTCATAAAGCTGTCGCTCTGAGTCAAAACTTCATATCGAACATTCTATAATTTTTGCCCGATAATGCAAAATTAATGCTACCTATACCTATTTATTTACTTACGAGTTGATGAATAGACACAGAATACTTATAGACTTTTTTTTAAGTGATATATATCTATAAAACTATCTAAGGTCTAGTTTACCCTTCGGGTTGGAAGGTCAGATGGCAGTCGCTTTCGTAAAAACTAGTGCCTACGCCAAATCTTGGGATTAGTTGTCAAAGCGGACCCCAGGCTCCCATGAGCCTTGGCAAATGCCGGGATGACGCAAGGAGGATGATGATCTATAAAATTATCTGTTTTCACCACAGATGTCATATATACCATAGATCAAGCAAACGTATCTACTTAGCGTGTCAAATGAACTCAGTGAAATCCACTGAGTTGTCCGTCTTTACTCGCAGCTTGCAGCTTCCGGGCGTCAATTTTTGTAAGTTGAAGTCAACCAAAACATAAAAAATGCCTCGTTACGTGATATTCAATTGCAACAACACAAAAATTATGAACAATCAAGAGCCTGAGACATATTTAAAATTACAGGCAAGAATCAACTTCAGTACAAAATTTGACACGCTCGGCCCCTATACAAATATATGAATTTGTTTCTTCTATCTAAATTAAGTTCTGTGGTTTTCACTGTCACATGCAATGTTAACTTCTCTATTGTTAAATAGAAGTCTTTCTAAAATTAAAAAAACATTTTCATAGATGCATGTGTATAATTAGGTATGTATTGTTATTGTTAATCAATGTTTTTATAAATTGTCGCTTTCGTAAAAACTAGTGCCTACGCCAAAACTTGAGATTAGTTGTCAAAGCGGGACCCCAGGCTCCCATCAGCCGTGGCAAATGCCGGGATAACGCAAAGAGGATGATGAGGATGAGAACTTGTTTAGTCACCTAACCATAAAAACAATCTGATCATACTATACTAAACTTAGTTTATTACTTACTTTATCCATTCTAACTTATTATCTTCGCGAAATCTGTTAGCTTCATTCAACGGGAACCTATTACCTGAAATGTGTGGTTCCGTACATTGTTATCATACACTCAAGAACAAAAGTAGTTTCTTACACCCTCGAAGAAACGTCTTTCATCAACCCCTTAAGATCGGGTGCATGATAAAACTAAACGCTGTCTTGGGGCGGTACACTGTCAATATTTATTGATGGATAATTATTGATAATGTTAAGAATTTAATTTTTATTTCATTTTATAATTTTTTATTTATGTTTATAAACTATGGATGTCACGGACGAAAGTTATTTTTTACTTAAGTTATTCTGAATTATTTCTAAATTCAGTTTACAATACTATCGAAATATTTAACTGCCGAGTACACAAGCGACAATATACACCACGATATCAACGAAAATGGACGTTCCTTCATAATGTCTGTTTACCTCAAGTAAAATAAAAAAAATATATTTCAAATTTTTTGTGAATTACAAAATGTTGTACATAATTACAAATACAATTACAATATACAATATTTTGTACGTAATGGTTATATAATTTACTGCATAATTATGTTTTTAAACATACAGACAAGAAATCGGAATAACTGTCATGCTTGTAAAATCTATAATAATCAAAATTTAGTATATGTATAATTGAAATATGACATACATACGATATTTTTATTTTCCTTTACCTATACAATATCATCAAAAACCGCAAATGAATTAATGCATTATTTTCGCAGACGATACCACACTTATAGTAAAAGGGGATAATTTAACTGATTATGAATTAACTATTAAAAATGCTTTATCTGACATTTATACGTGGACAAAAATAAAAGACTTAATATTAATTTAACAAAGACTAGACTTATGCAATTTCGATCCTATAAAAGTAAGCATAAGAAACTCAATATTAAGTATAAAAATCAAGCTGTAGAAGAGAGTAGCTGTGTTAAATTCTTAGGGTTATATATAGATAGTCATTTAAATTGGAAAAACCACATACAAACAATTAGTTCGAACTGGACAAGTTTGTATATGGTTTAAGGAGATTTGCAAAAACTGTGTCTGCAGAAGCTGCTGTTACAGCCTACTATGGTTATGTGTCTTCTACACTAAACTATGGTCTTCTTCTTTGAGGAAATTCTGTGCATATTAGTGATGTGTTTAAAGTTAAAAAAAAGTGTGAGCGAGCTGTTGCAATCGCTTGGATAAGAGACAAATGCAGACCTCTTTTCAAGAAATTTAACATTCTGCCACTAGCAAGCATGTACATCAAGAAAGTTTGCTTGTTTGTCAAATCTCACATGGAGTATTTTAAATTACGGTCCACGTTTTCAGAGGGAACTTAAGAACCCAATATCAAAACCTCCTCCATCAGCCTCGTTGCCGTGCTGATATCTATAAGCGGAACGTATGTTATAAAAGCATTGAAATTTATAATGAGCTTCCTGACTGTATTAAATTACTGCATGATTTAGAGTTTAAGACAAAATTAACGAAAAGGCTTCATTGTTTCTACTCTGTTAACGAGTACCTTGACATGTAAATATTTCATTATTACCTAAGAATTCAGGGATTTATTTGTATATTATAGTTACCTACCTAATGTTAATTTAGGATTATTGCAAACATTTGCATGCCGCATGGCTGAATATTGTTACTATTTATACTAATGTCACACCTTTTCTGCACATATTCTTGCAAATAAATAATTATTTTTTTTTTTCTTAATAGTAATATGATACACGGCTTTGACTGTAAAACTAAGTAATAAACTAATATGAATTCAGTACGTAATGACATCATTATATCCGTCAATAAATACTGATGGTATAGACCGCCCTAATGGTATAGAAGCGATAACCCTATTACTCGCTGTAGAATAGAATTTGCATATGAATTTCTTAACCCTTCATCCGTAACGTGCATGCTAATACATATTGAAGTACCTACAGATTATTAATTATGGAGAAGGCATTTAGTTAGAGTTGGGTTAACACCTTTAATACACTAACAGAATAAATATAAATATAAAACAATTCAAGTATTTTAAACCCTAAGTTATTGTTGAAAGTGTGTATTTTTCAAGTCAGTTCAGAAGTTATATATTTTTTTAAATTTGAAGTATTTAAATTTCGGTTGGATTATTGTTAAAATAAAATTATTTTGCCGATTAACTATTTTTTTTTTAATACCACGTCGGTGGCAAACAGGTATACGGCCCGCCTGATGGAAAGCGGTCACCGTAACCTATGGACGCCCGCAACTCAAGGGGTGTCACGTGCGCGTTGCCGACCCATTAGAAACTTGTACACTCCTTTTTTGAAGAACCCCATACTGTAGTTCATCGGGAATACCTAACTAACTAGACACATTACGTCTCATTCGTGGTAAGAAAACTTGAAGAAAACAGAATAATCTGGTTTTATAGTCTGTACTGAAGATGAAATAAAATATTTAGACACGGAGTGAATGGAATCATCATAGTTCAACAGACACTGATTTAACCATCGTAATATCGATTAAAATACAAAATAATAAAAAATATCCATCCATAGCAGTTTCCAAAGAGCATCTTTTAAGGTGGGGTGTGTAATGATTAGGTAGTATAACTTTTTTTGGTATAATAACGTTTGATATAACAACATTTCGTATATATTTAAAGGATATAATCACTCATTTGACATAATTAACATTTGGTATAACCACAAAATATCTACTTTTATTTTGTATAATCATTATTTCGTATAACACTTATTTATAATAACCGTTATATGGTATAACTATCTATTGATATACGATTACTATAATATAACTAGCAAACAGTATAAAACATTTCATGAATTAAATTTATTCTTTTTTGAAGGGATCACAGTTCTAACCTAACCTAACCTACTTTTCTGATAGCAGTACATATGTTTAAGGGTCAAAGTTCTAACCTAACCTAACCTATTTTTCTGGTAGCAGCGCGTTGTGTGTAGGGGTCACAGTTCTAACCTAATCTACTTTTCTGGTAAATGATGGATCTAATTTATTGTACAATTGTTTTTTATTCTAACTGTGCTTTAGAAAAAAATTGTGTTATACAATTTATTTTAATTGTGTTATACAATTGTGTTATACAAAGTATGTTATAATAAATGTTATTCGAAAAAAATATCATTATATTGAATAAGAATTATACAATTTGTTAGTATATTATTTGTTGTTATATGATTCAATAATTATATCAAATGATCGTTATAACGACTAAAAATATATCAAAAAAAGTTATATTGATCGATACGCACCCTTTAAGGTGCTGTTACACGGGCAACACAATTGCCAGCAAATCACATACCATTGCCGCGTTTGCTCCATAGTTAGTTGGTGCGTATTGAACAAACGCGATGGTATGTGAATTGTTGGCAATAGGGATGACGACTACATAAAAAATGGCATTCTGTTTAGTCCGTCAGTTAGATCGTTCAAAAACACTGAACACATATTTTTCGCTTTTTCTAATTAATGAAAAAATACAAAGATATAGAGCATCAAAGTTCCGGAGTGGGGGCTTGTGACGTCACTTCTAAGTAAAAATTGTACCTAGGCGCGAAATTTCAAGGCACTGTACCGTCGTCATTTTTCGTTTTTTTTTTATGAAATAGGTTTGTTCTTACGAAAAAAAAGAAAAAATACGTGTCTAAAATTCTTTGATAATCTAAGTGACGGACTAATTAGTAAGAACACTCCCGACTAACTCAGCTTTCAAACAAAAATTAACGAAATAGAAATCGAAAACAGATACACACACACACACACACACACACACACACACGCACACACGCACACGCGCACACGCGCACACGCGCACACGCGCACACGCGCACACGCGCACACGCGCACACGCGCACACGCGCACACGCGCACACGCGCACACGCGCACACGCGCACACGCGCACACGCGCACACGCGCACACGCGCACACGCGCACACGCGCACACGCGCACACGCGCACACGCGCACACGCGCACACGCGCACACGCGCACACGCGCGCACGCGCACACGCGCGCACGCGCACACGCGCGCACGCACACACACGCACACACGCACACACACACGCACACACACACGCACACACACACGCACACACACACACACACACACACACACACACACACACACACACACACACACACACACACACACACACACACACACACACACACACACACACACACACACACACACACACACACACACACACACACACACACACACACACACACACACACACACACACACACACACACACACACACACACACACACACACACACACACACACACACACACACACACACACACACACACACACACACACACACACACACACACACACACACACACACACACACACACACACACACACACACACACACACACACACACACACACACACACACACACACACACACACACACACACACACACACACACACACACACACACACACACACACACACACACACACACACACACACACACACACACACACACACACACACACACACACACACACACACACACACACACACACACACACACACACACACACACACACACACACACACACACACACACACACACACACACACACACACACACACACACACACACACACACACACACACACACACACACACACACACACACACACACACACACACACACACACACACACACACACACACACACACACACACACACACACACACACACACACACACACACACACACACACACACACACACACACACACACACACACACACACACACACACACACACACACACACACACACACACACACACACACACACACACACACACACACACACACACACACACACACACACACACAGACAGACAGACAGACAGACAGACAGACATACACATCAAACTTATAACACCCCGTCGTTTTTGCGTCGGGGGTTAAAAAGGGCCCAATAATATAAACTAGTGCTGAACGTGTCTACCTGTGAATGCATCTACATACATTTTAAATGTTAACCTATTCAATTCAATCGGAAGCGAACATATACACCGTGTTTCACTTAACACTCAAAACCTGAAAACCGTTTGTTCAGAATCGAGAGTAGAATCGATTGAGCTATATCTTGATGGGGGTAATATATTTTTTTTTAATTTGTATTATTAGTTATTTTTTACGTGCCCATTCTACAAATTCGTAATACAACAGTGTGCATATCGCGTTGCTAGAGGTTGTATACCTTTTTCAGTATTTAGGGGTATTCATACTGGCTGGTTACTTGGACGACTATTTTTTCCGCTACGAGTTTGACGTTGTTTGTCAGTTTAATTTTAATGTTTACCTCTAATAAGTCATAAGTCATAACAAATTGAACTCGTACCTAATTACAACCTTGTTATTTTAAATGTTGGGTTTAAATTTGCTTACTGAGATTATCTGTCCAATTTGAAGTTTGCTGTGACAAAGCTTTAAAGTGTTTTACAGTGACATTATGGTAAACCTTATGTCGTTGCAGTAACGTACACAAATAAGTAGTTTGAAGGTTTATGATGGTAGCTAGCAACTATTTTTTTGAGTGTAGAGTTAAAAGTCGAGTAGAGCTGCACAGAAATTTAAACATTCAATTTAAAAAATTAATAAACATCAGATTAAAAAATGAATACTCTAGATAAGTTTAAAAAAATAAAAATCAGTTGGGGTGTCTGAGGTTTTGACTTTTGAGTGATAACGGAAACACCGTGTATACGTCAATAGGGTAACCTCAGAGTTTAACACATTGAAGTGTGATATAAAGTAAAGTATACAAACTAGTATTTTCTTATAGCATTCAATGTTCAACCTAATTAAAATACTAGTTTGTCTCGTTAAAAGAAGTTACCGAAAATGCCAGCCTTTTACGTCATTTGTGTATTTAGGCGCCATTCATATATTCCGTAACACGAAATATGTAAGACTGCCGCAGCGTTTATTTTAGTGCTAAGATTTAAAGATAATAGATAAAAGCTTATTATATTCATGTTCATGACGCTCACAAACATGTACGTACATAGACACAAGAATAGAACAAAAAAAAACAGAGAACAGAACATTAAGTGCGCATCATGAAATGGACCCAACTCAGCATAATACTAGCTGGAAGCCAGCGCTCTGGTCTTCCGAAGGTGATGCCACGACAGATAACAAACACACAACAATATAAAGAAGAGGACGAAAAGAGACAGAAAAATAAAAATAAAACTATTTACATAACAAAGTAAGAAATTAAGAATACACATAAATCACAAAATGGAAAAAAAGGAAAACATAACAAAATATAATTAAAACAGAACAAACATTTCGCTCAATGAACAGTGAACGGGACCATATCATCTGTCAGCCCTGCCATTTGGATAACCGTCTATAGATTATAATATAATACTTTAGCATTGAAAAGGTACAAGGTACGAGGCGTTACGAACGACGTGCGCATTCAGCAAACAGGTGGTATATGTACACAAAAATTATTATTGTCCAAGAAACTACAATGTCTTAATCAATCCACAATTAAGCTGCATTGTTCTAAATCGCAAGGTAACTTTGACATTGTTCTTATTTTTCTGATAATCGATTAAATATTTGAACTTGCTGGAAAAGCGTCATCGGGGTGGAGGAGTTTTGAGTATAAAAAGGCCCAGAAGTTTTTGGTTGGCATCAGTTCGGTTTCAACTCTCACCACAATGAGAGCAACCACCATTGTGATCTTGTGCTGTGCCGTGGCGGTAAGTCCTTCTTTATAATATCTTATTCTAAATCTGACTTTTAGTTTATGGCTTTCCATAAAAGAAGAGTCCTTGTGCTTTAACTGCAATATGGTCCTTATTATCAGAATTATTGAACTTGAAGCCAACTTGAAGCATTAAAATGCATGTGACAGAAAATCACATTTTTAGCTGTGATGAATTGGCGTCATTCTACAACCCCTCCTGGGTGATATAAAATACCAAGATATTATGATACAATCCTGGGTATAAGCCATCTTTCAGTCAAATTCCAATTTATTTGATCACAGTCGATCATATACTTAATATCAGGAATAAAGAATCTCAGCATATATTAGTCAAACAAATCTTACATAGCAATGCAAGTCAACCGTGAGCAACTCCTTGTATTTGATTAGAATTGGCCAGGGAACGAGACTTAATACAAAGCAAAGTTCTAAAAAGCTCATTAATATGGACCGAGGTTAAAGCCTACAGCTAAATAGTCGCACGCCTTAACAGTATCATCATTACCAGTAAGATGAGATATCAAGTGTATTTATTTTATTATTTATTTATTATCAGCAATATCAGTAAGAGTCAGAATAAGCTAAATAAGCAAGGCATTTGCAAAGACATTACTTAGTTCGTTTTATTCATACCTGTCGGTGAAAAGAGAAGTTACTTTACAAAAGCTACCTTTACCTTAGTTTCAATATACACTGGTCATGTTTGCCTCTTTAACATGTATTTCCTTAACACAGCTTATTTGAAGGTACCTTTCAGGCATTCGCATTTTCGAAATGTTGAAAACCAATATCGTGTAAAATAACGTTTGTTTCACAGTATGCTGCCGCCCTACAAGGCGCAGAAGATGAAGCCCTTGCGGCTATGTGGAACTTAGAAAAACAAATGAAAGAAACCGCATACGACAAATCCGATTCTTACTCAGTCGAAAATGGAACGACTTGGGAAAAAGAAACGACTCGAAAACAGTACCACAGAAAGGTTGCCAAGCCTAATATCTCAGGCGAAGACAAGATCGTGAGGACCTTCGTCATCGAGACTGATGCTGACGGCCAAGAGACCATCTATGAAGAGGATGTGGTGATCCATAAGGTGCCAGGTGGCGGAAGCACATCTACCACCACTGGACGCCGCGCCATTTCCGGTTTCGGAAGCTCCTCAACAAGTTCCAGCGCCGCAGCCAGTGCCGGCGCCGGCTCTGGCCCGCCATATGGTTCAGGATCCTCATCAGCTAATGCTGCTGCATCAGCTCAATCAGGACCACAAGGACCAAGCGGATATCCAGGCTCATATGGACAAGGATCGTCAGCCAATGCTGCCGCTTCTGCCCAAGCAGGACAAGGCCCAGCCGGATCACAAGGACCACTCGGACCACAACAAGGACCAGCCGGACAAGGACCACAAGGACCAGGAGCTTCAGCTAACGCTGCAGCCTCTGCCCAATCAGGGCCAAACGGACCACAAGGATCAGGAGCCTCAGCCAGCGCTGGCGCCTCTGCCCAATCAGGATCAAACGGACCATACGGACCATACGGACCACAAGGACCAGCTGGACCACAAGGACCAGGAGCTTCAGCTAACGCTGCCGCCTCTGCCCAATCAGGACCAAACGGACCATACGGACCATACGGACCACAAGGACCAGTCGGACCACAAGGACCAGGAGCTTCAGCTAACGCTGCCGCCTCTGCCCAATCAGGACCAAACGGACCATACGGACCACAAGGCCCAGCCGGACCACAAGGACCAGGAGCTTCAGCTAACGCTGCCGCGTCTGCCCAATCAGGACCAAACGGACCATACGGACCATACGGACCACAAGGGCCAGTTGGACCACAAGGACCAGGAGCTTCAGCTAACGCTGCCGCCTCTGCTCAATCAGGACCAAACGGACCACAAGGACCAGGAGCTTCAGCTAACGCTGCTGCCTCTGCCCAATCAGGACCAAATGGACCATACGGACCATACGGACCACAAGGACCAGCAGGACCACAAGGACCAGCCGGACCAGGAGCTTCAGCTAACGCTGCCGCCTCTGCTCAATCAGGACCAAACGGACCACAAGGATCAGGAGCCTCAGGCAGCGCTGGCGCCTCTTCCCAATCAGGACAAAACGGACCATACGGACCATACGGACCACAAGGCCCAGCCGGACCACTCGGACCACAAGGATCAGGAGCTTCAGCTAACGCTGCCGCCTCTGCCCAACAAGGACCAAACGGACCACAAGGATCAGGAGCCTCAGGCAGCGCTGGCGCCTCTTCCCAATCAGGATCAAACGGACTATACGGACCATACGGACCACAAGGCCCAGCCGGACCACAAGGACCACTCGGACCACAAGGATCAGGAGCTTCAGCTAACGCTGCCGCCTCTGCTCAATCAGGACCAAACGGACCACAAGGACCAGGAGCTTCAGCTAACGCTGCTGCCTCTGCCCAATCAGGACCAAATGGACCATACGGACCATACGGACCACAAGGACCAGCAGGACCACAAGGACCAGCCGGACCAGGAGCTTCAGCTAACGCTGCCGCCTCTGCTCAATCAGGACCAAACGGACCACAAGGATCAGGAGCCTCAGGCAGCGCTGGCGCCTCTTCCCAATCAGGACAAAACGGACCATACGGACCATACGGACCACAAGGCCCAGCCGGACCACTCGGACCACAAGGATCAGGAGCTTCAGCTAACAATGCCGCCTCTGCCCAACAAGGACCAAACGGACCACAAGGATCAGGAGCCTCAGCCAGCGCTGGCGCCTCTTCCCAATCAGGATCAAACGGACCATACGGACCATACGGACCACAAGGATCAGGAGCCTCAGCCAGCGCTGGCGCCTCTTCCCAATCAGGACAAAACGGACCATACGGACCATACGGACCACAAGGCCCAGCCGGACCACTCGGACCACTCGGACCACAAGGATCAGGAGCTTCAGCTAACGCTGCCTCCTCTGCTCAATCAGGACCAAACGGACCACAAGGATCAGGAGCCTCAGGCAGCGCTGGCGCCTCTTCCCAATCAGGACAAAACGGACCATACGGACCATACGGACCACAAGGCCCAGCCGGACCACTCGGACCACAAGGATCAGGAGCTTCAGCTAACAATGCCGCCTCTGCCCAACAAGGACCAAACGGACCACAAGGATCAGGAGCCTCAGCCAGCGCTGGCGCCTCTTCCCAATCAGGATCAAACGGACCATACGGACCATACGGACCACAAGGATCAGGAGCCTCAGCCAGCACTGGCGCCTCTTCCCAATCAGGATCAAACGGAGTATACGGACCATACGGACCACAAGGCCCAGCCGGACCACAAGGACCACTCGGACCACAAGGATCAGGAGCTTCAGCTAACGCTGCCTCCTCTGCTCAATCAGGACCAAACGGACCACAAGGATCAGGAGCCTCAGGCAGCGCTGGCGCCTCTTCCCAATCAGGACAAAACGGACCATACGGACCATACGGACCACAAGGCCCAGCCGGAACACTCGGTCCACAAGGATCAGGAGCTTCAGCTAACGCTGCCGCCTCTGCCCAACAAGGACCAAACGGACCACAAGGATCAGGAGCCTCAGCCAGCGCTGGCGCCTCTTCCCAATCAGGATCAAACGGACCATACGGACCATACGGACCACAAGGATCAGGAGCCTCAGCCAGCGCTGGCGCCTCTTCCCAATCAGGACAAAACGGACCATACGGACCATACGGACCACAAGGCCCAGCCGGACCACTCGGACCACAAGGATCAGGAGCTTCAGCTAACGCTGCCGCCTCTGCCCAACAAGGACCAAACGGACTACAAGGATCAGGAGCCTCAGCCAGCGCTGGCGCCTCTTCCCAATCAGGATCAAACGGACTATACGGACCATACGGACCACAAGGCCCAGCCGGACCACAAGGACCACTCGGACCACAAGGATCAGGAGCTTCAGCTAACGCTGCCGCCTCTGCCCAATCAGGACCAAACGGACCACAAGGACCAGGAGCTTCAGCTAACGCTGCCGCCTCTGCCCAATCAGGACCAAACGGACCATACGGACCATACGGACCACAAGGCCCAGCCGGACCACAAGGACCAGGAGCTTCAGCTAACGCTGCCGCGTCTGCCCAATCAGGACCAAACGGACCATACGGACCATACGGACCACAAGGGCCAGTCGGACCACAAGGACCAGGAGCTTCAGCTAACGCTGCCGCCTCTGCTCAATCAGGACCAAACGGACCACAAGGACCAGGAGCTTCAGCTAACGCTGCTGCCTCTGCCCAATCAGGACCAAATGGACCATACGGACCATACGGACCACAAGGACCAGCAGGACCACAAGGACCAGCCGGACCAGGAGCTTCAGCTAACGCTGCCGCCTCTGCTCAATCAGGACCAAACGGACCACAAGGACCAGGAGCCTCAGGCAGCGCTGGCGCCTCTTCCCAATCAGGACAAAACGGACCATACGGACCATACGGACCACAAGGCCCAGCCGGACCACTCGGACCACAAGGATCAGGAGCTTCAGCTAACGCTGCCGCCTCTGGCCAACAAGGACCAAACGGACCACAAGGATCAGGAGCCTCAGCCAGCGCTGGCGCCTCTTCCCAATCAGGATCAAACGGACCATACGGACCATACGGACCACAAGGATCAGGAGCCTCAGCCAGCGCTGGCGCCTCTTCCCAATCAGGACAAAACGGACCATACGGACCATACGGACCACAAGGCCCAGCCGGACCACTCGGACCACAAGGATCAGGAGCTTCAGCTAACGCTGCCGCCTCTGCCCAACAAGGACCAAACGGACCACAAGGATCAGGAGCCTCAGCCAGCGCTGGCGCCTCTTCCCAATCAGGATCAAACGGACCATACGGACCACAAGGATCAGAAGCCTCAGCCAGCGCCGGCGCCTCTTCCCAATCAGGACAAAACGGACCATACGGACCATACGGACCACAAGGCCCAGCCGGACCACTCGGACCACAAGGATCAGGAGCTTCAGCTAACGCTGCCGCCTCTGCCCAACAAGGACCAAACGGACCACAAGGATCAGGAGCCTCAGCCAGCGCTGGCGCCTCTTCCCAATCAGGATCAAACGGATCATACGGACCATACGGACCACAAGGATCAGGAGCCTCAGCCAGCGCTGGCGCCTCTTCCCAATCAGGATCGGACCATACGGACCACAAGGATCAGGAGCCTCAGCCAGCGCTGGCGCCTCTTCCCAATCAGGACAAAACGGACCATACGGACCATACGGACCACAAGGCCCAGCCGGACCACAAGGATCAGGAGCTTCAGCTAACGCTGCCGCCTCTGCCCAACAAGAACTAAACGGACCACAAGGATCAGGAGCCTCAGCCAGCGCTGGCGCCTCTTCCCAATCAGGACCAAACGGACCATATGGACCACAAGGACCACAAGGTATGTACCATTAATGACCACCACTATTTTCTACCATTATATATTGGGCAGTCCCTGTATAGTGATATTACAATGTATAACAAAATCACATAACATCCCCCCGATATTTACATCATTTAGTTAATTAAATCACTGTTGAGCGTCTGTAAAAGACAATACCATATTAAAAAAAGACTACTGAATATTTTTGAACATGATGTTTCATGTTCAGAAATATTCAGTAGTCTTTTTTTAATGGCCGCTATGTCTTACTTCTGGGCAAAGGCTTCTCTTCTCTTTTTCCAATCATGCGTATTCACAGGTATTCACATACATAACACATGAGTTACTCAAGTTACACACAGTTAAAACTCATGACACGGGGATTCCATTAATTCCTCCCAGTCCCAGTTCATTTCAGACTCAGTCTATAAAATGCAATCTCAGTATTTTTATATGAAGACCCCCAAAACTTATATGTATGTACAGGATGGGCCAGTGACAAATTTACTTTTGTCTTGACCTGCTTTGTAAAAATTACAAAATATTGGCATATACCTAAGTATGGTGTCATTTTAAATTAAATTTTTATTCTAACTGATGTCTTACACGGGAGAGCGATAAGCGTTTTGCATCTAGGCTGTTTATCAAAATAATCGTTCTTATGTGTCTTTTGTCGTCGGCGTTTTCGACTAAAGCTATCGCCTTGGGTTGATAGTGCTTGGCCTTCCAGGAGCCCTGACTTAACTCCAGCAGACTTTTTTTGCGTGGGTACTTGAAAAGTAAAGTGTACTCAAAAATTCTGGCAACCACAGAATAATTAAAGGAGAACATTCGCCAAGAATTAATATCTTCGCAACTTCTGACGAAAGTCTTTCAAATCCAGCAAGGCTGACAGAGTGTCACAACCCAGCATGGACATCATATTTATGATTTAATTTTTAAATCATAAAATTTTTGAATTTCGAATGCTTTCTTAATATCATATTTTTAATTTCAAAACACAAAAAAAAATTCAGCAATTATTTTAATTTCATAAAATGCACTTATCAATGGCCCAACCTGTATATGTGAGTGTGCATGGAAAAACGTCCCACTTTGCCGATTGCTATAAAGCCGCTTTGTCAGTTTATTCATATAAAGATACAGGTAAATCTCGCCTTAATAGTTACCGACAAAGTGGGACGTTTTACTAAACACACTCACAACACATATTTATGGCATTATCTTAAAACTAAATATTTAGAGTACGAAGTACCATACGGCTTCATTGTAATGGAGTTAAGTACTAAGTTGAATATGTCACTGTGCAGGACCACAAGGCCCAAGAGGACCAGGATCTTCAGCTAGTGCTTCTGCTACTGCCACTGTTTCTTCGGCTCCAGAAGAGATCATCATCATTGAGGAGCAGCAACCAGAAGTGACTGTCACTGCCAATGCTAACGCGAACGCTGGGCAACAAGGACAGCAAGGACCAAACGGACCATACGGCCCATACGGACCACAAGGCCCAGCCGGACCACAAGGACCACTCGGACCACAAGCACCAGGAGCTTCAGCTACCGCTGCCGCCTCTGCCCAATCAGGACCAAACGGACCACAAGGATCAGGAGCTTCAGCTAACGCTGCCGCCTCTTCCCAATCAGGACCAAACGGACCATACGGCCCATACGGACCACAAGGCCCAGCCGGACCACTCGGACCACAAGGATCAGGAGCTTCAGCTAACGCTGCCGCCTCTGCCCAACAAGGAACAAACGGACCACAAGGATCAGGAGCCTCAGCCAGCGCTGGCGCCTCTGCCCAATCAGGACCAAACGGACCATACGGACCATACGGACCACAAGGCCCAGCCGGACCACTCGGACCACAAGGATCAGGAGCTTCAGCTAACGCTGCCGCCTCTGGCCAACAAGGACCAAACGGACCACAAGGATCAGGAGCCTCAGCCAGCGCTGGCGCCTCTGCCCAATCAGGACCAAACGGACCATACGGACCATACGGACCACAAGGATCAGGAGCCTCAGCCAGCGCTGGCGCCTCTTCCCAATCAGGACAAAACGGACCATACGGACCATACGGACCACAAGGCCCAGCCGGACCACTCGGACCACAAGGATCAGGAGCTTCAGCTAACGCTGCCGCCTCTGCCCAACAAGGACCAAACGGACCACAAGGATCAGGAGCCTCAGCCAGCGCTGGCGCCTCTTCCCAATCAGGATCAAACGGACCATACGGACCATACGGACCACAAGGATCAGGAGCCTCAGCCAGCGCTGGCGCCTCTTCCCAATCAGGACAAAACGGACCATACGGACCACAAGGCCCAGCCGGACCACTCGGACCACAAGGATCAGGAGTTTCAGCTAACGCTGCCGCCTCTGCCCAACAAGGACCAAACGGACAACAAGGATCAGGAGCCTCAGCCAGCGCTGGCGCCTCTTCCCAATCAGGATCAAACGGACCATACGGACCATACGGACCACAAGGATCAGGAGCCTCAGCCAGCGCTGGCGCCTCTTCCCAATCAGGACAAAACGGACCATACGGACCATACGGACCACAAGGCCCAGCCGGACCACTCGGACCACAAGGATCAGGAGCTTCAGCTAACGCTGCCGCCTCTGCCCAACAAGGACCAAACGGACCACAAGGGTCAGGAGCCTCAGCCAGCGCTGGCGCCTCTTCCCAATCAGGATCCTACGGACTATACGGACCATACGGACCACAAGGCCCAGCCGGACCACAAGGACCACTCGGATCACAAGGACCAGGAGCTTCAGCTAACGCTGCCGCCTCTGCCCAATCAGGACCAAACGGACCACAACAATCAGGAGCCTCAGCCAGCGCTGGCGCCTCTTCCCAATCAGGATCAAACGGACTATACGGACCATACGGACCACAAGGCCCAGCCGGACCACTCGGACCACAAGGATCAGGAGCTTCAGCTAACGCTGCCGCCTCTGCCCAACAAGGACCAAACGGACCACAAGGATCAGGAGCCTCAGCCAGCGCTGGCGCCTCTGCCCAATCAGGACCAAACGGACCATACGGACCATACGGACCACAAGGATCAGGAGCCTCAGCCAGCGCTGGCGCCTCTTCCCAATCAGGACAAAACGGACCATACGGACCATACGGACCACAAGGCCCAGCCGGACCACTCGGACCACAAGGATCAGGAGCTTCAGCTAACGCTGCCGCCTCTGCCCAACAAGGACCAAACGGACCACAAGGATCAGGAGCCTCAGCCAGCGCTGGCGCCTCTTCCCAATCAGGATCAAACGGACCATACGGACCATATGGACCACAAGGATCAGGAGCCTCAGCCAGCGCTGGCGCCTCTTCTCAATCAGGACAAAACGGACCATACGGACCATACGGACCACAAGGCCCAGCCGGACCACTCGGACCACAAGGATCCGGAGCTTCAGCTAACGCTGCCGCCTCTGCCCAACAAGGACCAAACGGACCACAAGGATCAGGAGCCTCAGCCAGCGCTGGCGCCTCTTCCCAATCAGGATCAAACGGACCATACGGACCATACGGACCACAAGGATCAGGAGCCTCAGCCAGCGCTGGCGCCTCTTCCCAATCAGGACAAAACGGACCATACGGACCATACGGACCACAAGGCCCAGCCGGACCACAAGGACCACAAGGATCAGGAGATTCAGCTAACGCTGCCGCCTCTGCCCAACAAGGACCGAACGGACCACAAGGATCAGGAGCCTCAGCCAGCGCTGGCGCCTCTTCCCAATCAGGATCAAACGGACTATACGGACCATACGGACCACAAGGCCCAGCCGAACCACAAGGACCACTCGGACCACAAGGACCAGGAGCTTCAGCTAACGCTGCCGCCTCTGCCCAATCAGGACCAAACGGACCACAACAATCAGGAGCCTCAGCCAGCGCTGGCGCCTCTTCCCAATCAGGACCAAACGGACTATACGGACCATACGGACCACAAGGCCCAGCCGGACCACAAGGACCACTCGGACCACAAGCACCAGGTACTTCAGCTAACGCTGCCGCCTCTACCCAATCAGGACCAAACGGACCATATGGACCACAAGGACCACAAGGTATGTACCATTAATGACCACCACTATTTTCTACCATTATATATTGGGCAGTACCTGTATAGTGATATTACAATGTATAACAAAATCACATAACATCCCCCCGATATTTACATCATTTAGTTACATAATTAAATCACTGATATGGTATTGTCTTTTACAGACGCTCTGTTGAGCGTCTGTAAAAGAAAATACCATATTAAAAAAAGACTACTGAATATTTCTGAACATGATGTTTCATGTTCAGAAATATTCAGTAGCCTTTTTTTAATGGCCGCTATGTCTTACTTCTAGGCAAAGGCTTCTCTTCTCTTTTTCCAATCATGCGTATTCACATACATAACACATGAGTTACTCAAGTTACTCAGCAATCGCTGGTCGGGGAGATCCCAAGTAAAACTCATGACACGGGGATTCGATTAATTCCTCCCAGTCCCAGTTCATTTCAGACGCAAAAACTCAGTCTATAAAATGCAATCTCAGTATTTTTATATGAAGACCCCCAAAACTTATATGTATGTACAGGATGGGCCAGTGACAAATTTACTTTTGTCTTTACCTGCTTTGTAAAAATTACAAAATATTGGCATATACCTAAGTATGGTGTCATTTTAAAATAATCGTTCTTATGTGTCTTTTGTAGTCGGCGTTTCCGACTAAAGCTGTCGCCTTGGGTTGATAGTGCTTGGCCTTCCAGGAGCCCTGACTTAACTCCAGCAGACTTTTTTTTGCGGGGGTACTTGAAAAGTAAAGTGTACTCAAAAATTCTGGCAACCACAGAATAATTAAAGGAGAACATTCGCCAAGAATTAATATCTTCGCAACTTCTGACGAAAGTCTTTCAAATCAAGCAAGGCTGACAGAGTGTCACAATCCAGCATGGACGTCATCTTTATGATTTAATTTTTAAATCATAAAATTTTTGAATTTCGCATACTTTCTTAATATCATATTTTTAATTTCAAAACACAAAAAAAAATTCAGCAATTATTTTAATTTCATTAAATGCACTTATCAATGGCCCAACCTGTATATGTGAGTGTGCATGGGAAAACGTCCCACTTTGCCGATTGCTATAAAGCCGCTTTGTCAGTTTATTCATATAAAGATACAGGTAAATCTCGCCTTAATGGTTACCGACAAAGTGGGACGTTTTACTAAACACACTCACAACACATATTTATGGCATTATCTTAAAACTAAATATTTAGAGTACGAAGTACCATACGGCTTCATTGTAATGGAGTTAAGTACTAAGTTGAATATGTCACTGTGCAGGACCACAAGGCCCAAGAGGACCAGGATCTTCAGCTAGTGCTTCTGCTACTGCCACTGTTTCTTCGGCTCCAGAAGAGATCATCATCATTGAGGAGCAGCAACCAGAAGTGACTGTCACTACCAACGCTAACGCGAACGCTGGGCAACAAGGACAGCAAGGACCAAACGGACCATACGGCCCATACGGACCACAAGGCCCAGCCGGACCACAAGGACCACTCGGACCACAAGCACAGGAGCTTCAGCTAACGCTGCCGCCTCTGCCCAACCAGGACCAAACGGACCACAAGGATCAGGAGCTTCAGCTAACGCTGCCGCCTCTTCCCAATCAGGACCAAACGGACCATACGGACCATACGGACCACAAGGCCCAGCCGGACCACTCGGACCACAAGGATCAGGAGCTTCAGCTAACGCTGCCGCCTCTGCCCAACAAGGACCAAACGGGCCACAAGGATCAGGAGCCTCAGCCAGAGCTGGCGCCTCTGCCCAATCAGGACCAAACGGACAATACGGACCATACGGACCACAAGGATCAGGAGCTTCAGCCAACGCTGCCGCCTCTTCCCAATCAGGACCAAACGGACCATACGGACCATACGGACCACAAGGCCCAGCCGGACCACTCGGACCACAAGGATCAGGAGCTTCAGCTAACGCTGCCGCCTCTGGCCAACAAGGACCAAACGGACCACAAGGATCAGGAGCCTCAGCCAGCGCTGGCGCCTCTTCCCAATCAGGATCAAACGGACCATACGGACCATACGGAGCACAAGGATCAGGAGCCTCAGCCAGCGCTGGCGCCTCTTCCCAATCAGGACAAAACGGACCATACGGACCATACGGACCACAAGGCCCAGCCGGACCACTCGGACCACAAGGATCAGGAGCTTCAGCTAACGCTGCCGCCTCTGGCCAACAAGGACCAAACGGACCACAAGGATCAGGAGCCTCAGCCAGCGCTGGCGCCTCTTCCCAATCAGGATCAAACGGACCATACGGACCATACGGACCACAAGGATCAGGAGCCTCAGCCAGCGCTGGCGCCTCTTCCCAATCAGGACAAAACGGACCATACGGACCATACGGACCACAAGGCCCAGCCGGACCACTCGGACCACAAGGATCAGGAGCTTCAGCTAACGCTGCCGCCTCTGGCCAACAAGGACCAAACGGACCACAAGGATCAGGAGCCTCAGCCAGCGCTGGCGCCTCTTCCCAATCAGGATCAAACGGACCATACGGACCATACGGACCACAAGGATCAGGAGCCTCAGCCAGCGCTGGCGCCTCAGCCCAATCAGGACCAAACGGACCATACGGATCATACGGACCACAAGGATCAGGAGCCTCAGCCAGCGCTGGCGCCTCTTCCCAATCAGGACAAAACGGACCATACGGACCATACGGACCACAAGGCCCAGCCGGACCACTCGGACCACAAGGATCAGGAGCTTCAGCTAACGCTGCCGCCTCTGCCCAACAAGGACCAAACGGACCACAAGGATCAGGAGCCCCAGCCAGCGCTGGCGCCTCTTCCCAATCAGGATCAAACGGACCATACGGACCATACGGACCACAAGGATCAGGAGCCTCAGCCAGCGCTGGCGCCTCTTCCCAATCAGGACAAAACGGACCATACGGACCATACGGACCACAAGGCCCAGCCGGACCACTCGGACCACAAGGATCAGGAGCTTCAGCTAACGCTGCCGCCTCTGGCCAACAAGGACCAAACGGACCACAAGGATCAGGAGCCTCAGCCAGCGCTGGCGCCTTTTCCCAATCAGGATCAAACGGACTATACGGACCATACGGACCACAAGGCCCAGCCGCACCACAAGGACCACTCGGACCACAAGGACCAGGAGCTTCAGCTAACGCTGCCGCCTCTGCCCAATCAGGACCAAACGGACCACAACAATCAGGAGCCTCAGCCAGCGCTGGCGCCTCTTCCCAATCAGGGCCAAACGGACTATACGGACCATACGGACCACAAGGCCCAGCCGGACCACAAGGACCACTCGGACCACAAGCACCAGGAGCTTCAGCTAACGCTGCCGCCTCTGCCCAATCAGGACCAAACGGACCACAAGGATCAGGAGCTTCAGCTAACGCTGCCGCCTCTGCCCAATCAGGACCAAACGGACTATACGGACCATACGGACCACAAGGCCCAGCTGGACCACAAGGACCACTCGGACCACAAGGACCAGGAGCTTCAGCCAGCGCTGCCGCCTCTTCCCAATCAGGACCAAACGGACTATACGGACCATACGGACCACAAGGCCCAGCCGGACCACTCGGACCACAAGGATCAGGAGCTTCAGCTAACGCTGCCGCCTCTGCCCAACAAGGACCAAACGGACCACAAGGATCAGGAGCCTCAGCCAGCGCTGGCGCCTCTTCCCAATCAGGATCAAACGGATCATACGGACCATACGGACCACAAGGATCAGGAGCCTCAGCCAGCGCTGGCGCCTCTTCCCAATCAGGACAAAACGGACCATACGGACCATACGGACCACAAGGCCCAGCCGGACCACAAGGATCAGGAGCTTCAGCTAACGCTGCCGCCTCTGCCCAACAAGAACTAAACGGACCACAAGGATCAGGAGCCTCAGCCAGCGCTGGCGCCTCTTCCCAATCAGGATCAAACGGACCATACGGACCATACGGACCACAAGGATCAGGAGCCTCAGCCAGCGCTGGCGCCTCTTCCCAATCAGGACAAAACGGACCATACGGATCATACGAACCACAAGGCCCAGCCGGACCACTCGGACCACAAGGATCAGGAGATTCAGCTAACGCTGCCGCCTCTGCCCAACAAGGACCAAACGGACCACAAGGATCAGGAGCCTCAGCCAGCGCTGGCGCCTTTTCCCAATCAGGATCAAACGGACTATACGGACCATACGGACCACAAGGCCCAGCCGGACCACAAGGACCACTCGGACCACAAGGACCAGGAGCTTCAGCTAACGCTGCCGCCTCTGCCCAATCAGGACCAAACGGACCACAACAATCAGGAGCCTCAGCCAGCGCTGGCGCCTCTTCCCAATCAGGACCAAACGGACTATACGGACCATACGGACCACAAGGCCCAGCCGGACCACAAGGACCACTCGGACCACAAGCACCAGGTACTTCAGCTAACGCTGCCGCCTCTGCCCAATCAGGACCAAACGGACCATATGGACCACAAGGACCACAAGGTATGTACCATTTATGACCACCACTATTTTCTACCATTATATATTGGGCAGTCCCTGTATAGTGATATTACAATGTATAACAAAATCACATAACATCCACCCGATATTTACATCATTTAGTTACATAATTAAATCACTGATATGGTATTGTCTTTTACAGACGCTCTGTTGAGCGTCTGTAAAAGAAAATACCATATTAAAAAAAGACTACTGAATATTTCTGAACATGATGTTTCATGTTCAGAAATATTCAGTAGCCTTTTTTTAATGGCCGCTATGTCTTACTTCTGGGCAAAGGCTTCTCTTCTCTTTTTCCAATCATGCGTATTCACATACATAACACATGAGTTACTCAAGTTACTCAGCAATCGCTGGTCGGGGAGATCCCAAGTAAAACTCATGACACGGGGATTCCATGAATTCCTCCCATTCCCAGTTCATTTCAGACGCAAAAACTCAGTCTATAAAATGCAATCTCAGTATTTTTATATGAAGACCCCCAAAACTTATATGTATGTACAGGATGGGCCAGTGACAAATTTACTTTTGTCTTTACCTGCTTTGTAAAAATTACAAAATATTGGCATATACCTAAGTATGGTGTCATTTTAAATTAAATTTTTATTTAAAATGATGTCTTACACGGGAGAGCGATAAGCGTTTTACATCTAGGCTGTTTATCAAAATAATCGTTCTTAGTGTCTTTTGTCGTCGGCGTTTTCGACTAAAGCTGTCGCCTTGGGTTGATAGTGCTTGGCCTTCCAGGAGCCCTGACTTAACTCCAGCAGACTTTTTTTTGCGGGGGTACTTGAAAAGTAAAGTGTACTCAAAAATTCTGGCAACCACAGAATAATTAAAGGAGAACATTCGCCAAGAATTAATATCTTCGCAACTTCTGACGAAAGTCTTTCAAATCAAGCAAGGCTGACAGAGTGTCACAACCCAGCATGGACGTCATCTTTATGATTTAATTTTAAATCATAAAATTTTTGAATTTCGCATACTTTCTTAATATCATATTTTTAATTTCAAAACACAAAAAAAAAATTCAGCAATTATTTTAATTTCATTAAATGCTCTTATCAATGGCCCAACCTGTATGTGTATATGTGAGTGTGCATGGGAAAACGTCCCACTTTGCCGATTGCTATAAAGCCGCTTTGTCAGTTTATTCATATAAAGATACAGGTAAATCTCGCCTTAATGGTTACCGACAAAGTGGGACGTTTTACTAAACACACTCACAACACATATTTATGGCATTATCTTAAAACTAAATATTTAGAGTACGAAGTACCATACGGCTTCATTGTAATGGAGTTACTAAGTTGAATATGTCACTGTGCAGGACCACAAGGCCCAAGAGGACCAGGATCTTCAGCTAGTGCTTCTGCTACTGCCACTGTTTCTTCGGCTCCAGAAGAGATCATCATCATTGAGGAGCAGCAACCAGAAGTGACTGTCACTGCCAACGCTAACGCGAACGCTGGGCAACGAGGACAGCAAGGACCAAACGGACCATACGGCCCATACGGACCACAAGGCCCAGCCGGACCACAAGGACCACTCGGACCACAAGCACCAGGAGCTTCAGCTAACGCTGCCGCCTCTGCCCAATCAGGACCAAACGGACCACAAGGATCAGGAGCTTCAGCTAACGCTGCCGCCTCTTCCCAATCAGGACCAAACGGACCATACGGACCATACGGACCACAAGGCCCAGCCGGACCACTCGGACCACAAGGATCAGGAGCTTCAGCTAACGCTGCCGCCTCTGCCCAACAAGGACCAAACGGGCCACAAGGATCAGGAGCCTCAGCCAGAGCTGGCGCCTCTGCCCAATCAGGACCAAACGGACCATACGGACCATACGGACCACAAGGATCAGGAGCCTCAGCCAGCGCTGGCGCCTCTTCCCAATCAGGACAAAACGGACCATACGGACCACAAGGCCCAGCCGGACCACTCGGACCACAAAGATCAGGAGCTTCAGCTAACGCTGCCGCCTCTGGCCAACAAGGACCAAACGGACCACAAGGATCAGGAGCCTCAGCCAGCGCTGGCGCCTCTTCCCAATCAGGATCAAACGGACCATACGGACCATACGGACCACAAGGATCAGGAGCCTCAGCCAGCGCTGGCCCCTCTTCCCAATCAGGACAAAACGGACCATACGGACCATACGGACCACAAGGCCCAGCCGGATCACTCGGACCACAAGGATCAGGAGCTTCAGCTAACGCTGCCGCCTCTGGCCAACAAGTACCAAACGGACCACAAGGATCAGGAGCCTCAGCCAGCGCTGGCGCCTCTTCCCAATCAGGACAAAACGGACCATACGGACCATACGGACCACAAGGCCCAGCCGGACCACTCGGACCACAAGGATCAGAAGCTTCAGCTAACGCTGCCGCCTCTGCCCAACAAGGACCAAACGGACCACAAGGATCAGGAGCCTCAGCCAGCGCTGGCGCCTCTTCCCAATCAGGATCAAACGGACCATACGGACCATACGGACCACAAGGATCAGGAGCCTCAGCCAGCGCTGGCGCCTCTTCCCAATCAGGACAAAACGGACCACAAGGATCAGGAGCTTCAGCTAACGCTGCCGCCTCTGCCCAATCAGGACCAAACGGACTATACGGACCACAAGGCCCAGCCGGACCACAAGGACCACTCGGACCACAAGGACCAGGAGCTTCAGCTAACGCTGCCGCCTCTGCCCAATCAGGACCAAACGGACTATACGGACCATACGGACCACAAGGCCCAGCCGGACCACTCGGACCACAAGGATCAGGAGCTTCAGCTAACGCTGCCGCCTCTGCCCAACAAGGACCAAACGGATCACAAGGATCAGGAGCCTCAGCCAGCGCTGGGGCCTCTGCCCAATCAGGACCAAACGGACCATACGGACCATACGGACCACAAGGCCCAGCCGGACCACTCGGACCACAAGGATCAGAAGCTTCAGCTAACGCTGCCGCCTCTGCCCAACAAGGACCAAACGGACCACAAGGATCAGGAGCCTCAGCCAGCGCTGGCGCCTCTTCCCAATCAGGATCAAACGGACCATACGGACCATACGGACCACAAGGATCAGGAGCCTCAGCCACCGCTGGCGCCTCTTCCCAATCAGGACAAAACGGACCACAAGGATCAGGAGCTTCAGCTAACGCTGCCGCCTCTGCCCAATCAGGACCAAACGGACTATACGGACCACAAGGCCCAGCCGGACCACAAGGACCACTCGGACCACAAGGACCAGGAGCTTCAGCTAACGCTGCCGCCTCTGCCCAATCAGGACCAAACGGACTATACGGACCATACGGACCACAAGGCCCAGCCGGACCACTCGGACCACAAGGATCAGGAGCTTCAGCTAACGCTGCCGCCTCTGCCCAACAAGGACCAAACGGATCACAAGGATCAGGAGCCTCAGCCAGCGCTGGGGCCTCTGCCCAATCAGGACCAAACGGACCATACGGACCATACGGACCACAAGGCCCAGCCGGACCACTCGGACCACAAGGATCAGAAGCTTCAGCTAACGCTGCCGCCTCTGCCCAACAAGGACCAAACGGACCACAAGGATCAGGAGCCTCAGCCAGCGCTGGCGCCTCTTCCCAATCAGGATCAAACGGACCATACGGCCCATACGGACCACAAGGCCCAGCCGGACCACAAGGACCACTCGGACCACAAGCACCAGGAGCTTCAGCTAACGCTGCCGCCTCTGCCCAATCAGGACCAAACGGACCATACGGACCATACGGACCACAAGGCCCAGCCGGACCACTCGGACCACAAGGATCAGGAGCTTCAGCTAACGCTGCCGCCTCTGCCCAACAAGGACCAAACGGGCCACAAGGATCAGGAGCCTCAGCCAGAGCTGGCGCCTCTGCCCAATCAGGACCAAACGGACCATACGGACCATACGGACCACAAGGATCAGGAGCCTCAGCCAGCGCTGGCGCCTCTTCCCAATCAGGACAAAACGGACCATACGGACCACAAGGCCCAGCCGGACCACTCGGACCACAAGGATCAGGAGCTTCAGCTAACGCTGCCGCCTCTGGCCAACAAGGACCAAACGGACCACAAGGACCAGGAGCCTCAGCCAGCGCTGGCGCCTCTTCCCAATCAGGATCAAACGGACCATACGGACCATACGGACCACAAGGATCAGGAGCCTCAGCCAGCGCTGGCGCCTCTTCCCAATCAGGACAAAACGGACCATACGGACCATACGGACCACAAGGCCCAGCCGGACCACTCGGACCACAAGGATCAGGAGCTTCAGCTAGCGCTGCCGCCTCTGGCCAACAAGTACCAAACGGACCACAAGGATCAGGAGCCTCAGCCAGCGCTGGCGCCTCTTCCCAATCAGGACAAAACGGACCATACGGACCATACGGACCACAAGGATCAGGAGCCTCAGCCAGCGCTGGCGCCTCTTCCCAATCAGGACAAAACGGACCACAAGGATCAGGAGCTTCAGCTAACGCTGCCGCCTCTGCCCAATCAGGACCAAACGGACTATACGGACCACAAGGCCCAGCCGGACCACAAGGACCACTCGGACCACAAGGACCAGGAGCTTCAGCTAACGCTGCCGCCTCTGCCCAATCAGGACCAAACGGACTATACGGACCATACGGACCACAAGGCCCAGCCGGACCACTCGGACCACAAGGATCAGGAGCTTCAGCTAACACTGCCGCCTCTGCCCAACAAGGACCAAACGGATCACAAGGATCAGGAGCCTCAGCCAGCGCTGGGGCCTCTGCCCAATCAGGACCAAACGGACCATACGGACCATACGGACCACAAGGCCCAGCCGGACCACTCGGACCACAAGGATCAGAAGCTTCAGCTAACGCTGCCGCCTCTGCCCAACAAGGACCAAACGGACCACAAGGATCAGGAGCCTCAGCCAGCGCTGGCGCCTCTTCCCAATCAGGATCAAACGGACCATACGGACCATACGGACCACAAGGATCAGGAGCCTCAGCCAGCGCTGGCGCCTCTTCCCAATCAGGACAAAACGGACCATACGGACCATACGGACCACAAGGATCAGGAGCCTCAGCCAGCGCTGGCGCCTCTTCCCAATCAGGACAAAACGGACCATACGGACCATACGGACCACAAGGCCCAGCCGGACCACTCGGACCACAAGGATCAGGAGCTTCAGCTAACGCTGCCGCCTCTGCCCAACAAGTACCAAACGGACCACAAGGATCAGGAGCCTCAGCCAGCGCTGGCGCCTCTTCCCAATCAGGACAAAACGGACTATACGGACCACAAGGCCCAGCCGGACCACAAGGACCACTCGGACCACAAGGACCAGGAGCTTCAGCTAACGCTGCCGCCTCTGCCCAATCAGGACCAAACGGACTATACGGACCATACGGACCACAAGGCCCAGCCGGACCACTCGGACCACAAGGATCAGGAGCTTCAGCTAACGCTGCCGCCTCTGCCCAACAAGGACCAAACGGATCACAAGGATCAGGAGCCTCAGCCAGCGCTGGGGCCTCTGCCCAATCAGGACCAAACGGACCATACGGACCATACGGACCACAAGGCCCAGCCGGACCACTCGGACCACAAGGATCAGAAGCTTCAGCTAACGCTGCCGCCTCTGCCCAACAAGGACCAAACGGACCACAAGGATCAGGAGCCTCAGCCAGCGCTGGCGCCTCTTCCCAATCAGGATCAAACGGACCATACGGACCATACGGACCACAAGGATCAGGAGCCTCAGCCAGCGCTGGCGCCTCTTCCCAATCAGGACAAAACGGACCACAAGGATCAGGAGCTTCAGCTAACGCTGCCGCCTCTGCCCAATCAGGACCAAACGGACTATACGGACCACAAGGCCCAGCCGGACCACAAGGACCACTCGGACCACAAGGACCAGGAGCTTCAGCTAACGCTGCCGCCTCTGCCCAATCAGGACCAAACGGACTATACGGACCATACGGACCACAAGGCCCAGCCGGACCACTCGGACCACAAGGATCAGGAGCTTCAGCTAACGCTGCCGCCTCTGCCCAACAAGGACCAAACGGATCACAAGGATCAGGAGCCTCAGCCAGCGCTGGGGCCTCTGCCCAATCAGGACCAAACGGACCATACGGACCATACGGACCACAAGGCCCAGCCGGACCACTCGGACCACAAGGATCAGAAGCTTCAGCTAACGCTGCCGCCTCTGCCCAACAAGGACCAAACGGACCACAAGGATCAGGAGCCTCAGCCAGCGCTGGCGCCTCTTCCCAATCAGGATCAAACGGACCATACGGACCATACGGACCACAAGGATCAGGAGCCTCAGCCAGCGCTGGCGCCTCTTCCCAATCAGGACAAAACGGACCACAAGGATCAGGAGCTTCAGCTAACGCTGCCGCCTCTGCCCAATCAGGACCAAACGGACTATACGGACCACAAGGCCCAGCCGGACCACAAGGAGCACTCGGACCACAAGGACCAGGAGCTTCAGCTAACGCTGCCGCCTCTGCCCAATCAGGACCAAACGGACTATACGGACCATACGGACCACAAGGCCCAGCCGGACCACTCGGACCACAAGGATCAGGAGCTTCAGCTAACGCTGCCGCCTCTGCCCAACAAGGACCAAACGGATCACAAGGATCAGGAGCCTCAGCCAGCGCTGGGGCCTCTGCCCAATCAGGACCAAACGGACCATACGGACCATACGGACCACAAGGCCCAGCCGGACCACTCGGACCACAAGGATCAGAAGCCCAACGCTGCCGCCTCTGCCCAACAAGGACCAAACGGATCACAAGGATCAGGAGCCTCAGCCAGCGCTGGGGCCTCTGCCCAATCAGGACCAAACGGACCATACGGACCACAAGGAAGTCCAGTCATCATCATCGAGGAAGTTCCATCTTCTGCTAGCGCTACTGCCAACGCCAACGCTAACGCTGTTTCTTACGGAACAGTGGCTCCATACGGATCATCAGCTAATGCTGGTGCCTCCGCCGCCGCCGGATCAGGATACGGATCAGGATCAGGTTCCGGTCTGCCATGGTTCGGAGGACGCAAGGTTTGCCGTCTTTCACGCAGACAATTCGTCGTCAAGATCGGCACCAGACGCCAACCATGCCTTACTTGCTAGTTCTTTAATTTCTATTTCTAATTTGTTTTCTGTGGATACATCTTTTTTTTCTCTTTTATATTAATAAAATTCTGGCATCTCACTACTTTATTTTATTTATTTCTACCTACTCCTGTAAAATCACAGGCAGACTGAATAAGTAATAATATTTTTTTTGTATTTATTTTTATTTTATTAAACATTACACATAAGTTAACACTGTTAACAGTGTTATACTAAAGCAATTATGTGGTATGGATACATAAATAATTTTTAGTTGCTTTAAACGTATAGTAAAACCACAACCTCAGTAGTTCCTTGTAGTAATAATTACCACAGCAGTTCTCGAAAAGTTTGTCCCAAAATTAAGGAAAAACTTTAATTTGTTTTTATTATTCCTATTTTGTTACCAAGATTTTTCTGATGAATTGAGATTTTAGTAAGTTTTATTTCGTCATTAAGGTTCTCTAGTATCTATATTTTCTTAATTATCACAATTATCCATATCCATACTAATATTATACACCGTGTTTCACTTAACACTAAAAACCTGAAAACCGTTTGTCCAGAATCGAGAGTAGAATCGATTGAGCTATATCTTGATGGGGGTAATATTTTTATTTAAATTAGTATTATTAGTTATTTTTTATGTGCCTATTCTATTGTATTCTTAATACAACATTGTGTATATCGCATTGCTAGAGGTTGGTTACCTTTTTCAGTATTTGGGGGTATTAATACTGGCTGGTTACTTGGACGATTATTTTTTCCGCTACGAGTTTGACGTTGTTTGTCAGTTTAATCTTAATGTTTATCATAAGTCATAACAAATTGAACTCGTACCTAATTACAACCTTGTCATTTTGAATATTAGGTTTAAACTTGCTTACTGCGATTACCTACCTGTCCAATTTTAAGTCTACTGTGACAAAGCTTTAAAGTGTTTTACAGTGACATCTTAGCTGTCTATTGGTAAACCTTATGTCGTTGCAGTAACGTACACAAATAAATAGTTTTATGGTTTATGATGGTAGTTAGCAATTATTTTATTGAGTGTAGAGCTAAAAGTCAAGTAGAGCTGTACTGAAAATTAAAAATTCAATTTAAAAAAAAGTAACCATCAGATTAAAAGATGAATACTCTAGATGAGTTTAAAAAAATAAAAATCAGTTGGGGTGTCTGAGGTTTTGAGTGGTACCGGAAACACGTTGTAAATGGGAAAGTGTGTGTGTCTGTTTGTTTGTCCGTCTTTCACAGCAAAACGGAGCGTCGAATTGACGCGATTGTTTAAGTGGAGATAGGTGAATTTCAACATACTCCAAATTTGCCTAATTTTGGTGGATTTTTTTAGTTTTGTAATTTTAGTTCAAATTATGTATTGATGTTACATAACTAATTATTACCCAATACCCATGTTATAGCACACTCAATGAAGCCTATCTCGCGGGAAATAATTCGTGTATAGGCGAATTTTGGCGTAGTTGTAGGGAATGGTGTTCTAATCCACTCACTCAAAGTACTGATGGGTAGGGGAGGAGCTAACGGGTGGAGGGGGGTGTAAAGGTCCCTTTTTTTAGTTTTTCGCGAATACCTCTTAGATTGTGGCACATGGCAAAAAATGTTCTGAAACACAACTAATCTTCATAAAATTTTCTACAAAAAAGTCTTATACACTTTTTATCTGGGGCCAATCGTTCATGAGATATGGAAGGGAAAAGATGGACAATAAAGGAATAAACTCATTTGTTTACGAAGAATACGTTTATTCTTATAGAGACGCGGTAGCGTGTCAAGCCAGGTTCAAGTAGCAAGCAGCACCGTGTGTAATATTACACGAACCGTTTGGAGCCACATTTGACCCCCTTCTAACTCAAAAACTATTTCACATAAACGTGTTATAATGCAACGTAAAAAGAAACCAACGCGCGTAGTAAAAATATGAGCTATAAGCGCTCCTCAATGAGCCCGGTACTAGGCAGCCCGCCTTAGTGCGTTTTCACATTATCCGATCCGATATCGGATGTCGGAACGATTTCAAAGGCAAAAATCCAAGACGGCGCCTTAAATGTACGGATATCAGTCCTACTTCCGATATCGGATCGGATAATGTGAAAACGCACTTATCCCGCGCGCGCGCAGTCCTTTATAAGGGGTGCGCCAAAGTTCATATAAAATTGTTATATAGATTATTGGTAGTCCGAAAATGTTTCTCATACAATTTTACATTATAACGATCATTATGTATAACAATTTTATGTTAATAACTATCGTAACTTCGAATGACTTATGTTAATAATGTCATTCATCATAAATACGTTTTATACTAATGTTTATGTAATATTGATCATAACGATCGCGAGTAATATAATTTATCGTTATATTATTGTTAACAGAACAGACATCACATGTGATAGTCCAGTTAGGTGCGACGACGAGCGTAGCGAGGAGGAGCGTGTTAGGTTGACCGTGAGCGAACCAGAAACGAATTTTTAATGTAAATTGTATGTGTCACTGTAAAAGCTTCAAGCGCGCTTCTATAAATGGCACAAGTTTTTCATAGAACTTCCCCAAAACTTTTTAAATAATTTTATGATGAATGATTTTCTTAAACACAAAATTATGAATGTTATTAAATAGGTATTTGTGTAGAATTTATGATTAAAAATTTTCGACTAAATGATTATTATGAACAGTGATAGTAGTACTATTGATAATAATGAAACAAAATTATGATAAGTAAAATTATGAGAAATGATCATTCGGAGCACAAATCGGTATAAACAATAATTTTATAACAAATAATTTTATATGAGCCAATATGGACCCTTTATAAGCCACCGCGCGGCCGGCGCTCGCTCATTCCAGTCGTCCTCAAAACGTCGACGTAAGACCGCCCCACAAGGATGGGGCGCGACCAGATACAGCCTTCACAGCGCCCAGCGCGGAAGATGCTGACACTGGAGCAGGCAATTCCTGCTTTTCGGCAGCCGCATCGCACCCCACACCCAGTCTTGCATCGGCAAAATATAGTTTTGAGAATGGAGTCAGGTGCCACTGGGTCGTTGGTTGTCACTGGCTTTAATATGCCATCGTCTCTTCTAGTTCAACCCCATTCAGTAGGTGGTAAATAAATTGAATGTTAAATACAAAATATTTGTACGCCTGTTTGAATATTGAATGCACGTGCTAAACTTATTTTAGGAAAATTTTACTTATTGAATCCGAAAAAAAAGGAGTCTATATTTTGCCGATGCAAAACTGGGTGTGGGGTGCGATGCGGCTGCCGAAAAGCAGGAATTGCCTGCTCCAGTGTCTGTAGTGTATGCTCGGGAGCATGCACTAACGGAGCTCGCCCATCGAAGTAGAGACGGAAGATAGTTAGGAATTTTATTTATCCCATCAAAGCAATACTTGGCGGTCGCGATGCTTTGCTCGTCAAGTCAGCTACAATGTGATCGGATCGCTGCGCGAGACAAACTGAGCGAGCGCTGCTGTGATGTCGTTCAACACCCCTGCTGGGGTGTGAGTAGCCCCTTCCGCGCTGGACGCTGTGAGGGCTGTATCTGGTCGCGCCCCATCCTTGTGGGGCGGTCTTACGACGACGTTTTGAGGACGACTGGAATGAGCGAGCGCCGGCCGCACGGTGGCTTATAAAGGGCTGCGCGCGCGCGGGATATGTGCGTTTTCACATTATCCGATCCGATATCGGAAGTAGGACTGATATCCCGTACATTTAAGACCCGTCTTTGATTTTTGCCTTTGAAATCCTTCCGACATCCGATATCGGATCTCATGATGTGAAAACGCACTAAGGCGGGCTGCTAGTACCGGGCTCATTGAGGAGCGCTTATAGCTCATATTTTTACTACGCGCTTTGGTTTCTTTAATGTGAAATAGTTTTTCAGTTAGAAGGGGGTCAAATGTGGCTCCAAACGGTTTGTGTAATATTATTACACACGGTGCTGCTTGCTACTTTTGTTACTTGAACCTAGCTTGACACGCTACCGCGTCTCTATAAGAATAAACGTATTGTTCATAAACAAATGAGTTTATTCCTTTATTGTCCATCTTTTCCCTTCCATATCTCATGAACGATTGGTCCCAGATAAAAAGTGTATAAGACTTTTTTATAGAGAATTTTATGAAGATTACTTGTGTTTCAGATCATTTTTTGCCATGTGCCACAATCTAAGAGTTATTCGCGAAAAACTAAAATAAGGGACCTTTACACCCCCCTCTACCCGTTAGCTCCTCCCCTACCCATCAGTACTTTGAGTGTGTGGATTAGAACACCATTCCCTACAACTACGCCAAAATTCGCCTATACACGAATTATTTCCCGCGAGATAGGCTTCATTGAGTGTGCTAATAGTGAGGGGAAAAGTTTTGTGTTACACTCGGGTGCAAATGTATTTTACTTCTCGTGTGTTAAAAAACTCGCAAGTTCAGGATTATATTTTCGAACCACTCGCTTCGCTCGTGGTTCAACTATAGAATCCTTTCACTTGCTCGTTTTTCAATTCCACACTCGGCGTTAAAATACAACTTTGCCCCCTTGTATAACAAATAACTATTTGTATATAATACTGGTCTTTCTTTATTTTTTCCCGAACCCTAGGTATTATGTCAACAGCCGGGCATATCTCTTAGATAGGTTGGTGACACTATTACCTAAATACAATTATGTCGGAGGGGTGCTGACCTGCCGCGAGTGTGGTCGCACATTCGTAGCAGAAATCGGCTTCGTCAGTCACCTGAGAGCACACCAGCGAGTTAGTTGTCTCAACCATAAAACGCAGTCGCCGTAGCCGAAAACGGTGATGATGATATAGATAGGTACTAGATATAAAAAATACCTAGGTATAATTGAAATGTTACTTACATTAACACTCTTCTTTGTACTACAGCCTGTATCAATATTTATTTTAAGCTTGTTCAAATAAAGACTATGAGATATCAGAATATAAAGATCTCTCCATATACATTAGTTATACATGTTTTACAAGGGGGCAAAGTAGTTGTTTAATCGCACGTGGCAATATTGATACCCAAGCAAGCGAAAGATTCCAATATTGAACCGCGAGCGTAGCGGTTCAAGTTCAAAAAGTGGAATCTTGAGCGTTGCGACAGTTTCAAGGCACGAAGGTTAAACAAACTTTGCCACCGAGTGAAACACAAAATTTTTCACCACACCAATACGAACAAAATACTGACTAAAAGAAATGAAATCCATCAATTTATTCAATATTTATGACTCAAAATCATCATTTTTAACGTCATGCTCCCCTGCAGAACCACATCGTCTTTCGTAAACATTAACATATCAGAAAATATCTATAAGATGTCTATAAAATTCTAGGACCATTTGGAAAAATTCTATACGCCTAGTTTTTGTGTAAATCTTATTTCAAAGTGGTTCTGTTACAGAGCTTCCTCCCAGCAGAACCACCAAGATATTCTTCTAATTACACATGCTATTTACACGCATACCACATCAAATAATTCTATATTAATTCTATATTTATCTAATTTACTAAATCACTCTGTTTATTCCGAATTTACGATATGTCAAACTAAATAGACTGAACAACGCCTTGATGCAAAGCTTTGCAAAGATATAGTACTCATTATTTGCTACGATGATTTGTGCAGGCGCTTGATATATAGTAGTTTGACATGTTACAAATTTGTGTATTCAGAATAAAAAGAGTGATATAGTAATCTGGATAAATATAGCATTAATATAGAATTATTTGATGTGGTATGCGTGTAAATAGCATGTGTAGATAAAAAAAATATCTTGGTGGTTCTGCTGGGAGGAAGCTCTGTCGCAGAACCACTTTGACATTAGATTTACACAAAAACTAGGCATATAGAATTTTTCCAAATGGTCCTAGAATTTTATAGATATCTTATAGATATTTTCTGATATGTTTATGTTTCCGAAAGACTGTGTAGTTCTGCCGGGGAGCATGACGTCATTTTTAGGTAAAATCTAGCAGCCAGATTAAGACATCGAGTTAAAATTTGTTTGAAATTACTTTGCCCCCTCGTGGATAAAATGCAATTTTGCTATCTGTTTTCGAATAGCAAAGAAAGCCTTTACCAGTTGGTGCGGTGAAAAATATTTTATCGACGTAGAGTGTGCAAAATCTCGAAAGAAGCGTTATTTGCGGGTACATACCTACTGTTGTTTGCGGTGACCGTTTGATCAAAAAGGATTATAGAGAGTTACTGTAAAATTAAAACGTGTAATCACCGTGCAAAGACTGCCATCACTTGACACAAGCTTAAAACTTTTGAACCTCAGTTTTGACAATTTGACCCATATTGTTAGCTTGATATGTGTTAAAATGTCAAATATTAATATTAGAGCCATCTAGCCGAGCGTGCCCCAAAGGTGTAACGCCATCTAGGCCACCGTACCCTTTTCTATAAGTATGGCTTTGAGGTACGTTTTTTCTTAGACTTTATCCGTCTATACGGAGTTACATATGTCTTTGGTCTGATATACTAGTATTAGTAAGTCTTTGATAGTAGATAAGTTTTGGATAAAATAGTAATCATGCAATTCCGAAATATGGCGCGTAAGTTATTTATGACAATTGTTTCGTCTATTGCCGATTCCGCGCGTTTAAGTTTATTTAATGTGGGGAGACTCTTAAAATGTACAATTATGTTATAAAACGTAAACGACACTGGCAACAGTGCTATTTTAACTTCCACAATGAGATCTGCTTTTGTGATCATACTCGTTTACTGTACGGTTTTACTCGCAGTGGTAAGTTTGGGATTTTTTTTCAAAGCTGTCCACACCACTTTTTTTTTGATTTGGAAATTTTTATATGGGTTCCACTCAGAATTTTGAAAAATGGAAATCTTGGGACATTTTTTTTCTCCTATCAGGATCGAACAATTTCACGATTCTGAGTATGAATCGCTTAAAAAAATAGCCATGTTACAAAAAAGTGGGGTGTGGTAGTAATAGTAGCAGTAAACACTTTATCCCATCAAAAACAAAACTTGTAAAAACACCAAGTCTTCGCAACTCAGTTCTTCTGGCGTAAAAAGAGTTGAGATCCCTGTAACACCAAGTCGGTTAATTTATTCAGTCCCTACTTAAAGAACCTTCTGCCATAAATTATTACGTAGTTTACTTATAGCTAACCTAATAACATATAGCGACCATATCAATATGAAAAATATTTCATGTTTTAAAGAAAACGGACTGCCTTGGCAATCGCATGAAAATACAATGTATCTCACAAGTTATCATATTACAAATTGTTTCATGCGATTGTCAAGTCAGTCCATTTTCTTTAAAACATGAAATATTTTTCATATTGATATGGTCGCTATAAGTAATATGTTATTAGGTTAGCTATAAGTAAACTACGTAATAATTTATGGCAGAAGGTTCTTTAAGTAGGGACTGAATAAATTAACCGACTTAGTGTTACAGGGATCTCAACTCTTTTTACGCCAGAAGAACTGAGTTGCGAAGACTTGGTGTTTTACAAGTTTTGTTTTTGATGGGATCTCATTTCTTTTTGTAGACTCTCTGTAGATAGTCCAACTTTTTTCCTTCTGTTGAACCTCCTCATACTCGCCCTAATAGGTATATGGCCCTGGGGCTGATAGGGATATCGTGTTCATATACCACCTACATAACAGAGTCAGAAACCCGACCTTAAAATAAGAACGTGAGCGTAGCGAACGCGAAATTTTGACTAAGTATGTAAGTAAAAATGCATTCTGTCTACCATTTGCAATTATTTCTCTCTTTATGTCCAACAAATAACTTTTATTTGCATCTGGCAGAAGCAGTAAACGCGATTTTTTTTCCTATTATTGACTCAATTTATCAAGACCAAACTCGCTAGTGAAGAGGAAGGGGGGATTCTGTAAAAGCCCTTATCTTTTATAGGCCAAATGTTCTTATAGGTCTACTCGTAGTAAGTCTGTCAGGATGCCCATTTCGGTGTTTCTTTCAGTAGGTCCCTTCGGTTTCCTAGTGCTCACCATCACGCTTACGCTCCTTTGACTCTCTGAGACGTTTTGCACCTTTGGCGGCTTTAGCTTTATGGAGAACTCCACTTCGTACTGTATTTTAGACTATTTGGATTACGACGTAATTTTGTAACTAAGTACGTAACTTTATTTTATGTAAGTCAACACCACATAATTGATACAATTTCAATAGACTATCGATTGTCTTTCAAAGGTTTGTCAATGACTAAAATCCTCCTTTCATGGCACCTTAGCAGCAGCAAGCGCCTTAAGAATGTTGTACATTGCGACATTTTGTTACATCGTTCTACAACCACTTCAATATCTGAATTAATTCCTGACACCTGTCGCTATTTTAGAATATGTGCGCGCCCACGCAATGTGAGTAATACTTTTTTTTTTACATGTAGGTACGATTTTGGCGGCGCCTTACCATTTGGCGCCTAGAGCGGTTGCTCCACTTGCTAACCTTTAATCAGCTACACATTCTTTCAGCTTAACCCATTGCAAATTAGTTGAAAAATGTACACATATTTATGATCTCGACTGTACTGTTTTTTTCACATTTGAACATAATTTACATAATATTTAGGTAAGTATTATTTAATTGTATTTTACAACACACTGATTTATTCACTGTACTGCACATGTAACTTTGTGTTCTCATATATTTGTATGGGTTTAGGTACGAAGTTATGCGGTTGGTGGATGTAGAATTGTAATTTTCTTGTTTTAAATTTTTGTGGTAGGTACTTGGCGAGGACGCGCCCTCATACGTGGGGGCCCGGCAGTGCCCCTGCCAATATCTATTTACATACATAAAGTCGCGCCTGTATTCCCAAACAGCGTAGGCAGAGCACACGAAACTGCATGTTTCAGTGTCACTGTTGGCAAATTATTAAGGGGTTGTCAGCCTATTCGCCTACACCACAATGGAACCCATATCCCATAATTGACATCTACGACTCCCATGTGTGGAAATGGGGTAGTGAGATTTTTTAACCCATCCCTACACCGGGCATCTGTATAAATTTATTATTACATAGACAGGTACACTGATTTATTCAATAATTGCAAATCAACTGCAAATATAACATGGTAATCCCATATATTGATATAAGATTACAAAGTTATTTATACAGTTGATGTATCTGAAAACCTGGAATGAAATTGCAACATTTTTTAATTTTTGTGTTATCTATACGCTAAACACTAAGTAACTGAATTCTAAATTTTAAGCTTCCAAGTGTACTAGAAGTATCTTATTATCATTGATGATCGTGTCAGTCAGCCAGTGAGTGACAAAACTAAGAAACTTTGGCTAGTAATTATTCCTAAATTATTGGTTCAAATTTAATGAAATTTGGAATAAATCGTGTTTATACCATGACTACTTGGGTGCTGAAAATTCAGGCTTCTAGCTTTATCCACAACGGAGTAACAGGGGGTTGAAAATGGTCTGAAATGCTTCGAGAAAAGGATGGTACGGCCGTGCCTCTTTTTGCTCGACTTGGCGGGGGCACTGCCGTGCCCCCAGATTACACAGAACTAATTACAAGTAGAGTGAATAATTATAATGGTTATGTACAAAGGCGAGGTTATTAGGAGATGTTAAACGAACACAAGTAAAGTGCATCGGCATATATACAAAGTACCTATCAATTACATATCTTTAGGTACACATAATATACATCCCTACTCTAAAAAAGAATACCGTGTGTCCAAACTTTGAAAAAAAAATGGCCCGTTTTGTCTTTTTTTTTTCTCATTTTTAGAGTCAGTCCAAGATAAGTTGGCAACGATTTTGACAGCTTCAACTCGTCGTTGAAAATGTTTTTTTTTTACGTCAAATTGGGACGAATTTGTAACTTCTCCATAAAATTTTGCACCTCACTGTATTTTTTTTTATTACAGTATGCTCAGCAAGACATTTTGAAAGTGGAGAAAGATTTGATGAAGGCTAATAACGATCAAACTCCCAAGGACAGCGAGACAGCCTCAGACAGGTATACGACTCGACAGAAGTTCGGGCGCAAAACTTCGGGATTAAAAACTTCCTTTGTTGTTAGAGTGAAATAAACGTAAAAACTAGCTACTTGGCAGCTTTTTTCACATCACCATTTCAGAAAGGGGCCTTTTTCTCCTAGACGAAAATATAAAAAAAAACACGTCACATGGTATAATGACGCATTTTTCGTTATACATTTTTCAAGTTTTGATGTTCGTACGGAGAAACTTGTCTATGTTCAAACGCGTCGAAGTCATAGGCAAGCAGATCAGATCGACGGGAATACTGCGAACAGTGCCGCGTCGCATGGCACTTTCATGCAAGAACCCACGAGTAATAGGCCCTACTTATTACGAACACCTACCCGCCGAATTAAGAACTGAGGTATCTGACGAAGCATTTGAACGGCAATTGAGGAACTTTTTATTGAATAATCCATTATATTCAGTAGATGAATATATGGAATTAAAATTGTAATAACCTGCTTTAAATTGTTTTGACATAGTTTTAATTTTACTATGACGATCACTATTCATGAGATACCTACCTATTAGATTTTAATTTGACCTGTATTTTATTGTTTACATATTTACTTAAGGACGGTAGTTTTTGAAATACCATTTGATACTCAAATTGTTCTTTCATGTTTTCTATTGCTTATAATTATCATTGACATAAATATTATTGTACCTATTATATGTTTGCATGCCTAATTATAATTATCATTATTGACGATCATAATGTAAATTCATATAGGTTAACGTAGATTAATTTATACTGTAATTTATCATTATGTAATAAATAAACTAAACTAAACTAAACTAAACATTGACGGGATGACATATCTACTTTTTTTTAAAACAAAAGACGCGCGGTCCACTGATGTTAGGTTGGCGTGTTGCCTATTGGCCGTATTACAATTAAGCAATATAAAAAAAACTATCAGTGACTATATTTGTCAATAACGTCACAAATAGTTTAGCGCAAATGTTATTTTTAATAAATTATACTATAAATGACAACTGTCAATGTCAAACCTGTGTTTGTGCACGAAGACGTAGCTCAGGCCTTCTGATTTTGCATGAATACAATCGAATTTCACATGCCGAATGGCAGAATATAGTATATAAGTGCATGCTGTGTATCTGTATCTTATATGTATATTCTTGTGAATAAATCATTCATTCATTCATTTATTTAATTTCAAAATAGGTACTTTATAAACTGAAATAGATTTCATACACATACACCGTGTTTCACTTAACACTAAAAACCTGAAAACAGTTTGTTCAGAATCGAGAGTAGAATCGATTGAGCTATATCTTGATGGGGGTAATATTTTTATTTAATTTAGTATTATTAATCATTTTTTACGTGCCCATTCTATTGTACTCGTAATACAACATTGTGTATATCGCATTGCTAAGAGGTTGTTTACCTTTTTTCAGTATTTAGGGGTATTAATACTGGCCGGTTACTTGGACTATTATTTTTTCTGCTACTAGTTTGACGTTGTTTGTCAGTTTAATTTTAATGTTTATCATAAGTCATAACAAATTGAACTCGTACCTAATTACAACCTTGTCATTTTGAATATTGAGTTTATTTGCTTACTGCGATTACCTGTCCAATTTGAAGTTTACTGTGACAAAGCTTTAAAGTGTTTTACAGTGACATCTTAGCTGTCTATTGGTAAACCTTATGTCGTTGCAGTAACGTACACAAATAAATAGTGTTATGGTTTATGATGGTAGTTAGCAATTACTTTATTGAGTGTAGAGCTAAAAGTCAAGTAGAGCTGAACAGAAAATTAAAAATTCAATTTAAAAAAAAGTAATGATCAGATTAAAAGATGAATACTCTAGATGAGTTTAAAAAAATAAAAATCAGTTGGGGTGTCTGAGGTTTTGAGTGATACCGGAAACACCGTGTATACAATGAAAAAGCAACCAAGTTAGTATTGAATCGAGTCTTCGGCTTACGGGGCTAACGTCATTACCGTTACTAGGTATAGGTAACACTTACAGTATTGTTTGTAAATTTTAGCAATAAATTTAAATCATTGACAAAATAATGATAATGATTAATACACAAAGACCATCTTCAAAGTCTGGGATCCACTTAAAAATCAAATATTAACATAACCGGTCCCAGTGTTGACCCCTGTAGAACACGTGCTTTAATTTATGTGAGAATCTGTCTGACCCGCGCCCCTTAAGGTGGTCAAAGGTCCATTCGGATTCTGGATGTCACCTTAAACCATCGTGCTCTTAATAAAAAAAAAAACTGGCAGTATGGCTTATGACCTTAGTCTCTCCGGAAAGAAAAAGAAATGTTAAGAAAAAAGAAGCAAAGTTAAAGGTATCAACGATGTTTTGTAAAAAGTGTTTAGTGACGGATATCAGTGTTACGAAATTTGTTATTATACTTCAGCAAAGTGGAAATATGTAATTTGACTGTGCTAGAAACCTGGATAATCAGGTAAGATTGAGTTAACTATTAGATTACGAAGAGTTGTGTATCTCAACCTCGAATAGTGAAGTCGTATGACTCAATCTACTTCTTGAAGCGATTATTATACGAGTTTGTGTGGTAAGCCCGAACATAAACTATCTTAAATACGGGGTCGAGTCACATATCCCTTGACAGTTATTTGACATCCCAGCTTTTACCAAATTATCAAAAAGATACAAAAAGAACCCCTATAGTCCCGCTCTGTCCGTCTGTCTGTCTTTTCTGTCACATTTCTAAGTAAGTATCTCGAGAACTACTTATGCTATCGATTTGTGGAACAGTTATGAACATCTTTAATCTCTACAAACTGAAAGTGTTATTTTAAAAAAAAATTTAAATTTAATTATAGAAACTGGCCAAAATGGAAGGGGCAAACTGTAAATGTCAAATGAATTATGAAAGAAAATGTAAAAAAATAACCCCCCCAACCCCCACTTATCTCAGAAGTTTACCAACGGAACCTACCAACGAAAAATTATGAATTTTTTACGGAATATTGGTTTTATGCTAAATTTTACAAGAAAAATAAAATCGTGTCTGTGCCTTGGAAACTTTTTTTTAATTCACAAAAAACTTTCAGAGTTTTACTTTGAATTTAATCACCCTTGCGGATTATATCGAACTTAAACTTAATACGAGATTATACGTAAAAAAAATCTGTTTCAAATAAAGGAAAAACTGTTCAAACCGGTTGACATTATAAATAATTATCCCTGAAAAACTAACATACTAAACAGGTCGCACAAATTAGTTAGCAAATTCACCGCGAGCTGGCGCTGTGCCTATAGGTAATTATAGTAAAATCTTTAAAGTTATACATACGAGATAATACATGGGATCCGCGCGCTACAAGCGTGTAGTAGAATATTATAGCCGATATGAGGTAGCTGCCTATCCACTGATGTGTGGAGCTGAGATTTTCTGTAATGAATTAATGATGTGAACTTTGGAGATGTAGAACATGAGATCAGTGGATAAGCAGCCTAGCACGGGCTTTCCACTTTAGATCTTCCAGTGTTGATGGTAAACACTCTATGTTGTAATGGATTTCAGATGAATCTTATTGGATCGATCCAGTAAGACAATGTTCGCTAATAAGAGGTGAAAAGTTTTATATTATGATACAGTTTAGCTCAACATGCTTACGCAAGCTCAGAACAAAAAAAACGTATAAAAAGAAGTAGGTAATAAACGATTTCTATTACATATTTCTTAAATTGTGTAGGGGCATAGTTACCAATATAACTTCGCATACACTATCTAATAAGACTGCATGCACTTGATGTGTCATTTGCCATGAATATTTGGAGTCACCCTTCATCAATGCAATGAGTTGTGTAGAATTTCTTATAAGATTTTATTACTATACGAAGTATGTTATACATATGTATTCTCATAAGATTTTAACATAATAAGTATGTGGATGTCTATCTATTAGTATATACGTACTTATTAGATCTGATGTCTATCGGTGAATTACTTACTAGAGTTTGGAGAATTACCTACTATAAGAAATCGGGCTTCAGGTAGTCAACAATATTAACTTTAGGAGAACAAAAACCAGAACTTTTTACTGTAAAAGGTAGAATGTAAAAAATTTGCGTTCTAACGTGGGTTTTAATGTTAAAGAAGCGTAAACGCGTAGATATATGTAGTGCAATGAGAGGACCGAGGAGTCCTTTAGAATTTGATTACGATTTCTTAAAAATGGCACGCGGACTAAGTAGCTGCCGCCACAGGTATATAAAAGAAAGATTTATAAAAAAGGAAGATATTATCGACTGATGGCTGCATTAAATCGATTACAAAACCAAACAGGTACCCTAATTCAAAATGGCGGCCTAGTGGAAAGTATGCGGATACTAATCGTGTCACTTTGATAGATGGCTTGCGAAACAATGACACATAGGTCGTTTTACTACTGAGTTATTACTAGTGATTCAAGGTTTATATAATGGGATGCGTGGTGCCAAAAGGGGGTAAGCGCAGCGCAACGCTACATAGGCCTATGTGCAAAAATACGGGAAATGTTCGCAAAAGTGTGCGAGCTGTGCGCGGGACGGTGATGATTTTTGGTTTGATGATTTTGAATGATGATCGTTTAAAGTTGGGATAATGTATTGAGTCATAATAAAGTAATAATGTATAAGTATATATAGGTAAATATACTGGTAGTGTTTGTAAACTTTGTTAAAATCTTTGAAAGTTTTTTCAAGACGTTGTAAAGTGTTGATTTAGTGTCTAATGTGTCTGGGTAGGTGTGATATTGTATGGTAAATATATAAACACCTACCTATCTAATGTAGTAGGTAGTCTAGACTTAAGTATATTCGTAATAGTTAGGTTTTCTCTGAGTTAGGTAGGTATTCAATGCATAGCTTTAAAACATTAGCTTGGTATTTTAAATAAACGTATTTTATATTTAGTCGCTTCATAAATGAAATAAATCCTTAACTAATTAATTTATTTGCCAATAAAAAATAACTTTATTCAAAACTGCATTTGAACATCATCGAACTACGTTTGACAGTAAACAAGCATTACCTATCGCATGAGCAGTTCGCAATCTAAATTATTTTAGCCACCGAAATCATGCAAAAAAAATGGCCGCGCAGTGATCGTCAAGGGGTGGGCATTTTAAATGTTCATTCTCTAACACAAGCGTACGATGACGGAGGGGGTGGCACTATGGCCAAACTATACGCACACAGACGCAAAAACCAGCGTTTCTAGGACTATCCTCACCCCGTAAGTCACTTGTTTTTGTTCGGCAACTTCACCGTTTCAACATTCGGATAGTTCATTTTACGCTGGCCACTGATGTCGACGAATGTCAGCAAAAACTGCACACTGGTGCGCAAAGGGGGACGTACGTGGTAGGCATAAAATTTGAAAATGTACGTAGGCGTTTGTACGTCTCGCGGAAAATGAGATGCTTGCAAGGCTCGGGTTCGAATGTCGATGGAGCGATGTTTATCGATGCAATATTTTGATATGAAATATGATATTTGGTGGATTCTTTGATGTTATGCAAAACAGGCGTTCAATTGAACTAATATATCGTGGTTGAATTGGTCAAAAGATAAAACAGTACCTAAGTGGGTTTTAATAACAATAATTGTATTTTTTTTACCCGAGTGCTCCTGGGGAGTTCTGTTGGAGGCGGGCGGGTGGGACAGTACTTTCTACCTCTGGCTTGCCTTGGCTGGCCGTCCAGAGTGGAGTCGTTAGGGCTACATGCCCCAGGGGTGGAAGTGAAAATTTGCATAAGACGCGAGTTGGTACAGTGGCTTAACAGCCACTGGCCCCGCAGAAAGCGATACGCCGCTGGTGTACACCTCTCGACACCCTTGAGTTCTCACACCGGTGTTGCCCTTGAGCCATCTTGGATGTCGCTTTTTGTGGGGGCCCATCTTGTGGGGACGAGTCACCGTCTGCCGGAAATAAAATTGGATACCGTTTTATTAGGCAGGCGTCCGGTTTTTTATCCATAGCCCAGTATTTAGTCCATCACTTTCATCAAAATAGCCCAGTTCATTTTAGACTCCATTAACTCTCAAATAGTCCTTACACCTTGGCGGGTGTTGCCTCTGCGTGTGTCCTATGATATCATATGTTGCCCTTGCCCGTAGGCAAGGGCAACATACGCTCGGTGTACCCCTTACATTTCATTAAAGTGTCGAAAGGGCCTCTACGCGTTGGCTTCGGCCCCGCGCACGCCTCCCAAAGGTCCGGAATACCATTGTTCCGTGATGGGAAAGACATACAAATTGTACGTTTGAATTCCTCACTCAAGTCAAGATAAATACGATATCCCTATTATTTTTATTTGTAAATACCACGTTGGTTTTTAAAGTATTACTAACTGGGGAAAAGAATTCCATCTAATACTAATAAAATTTAATTCTAATCAAAATTCCAAAACATCGTAAAGTTTCAATAACGAGTGCAAAATAACTATAACGACTTAATTGCTAAAATTATTAGAGTCTAGTAAAAACGGAAACGGACAGATCTTGTACACAATCGTATCATATGTCTACATAATGTTTTAGATTTACAAAAAAATAAATGTTAATTATGTCCTGTGTCTCTGATGTTGGCGTCTTGATTAGAGTGTTCTCTACTGCTGAGAAAGTCTTGAAGTTGATGCCTTCTTGTGGACACTCTACATTAGTACTCAAGCGCTGGTGGCCTAGCGGTAAGAGCGTGCGACTTTCGATCCGGAGGTCGCGGGCTCGAACCCCGGCTCGTACCAATGAGTTTTTCGGAACTTATGTGCGAAATGTCGCATATGTCACAAAACATCGTGAGGAAACCGGACTAATCCCAATAAGGCCTAGTTACCCTCCGGGTTGGACGGTCAGATGGCAGTCGCTTTCGTAAAACTAGTGCCTACGCCAACTCTTGGGATTAGTTGTCAAAGCGGACCCCAGGCTCCCATGAGCCGTGGCAAATGCCGGGATAACGCAAGGAGGATGATGATGACTTTACATTAGTATTACTCTCCACGTCACTCTATCCTGGATTCACTCCTATACTATGATACAATAAAAATGTATAAACAAACACAATCAAAGTCGCACGGCGAAGATGAGAATTTTGACAGGAAATGAATGGCTATGTTTGCAATTACATCACTAGCATCACTCAATGGAATCTTAGTCCGATTAACGAAGAGAAAAAGTGTAATAAATATACTCGTCTCGAGTTTTGCCACTCGCGTGCCGCTCGTGGAAAAATGTCTCGGGACTCGTGAAGTAATGACATTCTCGCACGTGTGACGAACAACGTTTTTTAATACAGTTGCGAAAAAACACTACTACAACGAAATAAAACAATAAACAATCCAATTTTCGCAGTGACATTGACGCATTTTTGACAATTCAAGCTTTGAAGCTTTTAAACTTGCGTTCATATTTTCGATTTTACTATCCATCCAACACAATTTATTTATTTCATTGTGTGCCATAAAAACATAAACATTTACGATTTCGGACGATTGTTTAATATATACCTACATTTTAATTCAATCGACCATTTATGCCTCGAAGTATTGCAAATAACATTAAATTATTATGACAAATCGCGTAACATATTACGTTTTTGAACGTGCTTGCATTAAGTTGGTAACATTGGTAAGACGCCACTACTTTAAATGACAGACGACGCGTTTCGTTCCATTTCACGTTCTGTTTACACGACTTATTATGAGCCACTTTTTCAAAGTATAAACAATTTTATAAATTTTGCTTAGCATGACTAAAGATAAACATTTACATATGAAATATCAATGTTTTAAACATTAATCACTTAATAGTATGTTTATAGTTTTATTCCGTCTTAGTAAAATATACTAATATTAAAACAGCTCGGTAAGTAGTCGTAAAATGGAACGCATACTTTTTACGCGCTAGTGCGTAAAATACAACTTCTCGCACGCTAAACAGCCAAAGAACAGGCACTTTTTGAGCTACTGTATTAAAAAATATTTATTAAGCAAGACACAAAATAAACATAATAATTGGTACATCTGGCGGACCCCAAACTAGGCTGAGCCTGTATCTTGGGACCCTGGAGTGCGAACAAAATTAGAATTTTCAGGTTTATTGTGACTGGAAGAGCCAATATAACATTACGTACTACTTATAATATAATTATTATTAAAATCATGTATTTAACATTAAAATCTTGTGAATTAGAGCAAAAAATACTTTAACATATTACAAAAAAAATTACACGTCAAAAAAAAACTAAACCTAACTTAACCTAGATATTAAGTAACACATTAAGTACACAAAGCAAAATACCAATCTATTCTTAACTAATCTATACTTAACTAACTTTACTAACTATCAGTCAAAAATCCCCCCCCCCCCCTGCGTCATCCCAGACGCAAAGGTGCCCAACACGCTCGCAGCATTGCCACGCTGAATCGCGATGGACAACCTCTGCGCCAGGAATGACCCGGAGCGGGGATCTAGGCCCCTATCCCTCAAACGGTTCCCAACCTCTTTAAAAAACTCAATTGCCTCTGCGCACCAACAGCCTGTCGTTTCCACCGCCAGAGGCACAAACAAGTAGCCCTCCAACCCCGCATACTATTATTATTTACATTATATACAAGAGTGAGTGTATATACCAAATCATACAAATATTAATAGCATTAATCACAATTTTCACAAATGACCAGTATACCTACCAAGAGTTCAGAATACGTGTCTCGATAGCAAGAACGTTACGGAAAATTACATACCTTCATTGTATTGGAAGAAATGAAAATCGCTCTAAAGGGTCACCTCCTAGAACTAAAAGTTAAGCTGAGTTTAGACGTGCAAGTTATTGCTGCAAGTTTTGAGACAGAATAATATGCTAGAAAGAGATGCAGATATTTGCCACTCAGTCTTACTTATAGTTGCGTCTCAAAACTTGCAGCAATAACTTGCTGGTCTAAACTCAGCTTTATATTTTACCGAATATGTAACTTGTTCAGCCAGCCTAGCCGAAGAGACACTACTTGGAAATCGAAACGCAGTCTTTTTTTTTTTTATTATAAATGGGCATACTCTTGACCACAGACTAGCCAAATGCAAAGACGTGGCCTACGATGGAGTGAGCTCGCCCAGAAGATGCCTGTTCACTCTTGATTTGAAGGTTGTCGCGCCACTACAGAAAAGCGATAGGGGGATTTACGATCCGCTTACGAAGCATACACGATTGCGAAGTTGCCTAGGTACCCTGAGCTCATGATCACGGGGCTCAAGAACAAAAACAAATGGAAGAGACTAAGAGACGCCGATGGCAGCTTCCTCGCTCAGCGTATTAGCTTGACAATCCAGCGAGGAAATGCTGCCAGCGTCTTCGGTACTATGCCACAGGGGCCGTTTTTAGGGTTCCGTAGTCAACTTATAGTTTCGCCATGTCTGTCTGTCCGTCCGTCCGTCCGTCCGTCCGCGGATAATCTCAGTAACCGTTAACACTAGAAAGCTGAAATTTGGTACCAATATGTATATAAATCACGCCAATAAAGTGCAAAAATAAAAAATGGAAAAAAATGTTTTATTAGGGTACCCCCCCTACACGTAAAGTGGGGGCTGATATTTTTTTTTCATTCCAACTCCAACGTGTGATATATTGTTGGATAGGTATTTAAAAATGAATAAGGGTTTACTGTGATTGTTTTTTGATAATATTAATATTTTTGGAAATAATCGCTCCTGAAGGAAAAAAAGTGCGTCCCCCCCTCTAACTTTTGAAATATATGTTTAAAAAATATGAAAAAATTCACAAAAGTAGAACATTATAAAGACTTTCTAGGAAAATTGTTTTGAACTTGATAAGTTTAGTAGTTTTTGAGAAAAATACGGAAAACTACGGAACCCTACACTGAGCGTGGCCCGACACGCTCTTGGCCGGTTTTTTAGATTTACTTTAGTTTAATTTTAGATTTATTTAGTTTAATTTAAAAAAAAATATTTTTTCATTTTAAGTTTAATTTTAGATTTAATACTTAGTTTAGTTTTATTGTAAGATAATTTTATGTCCCTAATGTTTTGTTATGTCGTAACAAAAATAAATAAATGTTTTGAAATGTCTGGTTATTAATATAAAACAAATGGTGTTTAATGATGAACTAATTGAGCGGACTGTAATTTAATAAAATATCTTTAAGACGAAATTGACAAAGATAATTCGAAATTTAATGCTTTAAACAAAAACTTACTGGGGAAAAAACAGTGCATATGTCACATACCTTAGCATGAGGTTCCAGTGGGTTGGTTTCAGCTCGCTTACCATCAGCCTTGGTATGCAAGGCGCACGTGCGGGCCCGGCTTACCGTCTCCTCGAGCCCAGAACTGTTCTTGGAGCAGAGCTTTCTTCCTGTCCACTTTGATAATGTGACTAGCACTGAGTTTAAACTTAATTTAACGACAATTGTTGGGAAAATGTGACTTTAACTATTTAATTAGCAATAAATGGCAATTTTAATGCAGCGACGCGTTCGCAAGTTAGATCGAGAGCGAAAAGAATGTGAGGTAATGGCTACCGGAAATGATTAGTGCCGGGCTAAACACACCGGAAGCTAAAGACAAAATAGTGTTGTTTCTTTAAAAAAACCGATATTCATACGAAAGTTGAACATACCGCTCACCTAAATATGCAATATTTACTCTACAAATAGTGCTAGAGTTCGACAAACTACTTAAAAACTATAATGTTAAACTAAGTGATAATACTAGAACGACGAAAGTTAATTTGAAAGTGGTAAAGGACACAGCTTCACAACTGGTCTTCTGTACTGACCAGTAGCAGTTTGAATTGTGACCACTCTACAGACACCGTCAACTCCAGGATGTAGAGCAACGATGCGCCCAAGAGGCCATTTTAAAGGGCTTGTCTGTTCGTTGATCAACAAGACCAAGGAACCCACGACAATGTTTGTATTTACTTTATTCCATTTCGTCCTCTGTTGTAGAGTATGGACGTACTCAGCGTGCCATCTACGCCAGAAGTCTTGATGCATTTTCTGTATCATTTTCCAACGATTACAGACACTTACTTTTTGATCTACAAGATTTTCCTCTGGGACAATTGACAACGGTTCCAGGGTCAAAAAATGGCCTGGAGTTAAGGCTGAGAGATCACTAGGATCCGAGCTAAGAGGTGTCAATGGACGAGAGTTGAGCATAGACTCAATCTGAGTCAGAATTGTATAAAATTCCTCGAAGGTTAACCTTTGATTACCTACAACCCGTGCGAGGTGAGTCTTAACCGAGCGTATCCCGGCTTCAGCTAATCCGTTAAAATGAGGCGTACCCGGAGGGTTAAACGAGAATTTAATTTCTTGGGCATCAGCAGCACCTTTCATGAGTGAACCAAGATAGTTACTAGCGCCCACAAAATTCCTACCCTGGTCAGAGACAATGTTACTGCATCGACCACGACGAGCGACAAACCGTTTAAGAACACAGAGGAAAGCTTCTGTCGACAACTCTGAAGCAAGCTCTATGTGAATGGCTTTGGTACTAGTACATACAAAAACACAGATGTAACCTTTGTACGTTTTCGCACCACGGCCACGACCGAAAGCGATATCAAATGGTCCTCCATAATCAATGGCGACACTCGAAAAAGGTTTAATTTGCGAGACGCGAAAAGTAGGCAAATTTCCCATAAACGGCGGAAATGCCGCAGAGGGATTGGCACGAAAGCATTTCACGCAGCCTCCAATCACTGCCTGAATTGCTCGCTTTGGCGACAAAATCCAAAACGTTTGCGCAAGTAAATTTTGTAAAGTTTGGGCACCTGGATGTAAAAATCTTTTATGATATTCGTCAATTATTAAAATAGTGAGTCGGTGGGAGCGAGGCAATAAAATGGGATGTTTGACAGAAAATTTAATAGGAGAATTTGCCAAGCGACCGCCCACCCTGACAATACCCTGACTGTCAATGAATAATGAAAGCTTGCGCAAACCCTTTGGCAATGCGTTCAAACGATCCTCCCTTAATTGATTGATCTCTACACTGAACGAAGTGAGCTGCACATGTTTTACTAAAAACATGAGAGCTGCAGTGGTTTCAGCTGACTGTAGAGATCCGACAACTTTTCCATCCTTAGCTGACCGTAAAAAACGGAAACAGTAGGCTAACACACGCTTTAATGTGAAAAGCGAGGAGAACCTGCTAAGGACTTCATCAATTAAGTTAGGATCGGCCGTCACGAGTAAGCTACAAATACGTTGTTCCTCTACAATACAGTCATTGCTTGGATCGTGCAAAGGTGAGCAAGGCCAATCCTTCTCTTCCTTTACCAACCACGACGGACCCTTCCACCAAATATCACACTCTACCAAATCTTCAGGCAGTAACCCCCTGGATCCTGCATCAGCAGGATTGTGGTGTGTACTGACGTGACGCCAGCGATCAGGAGCAACAAGATCCTGGATATGGCTCACACGATTTGCAACAAATGTTTTCCAGCGTGAAGGGCACGACTTGATCCAAGCTAACGTTACGGTCGAGTCTGACCATGCAAATATTTCCTGAACAACATAGAGAGGTTTTAATGCCTCTTGTGTTGACTGCATCAGGTCTGCCAACAACACGGCAGCCTGCAGTTCCAATCGAGGAATTGATAATTTACGCAGAGGCGCAACCTTACTTTTGGCACAGCAAAGCTCTACAAAAGTAGAGCCTTGTGTGTCATCGACACGACAGAAGACGACAGCAGCGTAACCACGCTCCGACGCATCACAAAATCCATGCAATTGTAATGAAACAAACGAATGGATGATGCGACGGGGAATAACGACAGATTTCAACGACGGAAGTTGATCGGTAAATTTCATCCATTCTGATGTGATTGCTTCTGGAACATCATCGTCCCATTGCACCCCAGATGACCACAAGACCTGCATTAAATATTTAGCGTGAAACGTGACAGGACATAAGAATCCTAGCGGGTCATATATGCGCGCTATATTCGATAAAATAGTACGTTTAGTACATTTCTGATCACGTGGTGTTGCAACCTCAAATTGGAACGAATCTGTTTGTGGACGCCATAACAATCCCAATATTTTAAGGGACAAATCCGAAAGTTCATCAAAATGTTTAAAATCACTCGAATACAACTCAGAAGATGGAAGGTCAACGATAAAACCTTTATGGTTGGAGGTCCATTTTCTCAAATGGAACCCACCCGACGACAAAATTTCAGATAAATCTGATCTAATTTTTAAAGCTTGCTCAATAGAGTCAGCGCCTGTCACGACATCATCAACATAAATGTCTCTCCCAAGCACTTGTGACCCTTCAGGATAGGAGTCAGCAGTCTCCTCCGCTATCTGTGCTATTGTGCGCAAAGCTTGATACGGAGCCGATTTCACACCATAAGTTACCGTCCGCAAACGATAGTCTTTAACTGGGCCGTCAGTCGAAGGTCGCCACAATATCCGCTGATACTCAGCGTCCTCGTTTGGCACGAGGATTTGACGATACATGGCCTTTATGTCACCCGTAAAGACTATTTTATGCCATCGAAACCTAGTAAGGACATCAAAAATATTAGTTTGTAACTTAGGTCCAGCTAGTAGTGTATCATTAAGCGAAATCCCATTGCTGTCACGACAACTTGCGTCAAAAACGGCTCTCAGAGGTGTACTGACAGATTCGGGGCGCAAAATACCATGATGTGGGATGTAATTAAAATTCCCGACACTAGAGACAGGCGGCGCAACCTGCTCCATATGACCACTGACCTCATACTCTTCCATAAAGGAGGCATAAGCTTTACGAAAATCCGCATGCTTTGTAAGCTTGCGTTCCAACGAAAAAAATCTCCGCATTGCAATTTCACGAGTGTGCGAAAAGGTAGGCTTGTTCGAAGGATCGACGAAAGGTAGAGGTACCTCGAACCGGCCTTCACTCGTGCGACAATAATTTGCACGGAAGTTATCTTCACATAGTTGATCCTCTTTCGACAAGATAGGTTTACTCGGACCACAAATACTTTCTAGTTCCCAGAACCTTTTAAGAGAATCATCCAACGACAGCGACAAGTTTGATTGTGAAGCATTCGACACGAAAAAACAATCTTTCCGACAATTAGTGAAAGATTGTGTACGAGAGGCATAACAGTCACCCATCAGAACCCATCCGAAAACAGTCTCCAAAGCCTTTGACTGCCCCTTCCGGCCCTCCTTCTTACCACTTAAAATGGAAGATGCAAAGATCTCTGCATTTAAGAGTAAATCTATTGGGCCCGGCTTCGCAAAGTCAGGGTCAGCGAGAGGTAGACCTTGAATGTGATGCCATTCCGATGTATTGACTCTATAGTATGGTTGCTCCGGACAGATAACCGGAAGCACTGACGCTTGGAAGTCAAAATTAACCATTTCTGATCCAATAGGTTTAACAGAGCATGATAACATACCCTTAGGTGCAACTTCAGATAGTCCAATTCCAGTAATTGGCTCGCTAGTATCATCTACCTGTAAACCTAATCTTCGAGCACAGTCATGGGAAATAAAATTGACACCACTAGCACCGTCCAAAAGAGCACGAGCTATTTGATAATTACCTGAACTATCCCGAACAGCTACCCGAGCAGTAGCAAATAAAACTAATCCATTACTTTGGACCGACGTCAAAGTCACTTTGCTATTTAAACCGCTCACCGTTGGCTGAGGTGCTGGTTCAGCCTCTGGCGAAGCCGGTTCCTTTTTTCAAAGTGTAATAGAGTGTTGTGGGAACAACCGCATATACTGCACCGACAATCCGATCGACATTGTTTAACTTTATGAGTTTTGGAGAAACAACAAACACACAAGCCCTTGTTTTTCACCACCTTAAACCGCTCCGAAGTGTCTAAAACCTTAAACTTCTTACAATTTTCTAAATTATGCAGTTCAGTACAGAAAACACATATATTTTGTTGTGTGGCAACTAGTGTTACCTTGCCTTTACCTTTATTGGCACTTGCTACGGGCTTAACCTCCGTTACTTCCAGAGCGCGGACTTGTTTTTCAACAAACTCTTGTAGTGATTCAAACTTTGGAATTTCATTGGAATTGAACTCGAGGAGGAAGGCCTCCCGAGTCGCCTTGTCTAATTTTCCCCACAACAGATGAAATAACATAAAGTTTTTATCGGGTAAGTCGAACCTTTCTAACACTTGTAATGTTTCTCTAAAAACACGATGTGTGATGTGTAAGCATACCTAATTAGATTAAGTAGGCTAGATGCTTTATATATGGAAACTGTATTACTCATAATGATCAGCTTATTCTATCTGTATTCTAATCGACATTACATATTGATGCCTTGGAGAGTCAACATGTGTTTCATTTATTAAACTCTACTACATCCCTACCGAATAGAACATGCACCAATAGCTTCGACCAATACATGGCGACCTTGCCAAAGCGTGTCAGCGTGTTGAGGAACTACGACCACTAAGGCTTCTCTGCAGCATTTCGTCGGTTTGCTATTTTCAAGATGGGGAAAACTGTGTCTAGAGTGGAGAAGGAAGAGGTCATCATAGCTCAGGCCGGTCAGGGCAATAGCGCCAGGACGAGTCAGGACATCAGCCACGCGGATGGGCAATCATACATAACGATGGCTATGGGAGTGATGATCACCGTTATCTTCGTCTATCTCGTCTGGAAAAGGATCCACAAGTGTCTGACGCAGAAGATCGAGCGCCAGGCGGCTGCTATGGTGATGCGCAGGCGTGCGTCCGTCTAAGGTGGCGGGCAGCGGCTGTCGTGGGGATTCCTGGAGCGCTGCGGATCGGCAAAGCAGTGTGAGTGTCCTACCACGAACTAAGTGACAAAGACTTTCATCGGACTACCGGAAAAATCATGTAAGTGTAGTGAAGTGACAAAGACTTTCATCGGCCTGCCGGGAAATCATGTAAGTGTAGTGAATTATTTTCCTATGGACTGTAGACCTTATCGTGTGGCGTTATATTAGCTTAAGGCTCGTTATAGTTATGCCAGATGTTTTAGAATTTTATAAGCGCATTAATTATTTTAAGGAATATTTGCTTAAGCTTGGGCCAGTTAGAAGAAGCGAGAAGTTAGGGCAGGAAAAATTTTCGGAAGCAAAGTCGGTTTATAACGAGTATAATGCCTATTTAGAGATTTATATTTCAAAGGTAGAAAAGGGGGAAGTGCCCCTCGACAATAAGGTACAACAGTATATTGCGGAAGTCGAAAGAGCATATGCTAAAATATTGCAACTGTTCGGGGAATCGCAACAATTAATTAATTCAAACATGGGTTCCAAATCGAATTTCGACTTGAAGACGGCAGTCTCTCTTTTGCCCGTCATGGATGATACTGAAAAGGTTTCTTTGCAATTAATCGACGCCATAGAGTTGTATGGGACAATGATAGTCGAAGCTGACATCCCGGTGTTGATAAATTTCGTTTTGAAAACACGTTTGTCTTACAATGCAAAACTGCGGTTAACAGGTACCTATACCACAGTAGCGAGTTTAATTGCAGATATGAAACTTCATCTGCTAACTCGGAGGTCGGATACCGCTTTGCAGAAACAGTTGCAGACGGCTAGGCAGGCGGGAAAGAGTATAGAGCAGTTCGGTAGAGATTTAGAGGATATTTTTGTCAAGCTGACAATTTCACAAGCCAATGGTGATTCGAGTGCTTACAGTGTTCTAAAACCCCTTAATGAAAGGCAGGCTATTCACAGGTTTACCAGTGGTTTGCGAAATGACCGGTTAAGTACGGTAATATCGGCTCGCAATTACACGTCTCTTAAAGACGCAATACAGGGTGCTAAGGATGAAGAGATTGCGATGACACCAACACCCTCAGAGCAGGTGTTCGCGGTGCGCGGTAGGGGTGCAAGAGCCCAAATAGCTTCGGGTCGTGGAAATGTATATTTCAACAGTAGGGTAGGTGCGGCGAGACACCCGCAGTACGAGTACAGGAAAACCGAAGGACGCGCTTCCTACTTGCCCAGAGGCAGAGGCGGTGGCGCTTTCAGGGGTGGTTTACGCGGCCATGGATATCGTAAGAGCTACGGGCATAATGGTAACGGTTTCGGACCCCGTAAGCCCCATAATAAGCAGTACGTAAACACGGCTCGTGAGTGCAATGACACGAACGAGTCACCAGCCAGATCGTCTGATCTCCAGTTTTTTCGTAACTAACACCTTACCTTATATTATGGCCTTCGGTAACGTGAATTCAGTTCAGCTTCACGTAAATGGAAAGTCGTTGACATGGCTATTGGACACCGGAGCGTCATTGAGTGCAGTCAAATATGGTTCGATAAGACCAACAGCTCCGATGATTCACCCACACACAACAAACGTAAATGGGCTAGGCGGTGTAATTACATCTGTTGGTTACAGCTATCTCGATTTATTTTATGAGACAAATGAATCATTTAGTCACAAATTTCATGTTTTTGAAAATTTACCGGTTGACGCGGACGGGATCCTGGGTCAGGATTTCTTAAAAAAATATAGAGGCAATATAGATTTTGAAACGGACGTTTTGAAATTGAAAAACGGTAACCGCACATCCTTTATACCGGTACGCGTTTACTCTACACATAGCAGTAACGAACAATCATTCATTGAGTTACCTTCGCGAAGTGAAATTTTTGTAAAAGTTCCCATTAATGTCGCGGGAGATTTTGTTGTTTATGCCAGCGAAGTATGCGAGGGTATTTTCATAGCAAATTCTTTGTCTAGAAGTACGGATGGTAATTTGACTGTTAAACTATTGAACACGCGAGAGCAGGTTGTGAGGATTAAGTGTGTTACTCCCGAAATTAGGCGACTGGAGGAATTTGACGTTCTTAGTTTTGATGAATGTCCAAATAACGCCGAAAGAGTGAAACTGTTGCTTTCTTTGTTAAAATTGAATTATTTAAATTCGGAAGAAAACGCCAGCATCTCAAGTATTTGCGCTAAGTTTGCCGATATTTTTCACCTACCAGGTGATAAGCTGAATACCATGAACCTTTACGAACAAAAAATCCATTTAAAGCCTAATGAATCTCCAGTTTACAGTAAGCCATACAGATTGCCTCACTCTCAAAAAGCGGAAATTAAAAAACAAATCGATCAAATGTTACGAGATGACATAATCGAAGAGTCCTATTCGGAATGGGCTAGTCCTTTGTTAATAGTACCTAAAAAAGCAGATTCCAGCGGGGAAAAGAAATGGAGGGTCGTAATTGACTACAGAAAAGTTAACGAGCGTATAGAGAATGACAAATTTCCATTACCGAATATTACCGAGATATTGGATTCACTGTCTGGTGCAATTTATTTCAGCACCTTGGACCTTAATCAAGGATACTATCAAGTAAAACTCGACCCTAAGAGTAGGCAATACACGGCATTTTTGGCTGATAAGCACTACCAAATGAAGCGCCTCCCAATGGGTCTAAAAACGAGTGCTAGTGCGTTTAGCAGAGCGATGACAGTTGCAATGACGGGTTTGAATTACTTACAATGTATCGTTTACCTTGACGATATTATCGTCATGGGACGAAATCTTCAGGAGCATAGCAAAAATTTAATAGACGTATTTTCGAGGCTGAGGAAAGTCAACTTTAAACTTAACCCACTAAAATGTACGTTTCTAAAAAGGAAATTTTATATTTAGGCCATTTAGTTACGTCAGATGGAATCAAACCAGATCCAAGCAAAATTTTAGCGATTAAAAATTATCCAACTCCAAAAAATGAAGATGAAGCTAGAAGGTTCGTAGCGTTTGCGAACTATTACAGAAAATTTATTCCGAAGTTTGCCGAAATAGCTCAGCCAATAAATAATTTATTTAAAAAAAACGTAGACTTTGTATGGACTAATGAATGTTCAGATGCATTTAATACCCTAAAAACAGCAATGAGTAACCCACCATTGCTACAATATCCTAACTTTTCAGAAGATAACGAGTTTAGAATACACACCGATGCGTCAGGGATAGCGATAGGCTGCGTTTTATCAAACGGAGATGGTTTACCTGTTGCTTACGCCAGTAGACCCCTGAACAAAGCGGAGAAAAATTATCCCACCATTGAGAAAGAGCTTTTAGCTATTTTGTGGGGAATAAAATATTTCAGACCTTATTTATTTGGACGACGTTTCAGAGTAATTACGGATCATAGGCCGTTAGTCTATTTATTTAACATGAAGGATCCCTCCAGCCGCCTAACCAAGTTCAAATTGTATTTACAGGAGTACGATTTTGTGGTAGAGTATTTGAAAGGTAAAGATAATGTGGCTGCAGACGCATTATCAAGGGTTGAGATAACTAGTGAACAGCTGAAAGACATGAGTGAAAGAGTTATGTTCGTAACAACACGTGGGCAAAAGAAGCGAATGGAAGAGAAAGAAAGGCAAAAAAATGCCGGCACTACGGATTTCCAAAACGGTTGGATTGATCACCCAAACGTGGCCGAAATTCTAAAAAAACCTAACAATTCAACACAATTAAGTTTTAATTCAGAAGAGTATCGCAAGTGTGCGAAAATGAATGATTGTATTTATAGCAGAAACAATACGTTTGTATATACACCCTCATTGTCACTTATTAGCGTTGCACCAGTATCCCTATCATGTATGAAACGAGCTTTCTTCATGAGGGAATTGGAAGCTTTCTGCAATATTATAAACATTAACGAAATATGCGTTATTAAAAACAAAGACAATGAAAAGATTATCAAAGAGCTAGCTCAACATATAAAAAATATAAGTAAGTGGTCCGGGCCACGACTATGTATTATAAAGGGTGCAAAAGAAGTAAAGAATAAAGATGACAGGCGAGTCATCATGAATGATTTTCATATCTTACCCACTAGCGGACACGCGGGTATGCGTAGGATGACGAATAATATAAAACGTCACTACTACTGGCCAAGCATGGAAAATGACATAAAAGCTTTTGTAAAAAAATGCGATAAATGCCAAAAGCAAAAATTCCATAAACACATAAAAGAACCGATGTCTATTACTACCACAGCCACATCGGCATGTGAAAAAGTGTATCTAGATCTAGTTGGCCCTTTAACTAAAGATAACAACGGGTATAGTTACATATTGACGATACAGTGCGAGCTCACTAAGTACGTATGGGCTTACCCATTACCCAATAAAGAGACCGAAACGGTCGCGCGAGCATTCGTTGAAGGTTTTATTTTACATTACGGCATCCCGCGCGAGATAGCAACAGACCGAGGTTCTGAATTTATTTCTTCAACTATGCGAAATACGTGTAAATTGTTAAAAATAAATCAGATACAATCCACGGCATATCACCATGAGAGTCTCGGTTCTTTGGAGAACTCTCATAAGGCCCTGGGAGCTTTCCTCAGAATCCAGACGGATAACCAGGCTCACGAATGGAGCAACTGGCTTCAATTCTGGTGCTTCAGTTATAACACGACTATGCATTCTGAAACTAAGTATACTCCCTTCGAATTAGTATTCGGAAAACTTTGTAATTTACCAACTAATATAACTAATAATAATATAGATCCTGTGTATAACTTCGATGATTATCCGATAGCTTTAAGGTATAGATTGCAAAAGGCTCAGGAAGACGCCAGAAATAATTTAATTATGTCAAAGCAGTTAAGAAAAGAAAGATATGATAAAACATGTAATCCAATTAAGTATAAAATAGGCGATTTATTATTAGTGAAAAAAGAAGGACGTGAAAAAATGGACCCAGTGTATTTAGGTCCATACTCTGTTATTGAAGACATGGATGTTAATGTAAAAGTTTCTATAGGAAATAAACAAAATGTAATCCATAAAAATAGAACTATTCCTTATTTTATGTAACGAGTTATGCTAGTAATAAGTTAGTCATAATCATTGACTCATCGGTGCACCAGGTGTGCGTCACATTTCATTATATTATTGTTATCGTAACCTAAGAGAGTAATCACCTCACCATAATTATGAGCGTGTCGTATTATACAATAACACATAAAAGTGATTGACCTGTATTTTTATTGTAGGTTAATTTGAAAGTTTGTTAAACATGATTTTTTGTGTAATATTTTTTTTTCTTTTCTAAAAAAAAAAAAAAAAAAAAAAATAGGGGGAAGGTGTGATGTGTAAGCATACCTAATTAGATTAAGTAGGCTAGATGCTTTATATATGGAAACTGTATTACTCATAATGATCAGCTTATTCTATCTGTATTCTAATCGACATTACATATTGATGCCTTGGAGAGTCAACATGTGTTTCATTTATTAAACTCTACTACATCCCTACCGAATAGAACATGCACCAATAGCTTCGACCAATACAGATGAACTTTTTCTAATTCAGTTGAAGACTTGGTCTTCACCTGTTCACAAAGTAAAATCTTTTCATAGTACCCAAAGGCAATTTGCCGTTTTCTATTGTAAAAATTGTTTAAAGCATTGTAAGCATCCATGTAACTGTTGTCCGAAATTGGGTAATTCTTAATCAAATCTAAAGCCTTACCTTGACACGATGTCATAAGATAATGCAGCTTTTCAATGTTCGAAATATTCCTTTTATGAATTAAGGAATCAAAGAGTTCCTTAAATGACAACCAATTGTGCAAGGAGCCATCAAATGGTTTCACAACAATTTTAGGTAACTTCGCTGAATTATTATCACTACTATCATGTTTGTCAACAGTTTCATGTTTGCTTGTAATGACAGGCTCAGCTTTCCTTAACCTTGTCAAGATTGACTTTACTTTTTGTTCAAAATCGACAGTAACCGAGAACTCCGTATTTACATCCTTTGTTTTCTTCATTATAGCCTTTTGGGCACGATGAAAGTCTTCAACTATTGGGTTTAAGTCGGCCGCGACATAACCCTCTAAATCTATACAATCAAAGATTAACTCTAACCGCATAACCGCGTAATTGCGTTCAACCCTATCCATGTCAACGTCTCTATTGCTCACATCAATGTCCGACATTTTTCACGTAATAATCACTGTTGATTTATCGAAAAACGAGAACGAAAATATAAATAAACAGTTTACGTTACTCAATAAAATTAACTTGTTGACTTTGACAATGACAGATGAGATGACAACCGAATTGTTGCCATACACCAAAGCATAGACTAAGACCGAACGAGATGAGCGGATTGAACGAACTGTCACACTGCTACCAACCTAAATTCTACTATAAAAGTCACACTTCCGGTCAGCCATTAACCGAATCGAGAATTAAAAGTTTTACCCACCAATTTATTAGAAAAATATTACGACACGACAAATTTGATATTTTACTAAAAATAGGTAACTTTTCAACGGATCCGGTTCGAAGGACCAAATGTTTAATGATGAACTAATTGAGCGGACTGTAATTTAATAAAATATCTTTAAGACGAAATTGACAAAGATAATTCGAAATTTAATGCTTTAAACAAAAACTTACTGGGGAAAAAACAGTGCATATGTCACATACCTTTTAGCATGAGGTTCCAGTGGGTTGGTTTCAGCTCGCTTACCATCAGCCTTGGTATGCAAGGCGCACGTGCGGGCCCGGCTTACCGTCTCCTCGAGCCCAGAACTGTTCTTGGAGCAGAGCTTTCTTCCTGTCCACTTTGATAATGTGACTAGCACTGAGTTTAAACTTAATTTAACGACAATTGTTGGGAAAATGTGACTTTAACTATTTAATTAGCAATAAATGGCAATTTTAATGCAGCGACGCGTTCGCAAGTTAGATCGAGAGCGAAAAGAATGTGAGGTAATGGCTACCGGAAATGATTAGTGCCGGGCTAAACACACCGGAAGCTAAAGACAAAATAGTGTTGTTTCTTTAAAAAAACCGATATTCATACGAAAGTTGAACAAATGGATAGAAAAAATGTTGATACCGTAGACTTCTTTGATTAGGCTTTCAACTAAATATGAATTCTATTTATTCGTATTCGCACGGAGTCCTCATTACGAATTTCGTGCCGAGTAATTTGTGGAGTTTGTCTTTCTACCTTTATTAACGTTGCTATTGCAATACTAGGAGGTCTATTTAATAGTACGTTACGATACAAGTGCGAAAAAAAGGAAGTTCGAAACGAGTGGCGATAAATTAAAACACGGCAGAAGGGAGTCGTCTGTACTGATAAACGTCGTACGATACACGTGCGAATAGGAAATTCGTAACTCGTGTCGATTTAAAACACTCCCTTCGATTGTGTTTTAATTTATCGCCACTCGTTTCCAACTTCCTTTTTTCGCACTTGTATCGTTATGTACTATTTCAGTACACATGGTGCTTTTTTTACGCACTAGTGCGCGGTTCGTTTCTTGTCAGTTGCAATCTTCAGAGGGCCATCTGTACTGAAAAACGTCGTACGATACACGTGTATCGATTTATAACTTATAACACTCCATTCGGTAGTGTTCGTAATGTATAATGATGTATTATAATATTTTATTGGTCGTGACTTAAAAATATCTTTAATTAGATGGTGACTAATCTAAGCAAACGTTTATAGAGTTCCATACGAAAACAATAAGGAACCTTTTGAAGTGACTGTGCTGTACTGTAAACTAATTGAGTCCTATATGCCACTATATAACCTTTTCACAGTAAGCGCCCAAGTAACATCAAAGCCAAATAAAGCACTCTGTCAATAAGACACGGTTCTAAAATGGCATAGGATCCAAATAGATTCACCACAGAACTAGATTTAGATAGAAGAAACAAGTTCATCTATTTGTATGGCGGCCGAGCGTTGTTACTTTCCTGTGATTTTAAATATGTCTAACGCCCTTAGTGTTCATAATTTACGTGTTGTTGCAATTAAATATCACGTAATAAGGAATTTTTAATGGTTTTGTTGCTTTCAATTTACAAAAATTGACGCCCGAAAGCTGCAAGCTGCGATTAAAAACGGACAAGTCAGTGGACTTTACTGAGTTCATTTGACACGCTAAGTAGAAATGTTTGCTTGATCTATGGTATAAATGACATCTGTGAGATTCACCGTATGTAGTCAAGCTAAACATGAATAAAATGTTTGAATTGTGTTTGAATCCTACCGACTGCGCCATACAAGCTAAATCTGGCCAGAAATATTATGACTATTGTCAAGAGGATGCTGCTGATGTAGTAGGTGACAGTTCGGTTTAGTATGAAGAAAATAGTTCTAACGAAATTCCGCAAGATGGCGCGTACTCATATATTACTGCCGGCGTATCATGCTTCTAATTTTATCACTTGTCCACGTGGATAAGACAACTGTCACTCTCACACTGACATACTTGCCAAAGCGTGACGGATGCTTTATCCACGTGGATAAGTGATAAAATTGGAATCATAACACGCCTTCTAATTTATCACTTATCCACGTGGATAAGACGTCTGTCACGCTTTAGCAAGTATGTCAGTGTGAGAGTGACAGATGTCTTATCCACGTGGATAAGTGATAAAATTGGAAGCATGGTGGGCCGGCAGGTCAGGCTTTAGCTTGTATGGCGCAGCTGGTAAGATTCAAACACGCTCACTTTTTATGTGTATCGAGTATTCGAAATTAACATTTTGTGCGTGATTTTAAAACAAATTTTTCTATTATCTATTTTAGGACAACTGAATTTTATATTTAAATACATAATTTTACATAACATTTTTTTTTTTGTATTTCAAAAAGAGCGCTTACGAATAAGTATTTACTAGAAAATTGAAATATCGCTGAAATCCTAGGTTCATATCTCGGTGTCATTTATTTGTGTGATGGGCACAGATATTTGTTCCTGGGTCATGGATGTGTTCTATGTACATATATGTTTTAACTATATAGATATAAGTATTTTGTCGTCGCCTAGCACCCATATAGTACTAGATTTGCTAAGTTTGGGGCTGCGTTGATCTGTGTAAGGTGTTAAGGTGTCCTTCAATTGTTACACACATACATAAAATCACACCTGTTTTCCAGAGGGGTAGGGAGAGATCAAGGATTTCCATCCCTCAATATTTATTTATTTGTATGTAGTTAAAGTGTGTGTAACGTCTGTTCATATCAGTTTTCTTAGTATAACACGGCCACATGTTTTTTAACCCTTGTTTGTCACTGTTCACTAAAACTTGAACTATCCATTAATCATAGAAAATGGCGGCATTGTGCGCCGTGCTCAAAATTGTGAAAACCTATCCGCTGCCGACACGGCCGAACTAATAACGCGCCTCACACTTCGCAAATACCCGGTGGGGGTACGGACAGCCGGACAAAAAACAACTTAGAAATTGTTTTTTTTTTTTATATTTTGGTGGTTAGTTTCTTAAGGGCACTATAAGTAACACTTTGAAAAAAACTTTGTTCCCAATTCCTTTTGGTCACTATTAAAATAAGAATTGACTAGATCAAAATACCTTCAAAATATCGTTTTTTGGTTAATTTCTGTGCAAAAATGATTTTTTAATTAAATCTAACACAAGATAGCGCTTAATTTATAACTCCGTAATCTCCGTATTACAATGACATTGACGACAATGTAAACCACAAAGTTTAGTTACTGTATATTAGTAACGTTCTATAGCCCAGTAAAAATTCTTAACTCGTCGATTTCAATATTTCGTAAAAAGTCAGTGTAAACTTACTTAATGTAGATATGAAAATAGTCAAGTTACTTTTCCTGGTATGCGTACCATTTATAGTCCCGTTTATTATTTCTGTTCGATACAATGGCTGGGCTAAATTAAATGTTTTTTCTACTCAATACGAGTATATATTTTTTGTTCATTTAAAAAAGACGAAGACGACAAAAAGGTTGGTTCTAACTTGTTTAGTACCTTGACTAGATTAGTAATCGGTCTCTAATTTTTTACGGTTTTTTTACGGTTTCATAATTTATTAAAAAAAAAATTACAGCTATAATTTTAATTCCTAATAATCTAACCTAACGATTGACTGCAATTCGTTCATAAAGTTTTTAGCTTTCGTAACATTTAGACGTCATGCCAACCGACTATTTTAAAACGCTTCCTGATCCAAGTAATAGTCGAACCCTATCGCAGAATGCTTCGTAAAGCGATCACAGCTAACAAGTCTTCTCCGTGTCAAAAAAAACTTTTTTTTTCTTTTTTCTTCCAACCGTACCACCCAACTTGACGATGACGTTCGCAGATGTGTGCGTGCACCGTGCACACAGGGCCACTGACGTGCAACCGACGTGATATATTGAGAGTTGCCAAAAATCGCTACAGCGTTGTTCTGTCTGTATGTACCGGTTCTGATTATCATACGCGTAGCCTTCATTAAAAATGGGCGGCGTAGGCACAGAACCTAGGGCGGTGCTAAGAATTTCGCACGCAGTCGAGCGTATGGTAATAGGATCTGTTATTTCATTTATTGTTGTAGTCAATAATGTCAAGAACCTAACTACTTTTATGGCTTAGATGTTTGATTACTAAGTATCAGCGCCTGTTACAGGCATCTATTTGCTACAGTGACGGCTTATTATCGGGAATCAACATGCGGTCCGTATTGTTATTTTTTCACTGATGTGGTATAAAAAAAACAAATTTTTACTCGTGTAGTACGGTGTGGTAACTAGGGTTTCTGCTCGAGAGTCTCGAACTCGAGACTTCTCGAGACTTTCGGCTTCATTCGAGACGAGAAAAAAATGACAGGTACTCGAGACGTCTCGAGGCCCGAATGTAAAGTACGACCTGAAGTGAAATGCAACTTTTTACCTTCTGCCCGGTCTCATCGCGAGGCGGTGGGGACGGTGTCGAACGGCGGTCATAAATTATAACGAGATAAAGCGATCTAACCTCTCATTCCAACGTAAGCTGGCAGCGACTTTGGCTAGTTTTGACAGCCTCATGTTATTTAAAAGCAATTCGTCATTACAAAAAAGTCAGCGCGTTTATGTATCTTGGGTCATTGATAACCTGCGAAGAGTGCTATGGCTAACTTCGACAAGATTTGGAAGAACAGAGGAATCCGACGTCAAAATAAAGTGCGATTATTTCAATAATCTCGATATTTATGTACTTTTGGACTTGGACCCCGAAAAGTTTTGATGTGGCTAAGATTGACGCTATTGAGATGTGGTGCTGGCGAAGACTGCTACGAGTATAACTTGAAAAGCTAGAAGAACTAACAAACATCTCTATTTTGCAAGAACTGAATATCACCACACGGCTCTCTAAAATATGCCAAGAGCGACCCTCAGATTTTTCGGACACATTATGAGAGCACCAATGCATAATATGGCGAATTAATGGTAAACATTCTTGGGGTGGGGCTCGTAAGAGATGGTCTGACTGTGTGAAGAAATCGCGTGGCGACAGCGTATACTGTGCAGTCCACATGGCTTATGACCGCGTTCAATGGAGACACGCTACTTGTGGTCGCGAACCTCGGCAATGAGGAAACGAGGAAGAAGAAGAAGTTATTTTAAACGTTTAATTTCAATGACATTATGATTTAATACATGACATTTTAATTTACTTAACCCGTGCACAGGCGGGGAAGTTAAAGGATTAGGTATTATTTTCAAGACTATAATTGTAATTTTCTTGTAAAAATTTGATTTATGTTTATTTCAAATAAGATTTTTATTGCTCTTACGCATTTTTTATGATAGTGTGGTGCAATAAAAACTACTAATCATATTGTTGTTTATTGTTTTATCAAAATTTTACCATTTATAAAAAAGACTCGAGACTCGAGACGACTCGAGACTTTGGGCTCGAGATTTCTCGAAACTCGAGACTTCTAATAGGTCGAGAAATCAGAAACCCTAGTGGTAACCAATGAAGTTTCTTAGTTTCTTAGAGAGTAGACCTACCTACCTATCATGATTTCGATACATCAGTTTTGATCAAAGAACTATGTGGTTAATTTTTTTTATGGGATAGGAGGCAGACGAGCAGACAGGTCGCCTGATGGTAAGCGATCACTGCCACCCATGGACACGCGAAACACCATGATTATCATGGTGAAATATGTATATTTTCTCTTCATTTACTAAAATTTTGCAGCAACTACGCCCGTTTCATGGATATCACAGATAATTACGCAGAATGCCATAACTCTCTTGACATTAAAAACCAGGGAGAAAATAATATAGTATTCGTTTGGTTACTTGAAAATCTTTTCCTTCACCAAAAAAGCCCTAACGCCCCTTACATACAATCAATAAGTCGAAAGTATTAAATAATCCACCAGCATTAATATTCTAAAGTCGCGGTCGTCAAGTGCCGGGGGGATAGTTCTCCCCCCAGCGGAGGGGGGAGTGATGGCCGAAATCCAGTTTTTAGGCCTACGTTTTTAGCATTGCGTCCGTGCTCGGTCTCTGGAAAATTGTGTGTTTAAAACGTTGTGTGCGTGAGTGATGCTGTGTGGATGGATTGTGTTAGCCGATACTGTTATCACCTGTGGGGAAATAATGGAAATATTATTATCATTCTCCTTTATTCATTTATTTATCCTTTATTATTCAAAGCAAGAGTGAATAGGTGTCTCATAGGTAAGCGTGCTCCACCGTAGACTGCATCATCACTTACCATCAGGTGTGATCGTGGTCAAACGTATACTAAAAAAAAAATATTAGAAGCCTATAATGTGTGAGCAAAGGCCCTGCGATTTCCACTTATCCCGGTTAAGAACTATCTACACCCAGCCAGTCGCTGATATAGGTCGGTACACGTGCAGGCAGGCAGTTATGGTCGCGCGATAAATGATAAAACATCAGGCCGTCCCTATCGCACTATTTGTAAGTGCGATAGGGACGGCCCGATGTTTTATCATTTATCGCGCAACCATGGTTGCCCTGCAGGTCATCCCGCCATCTCCGCCTGGGCCTGCCAGATCCTCGCCCGTCCCGGCACCCATCATCATCCTCCTTGCGTTATTCCGGCATTTGTCACACAGCTCATGGGAACCTGGGGTCCGCTTTGACAACTAATCCCAAGATTTGGCGTAGGTACTAGTTTTTACGAAAGCTGCCATCTGACCTTCTAACCCGAATCGGCACCCATACCTTGGTTATTTATCATACCTTTGTATCATAAGTACGTCCCATTTCAGCTTCGCAGGGAAATATTATTAAATTAACTTATACAGTACCTAAAGACATCCGTCTTTAATTCATTTTTATACCGGGGAAAAAAGGGCTTGATAATGAATCATATTGACATAAGAGACTTTCGAATGGCAGACTTTCGAGTAACTAAAAGATATTCGAGTTACGTAAATCTCAGTTTATCTCAGAAATCATCAGCATCACACTTGAATTGTGCATTTGTACGTATGCGAATGCGATCAATATGCGAAATCCGAATCTGTGAAAATAAGATCCATAGTAGCCGTTGAATTATATACTAAATATTATATGGTAATTTACGCATTAGGTACCTACATGTGAAGACTGACGTAAAGAAATCGGATGACGAAGATCGGATATAGTGCGTAAATTGTCATATAAATCGTTCTACGATTACTACGAATCTTATTTTCACGAATTCGGATCGGACGTAGTGACCGCTCATAGAAACCGCTCTTAAACACAACGTTCTTTTCCACAAGTCTTCTAAAAACAACCATCTAACTTTTACACCAGCTAATACGATTTTATCAACGGCCAAGCAACGACTTAACCCTCCACTATCGCCGCAGACGCCAAAGGAAATACCCAATCTCGAAACTAGCAGCGAACGGACGTCATATCCGATCTCAAATTGCTAACCCTACTCTGTTATCTTAACAAATTGACGGCGAGCGAGACATACAAATTTTAGAATTTTGCCCCGCTTATAAGGGTAGCCCCCACCCCCTTATAGTGGTAAAAGGGGGAAAGATACGAAACTGACCGAGACCCTCGGCTCCGGGGACGCGTGTGTGTGTGTCTTTCGTTTGCGTTGTCCAAATAATAATAGTGTTTAGTTTGTCTGGGGTGAATATTTAAACTTGGATTGACGACGAATAGTTTTGTAATGGATTCATATGGGAATGAGTAATTTTGCTTCATATTTCTATTTAGACAGTTTAGTTTCAAATTAGAATGGATGAATGAGAGAAGTTTCAGTATGTTATGATTATTAAATATAAACAATTTTTAAGTGTATTAAGCTTCATGTTAAGTTATCTTGAATAATATTTATTTTTAAAACATGGTATAAGCATATTGATAATTTAATCATTGGCATTTTTTGCCTGTCTAATAATTTAAGAAATTAATAAAGAGGTCAAAATATGTCTCGAACTGGAATGTAAATACAAGGTCTTAAACAACCAGGCCTAAAGAATGAAAAAAGTACCTATATTATGATACAAGTGCAGAAAAGAGTAATCTTGAAACAAGTGACGTTAAAGTAAAAATGCAATCGACAATCGAAAGGAGCGTTTCAAATCGACGCGATGTACGAATTCTCTCTTCGCATTTGTCACTTTCTCTTGTGGCAAGATGTCCAAGCATGTTAGTAATGACATACTTCCCACACGTACCTACAACGAAATAACGAGTAATTCTTGTATATTTTTTATTTATTATTAAATATCAGCGATCTTGGAAACAGCTCTAACGATGTCGCTAAAATTTGTTATCTGGGGGTTCTCGGGGAGGAAAAATCGATCCAGCTAGTCTTAGGCCCCGGGAAATTTTAGTTTTCATGCGTTTTCCTTTCGCCTTATTAAACGTATGTAAATACGGTATATCAATGTATAATTTAAAATAGAATTCCGAGTGAAGCTAGGTCGCCTAGATTGAGTACATTAGGTACCTATTACATGTGACATTTTACTCAATGTGATCACTGATTAAATCTTTCGGTTTCCTCATAATACATGATATATAGAACAGTGTCAGAATGTCACCTTCTTTTAAATGAAACACGTACCGAACCCTCTACCACGGTCCACGAGTTTCCGACGATTTGGACGTTACTCGATACCGTAACGACAACGGTCGCGCGACCGTCGCCGTCGCGTCGCATCGTCGATAATTGATCGACGTCGCCCACCTAAGACACTTCTTAGCACCATAAACAAAACTGCAAGTTTACATTAAAAGTGAGAAAAATAAAAAATTGCGATGAGCCATCTTGGGATTAGTTATCAAAGCGGACCTCATGATTCCATGAGCCGTGAAGGATGATAATGATGGGCCATTTTAGGCGTCTGTACAAGTACAGTAAATAAATAAATAAGTATTGGGGACACCTTACACAGATCAACTTAGCCCCAAACTAAGCAAAGCTTGTACTATGGGTGCTCAGCAACGATACACATGCTTAAATAGATAAATACATACTTATATACATAAAAAACATCCATGACTCACGAACAAATATCTGTGCTCATCACACAAATAAATGCCCTTACCGGGATTCGAACCCAGGACCGCGGTTTAGCAGGCAGGGTCACTACCGACTCAGCCAGCTAGACCGGTCGTCAAAGTCACCGGCAATAACATCGCACAAAATGAAGGTCGCAAAAATATCGGACACAATCTAATTTCCAGAGCCATAAGCGCGTGTTGGATATTTATGCAGCCTTCTTTTTGTACGACGTTGTTGCCGGTGACTGTACCTTATACTTGACGTCTACACTTTCGAATAACGTGTTTTTAAAATAAAAACCCGTGGTACAGGGTCAGCATTCCCGGGATGCGCCAATAAGCAACAATGTTACATTCCTTGACGTTAGGAGCCTCATATCGAATGTGTTTATCCCACGCTGGGACCCTTGTTCTCTTCTACTTTGCTCCCGTATTCAAAGACACATAAACAAATAAGCCTGTATTCCTAAGATGGGTCAGAGCTCATAAAACTACTGAAGTTTTGGTGACACTCTTGGCGATTAAGGGGTTGAAAGAAAACTAATTGTGATATTGCACAAACAGGTTGCTCCTTCGCCCACGACATTCTATTTGTTGTGTAGGTACACAAATTTAATGGAATAAGAAATACTGGTGTAGATAAGTGGAGTCTTTGACTTGCAATAATCTTCCGAAATCCTGATCACCCTTAGCGACGACATCTCCATCAAATTGCTAATTGTTTTTACTTAATTTGTACTCATAATTTTAGAACAAAACTGGACTTAATCGCGTAAACACTTACATTTATATTTGGCCCGACGTTTCGAACATCACATTATGTTCGTGGTCACGGGTAGACTGGCGAGGAATTGCATCAACATCTTCTAGCCGCGCGAGTTTCTCGAACTACCCGCACTTGTTCTTGATTATTCACTTTTGCGCTAGGGTTGTCTGTTAATTTGTACTGGCTTATAAATGATTTTGTTTGTCATATTATGGCATACGATTAAATAAAATTAAATGAGGTCCAGTGTGGAACATTCCTGTTGTTTAGTACGGTCTTTCCACATTCGTCCGCTGAATTTAATATTCTATTTTACTCGGCGATAAGACCAAAGTATGTAATTTCTTGCCTCCCCAGGGGTGGTAATTTGAATACGCACTACCCTAGGGATGGGGTGGAATTTTACTTAAGGCCATTTTAGTTGTTCTTGCCTGTAGAAATTAGGGAAAGTTGTTTTTCGTGTATCGTGTATGCAATCGTTAAGGCATTATCTAAGTAACTAAAAATATATTACGTGGATTTTGTAGGTAGCCTAAGTTGTTGTAGCTAAAGTTATTAATACTTCTCATTTGTGTGTATTTTATATAGAACTAGCTTTTACCCGCGGCTGCGCTCGCGTTCAATTCGAAAATTGCGGAATGCTCTATAGAAATTTCGTCCCCCTATTTTAGGGAAGTGGGGGGTTAGAAAGTGACAAAAAGTAGTGTATGTCACTCTTCATCCTTTCAACTATCTCCACTTAAAAAATCACGTTCCCTTTGTCGCTCCGTTTTACCGTGAAAGACGGACAAACAAATAGACACACACACTTTCCCGTTTATAATATTAGTATGGATTATGTTATGAATTTCCTCCTAATGATAGCGATAAAAGTATCTGTCGTTTTCTTTTTACAAAAAGGATACACTTTTTTTACAATGTGAAAGTATGTTGAAAGCAGGGAGACTAGAGATCTAACTAATCTCCATAGGTGAAAGTATAAATATTATGTTATATTTAGTGCATAAGTGAGTGATTGTGAATTTGTATGTATTCGTCGATCCAAGTTTAATACCTACATCCTGAAGAACGAGGCGTATTCGAAGCACGCAGCTCTTCAAATAATGTAGATAATCTAATCTACTAATACTTGGACACAAAGTCGTTGCGCTGCTAGGCAACGAAGCCCACCGCGCATGCTCCGCACGACAGCGCGCCATGCGCCGACTCCAGCAGTCTATGTATTTGCTTGATAACAGCAACTGCCAACTTCACTGTCAGTTTTGTTTATCTCCAGGACTCTACATAGTTAATGTTTTTAGTTTCGTGTTGTGTTTTTATAATATTACTTTTGATTTATATAGGTTTTTTAAGCATCAATAGAAATCAAAAAATGTCACTCCCAGGTGGTATTATATCTTCCATCACCGACAACGACGATTCCTCCCAAAAGCTACAATGTTCTCTGTGCTCTGAACCCAAGTACTTCAAAAACCAACATGGGCTTAGAGTACACTTGGGTAAAAAACACAAAACGGACATCTCACACAATATAAATACTGACCATCCAGTTTCAATAGGTACATTAGGTCACCCAGTTACATACGACATTTCTGAAACTCTTAGCCGTCTAAAACATAGTGTCCGTGTCATTAAAAGAATCCCGAGAGGTGCGAGAGTATTGGTAGCACAAAGACTTACCTCTTTGCTACAAAATGCCGTGTCGGAAAACTCTTATCAGGCCTGGGAACAACTGCTCACCTTTCCCTACCGAAGCCTACATGTAACCGACCAGAACAAAACTACATCTCTCACTGCTAAAATTAAACATAATGTTCAACACCCACATTGTCTCGAAGATCTTCACAGGGTAGCTCTAAAGCACAACACATCTATATATAGAAACATTGAAAACAAAGTAGGAGAAGGCGACATCAGGGGAGCTGCTCGTCTTCTTTTTTCAACAGACTGTATTGCTTCTGACACCCAGGAAACTGTATCAGAATTAAAATCCAAGCACCCATTGCCCTTGACAAACCAAAACCTTCCCGATCCACCAGATTCATCAACACCTCCTCTCACTGCCTCTACAGATGAAGTTCTTAATGCAATAATGTCCTTCCAGAGCGGCTCAGCTGGCGGCCTGGATGGGTTGTCCCCACAGCACCTTAAGGACCTCCTCGCGCATAGCTCAGGCAACGACGGCGAGCAGCTCCTAAAGTCATTGACAGATCTGAGTAACCTTATGCTATCCGGGAATGTACACACTGAAGTTACGGGCACACTGTATGGTGCAAACCTGTGTGCGCTTCTGAAAAAGGACGGTGGCATCAGGCCGATTGCTGTGGGGACAACCTATCGCCGACTCGTTGCCAAAATCGGATGCGCGGCTGTTTCAACCCCCTTAGCCAATACTTCCAACCTACCCAATTAGGTTTTGGTTCGAAGGGGGTTGTGAAGCTGCAGTCCATGCACTCAGAACGTATATCACTCAAACATCCGGTAAGGTCGTTTTGAAAGTGGACGTCCGAAATGCCTTTAATAGCGTCGACAGAGCCAGCATACTAGAACAAACACGTGTAAAAGTACCACACATTTACAATTTTGTTTGGCAATGTTACAACAACGCTTCCAAATTACTTTTCAGAGAAAACCATATTTCGTCAGCCGTTGGTTGTCAACAGGGCGACCCGCTCGGCCCCGCACTTTTTAGCCTAGCAATTCACCCGATTATTCTAAAATTAAATTCAAATTTCAATGTGTGGTACTTAGACGATGGCACCCTAGGAGGTGATGTGAGCGAAGTTCTTGAGGATCTTCGCGTTCTCATTGAGGAATTCCGCGGTATTGGACTAGAACTGAACTTTTCCAAATGTGAACTTTTCTTTTCCGATACATGCCCAGACAAAGATCTCGTAACGACTAAATTCCGTTGTCTTGCCCCTAATATTAAAGTTACAGAGAAAAGCTCACTTCACCTCTTAGGCGCACCTGTATTAGACGACTCATATTCAAATTTTTTAGAGACCAAAATTGAAAACCTAAACGAAGTTTCGGATCGTCTGACTAAAATTAATGCTCATGTAGCATATACTGTTATTCGTTACTGCCTTTTTGTCCCAAAATTTACTTACGTTCTAAGGTGCAGCCACTTTTGGAAATTTCCCACCCTTTTAGAAAATATTGACAAAATTATTCAAAATCTCCTAATTACAGTTATCAATATAAAATTGGACGACCGCTCATGGACTCAGGCTTCCCTGCCAATAAGGCATGGCGGTCTGGGTATAAGAAAAGTGTCCAGCGTTTCGCTACCTGCATATCTGTCCTCTATCCATAGCTCACAAGAATTGGTCGCTAAAATTTTAAAGTCCCCAACAGACCAATTAAACTTGCCGGTAAAATCAGAGGCCAGATATGCATGGAGCAACGCCTGCCCAAACGGAGACCTGCCCGAATATCCCAATTCACAGCGACATTGGGACGAGCCGCTTTGTAGGCTGGTACGGAATAACCTGTATCAAACGGCAACCAGCCTTCAAGAGCGTGCTCGTCTCCTTGCCGCTTTCGAGTGGGAGTCTGGGCAGTGGCTTCAGGCTCTGCCGTCCGTGGCAATTGGTACCTTTTTGGACGACTCCACTTTCCGCATCTCGGTCGCTCTCCGCCTGGGAGTGAATTGTGTTACCCCGCATCGCTGTCGCTGTGGTGACCCAGTTGATCAGCTGGGCCACCATGGCTTATCCTGCGGCAGAAGCGCAGGACGCGCTTCCCGCCATGCGAGCCTCAACGACGTCATCCGTCGGGCCTTAGCCAGTGCGGGAGTACCGGCCGTATTAGAACCGACCGGTCTCACTCGCGATGACGGAAAGAGGCCCGACGGCATGACGCTCGTGCCATGGAAGATGGGACAGCCCTTAGTTTGGGATGCCACTTGTGCAGATACTCTGGCGCTGTCCCATCTCCATCGCACCGCTTTAAAGGCTGGCTCGGCGGCCAATTCGGCCGAACTCCTCAAGCGGCGCAAGTATGCAACCATTAATAGTGGTTGCATATTTGAGCCGTTTGGGGTTGAGACCCTGGGGCCCTGGGGGGAAGGCGCCCACAGGGTCTTCAAAGAACGCAGCCGCAAGCTTGTGGAACTGACACGTGACCAGAAGGCTGGGTCATATCTGGCACAGCGGATCAGCATTGCCATACAACGTGGCAATGCTGCCAGCCTTCTGGGCACGTTGCCAGTGGACGGCGATTTAGGGCAAGTCTTTTATTTATAGTTTATTTATAAGTTTAGATTTTAGTTTTAGTTTGTAGTTTTATTTAAGGACCTATTTTATTTTTTTATTATTATGTATTTGTAATGTAATTTTATATTATGAAATAAAGATATTATCCATAGTATCCTTTTGTACCCTTATTTAGGTATATTGAGATAACGTAAATTTTTGCCTAAATTCCAAAACTACAATTTGAATGAAATTAAATTATCCTAATATATTCTCTTAATAACTTGTTAATACATTTAATCTCATTATCTCCATACAAACCCTTTAAAACTCATACAAACTTTGATTAAATACCTAAAGCTCAAAACCGCCCGCTGCGCCACCCCGCCCACAAGACGGACTTATTGGACATTTCACCCCGTTTCTACCACACCCTCGTATCTCACCCCTCCCCTGCATTCTAAACTCAACCTTAGACATTAACACATAGTCGATTTCTCCTTGAAACGTCACATGAAGATAGGAGATGAATTAAAAAAAATAACATATTTCCACGACGTATTCCTTCCAAGTCCTATCTCACCCCAAAGTCGAATTATAACGTCATCCTCATTATTTACTAAATAAGGTTTGTTTTTAAATGCAGAAGTAAAAAAGATAGGTGGTAAGTTAAACATGGCCACCTATTTGAAGTAGAATCGTGACTCGCTTAGCAATTTAGATATTATACAAGTTGGTACCGACAATTTCATTTTAAATAGATTTGATTTCATTAATACAGCGGCGTATACATTTGGATTCAGCCTGTTCTGTTTAGTTTGGTATATTGAAGCATTTCGTATTTTGGTTTAAGAATCAATATTCGATAACTTTGGTATTTACTTACTGATAAGTGATAACTATCAGGCTGCAATAGTTACTCGAATATTTTGGTATCAATGTCAGTGCATAAATAGTTTGAGTAAGTTGATAATGTGTATACTTCAGAAGGAAACAACTTATGTACTTAGAAAGTACTTATAAGAGATACTCTTTCAAGCGGTACGATTTTAAGTTTTTTTTTATAACAATAATTGTATCACTAATAAACAAAAGTATCTGCCTACTTATGTTAAAAAATATGACAGAATGATATATCCGTACTCCATACTAATATTATAAAAGCACTGGCTGAAATTTGGTACCAATATGTGGAAAAAAATGTTTTATTAGGGTTGGGGGCTGATATTTTTTTCATTCCAACCCCAACGTGTGATATATTGTTGGATAGGTATTTAAAAATGAATAAGAGTTTACTAAGATTTTTTTGATTATGTAATCCTAAAGGAAAAAAAAGTCTTCTAACTTTTGAACCATATGTTTAAAAAATATGAAAAAAATCACAAAAGTAGAACAAAAAGACTTTCGGAGCGATAGAAAATTTTTTGTATTTTTTGAAAATACAAAACTGATTTTTTTAGTGGAGATAGTTGAAGGGATGGAGAGTGACATAGGCTACCTTTTGGCTCCTTCTGACCCCCGACTTCCCGAAAATGGGGGGTGGACGTTTGTATGGAGTATTCTGCAATTTGCGAATTTAATGCGAGCGAAGCCTCGAGAAAAAGCTAGTTTATGTATAAACATTGAAAAGGGTTAAAATCTACACCAAAACATAGTAAGGCTCAACAATGCAATTAAACCAAAATGGCGACTAAATTCATTACAACGTCCTAATAGTGCCGCAAGTCGGCAGCAATTAAAACTTCTTGCCCGCGCTCACTTCACATACATAATTGGAAAAGTTGCGGCCCGATAAAGGTTCCTTGTGACAACCCGGCCCGACATCGTTGTTTAAATGAGTTTCAAACAAAATCTAGTAGATGGCCGTTTAGCTAAGAAGTGTCTAATTATGTGGAAGAAAAAAAAATTGGTAGTCTGTAAAGTCGGTTTACGGACGGTAGTTTGACGTGACAACGGAACGGGACAATGACGTCAACTTTTTCGTGCATGCAGCCCGTAGTAACGAGTTATTAGACGTTGTCACGTCAAGACAGACAACCAATTTTTGTTTCGTTGTAGTACCCATACATGCTGGAAAGATAAGTCAGGCCCTTGAGGGAAACTACCTTCAATCCTCGTGCTTGTTCATTTTACTTAAAGAAGACATTCATTTTATTAAAAGAAACAATACTACATTCAACGATTTTCTAAATTTCGCTATGGATATGGTGTAAATTGATAGTAAAATAAAGTAAATCATTTGTTTTTAAGACCAAATGTTTATTAGAGAATTTTTATCCTGAATAATAATGCTATCGATTAGCGTAATAAAACAGCGAGTGTTTATGGAGGCCCCTCTTCAGGCGTATAGGAGTTCACGCGACGGCTAGACTCCGCAAACTGAACGCGCCGCTCGCCGCTCCGCCCGCTGCGCGCGGGCTGATAGGACGGGGGAGGGGGGCGCAGAGCAGTCTGCTGCTGTAGTTGTTGTGTAGAGTTCTGGTAGCGCGGCTGTGTCGACCGATGGAGGTAAGCACACTGCACTCACTGTGTCCACACGATTGTCAAAACACATTTTCCGCTTCACATTAGGTATTACCGGTTTCCATGCTGGTGGCAACATCCAGCCTCCGTCCCGATTGAAATTAGGGCGGCGTCCGATTTCAATGGCCTCGAGAACTTTGCGTGGTACAAAACATTTCTCCCGTACCAACAACCTTGCTCTATCGAAGCGTATAAAATGGGACGCGCCGGTATCGTACGCGTGCTCTGCCACTGCGGAATTCCTGGTGTCCATGTTCTTCACGCTTCGTATGTGTTCCGACAACCTCGCGGAGACATTCCTTCCAGTCTCGCCGACATACGCTCTACCACAGTCACAAGGTATCTCGTATACCCCCGGGCTACCCAGTGGGTCCTTATCTTTAGGAGAGCGCAGCACCTGCCTTACCTTTGTGTGGGGGCGGAAAATTGTCCTCATGCTAAACCTACGGCGTAATAGGCGTCCAATGGTATCCGTTACTCCTTTAATGAAAGGCAAGAAAACAGGCGCTCTCTCGACCGTATGTGTTCGCCGTAACGTGCTCGCACTTGCCGCCCGCTGACTCTGTCTCCAACTGTACCCATTCTTCTCTAACACCTGCCTTACATGCTGCAGCTCGCCTTGCACGTACTGCGGGTCACAGAGCCGTAAAGCCCTGTTGATGAGAGCGCGTGGCACCGAAGACAAATGCGCAGGGTGATGGTGCGAGTCAGCTTGCAGGTACCTGTCGGTGTGTGTAGCCTTTCTATGCACCTTATGAGTCAAAAGGCCACGTTCGTCCCGCTGCACTAAGACATCCAGAAAAGACATTAGTAAATAAGAGTGTTTATTTTATTTTAGTTAGTTCGAGTCCCGTCCAGACTGAGGCAAGCGAGTTTTAGAAAATCTTTAAATGCAGTTTTATTTCTTTTTAAAAATAAATAAATTTCTTCTTTAAAGCAAAATGAGCCAGCTTAAAGATTTAAGGTAGTTTCCCTCCAGGGCCCGACTTCCTTCCATCCGTATAGATAGTTTATCAAACACATGAAACGATTTATTTCGTTCACGCAATCATCTCAGCAGTGCTTAGATTTTTTTAATACATATAATCTCACATACATAATTGGAAAATGTATGGTCCTATAAAGGTTCCTTGTGACAACCAGTCTGACATCGTCGTTTAAATGTGTTTCAAACAAGATAATAGATGGCCGTTCAGATTAGTGACTTAAAAATTTGCACTGGTCTTAGAAAAGAGTACCTACATAATTCATTTATTTTCGATGTCTGCTATATAGATAGATGATTATAAAAACAAAACATGTCAAACGCTTCATGCAATTCTTTGAGACAATCGATTCGGATACGGTTGTTTAAATGAATTTACCTACTACTTATTTATTTTTTGCACTAAATTGGCTTTTTCAGACTTTTGTACATAATTCTCGTAAACACAGACATCTTCAAAACACAAACGATATAAAATACCTACCTATCATCTAATTACAGCCCTCCCAAATTTAATCAAAATTAATTTCCCCTCGTTAAACTACGGGTCAAAACTAGCAAATTAATTATACAACCCGTCAAAACAGCGTACAAAGTTTGGACGCTCTGAGACACAAAGGGTGCCCTTAATTTTAGGGCAGTCCACCCTTATCGCGAAGTAATCTGCCCCCCTCCATCGATCTTAAGTAGGGTGACTTGACCCCAAAAGGGGGAGGGATGAAAGAAGATCGCGGGGGTGTTTGCCGTTGTTAAGAGTGGAAGGGTTAGTTTTGGCGATGGCGGCTTGTTTTGAGATTAGACCTTTGTGTACTTACCTGTTTATTTGAATCAAAGATCTTTTCTTCTTTTTCTACTCCAGATTATGGTTAGAATTTTTGTGTTCCGAAATTAATGTATAGGTTTTATGTAAACTGTAGAGACATACTATGACCTACTTGTTATGTTTGTAGACTGTCGTTAGTAGGTGTATTTATGTGTACTTATTTAATAAAAAAGATAAGTTGTTTCGGTTATAGGTGCTTACTTCTCACCTGCCATAAAATTGCCCTATTTATTCTTTATAAACGTTCACTGCCAATGAAGTTGAATAAGAGTGACTATAATATTAAATGAAAACTTACATTACAGATCAGTGAGGATAATTAAACAAAATGTAGTTACAAACCGGTTTTATTCTATAGACTTTTTTATAGTTTTTTTTGTAGGACACACGAAACGATTTTTTCAGTACAGATGGTGTTTTTTTACGCACTAGTGCGAGAAGTGGTTCATTATATGCCAGGTCGAAACTTCGGATGGCCGTCTGTACTGAAAAACGTCGTACGATACTCGTGCGAAAAGGAAATTCGTAACTCGTGTTGATTTAAAATACTCCCTTCGGTCGTGTTTTAATTTATCGCCCCTCGTTTCGAACTTCCTTTTTTACGCACTTGTATCGTAATGTACTATTTTTTTCAGTAAAAACCTGGAGCAAAAGCTGTCTTTGTTTGGAACAAATATTTGTCTAGTAAGTAGGTACTACATATATTCACATCCGACCATCTTACTAAGGGTATGATACAACAGAGACATTGCGAAACTAAATGATAATACTATCTCCACACTATTATTACCACGCACAAAGCACCTTACATACTAAACAAAAAAGATTACTATCATATTAAACCCTACTCCTTACAAAACAGGGGCGTATCCAGCGGAGAGTCAGTTACGTCTCTTAGAAATAAATGGAAGCTAGGTTTAGTTTTAAGACAATGCCTATGAATGGTGGTCTCAGACAAAGGTGGTCCGATACATAATTAAAGTACATACATTCTTGGAGGCCGCGGCACTGCGATGAGATTGTATGGGGAGGGAATTAGAGTTGTGTCGTTTTGTGTGTTAGGACCTTAAGAATAGATCGTTTCTCTATTTACCTACTAGTATACAATACGGCTAGTTTATTGTTGAGTTTACAATTACAAATATTAATTGAAGAAACGTACTCATAAAAACTATAGTTTATATTGAATCTAAGGATAAATAATTTTGACGATGGATGATTTGGAGTTAGAACTCTTGAGAGTTTTTGAATGAATTAGTTCCGTAGGTAAATAACTTACATAAAAAATCATATTATAAAATAAATTGCTTTCTGTCGTTTACATTTATTTTCACCACACCAACTGGTAAAGACTTTCTTGCTGTTCGAAAACAGATAGCAAAATTGCATTTTATCCACAAGGGGGCAAAGTAATTTCATACAAATTTTAACTCGATGTCTTAATCTGGCTTCTAGATTTTACCTATAAATGATGATTTTGAATCATAAATACATATTGAATAAATTGATGAATTTGACTAATTTTGATGGTTTATAGTCAGTATTTTGTCTGTGTTGGTGTGGTGAAAAATTTTGTGTTTCACTCGGTGGCAAAATTTGTTTAGCCTTCGTGCCTTGATACCCTCGCAACGCTCAAGATTCCGCTTTTTGAACCACTCACTACGCTCGCGGTTCAATATTGGAATCTTTCGCTTGCTCAGGTATCAATATTGGCACGTGCGGTTAAACAACCACTTTTCCCCCTTGTAAAACAAATAACTATTTTTATTCTCATGCATTGGCATTGTAACTAAAATGATATAAATCTAGGGTTACAAAAAAACGGTTTTTTTTCTGGCTTGAAAAAAAACATGAAAAAAAACCTTGAAAAAAAAACAGTTTTTTTTCTGGAGTATGTTTTTTTTCTAAAGTACGAAATCTCAAAATTTGCAAAGCAATTAATACTTTTATACGGTTTTTTAGACTTAATGTCAACCATTAAACGAATTTAATCAAATAACTTTAATTTCTGGTCTTATAAAAGTAACATTTACGAAATCTGTAGTTGGTAGTTATCACTATTTACTGTTAGCAACACCACCGCCTCTCCACGCCGCACTGCACGCAGCATCGGGGATTCCCCAATAAACGTTTGTATACTGAATGTTCATCGAATTAAAATGTATGTTTTGTTATTGAAACAAGTTGCAAGTCACGAAAAACCGGTATTGTCGAATTATTTGTTCATCTGAAAAAAAACCATGGTGCTCGGTTTTTTTTCATGTTTTTTATTTCATAATTCTGAAAAAAAAAAACATTTGGTTTTTTTTCTATTTGCAACCCTATATAAATCTAAAATTATCTTTATAGTCGGGAAGATATTTTTATACTTAGTGATAAGTTCGATTATTATGGTAATCCCTGGATTGTTAGGCCTGTCTCTACCTTTCGCTACCAAGAACCCGACTGTCGGGCACACCGCTCGTAGAAGCGTAGCCGATTACATGGGTTTCCCCGTATGTAGCGAAAATGTCGTAGCGCCGCGTAGAGCCCGGTTTCGAAAGTGTTAACACGGTTATTTTTGACCAGACGATGTCAAAAACGTACGGTATCAAAAACTGGAAATAAAATTACCTATAATTAACTAGGTCCAATATTTAGTTATATACTTTGTTCAGCATTCAAATAAATTAAAACCTAGTAGAGACCTAGTAGAGATTTGTTTACAGAGTCAAGCATGTATTTTATAAACTTTTCCCCTCACTAGCTCGGAAACACGTGTTTTGTCCTTTAATACCAGCGGGTAAAAACGCATTTTATCCACTAGTGGGTAAAGTAATTTGACCTTGAATAAAGTCAAATTAACTGCTTTAAAATTGATAAAAGTAGGTGAATCTAGTAATAAAGATGATTTACCACCTGTGGAACTACTGGAAGTTATGATAAACGCATTTTTTGCATTGTAGTTTCCTCGCCATAGTGAGGGGAAAAGTTTTGTGTTACACTCGGTGCAAATGTATTTTACTTCTCGTGTGTTAAAAAACTCGCAAGTTCAGGATTCTATTCTCGAACCATTCGCTTCGCTCGTGGTTCAACTATAGAATCCTTTCACTTGCTCGTTTTTCAATTCCACACTCGGCGTTAAAATACAACTTTGCCCCCTTGTATAACAAATAACTATTTCAACACTAGCTGCTAATAACTGCTTTGCTTGACCACATATTGCTTACTAAATGAATTTCTAAGCCAACTATGAAATATTCTCGCAGCTGTGAGAGCAAGATAAATAATGCCAGCTATCGCCATCCAACTTTATAAATTACTTTCTCAGATAGCCTGGCTTGTTCTACAGTGAGCGCGTTTTCTGCATAAATTATAGTTCATTTTATCATTTTTGTTGGACAAAGGCACTGGTCCCGCCGCGAGCTAGTAAGCTATGAACTATCGGCAACGACTATCGGCTATATAACCTAACCACAAAATTAAAATTTTGAAAAAAACCCCGACTGCGACATAGTAGACCGATTTTCATGAAACATAGCTAAGAACGCTCCCGACTAACTCAGCTTTCAGATAAAAAAACTAAATCTAAATCGGTTCATCCGTTCGAGAGGTACGATGCCACAGACAGACACACACACAGACAGACAACCAAAAAAACAGACAGACAGACAGACAGAGACGGACGGACGGACGGACGGACGGACGGACGGACGGACGGACGGACAGACGGACAGACGGACAGACAGACAGACAGACCCGTCAAACTTATAACACCCCGTCGTTTTTGCGTCGGGGGTTAATAAAATCAAGCAACAATAACAAAATGCGTACATTATGGACTCGCCGTGGGCGGCGCAGCAACTATGGCCAACTTTCTGCCTTCCGCCACACGCGCCTTCCACTCGCGCCAATCCCGGCCTGACCCAAACTATCCGACTGTATACCTACTAGGTACAAAGTTGTGGTCCCGGACAGATATACGTACTTTATTATACCTCTAAGGGAAGCGGTGGTAGCTTAGCGGTAGGTACGTGCGACTTTCTTTCCAGAGGTCGCGGGTTTTAACCCCGGCTCGCACCAATGAATCTTTCGGAATTTATGCGCGAAAGGTCATTTGATATTTGCCAGTCGCTTTTCGGTGAAGGAAAACATCGTGGGGAAACCGGACTAATTCCAATAAGGTAGGCTAGCCTTCGTAAAAACTAGACTAAACTGCCTACGCCAAATCTTGGGATTAGTTGTCAAAGCGGACCCCAGGCTCCCATGAGCCGTGGCAAATGCCGGGATAACGCAAGGAGAATGATTATACCTCTAAGGGAATAAGGGACAATCGGTTGTCCAATTTCTCCATAACGGACATTAACATTTGATTGATATTATGGGAAATATTTTTGTGGGTTTTCCCTTATTCGTTCCCAAAGTAGTAGTTGTTCCGGCAATATTCTACGCTGATCCCACGACATGTGAACAGTAAGTGCGTTTTCGTGCGTGCGACGTCGAGCCAATATTCCATGTATTTACGCCGCCATCTCTGATTTTTTCCTTTGAAAACCTTCCGACTTCCGATATCGGATCGGATAATGTGAAAACGCACTAAGGCACTTATTCAAATGAAAAATTATTAAGTCACTCACAAAAACTGCGTATTAGTATATGTAGATTGACGCGAAATTACAGAAAAAATACAAAATAGTATTTTTATCGTGAGGAAAGCAGGTTTGACTTATTTATAATAATGTAAATCATATTATAAACTACAACTAGTGATAAACAGTCACCCTAAGCCTACCCATAACTATGAATACACAACAAAACTCATTACGCCAGAACTTTGTAAACGGCACGCCATTTTACCCTTATTTTCTTATTCTGCCGTAGCTCCAACTTTCAACTCATTTGCATAGGAAAGCAGATAGTGCTGATGTGCTGATATGGTCCGCGGCACGTACCTTTGTGGTTCTATAGTCTAGAAAGTTCCGGAAAGTTGTGGAAAGTTGCGGAGCCTGGTTCCGCTCGGAGCGGAACTTTTCTCCGCTTGGGTAATGTTGGCAAAAGCACGCTAGGTTTAACAATTACCTAAGCAGCAGTTCCGACTTTGTTTGTGTTTTTGAGGCGCGGTTGCATTTACTTTGGTATATAAGGATGTTCTGTTATATAATGCTGTTTTTCGAGTACAATGTTTTTGGGTTGAATATTGTAGGGCATTTGAATGATTACATTAAAAGCATCTAGCTCTAAGACATTAAAAAAAGATCTTACATTTTAGGCTCAATATTTAGTCCAATAAATAGGTACTGAGGAATTGACGATTTCTTATTTTGCCTATTATTAGGTATAATTTGCTGAACATACCTCTAGACCAAGGTTTGTCTAAGTACTTGTACCACCCGCTTATGTTTAAGTACTTAATTTTAAGAGTTAAACAAGCTGGTTTACTAAAATTGTTTTACGTTGAAACTAACTTCTATTTAGATCATTATCCCTACATACGTTCCTGTAAACCGCGTTTTTGAAACTCATTTGTGGAAAGAAATTCATATCAAAGTTCTCACAGCTTTAATTACAAAAATAATAATGGTAACCTCTTCTTAAATACCTACCTTATGTAGTAAACAACATGTTTTAGATAATTCATTACACAGCGTATCTAGTTCAAGATGCAACAAAGGTGAGATCAGGTGCTCGCTCCAGACACGTGACAAGAAGATTTAGGGAGCGCAGCTGGATTAACTACTCGTGTGTATTCGTTGGCCATATTAATGCGTTTTGAGGCCTCTTAGTCTAGTAGACTAATGTGTCTGCGTGATACTGATAACGATGTTGATGTTACTTATTTCCTCATTTACTTACTTTCAGAGGCGGCGTAAGGCGTGGGTGACATGGGCTCCCGCCCACGGCCTCGCAGTCCAAGGGACCTCGCGCCTCGAAAGCCCTGGACCTAAACACATGAAATATACCCACATATAATAACTCATCTATCAAATTATAAAAAAAAACTAGTAAGTAGATACTTACTAGCTTTAGTAGGCACTAGTATCAGGGGGCCTCGCAAACTGTATCTTGCCCAAATCAAATTTAGGTCTTACCCTGCCACTGCTTATTTTGTTGGCGCGATAACTCAAGATGAGTCTTGAGTCTTGTCGTACAACACGAGATCATGCCGCTTTGCTCGGTCCGGCATTTTGTCGCGCGAGATTTTGTTGTCTCGACATAGACCTGTCCTTATGTTATTAATACAATAAGAAATTGACGTGATCTATGCCGCGGCGAAATACTGTCGCACCAATCAAGTGCTAGCCCTGCAGGACAGCGAAAGGTGGCGTTACATCTTGTGGCATCTTTAACCTAGGGTCTAATCTAGGGCCTGTATAGACCAGTGGCCAATATCTAATGCTCCGTGTTGAACGATATGCATCTCATCTCTTTCGCACTAATATAGAAGAGCGGCGACAGAGTGTATTTTCCTTTACCACGAAGCATGAGCGATTGACCTGTCTGTTAGCCATGAATCTAACCCTAACAACTCTAAACTAAGTACTGGCGGGTGGTCTAGTGGTTAGGACGTTAGCCGCGTGAGCTGAAGGTTCGTTTCCCGGCTCGGCCACTTTGGTCTGGTCGTTTTGTGTTAGCAAGAATGATTTATCATCTAAGAATCGTCCGCAAGTTTTTAGCGCCATCTATTAAATACTATCGTAACTACACTGATGATGCCTACAAATTTTTTATCAAAATGTTACATGTGTACTATTGATGTTATATCATGATAATTAAAATAAAGAAATATGTTATTTGTCCTTATAAAAAATAAAAACACGCAAAAATATTTGGAAAAAATTTGACAAAACAGAGCCATCTAGTTTTAAGCCTAAAGGCCCACACATTTCAGGGGTACGCTTTTTTGTATGGGCTTTGTCCCGTATTAAATCGTCGTTGGTGTAAGATATCTATTTCTGCTTATAATATAACTATACTACTAACTTCGATAGAAAAAAAAATCAAACCCACGGCTATTTCACCCTATTTGTGAACATAACTGCATGTGCATATGCAAGTGCACTATTTACTTTGTTAAATTCGTCGCTTGCTGCGGTGTCCAATTGTTTGTTTTGCAAATTATGAATTTTGAAACGTTTGATGTGTGAATTTTCTGATGTGTAACGTAAGTTCGTAGCCAATGTGTTTAGGTATTCACTTATTTACTAATCGGTATTTTTACTAGGTACTTAAATGGTAAATACAAACCAACGTTCTAGTTGATATTTGCAAAAACGAGACTGCGATGTATTGAGGGCAAAGAAAAGATAGTATTTCTATTTATGTCGTTCTCGGTAGTAAAAATATGAATTATATAAAAACATGTCGTAATTTTTATGTTGTCATATCTAGATGCCAGATGAGTGTCCAGATAGACAGCCAAGTGCATATTCATTTATTTATAAAATAATTCATTTGTATTGTATTACACTGAATAAACACCTCCATCAACTTACCATGCTGCCACCAACGGTGCTGCCGAAAACCCCGTTAAGCTTAGTAAAAATAAAAAGCAATCAGTGTACGTGTAATATAGATCCTGTTATTTACGAAAAAGCATGCCTTAGTTCGTAAGGTCTTGCTATTTAAGATTAGATTTGTCAATATTGCGCATCATTATGAATGTCGCGTAAACTTGACATAAGGGTTCAAGTTCAAGTAGACGGCACGCGAACTCACATGGTGATTTTAAGGTACATTGTGGGACTTTCAATTTAGCTGGCTGATCCAATGACGCACTGTTATGAAGATAGCTTAAAAGATCTCGTACCGTCGTTAACTCCGTAAGAATGAAACATATTTACTAGCAATTATACTGAAAAATTCACGGTTGACAACGAAAGCTTTTATAACTCTTCCACTGCAGCCCTTTAATTTAAATTCCAACCGTTACGCATAAATTCGTTAATTCTCCTCGGGCAACGATCGCCTTCTTCCCATCTTAATTCAGGGCACTGACCCCCGGACCCTTTAGATTAATGTCCAGGGGCAAGACTCGCTAATACACAGAAATTAAGAACCCCCAGCATCTGTGACCCCCTGTCCCCTTACATCGCGTCATTCGCAAAGTCGCGCGGATTTGCCAAATCTAATCTTCAAATATTTGACAATGTGAGCCAAAGCAGGCGCCATCGTAAATGGCATGGTGTACAACTTGCAACCCCCTAAGTTTGCGACCCTCTAAGTTCGCAAATGGTCGTCTTTATTGCATTCTAAGGGTTAAACCTATTGTGTTGGGTATTGATTTAATTTTGACAATGGTACGACGCCATTTCGAATTTGTTATGTATTACTGCAGCATGACGCGAGTGTTTTTTTAGTGGATTTTTTTTTGTTTGTTTACTTATTTCATACAGTAGGTATTTGTATTCAATCCAGTAATTTATTTACGGCTTATAACTATTTCACTGAAATTAATTTCAGATGTATGTGAATATTTGATACCATTTCCTATCAAATCAAGCACACTTTCTGCAACTAAAATTTATATAACTAATAATTAAGCTTAGTTTTTAATTTAGAGCCTAATTGGCCATAATGAAGAACTTGTTATGGGAACAATGTTAAAATCGCGAAAAAAAAATTGGCTGTTCCATAGAAATGAGCGGCATCATGAATGTATCAAACAGCCAAATTCTTTTTGCGATTTCAGCATTGGTCCCATAATAAAAGTTGTTTATTATGATGAGGTCGTACAATGAAAACTGTATGAACACGGATATTTTTGGCAGTTCGTTAGGAATATTTAAGAAAAGTGTTTCTTCTTTACTGAATTAGATTTTAAAGTTATGCTCAGCTATTCTTGGTGTTATTTTATTTTTGTATTAGATTTTTTGCAGTTGTCATGTGACTATTCATAGTATTAAGTTTATAAAAAAGTATATTTACATATATGAAACTATAGGTCTATTGTATAAGAAATTCTAGCTTTTAGCATATTTACATACATGTTTTCTAAGACTGTTTGTTTCTCAATAAATTAAAAAAAAAAGCCCTCAGGACTCTCAATAGGCAAAGTTTGAAAGGTCCTTTTTATTTCACTCTGTATATTATTTTTCTCGTGTAAATATATGAGCCTTAAAAAGAATAGCGAATCATTAGTAATTGCAGTTCGTAGATACGCCTTACACATATATAGGTTATACATACATATACATGTATGGGAGCCTCGTCTGCCAACAAACCACAAAGTGGTTTGGCAGAACTTCAAATAAAAGAAATATTTATCTAAGAATCCTTTTCGTTCTTTCGCGATCGAAAGGTTTCATGACTAGTGTCGATTGAAACACATTTTATAAAAATTCTACTAAAAATGTCCACAAAAAACACTTCCACAATTTTTCAAATCAAGCATGTCTATGTAGACACTGGGTTAACCCTAAAATGCTTCAGTTTAGTGAGTCAACAAGCATCCTTGCGGATAGATCGATACGGGAAAGGCGGGAAAGTGTTATGAATGGCGCCATGGCGCCTGGCGCGGGAATGGCGCGCGGGGCGCGTGGGTTAGGGCTGCCTCTGTTTGTACATGTTATGTATGTAATTCCAAATTTATTTTACTTAACTATTGAGGGCATGGTCTTCTCTATTGCTATTAGCGACATATATGTTTCGAAGCAAAAGTGAAGAAGCATCAAAGTTTGATAGTTCTTCGCCAGGCCAAGACATGAGTAGTCGTGGCAGTTATACTCCGTAACACCGTGCTCTTTAATGGTTAAATCAAATTTTCACTCCTTTGATGTTCACAATATGCCGCCATTCGAAATTCTTACCTACATTAACAAATAGACCGCACGCGAGCAGCCGACATTGAATTCTATTGCGCCGCATGGAGGTCGTCCCGGCATGTACTTGTAGCGCGACGATAGATTCGCGAAGTGAGCTGCCCCTGATTCTCTTTCCGAACAGACTCTAAGTAATTCTTAGAACAAATTAAATTATCCTCATAGAAAATAATTTAATTTGTATTTTTTAGTTTGGACACTTGGAGGCCTTGGTCATTTTTTCTTTGTATATGACATTTATTTCAGTTTATAGACTCTAAGTAGGTAAAAAATTAGAAGCGTAACCGGCAACTTGTGCGCGCCAGCCCTATTCTGCGCGAATATCTCGCGCGCCTCCTGTAATTGAAAACTTGCTATAGTTTAGGTATTCCGACAGTTTTAATGGTCCTTGCAACTTGCTATAGTTTAGGTGCCCGACAGTTTAATGTCCTTGGCCTGAGGGAGATTTACTGATTATCTGTTAGAGAATGTTGTGGTTTAACTACTAAATTAATGATATACACGGTGTAACATGAGGAAACCGAATAATTTTAACAGCGTATTCCTCATCATATTAGAAGAGTAAAATGTCATATAAACTTTTCTGGATTTCGCTTACATTCAGAGTCGTAAGCATTTAAAAAAAATAACAATTACTTATTATTTCTCAGAACAAAACGTTATTTTGATGGCGATGATGCCTTTATCGGACATAATCTAACTATCCTCGTTGATATATGTCAAAAAATAACTAGTACTAAGTCATTGCAAAATAGTATTTTTTTATATTAATCTGAAATTAATCTAAAAACGATAATAATAAAAAATTACACAAAAAATATTTTTTGGCAAAATTAGCTTGACGTCATAATATAACACTTTATCTTTCTTTATTTTGCCCTCTGAAATGCGTAGTGCAAATCTTTCGGTTCCCTCGTGTGTATAAATATTTAGTTGTGGTGGCCAAATGGATATGACGCCTGACTTTCAGTCCAGAGGTCGCGGGTCCAATCTTGCCTCGTAACTATCAAATGGTGAGTCTATGGCCAAGAGTAAGCCCATTTATAAAAAAAAATAGCATATAAGTGATATAAGTACTCATATAAACTATTAGCAGGGTAAAAGGCCATTCGCTGTCATTTCGACGAAATCAAGTAATTTGACATTAAGGTGACTTCCGGTTGGGACGCCATCATAGCGGTTTCGTGTCGTGAATAATTTATTTTTCTTTTACTCATTAATGTTGCTTAAAGTGTAATATTGATAGCTTATTATGCAGTAAACTAATGGTGTAGTGAGAAGCTGATGAATAATTGTTCTCGAAACGCGTTTAGCCTCTTTTTTGTCGTAAACGGCCGGTAGTCCACGTGCTCTTGTAAAATCTAGCTATCAATTTACAAGTGCTAAGTCACCGTACAATGTCGTACTTACCGTACAAAAATTACCAATATTAGCTCATATCACCTTGACACTGGCGAAATAGTCCCAATGGACTGAAGCCATTTAATTTTAAAAACTGAACTGACATTAAGGTGTAGCGGGGCAAATCTCGACTAGCGGTCAATTGTAACTAATCCATTTTTTTCTATTATTACACTATGATGTTGAGTTCTACATGTACCCACTGAACACGCCTACCATATATAACCGGTGGACACTCTATTTAATAATGCAAACATTGTAAAACATGGAAAAAATGGACCAGTTACATTTGCCCCCAGCCGAGATTTGTCCCGCTGTACCTTACTATTAGTACTACTAGGTAATCAATGTATTATTAGTTACTCAAATGAAGTCAACATGCTTTGGGTAATAAAAATATCTAATTATTAATCGATTTTTGTTAAGATTTACTAATGATTTTAAATTATAACGATCTCAATAATTTTGATGTCGGTGTGAAAGTAAGAGTAACTTACCTATTTTTAAATTCTACTACATATTCCAAGTAGGAGAACTATAATAAGTAATTACAAACAACGTGGAGTACTTAAAAAGCGCTGGTGGCCTAGCGGTAAGAGCGTGCGACTTTCGGCCGAACCCCGGCTCGTACCAATGAGTTTTTCGGAACTTATGTGCGAAATGTCATTTGATATTTGCCAGTCACTTTTCATTGAAGGAAAGCATCGTGAGAAAACCGGACTAATACCAATAAGGCCTAATTACTTTTCGGCTTAGTCGCCGGAGTAACCTGGAACAGAGTAGCACTTGACAGAAACGAATGGAGGAGGCTGGAGGAGGCCTTTGCCGACTGGCAAACAGACTTTCAGATGATAAGAAAGAGAGATATATTAGAATACTAAAACTATATCCATCTGAAATGTGCTGAGGAAGAGACTCATATAATAATAAAAACTCTTCGGGTTGGAAGGGTCAGATGGCAGTCGATTTCGTAAAACTAGTGCCTACACCAAATCTTGGGATTAGTTGTCAAAGCGGACCTCAAGGCTCCCATGAGCCGTAGTAAATGCCGGGGTATGATAATTATGACAAGGAGGATGATGATGATGATGAACGTCGAGTCTTTTCAGTCAAAAACCTAAATTAAAACGATCGTGTAAAACGCCCAAATTAAACATCTGAAAGGACAAAACATACCTACGAATAGCGTAATCATGTAGGTATTCCCTCTTGAGTCCCCCGACTATTCAAGAAATTGCCATTCACGCTCGGCTTTCCATCCCTTTCCCCCCTTTCAACCCCCCTTTGAACCCTCCTCGCCCTGTCCTTACATATTTGGCAGAAAGAAGGCTATTACTGCACAGAGTAGGAAATTTGGCTTAGATTCAGGGGCTTATTTTAGAAAAGCTGGGAGTTTCAAGCGTATTTGGCTTAGATACTTGGCTTGGCTTAGACTTCTGGATGTAAGTAGTTTTACCAGAAACATTTTATCTTTCATAAGACACAATTTTTTGTATTTTTTTCTTGTTCAGAATTTTTGAACTATTCGTAAGACCTGTAAAGTTGGCAATGAAGCTACAATTCACATTTTTTAGTCTTGCCAGTTAAAGGGTGAAATTAATTTTGTCATTAGCGTACAAGTTGAGTAGAATTAGTTGGTATGATGATTTTATTGCCTTGTTTTCTTTACATCCCCTCACCAACTTCGATCGTTGTGTAGAATTGAAGATCTCAATCGAAAAACTAAAAAGATGTGGTAAACTTATCAAAGGTCTTCGACGCCGAAACTCTAGGTCTATGGATCTTAGCGCACATAATTTTTTTCACTGAAAAACCGACGAAAAACTGGCTACTTCCTCACACAACTTATCGGCATTGTGATGGTTTTCAGTGTTCTCAAAGGTAGGCACAGCAGAAGTGGCTCCCTTGTTGCTTAAGTCCATCAGGCGGCTCGTCTGCTTCTTTGATGCCTATATTATTATAAATCATGAAATTGGTGAAAATGCCAAGACTTGAGTACTCTGCGAGCTACCCGCACCCTTCCAGATCGCCAAGATCATCCGCACACACTTCCCCTATGTAATTGTGGCCCCGGATTCATTATTGTCGCATCCTTTACCGCTTATCTTGGGGGACGGCGGGTTTATCGATTTTTGCTGATTAAAGATGGTAGTTTTGGGCCTTAGGGTGATGATTTTATACCAACGTTGTGTATAGATAGGCGTTTTCTTTGCGATAAGTATACTTACAGAAGCCCGGGAACAGCAATTCGCGGATGAACTACGATTTTGTGACATTGCGAAGCAGAGTTCAACAAGTAGGTACTACGAAGTCTGCTAAAGTACTTATAAAATTTTCGAATCTCTCTTTTAACTTCTCGAGATCATTATACGTTATTCAATACTAGATATATTATTATATCCATTACTAGTACTACTAGGTGTGTCAGTTTAGTACTACCAGTTTCCAATTCTATTAAAAGTAGGATATAAGTAGATAACTATAGTGCCAAAATTTTGAAACGTAATAAATACAAAAGTCTTGGCAAAGAATACCTTTTTGTACCTTTTGGCGTAGAAAGTCTAGGTCCATTAGGGTCCCAGAGCGAACAAGTTGTTCACAGAAATCGCGAAGCGTCTGGTTGAGGTAACTGATGACCGAAGAGATGGCGACTTCCTCGCACAACGTATCAGCATTGCGATACAGCGAGGAAATGTCGCCAGAATCCTTGGTACAATGCCGCAAGGGCCTGTTTTAGACATTAGCTCGCTTTTAAGTTTAGTCTTAGTTTCTTATATAATTATGTAAATATGTTCATGTAAATAAAGAGCCTAAGTTATTTCGTATTAATAAAAAGAAATTTCCCAGTAACTATATATTGTTGAGTTCCACGGATTTTTGAGTGACGAAATCAAGCAGTGCAAATTGTAAAATCGAAACGCTGAAAGTCCACTTGGAGAGAAGATAAGTGAAAATACCTATTCTACGAAAAAAACAACTTTTACAAACTATTCTTCACCATTTAGAAAATAATGAGCATCTAATTTCTGGTCAAAGGAAGAATTTCCATATGAAACTAAAATGATACCCGTCTTACAAAGAGCGTGTGCCGAGAAACTCAACTATTCCGCCATTTTGGAAATTAACGAATTCCCTCTTAAATTCTAAGCAGAAGTGCAATGGCGGACAAAATATTTAACGGTTGTACACATTTCACAGTAGATATAGTAAATTATAATGTCTTTCCGTTTCCATTTGATAAAGTTAAGGAAATGTAAAACTCTTTCAATGCAGGGAATGCAGGGATACCCACATTTTTCAGTACTACGAGTAGAAACTCAAATTAAAAACGGAATTAATTGTTTGTATACCTCTTTTAAAATATGGTCCAAAAAATTGACATTAGTTTCGTTTCGACTTTCGATTTTACAAAATTTCACCCCTCCCCTTTTTTTTAAAGAAATGGGAGGTTAGAAAGAGACAAAAAGTAGCCTATGTCACTCTCCATTGTTTCAACTATCTCGAAAGAAATGTCATTTTGTCGCTGTGTTTTGCCGTGACAGACGGACAAACAAACATACACACACACACACTTTCCATTTATAATGTTAGGTATGGATAATTTTATAATTCAAGAAGATTATTTTTGAATTACTACCTAGATTAAGACCTGCAAAAGTCTTTGAATTCACCTAGGCATACAGAGCTGGGAACCGATTTTTGAACGTCGACTATTCGTATTCGTGAATTTCGTTCATTAATATCTCCACTACTAACGATTTAAAATTCTACTAACAAAATCGAAAACGAGTGGTCATTACCACTAGATTTAAAATTACTAGCCGTCCTTTTTCGAAAATAGCATTTCGTCGTTTTAAAAAGACTTTCGAACGGAAAATTCGTGCGTTCGAAATTCAAAAATCGGTCCCCTGGGGCCCGTTTCTCGAAAGGTACAATCCTTGTATTACAAGTGTGTTTCCATGACAACCCATACGATTTGACAGTTCGCGCACTTGTAATACAAGGCTTGTACCTTTCGAGAAACGGGCCACTGGTTGCAATTTAGTAATTTGCCTCTCCTTACGAACGCTTCAATATTCCTCGCCACTGTACACAAACCACGAGACAATGTGGCGAAATACTTAGTCCCAAATTGTCAAACCGACTTATTAACCCGAGTCATTCAACAACCAGCCCTAAGTCCACACGACCCGGCTCCATTTCCCTCGCAACAGCGCTCCTTTGTTAGAAGATTAGCACAAAGTAACATGTATTAGGGACTCACTAATGAATACCACAAGTCAGCGGATAGATGAATAAAGGAAAGGGTCGGCCCTAACTTAGCTGTGTCTTATGTGTCTACACGACGTGGTTAATCCTAGTTTTGTGGTTTGGTTTGTTATTAGAGTAGATAATACTTACTGTTCCTCTTTGTATGTTTAATTTGTCGCTTGTTTATTATGTTATGCCTTTCTATCATACATTTTTAACCCCCGACTCAAAAACGACGGGGTGTTATTAGTTTGACGTGTCTGTCTGTGTGTATGTCTGTGTGTATGTCTGTCTGTCTGTCTATCTGTCTGTCTCTCTGTCTGTCTGTTTGTTTGTCTGTCTGTCTGTCTGTCTGTGGCATCGTAGCTCTCGAACGGATGAACCGATTTTGATTTAGTTTTTTTTTTGTCTGAAAGCTGAGTTAGTCGGGAGTGTTCTTAGCAATGTTTCATGAAAATAGGTCCACTATGTCGCGGTCGGGAGTTTTTAAAAAAATTTAATTTTGTGGTTAGGTTATAATTATGTAATTAAGTTAATATTACGTCTTATGTCTGCTATCAATTTACTTGTACAGTGGCGGTATTCCGCATCTGTTTGATATTTATACTGTCACTTATTTTAGTTTAGCTCTTTGCTTAGTTTATTAAGTCAGGGACCCATTGAAAATCAGCGCTTCGGCTTGCCGAAGCAATATGCTGAGTGGGCTCCCTTTTTAACATCTAGATTGTGTTGTATTTGTCCAAACTGATGTTAAATAAAGAATATTCTATTCTAGATGTTATACTCGTAAATTCAAACGCAGTTAGGGTCGGTTGCACAGAGCCGTCTGTTACCGAATTTAGCGTTAGCATTTTTTTGTGTCGGGATTTCCATAGACTTCCGTGGCGTTGACGTATCTGTTAATTGTGGTTGATGCAACTGCCCCTTACTCCGATGCCTATCTAGGTACAACTGGCCCTTACTCCGATACCTAAGGTCACAAAGTTGACCACAAATATATTGTGACGCGTGCGAGTCAATTGTAGGTAACTCTTGCGTAACCTTATATACCTACCAGTCAAGTTTGTGCCCAGAGATAGGAGCCCCTCTAAGCAGGGCTCTGTCGACTCAGGAATCGAGATAATTGATTTCACGTTGCAACATACCGCATTCCATGTAGCAGAGTATAAGTGACCAATTATTTGCATTTTTCTTTATTTATAGTGCAAAAAATATCAATATGTCTAAGGATTAAAAGCAAGCTCATCTAGAGGTAAATTATTATGACTTCAATTCATATCACAAATAAATACTTAAATATGCAATGACGTGGTCACTTACATTACAGTTCGCTCGAATCAGCTCGAATTTCACGATCTCAGTAGATCAACCTTACCCACCCACCCAGGGTCCATCATGGATAAGGTTGAACAGGCGCTTTTAAGATCTTTGTAAATAAAATTGTGAACTGATTAGACCAACACCCAGTATACTATGCTACATCGCTCATTGAAAATCCTTGAGTTTCTTCTTGACTTTGACGCATTCTATCCAGATTGGCAGGATTACGTAAATGACGAGATTAAGTAGAACAAGTGAGGGAGGCTTTTGCCCAGCAGCGGGACACTAAAACAGGCTAGTACAAAAATGTGAACTTGTCGGGAAAAACACATCTTGTCGTCAGCCTCCTTGCGTTATCCCGGCATTCGCCACGGCTCACGAAGCCTGGGGTCCGCTTTAACAACTATAGAATCCTGTTACTTTATAGGTAGTTATAAGTAGGTAAATGTTTAGATTACCAACAGAACCAGTTCAGACTCATGTTATACGAGCCGTGTGCAAGGGACTAAAACAAAACCTTCTCACCCCGCCATCTTTGATCGCGGTACGGTTGAGTGGTGGCCAATGAAGCGGTCTAGATCATAGCTCTCAATGTTTACTATTCGTTTCCATGATCTGTAGCTTTTGAAACATGTTAGATACGCATATACATACAGGAGCTTTTAGCATTTAGCAATTCAGGGGTTGAAACAAAAACATCATTGTTATTAAGTGTATGTGAAACTGTAAATGGCGACATACCAACCGCGGCGAAGTCGTGGTCTACGATAGAGCGAGGTCACCCAGAAAGTGCCTGTTCACCCTTGATTTGAAGGTTTCTGTATCCTCGAAAGTCTCAGGTCAATTTTTTCGATTTTGTATTCAGATTTTTTTTTTTATTTCTATAACAGCCATTTGCACCAACGAAAATGGAATTTGACAGTACTATTAGCCCTGAGTTAAGTGATTGGTACAAGTTAGTGGGCCTAAGAGGTCAAAACTCGAATTTATTATAATTTCTACTTGTACAAATACGCCGGGACTTACTAGGATGAGTTGGGTTGGATTTCTCACCACTGATATGACTGACGACAGTTTAGATTTGATTCTTGTGATCTTTTTTAATACGAACAGGAAGCCCCACGGGACCCTAAAAATAATCAACAGTGGAGCATAATTGATTCTGTCTTTTTGCGTTTCCTGTCCACTGATATCCAATCAAACACATCTGCAATAAAACTGGAGTTTACGACTAGGGATCCTTCCGGGAAAGATTGCAAAAAGGGTTACTTAATTGTTACATAAATTAATTAATTTACAAAAACAAATATAGAATTAATGGTGTTTTCTTTGGTCGTATTTACTATATTTTAATTTGGAACGAGGTAACTAGACTTTGTTGAAATAAATGGAGCTAGCTGAAGCCAAAGCACATCTGCCAAATTTTCTTATATCTTTAGGGTTTAAAGGAAAAATAAAACGGAACCCTAACCGAATAGTATTAGTAAAGTATCGTATATTGAAAATAAGGCGCATGTATAAGAATAAAAATATAAAAAAGATGTGTCATACCTACCAAATAATTATCCATAATAGGTACGTTTAGATATATTACACCTCGGTTTATATTTGATGACTATTCGGTTGAGTGAATTTAATATACCTACGCCAATGTTTGAAATATTGGCATAATTATACCTATTATTCTAATTCATTACCTACGCTACATAATCAGTTTCCATACTTTTATTTCATGAGCAACTATCCCGGTCACCGAAAACAATATTATATAAATTATTTACATAATTACACCTAAATATAATTCAAAAAACAAGAGACAAAATACTTAATACAAAATATTAACACTAGCCCCGCTCCGTAGCGTGGATCAATACATGACGTGAAACTTAAATCCCCCCCTAAGAAGAAGGTTCGGACGTCCAAATTCGTATGTTAATATAACCCTCCCCCTGCCACCCTCGGGGGACGGCCGAACTATTATAAAGGGTAGCACGAAAGTTAGATTAATGATGTTAGGAGCTGACCAGAGTACAGGCGCAGGGGGCGCGGGTGCAAAGAGAGAAATGTTGGCTCTTCAAATTAACAAACTCTGCCGATTATGTATTTGTTGTTCGAAGATTGTCTGGAAGAGATCTCTCTAAGGTTGTCTCGAAGAGATCGGTCTTAAGCGATAAAACCTGTTGTTACCTCTGTTTAATTGTTTTTTGTTTCTTGTGCTGACTTGTAAACTATATGAAGTGTGCAATGAAGAGTATTGTATTGTATTTGTTTATATCTATTATTTGAATTTTGTTGACGTAACTATACTAAAATATTAAGATTTAAGTATAAAGTCAAACAGAATAATATAAGTAACCATTGATCAATAGAATAGATATTGGCTGAAGAGAGAAAATCGTATCTATATATATGATAGTAAATACCTACTGACCTAAACTTATTATAATTTATTATTATTTTGATATTGTGTAATGACACTTTTTGTCTTTTCTGATAAACGTTTTTCAATGCAATCTAATCTAATCTAATCTATCGTTAAACCAAAACTAAAAACGCAAAGTTATAAAGCTATGTTATCGCAAGAAACACATGGGATAAGTGTTTCACATTCAGTACTCTATGCATATCTCCACAAAAATATAATTTTGTTCAATTCACCTGCCTTAAGCCAAGCCCCTTACCACCAATTTTACTTAATTTATCTAACCATCGAAAATAGTTCCATGCTACGTCAGAATAATCATCCCCTGTACAAAATTTAACACAAGATTTGGCTCGAACTTTGGCCTCAGCTACCCTTACTATTTTTTACGGTTCGAGGTCAAATGTCCCTTTAAATATGATAATGTCTGTCTGGTCACCACTTAATTCGTGTCTTCAAACCGGATTTAGGACCCCTTCGCATAGTTTTGACAGTGTTGCTTTGGAGTCAGGTCAACTAATTTTTTAAGACCTACACAGTTTACTACTAACTATCAAATACGTAGATAATTTGTAAAGGTATAATTAATAAACTAAAATAATATTTTTAAGTACTTTTTTTACGTTCTAATTTAAACCAATAATTTGCAAAAATACTTAACAAGAAAATGTAGGATTTTAATTAGATCATCATGCAATATTAAGCCTATCAATATTTAAAAATTTACTTAATATGAACAAAAACTTTCATTTCTCGTAATTGCTAAGCTAGTCATACATAAGAACAAAGTATTACAGTCTTATATTTCCATAACATTTTTATCCACTGCCCCGTTTTACTGTACACCTCCTATTGAGGCCCGCGGTAAAGTGTGGACGATCTAACTTCGCCTTGCACACACACCCACACAGCACACATACACACGGTAATGTCGGGTTCACATGGGATTAGATTCGCACAAAGACAAGTTAAGTGGACGACAGAATAGACGAAGTATACATATACTATATATATAGTATATAGAGGTTTAATGAGTCTGTGGAAGTTTGGCTCTAATTCTAATGCTGTGAGGATTATTTGATATGTAAAATGTAGATTTATATATGCATTAATGATTAAAGACTTAGGTTTGCCTAATTATATGATAGCTTAGGCACGTGTGTTTTAATGTTTTGAAATAAGTGCTGGTAACTTTTAGATGGGTGGAGTAAATAAGGAGGATTGAGCATTATAAGTAGAACTTTAAAATTAATATTAAGGTAGGTATATTATTTTCATCATGGGCAGTGAAGTGAACTCTCAAAGTCAAAGTATTATTAAATTGAAATTTACAGTGTAAAAACTCACCACATTCAAAAAATGTCAACACATTTCAGCACGTTGCGCTGAACGAAGCAGCCGCTTTTCTTCTCCGTCGAACAGAAAAATTCATACCCACCTCAGCCAATAGGTAAACTAGAAAGTCTCGGATCCGAAACCTACCTTTTTTTAACTGACAGCCCTCGGTGCCTACCTATATGTATACTTTTCTCCACTTGTAAATGCAGCTTAAGTTTCTCACTTACCACCAAGACGAGGTATTTAAAAAGCTATTAGCACGCGCGTCTGTCAATGAAAACGTAGCTTAAATCCTTGCCACCTCGCGCGAGAAACGCCAGATGTGCCTGTATATGGAAAACTCAGATAAATCTGTCAAATTCTACAGAATGTCGTAAGTGTTTCATTACTAAATTTGTCCGCGCAAAACGATATGCCTTATCTTTTGTGATGCAAAGGAATGGAATGCGCTCCCACCATCGTTCCCTGAAAAATACGACCTTCGTCTCTTTAAGACGTTAAACGCCATACAAAACACATACTATGCTTTTCCATTCAGTCCATGGGGAATAGGGAGTGACACATTACACTGTCTGCCCGGTCAACTGGTGCCCCCCCATAGCGTCCAACGTGTTAAAGCAAGTGTCAATATTACCAAATCGGTGAGCTTCATCTTAGGGCGAAAGAGTTAAGACATAAAGCAATTCAATTTTGTCGTATTATACTTTCTTTACAACTTTCCTTATACGGAGCGCCTCAAACCAAAAAAGCTTTTTGTACACAAAGATTTTCACTTACGCTACAAAGTTTTTAAATACTTGAAACCAATGATATTTACATTTATAACCATCATTATTATTTGGATTCGAACGAGCCTAAAAAGCATGTCTATAGATTTTAAAACTAGATAATAGTAAATATGAATAAATTTATACACACCAAAATAACCGATCTTCTTAGCAATCTTTGAACATTCTCAAGAATCCTTTCATCTCCAACATCACTATTAAAATCCAGAATTAACATAAAAATTATAAATTCTAATACCATCAAGACCCTTACCACCGGTCAAGATCAAAGTGTATTAGATCAAACTAGTTCCCATTGTCCAGTACAATGTGAGATCAAACGGTCAACGCAAGGTTGCCACATACACACCGCGCCGCGCCGTGCGTAAGCGCCGTGAAGTCACACATAAGATACGCCATTTTGGATTTCGAACACTCGTGCGCAGCGATCTTTGATCCCACGGTGACCGGTCATCTTCATATCTCTATTTTTATTGTAATTCGGTGATTATGTTGATTTAACGGTTTTCTGAATCGATTGGTGAGTTTCACACGGTTCGTGAATTTGTTAGTTTGATTTTATGTGTGAAAGTTTTGGTTTGAATAAATTAAAGGTTTTTAAGAGGAAGGTCTAAGTATTCATTGTGAGAGATTTTACTTTTCAAATTTAATGGGTAGAAAGACTTGACAAGACTTTCAATACTTTATTATTAAAAATTACTATCAATACCAAATTATGAATAACGAAAATGTGGATTAACGATACATTATGAGGCATTTGTGTTGTATGGTGTTGGATATTTGCAGTTTGTTTTTGTCAATTTTGTGTAGATTAATTGATTAATTGTTTTTTAACAGAGTAAGTGCGTTTTCACATTATCCGATCCGATATCGGATGTCGGAACGATTTCAATAGACAAAATCCAAGATGGCGCCAGTAATGTATGGGATATCGGTCCGACATCCGATATCGGATCGGATAATGTGAAAACGCACTAATGGTAATTTTTTTGAATATTGTATAACTAGCTTTATTTATAGTGTGTGAACCTGCCTTAGAAATTTATATTATTTATGGTCATGGTTCGTTAATATTTCTTGTATATGGGTAGCTTTTGCACATTGTAATTTTTCCTCAGTCACTTGTTGACCACGAACGCTGTAAAGTTTTCGAAACGTCGGGATGAATTGTAAATTCATTATACGCGATTTAATCCGTTTCCATAATTTTATTTCATGATACATTATGACTTAAAACTTTATGGGAACTAATAGACCCATAAAATACCTTCAATGCTCTAATTACTTAAGAAGTATTTATTTATTATGTCAGATTAATATTTTTGAATACCAAGTTTGGAATTAAATTAATTTCGCCGATTTTTTGCGGCATTGGATTCATCTGAAAATTCCACATATTTCCATCCCACGTTTTGCCAGCAAGCTTCTAAAACTACCCTCACACCACGCTCATTACACAATACACACACGATGCAAATTTTGAATGATCGTGTGGGTGCGCCCTAATTGCATTTACGTCTTAAACAGCCATTAGGAAACATAGATTTTAAATTTTATTTACGACGGTATACTTAATGGAATAAGGAATATTTTTGAATGGTTCCATTTTAAAGATTTTTGGGCGTTAAGGGTCCATAATTGACGTGTGATATTAAATGACTTGATTTGCTGTGATCGGATTTTGAGGGTCTTCGAAAAATATGCATAAATATGAATATCTACTATATAATTAGATTAGATGCCGTTCAAATTTGTCTGAATCGCCTGCTTCAATTGTCGCGTTGGTTTTTTTAATGAAAATACTTCGACAATGGAGGGAAGAGAATCTTTATACGATATTTTTATATAGTTATAACCTTTGGCAGCCTTTAAAATCGACTCCCAAAACTGGGAGAAGCTTGCGGAGAAGCGGACGGAGTGGCGAAAGTGCGTTGGAGTTGGAGATGGTCGCAAGTTCGTCGATGAGACATGGTTTGCGGCACTTGCTGACAAAAGGGAAAGAAGACACCATAGCGGAACGTCGCAATCGGTTGTAAGCTTCCCTTGTCAGCTATGTGGCAAAATATGTCGCTCTCGCATAGGTCTCTTTAGTCATCAAAAGCGATGTCTCTCGGAAGTCTCGGACATTGCACCATGAATTGTCTAAAATACCTTTGGTAACTTTGGTATCCTCCTGAGTCCTGAAAGCATTTGTTTTATTATTAAAATAATTTTTTGACTAAAATTTCACACGAGGACTAAAGGCCTCCCCAAACCTATTCCGACGTTTTCCGACCAAAAATCACTCGTTAGTATGAACATGCGTACGCAAGTGGTACACATGCGTTCAGTGAAGACGATGCGTAAGCGTCTTCATATACGTATTACTAACGAGCGATTTTCGGTCGACTAGAGCCGATTCCACGTCGATAGGCTTGGGGAACCCTTAGTCCGTTTTCACATTATCCGATCCGATATCGGATGGAAGGATTTCAATAGAAAAAATCCAAAATGGCGCCTTTATTGTATGGGATATCGGTATCGGTGGAATATTAGGAGGGTATAGTTATTTTATTTTATATTACGCTCATATACGAGAGAAGTTTACATGATATTCATATGTACGCGTAGGTACTTATTCCTGTATATTTAGACTATCTATATTTCATTAGTTTAATAACTTTAATGCAGCCGTTCCCCGCGGGCGGTAAATTCGCGCTAAATAACTATCCGTACATTACTAACTATTTACTGATAGTTCGGGTTCCCTCGGCAGCTGTTATTCGGGCGTGCTCGTAAAAGTCATTAAAACTTGACTCCGGGTTTTGATCAAACGTATGTAGTTATATATTGTATATAATATACTCGTAGTCTGGAATTACATAGAGTACATAATTATATTATCAGAACCTAACAATAATCTCTCTCCATTCCATACCACACTTACTTACATGTAAGGTATAATTGGTCACGGGCAACACAGTTCCAAGCAATTTACATACCATTGCCGTGTTTGCTCCATAGTTGTTGGTGCGTATGGAACAAACGCGGCAATGGTGTGTAAGAGCACCATAATATGGAATAACAAAATATGTGTCGGTGTAGTTAAAGGTCCCGCTTTGTTGATATGTATAAGGGGGTTCCCTCTATTTGGCATAACTTTAATTGTCCGAAACGATTTTCGCATAACAGACTTCGCATAATCGATTTTCGCCGAATGTTAATTTGGCAGAAAACTTATTTGTCATAATCGAAAATAATACGAATAACACATTGTCCGAAAATAAGTTCGCATAATTCTGTTTACGCCGATTGTTTTTATGATTAAAATTAATTCGCATAATTGTGTTTGGCATATTTCTTAAAATCAGAATATCCACCCATACTAAATGCTGTTAAGAGAGTCGGTTTGGTTAGGTTAGAACTGCGACCTCAACAAATAAAACATTTTGTCAAGAATTTCGGTTAGGTTAGGTTAGAACTGCAACATTAATATAGTAGTATTACCTATGATAAAAATTCTGCGTAGTAAATTTCCACTAAACCATGTTATGCAGAAATAATTTATGCATAAAAACCATTCGGCGAATAACCTTTATGCATGAAATATATTCGGACAAACAAAAATATGCCTAGACAAATTATGCGTAACTATACTATGCCATAACAGATTATGCGAAAGGTGAATTATGTCAATATAGATTATGCCAAAAAGAATTCTCGATTGTAACATTATGCCAAAACAAGGGGAACCGTATAAGGACTAGATTTGCTTGTTTTTATCTTCGTCTTTATCTTTATCACATAATATATGAAATCAAATATATGAAAGAGGCGCGTTCCTAGCACACTAAGCTCGTGTAGGTGAACGCGTACTAATATGCTTGATGTATGAGTGAAATATGACTGGTCGACTGTTCGCGTTTTTGACAGTCGGTAACTGTGAGGTAACCGAGACGGGGTGGACGACACTTTCAGCGGGGAGCGGGAATGGCCCACTGTGGCCATACTGTACGATAGTATTTTTTATTATACTGTGGTCAAGCAACAAAGTGGAACTTTTTGCATCGAACCGAAACATATAGTGGATCGGAATGGATCCCTGTATAGTGTATATTCAATTAGTTATTGTGTTTAAAAAATCTTATGGGTTCACAAACTTCTCGTATATGAAAACCAAATATAATTACCTAAGTTTATAATATTGTCTTCGGTTAACGCGATAGTTACTCATGCAATAAAACTATGGAAACGGATTAAATCGCGTATAATGAATTTAAAATTCATCCCGACGTTTCGAACTCTTTACAGCGTTCGTGGTCAACGGGTAACTGAGGAAAAATTACAATGTGCAAAAGCTACCCACATACAAGAAATATTAACGAACCATGACCACAAATAATATAGATTTCTAAGACAGGTTCACACACTATTAATAAGCTAGTTATACAATATACAAAAAATTTTACCATTGTTTACCACTATGTTAACAAAATTTACCATTACTGTGTTGTGTTCATTATACGCGATTTAATCCGTTTCCATAGGTTTATTTCATACCTATGTTTATCTTTACAGAAAACGTTCCTGCCTTGCGGACTAGATTTGCCTCGCAAAAAGCTCGTCTGGTCACGTGTTGCTTCGTAGTCTCGTCCTCTCAAAAAACTTCAGTTGAATATGACTCTACAATGGGTAAGTCTTATACTCCGTACTCTAGTATGTACCAATTTTCTACCTTTCAATCATCACTAAAATTACATTACGACCAAATTACGACTTACTGTCTCTTTCATCAAAAATAAAATAATCACAAAATAAGTATTACTCACACCAGAACGAACGATACGGGGTCTTTGTCAGTTTTTAACATTTTATTTTATACTTCGGGTCACCGGTAGGAAAGTGTGAGTGTCTGTTTATATGCTAACACCGTGGCTTGCGTGGGCGACGGTCGCGCGATGGTGGTGCGACGGCGATGCGACGCATACGAAATCAAACCTTATCGATATGGAAGTAGACGATGCGATGAGACGCGACGGCGACGGTCGCGCGACCGTCGCCCACGCAAGACACGGCGTAAATGTCACTTGATATTTGCCAGTCGCTTTTCGGTGAAGGAAAACATCGTGAGGAAACCGGGCTAATTCCAATAAGTCCTAGTTCGGGTTTTAAGGTCAGATGGCAGTCGCTTTCGTAAAAGTAGTGCCTACGCCAAATCTTGAGATTAGTTGTCAAAGTGGACCCCAGGCCCCCATGAGCCGTGGCAAATGTCGGGATAACGCAAGGGATGATGGTCACCGGTGATCCCGTAATGTTTCTATAGAAAACTGAAATCCCAAATAACTTGACGCAACCTGCTCTATTGTGAATTTTTTTTTATTTTATTTTTTATTATAACAAAAGAAACTTACAGTAAAGTTTTATACTTATCTGCCACACTGCACAGCAGTTTCTTAGCAGAAAATTATTCTACCATTTATGTTGAACAACTTATTTTGTATTTCATACAGTGATAAAATAATATATGTAATTTAAACATTCAAGTATGTCCTACCCAAGGTATCCAAGCACTAATCTTATAAAAACAAAAATAAACAAACGACTTTAATCAGGTAATCTGTTGGGTTTTAAGAAAAAAAAAAAAAACAATCTTTTTTAAACACCACCTTTGACATGTTTTTGCACGATCTTAACTGATCTGGTACTTTATTTAGAATCGTGGGCACTAAGTATTTTCGAGTACGTTTTCCGTAATAGTTACAGACTTTAGGTATAAACAATCTGGGATGACTTAATTCTTTGGTAACACTTTTTGTGATTGATTAGTGAGTTATAAGAAGCGATTTATTGAAATTCAGTCGTATAAATTACTTAAACTATAAAAAATCGAAATAATATGTCATAATAAGTATTAATGAAAGAATGACGGACACCACCCAGTGGCGAAGGCCGGATTCGAACGCCGCGTCTTTAGCAATCCGGGCTAACGCCATAAACCCCTAAGCCACCCCGTCACAGCGGAAGCCGTCGAAATTTCTCTTCTATATGTCATCTTTGTAAGACTAGGCATCGGATTGCTAAAGACGCCGGTTCGAATCGGGCCTTCGCCACTGGGTGGTCTGTCATTTTTTTAGGGTTCCGTAGTCAACTAGGAACCCTTATAGTTTCGCCATGTCTGTCTGTCCGTCCGTCCGTCCGCGGATAATCTCAGTAATCGTTAGCACTAGAAAGCTGAAATTTGGTACCAATATGTATACCAACAAAGTGCAAAAATAAAAAATAGAAAAAAATGTTTTATTAAGGTACCTACATGTAAAGTGGGGGCTGATATTTTTTTTCATTCCAACCCCAACGTGTGATATATTGTTGGATAGATATTAAAAAATGAATAAGGGTTTACTAAGATCGTTTTTTGATAATATTAATATTTTCGGAAAGAATTGCTCCTAAAGGAAAAAAAAGTGCGCCCCCTCCCCCTCTAACTTTTGAACTATATGTTTAAAAAATATGAAAAAAATCACAAAAGTAGTACTTTATAAAGACTTTCTGGGAAAATTATTTTGAACTTTATAAGTTCCGTAGTTTTTGAGAAAAATACGGAAAACTACGGAACCCTACACTGAGCGTGGCCCGACACGCTCATGGCCGGTTTCTTTTTTCTTTAATATATGACATCGTATTTCGATTTTTAATTTATTTATAGTAGTGTGACTACATAAAAAAACACAAATTACAATAATTTGATTTTTTCCCATAGTTGCGTACTTAAAATATATTAAAAAAAATATCTTCATACATTTCAGTACGACGCAACGTTCCGTTCCATTCTCTTCACCTGACCAATCGTGCTCGTCCACTGTGAAAAGACTAAAATTCCCAGGTAATTGTAATTTTATTATTAAAACGTGATCAGAAATATATTATTAGCTTTTGCCCGCGACTTTACTCGCGTTAGAAAGAGACAAAAAGTAGCCTATGTCACTCTTCATCCCTTCAACTATCTCCACTTACAAAATCACGACAATCGCTCCGTTTTGCCGTGAAAGACGGACAAATAAACAGACACACACACTTTCCCATTTATAATATTATTAGTATGCAAGTATGGATTGTCAAGAGGGCGCTATATATTTTTGGTCAGGCAATCCAATTAGTTCCAACGACCGCCGCCATTGGTTGATCATGTCCATAAGATTAGGTAGGATTTTCACCGCACCAACTGATAAAGACTCTTGATTATTCTATAAACGGATAGCGAGATTTTGTTTATACTACGTCGGTGGCAAACAAGCATCCGGTCCGCCTGATGGAAAGCGGTTACCGTAGCCTATGGACGCCTGCACCTCAAGGGGTGTCACATGCGCGTTGCCAACCCATTAGAAACTTATACACTCCCCTTTGATGCTTTGATGCAAATTGCATTTTATTCATAAGAGGGCAAAATAATTTCATACTTTTAACTTGATGTTCTAAGCTGGATATTAGAGTTAAATAAAGCATTCTGATTCTGATTCTGATTCTGATATTTAGATTCGTCCTATAAATGTCATAAATCCATACTAATATTATAAATGAGAAAGTGTGTGTGTCTGTTTGTTTGTCTGTCTTTCACGGCCAAACGGAGCGACGAATTGTCGTGATTTTTTAAAAGGAGATATTTGAAGGGATGGAGAGTGACATAGGCTACTTTTTGTCTCTTTCTAACGCGAGCAAAGCCGCGAGCAAACGCTAGTATTTAATAAATTGATGAAAAGGCACAGTGTGAATGTCACAGGGTTGAAATAGCCCAATAACCCACAGATGACTCCAATCGCTATGCCATTTTATTAACATACAATAAACAATACCTATTTCTATTTCCAGATGGCGCCACCTCACCACTCACGCAGTAAGCTCCTTCCCCTTCGCTGAGACGCTTCGCTGCGCAAGAGCTTTGCTTCGCTTCGCAGCCAAGACTCTGCTTGGCTTCGCACGTGCTATTGACTCAATAAAATATAATGTTCTTTCAATATTTAGTATACAATGGTGCTCCCACACCCGGGCTGTCATATAGTATTTACAAGAACGATTTAATACTGGACTGACAAAGATCAGACAAAAAAGCGCACCCCTGAAATGTATGGGCCTTTTAGGTTTAAAACCAGATGGCGCTGTTCGCAGTCTGGAAGTGGCCAAAATCAGATTTTCCAAAAATATTTCTGTGTGCGTTTATGTTTTAAGAACAAATGACATATTTCTTTATTTTAAAATCATGATATCACGTCAATACCTACACATTTTGAAAAAAAAAAGAATTTGTAGGTGTAGTTATGATAGTATTTATAGGTTGCGCTAAAAAATCGTGGTACGATTCTTAGTATGAAGTATATAAGTAAATCCATACTAATATTATAAATGAAAAAGTGTGTGTATCTGTTTGTCCGTCTTTCACGACAAAACGGAGTGATGAATTAACGTGATTTTTTAAGTGGAGATATTTGAAGGGATGTAAAGTGACATAGGCTGCTTTTTGTCTCTTTCTAACTCGAGCAAAGCCGCGGGCAAAAGCTAGTCCTATATAAATAATCCTTGATATTTATAACAGCCCTGTGTGGGAGCACCATTAAGGCTGATTTAGGTGGCGTGCGAACTCGCATGCTATATTAGTTGCATTGCGGACTGGCTATAGTTGCATATCGTCACTACTTTTAAAAAAACTTGTATCTTCGTCTGTCAATGAAAAGAAAATTGTAGTAAGTATGTATGGAATGCATATAGACTTACTGCTTTTTAACTTTGAGGAACAGCGTGAGATACGAGATTTTTTAAAAGTAGTGACGATATGATTCAATAAACTGATCAAAAACCGCAATGTAATAAGTTTTAGGTATGTGAGTTCTTGCACCGTGTTGGGATTTATGTGGTCTCTAAGGGCCCCTTTCACCAACGAAAATGCAGGGTTAACCCGAGGGTTAACCCACCATTTTATATGGAATTTGACAGATGACAGCCCACTAACCCCGAGTTAAGTGATTGGTGTAAGTGGGCCTAAATGAATTGACCGTGACGTCACTCAATTCGATTTTTAATTTCATATTTAACAAGTCGTTCAAATTCGTTTTGACAGTTCTTAAAAAGAAGCTGATTTGACTATACTCCGTTTCTTTTTTAAGATTAGAATTATCTGTCAAACGGGTAAACGAAGAAGCAGTGGCCGTAAACCTTCCTTCTTCGATTTCGGCCGATACCACTGATTTCTCGGAACTTATGTACATAGTGTAGATAGCAAGTAGATAGTGACAGTGACGTTAAAAAAGAGCATAGTGTGAGAACTCTGCCTCTTTAGGTTTTTAATGTACAACCTTTCCATGAAAAATTGCAAACACAATTTATTAAAATTCTTAGCTTTCATCTTAGAAAATAAATTAACCAAAATTAAAAATTATGTTTTAATAAAACATGATAATAAATACGAGATATTTATTAATTATTCACTTTTCGATCCGTGTGCCCGTTAAAAAACCTTACATCTCGTTCTTGACAGGTATCTCTAATACTAAAAAAACCGGCCAAGAGCGTGTCGGGCCACGTTCAGTGTAGGGTTCCGTAGTTTTCCGTATTTTTCTCAAAAACTACTGAACCTATCAAGTTCAAAACAATTTTCCTAGAAAGTCTTTATAAAGTTCTACTTTTGTGATTTTTTTTATATTTTTTAAACATATGGTTCAAAAGTTAGAGGGGGGGGACGCACTTTTTTTCCTTTAGGAGCGATTATTTCCGAAAATATTAATATTATCAAAAAACGATCTTAGTAAACCCTTATTCATTTTTAAATACCTATTCAACAATATATCACACGTTGGGGTTGGAATGAAAAAAAAAAATATCAGCCCCCACTTTACATGTAGGGGGGGGGGGGGTAACCTATAAAAACATTTTTTTCCATTTTTTATTTTTGCACTTTGTTGGCGTGATTGATATACATATTGGTACCAAATTTCAGCTTTCTAGTGCTAACGGTTACTGAGATTATCCGCGGACAGACGGACAGACAGACATGGCGAAACTATAAGGGTTCCTAGTTGACTACGGAACCGTAAAAAACGAAGTACAGGGGGCGAGTAGCCTATTCTATCTTCTATCTTTAGTTATTTTGATACCACTGTAAACCTACAAGAAATATATATATTTAAGTGTTATTCTATATGATTGCTAGGAATATTTCTACAATCAAATTTTGAACTTCCTGTAATTATTGGTAATTATAGGAAATGATGATCAGTAGAATTATTGTTATTTCAGGAAATTCAACATTTATTTCAGAATCTCACAGCACTTAAATCTACGTCTCATTAAGGTTTATACGTATGTCCTGCTATCTTTTGTGAAATATATAATACTAGCTTTTGCCCACGGCTCGAAAAGAGACAAAAAGTAGCCTATGTCACTCTCCATCCCTTCAACTATCTCCATTTAAAAAATCACTTCGATTCGTCGCTCCGTTTTGCCGTGAAAGACGGACAAACAAACAAACACACACACTTTCCCATTTATAATATTAGTATGGATAAATTGTCAGATGAAAAACACTTCACATGACATGAAAATAAGAGAAATGAACAAATTGGGATGTTTTTTCAACATTTAGGTACAGTGGGCCAAGAAAGTGGTCTACCACTTTTGACAAAAGTTTCTGTGAGCTCTTACGATCGCTAAGGTTGATTTGACACATGGCATGACGTAAATATTATACAGGGTGCCCGGTATTTAATAGACAACCTTTTAACCACCAACAAGGTGCCCACCTTATACTGGTCCAGAAAATCGACATTAAGGTTTAGTAAAAGTCGCCTGATTTTCGAGATTTTCACACTTTTTAAAATTTTAGGTAGTATTAAAATTTTAAAAAGTGTGAAAATCTCGAAAATTAGGCGACTTTTACTAAACCTTAATGTCGATTTTCTGGACCAGTATAAGGTGCCCTCTTGGTGGTTAAAAGGTTGTCCATTAATTACCGGGCACCCGGTATATAGACAGAGCAATTGTCACTGACATAATATTACTGCAAGCAGAAATCGACCTTGTTGTCTCAAGACGTTCAAACGAACCTCAACCGTAGGGTGGTAAACCACATTTTTGGTCGACTGTACTACCACTTACGATATATACCGCGACAGACAAAGCCCATATAAATTAATGTACCCCTGAAATGTATGGGTCTTTAAATAAAAATAAAAAAAAACTAAATAGCGCTGTTTCGCAGCCTGGAAATGGCGAAAGTCATATTTTCTCCAAATATTTTTGCATGTTTTTATTTTTTTAAGTCTTTTTTCGTTTTTTAGATGTATAAGTATGTCGCGGTGTCGTGAATTTTAATATCGTGGCAATAGGCTAGTTTCCTATACTTAAAATAAAATATTTTATGCAGTGCACGAAATAAATCACCACATAATTAGATGAAAAACATAGACAGTTTTTATGTTTAAACATAATTTCTATTTAATGTCAAAGAGAAAGATATAAAAAATCCAATATGGTGCATGTAATGTATGGGATAACGGCCCTACATCCGATATCGGATCGGATAATGTGAAAACGCACTAAGAATATCCTATAATATTAATTTTATTTATGTTCTTATAGTGGACGCTTTAACTGTCCCGTTAACACGTAGAGTAATTGTTGGAACAACACGCTAATTAGTTTAGGTATCTGACAATTATCTATTCAAACGCCGATTTAGTTAATCATATTAATGTTTGCAGGAAATTATTTCACCTATACGGGCTATGGGAAGTCAAATTTCAGTGATGAAAATCGGGGGAGTTTAGTCATTATTCCGAAATGTTTATATATTTATTCGTTTAATATTTTTTCACATTAAAAACAATTGAAAATACTTGGTACAGCAAATGTATATATTTTTAAATTCAAATTGCCTAAGGAAAATACTGAGTACAGCAAAATGACTATATTAAAATTGGAAAATACTCGATAAAAAATCTACAATATGTGTAAATTTGCAGGACTTAACATAACTCAGGTAAGCAGCCAAAATAAACCATGCTTGCGATGAATAACTACTTCGCTTATATTAGAAACCAAAGGAGGTACTTGTTTATACTTACATGTTGAAGAACTTACGACTGAATTTAGGAAACTGAATGACCAACGACTGATATTTTTGAGCGGTGATTGCGTAACCGATCAATTTAATGATGTACATATTCATTGTTATTTAAACCATTTCCCGTTTTAATACTTTTTTTTTATTTGTCTTGAGTTTCATAGATTTTTAATGTTATTCTATAACATAGCTTCCAATAAATACTTATGAAAATAAATAAGCATGGTTGTTTTATTTTATCCCCTTGGCTTTGCAGAGTGGTGCTTATTAACGCTTAATGCTCAAAGGAAGAATAAAAAAAAAACTGCTTCAGAATACACACACAACACATTTTATTTATACGTGTGTTCCATCCGAAAGAAATATATTACACTTAGTAATAATTTTTAGACTTTTATAGTTTGATCGATTAATATTACCCTTTTTGAATTCCACTGTTAACTTAGCTAATAGATTTATTTAATATTTTCTTTTAACCCGTAATAATAATCTTAGAATATATTAACAAATCGAAGAAAAACCCACAACGTAGTAAGTTTTAAATTGGAAAACGTTTATTCAGCTTTAGAAACTGTTCAAATATTGGCAGGTAAACTGTTCAACTGATACAAAAAGTGTAAAATGAAGACTAGCTGTTAAAAATATTGTTTCCAACCGAATAATACCTAGTGTTGCCTAAATATCACAAAACAAGATAATATAGGATTATCCCATCTAGACTTCAATATATCATGCATATTTCGTTGGTACGTAGGTATGTACATACAAAAGTCCATCTACAAAAGTCCGCTAAGGCGCTGCCGGCGCGGAGGCGCCACCGCGTATTTTTTCCCATAACTAAAAACCTCGGAAAAAATCGCGATCGCAACGGCCTCTCTTAGCGGACGCCAGCATTCCCCCCCGGTCATAACAACCGACCACGTGCATTTGTTTTGGTTGGGTTTTTTTCTCAAAAAAAGAAGCATACATAACCTCGGCCCGCCGTAGGTGCGCCAAGCAAAATGGTCGTCATTTTTTTCTTCTCTTTTCAACCATCTGTCCGTCCTTTTCGGTCAAAAATGCGATCGTTATTTCTGTTCCGGTGCGGATGTGTGCGTCTCGCGACCGACGCGTTGGGAAACGTCCGCACAAAAACGGTCTATATTTCGTTTTCATTTGGTGTAGTTTAGTGTGTCGTAGTTGTAGTCTTACGTCTAAATGTGAACGGAGAAAAAATGGAAATATAGGAGGCACGGCGAGTAGGATAAAGAGAGCGGGAATCGTTAACGATTCTGCGCTGGGAAGTTGCGCAGCGCTCGTTTTTGGAGCTTTTTTTGGGGCATCGCCTCACACCAAGCGGGTGATTTTTATATCTATCTTTTTCTAGCATGCGGGTTCTTGTCCTAAGTGGCGTAGGGTGGCTGTGCGCTAGTGTGCCTATGCACCTAGCACTAGATTTTGTGCGTCCCAGATAGTTCGCGATATAGGAACGTTATATAATGAGGTAAATAGACGAACAAAGGTTCTAAATTGGACGCGATTTACTAACTGTGCGTGTTTATATAACTGTTGGCTTTAATTATGAAAACATGGGAGATATTTAGGAAACGATCGGCATGCAATTTTGTTGCAATATTCATTTGTATTTAACAACTTAAACTTTGTTACCTATATTAATTTTTTATTTTAGTATTGTTTGTAAAGTTTGAACTAATTTTCAGGGAAAGTTCCACAGTTTAGACCTGTTTATCCGAACTAGACTAATTAAATAGCTATTCATTGGTAAATGATCGCATTATTAGGGAAATAATTAACAATAGGCATTTAACAGAATTTGATTAAATATGTAGGACGTAGGTGAAGCGGTCGTGTGCAGGGTGCCTTAGAATTTAGGCAACCAAATTAATGTCAATTTTATTTTAAGATTTTGTATTCATAATGTAGTTTGATTAATTGATTATAAATAAGGAAATTTTTTTTTAAACATTGTTTAATTATTTATTTAAGACATTGTTGTCGGTACGGTACATAATATGAAATAGATGAAAAATGGTTATTGACCTTTGAATATATACGAAAACATAAATAAATGCGTTATTAACTTTGTCATTTTGACGTGACTCTACCTACATTTGAAAGTAACTATAAAAGAAAAAAATATTTGCTTTCCGTTTACAAAATTTCTATTAGACGAAATACTTACGCAAGTTTAAAAAAATAGAAAAATAACGGTTTACAATGTGATTATATTTTATTCAAAAAGTACATAAATGATTCCTATCAGAATATTCAAATATTCCAATAAGAATTGCGAGAATATTCCCTTTGGATTTCGGAGAAGTCCCGCCACGAAATAACCGCAATTCGTTGCTATTCAAACATATTTAATTTGACAAATATTTTTATATAAAATACATACATATAATCGTTTAGGTTATACAGTGTGTCCCTAGCAATCGGACAAAGCCGCGATGTACATATTATGCATTAAGATATTATGTAGAACTATTTTATCACCTATAAATAATTTCATAAAAGCAATGAAGTGGTTACGAACACATTCATCAATTAAAGATCTTCTGAGGTCCTCATAGAATGTAGTATGAAACTGTCTTTGATTTTTTTATTTTATTTATACATACATACAATCACGCCTGTATCCCATAAAGGGGTAAGCAGAGCACATGAAACTACTAAAGCTTCAGTGCCACTCTTGGCAAATAAGGGGTTGAAAGAAACTGAAACTGTGCCATTGCAGTGACAGGTTGCCAGCCTCTCGCCTACGCCACAATTTAACCCATATCCCACAGTCGCCTTCTACGACACCCACGGGAAGAAAGGGGGTGGTGAAATTCTTAACCCGTCACCACACAGGCCTTAACCCGTCACCACACAGGCTTTATTTATGACATTATAATAAAATTGTTTTGACAAATTTATATTAAGTACCTATAATTCCAAATTTCTGAATGTGTGGTGGTTTTTGAAGTCGATGTTTATTATTTGTAAATAAATTATTTGTTGTATTTTTCAATTAAAAAAATATTCTTATTGAGTACCTACCTAAAGGATTTCAAGGAAATAACCTTACGTGGCATATCAATCTCTGTCGAATAGCGAATAACATAAAGTACAGCGGGACAAATTTGGACTGGGGGGCAAATGTAACTGGTCCATTTTTTCCATGTTTTACTACGTTTTCATTATTAAATAGAGTGTCCACCGGTTATATATGGTAGGCGTGTTCAGTGGATACATGTAGAACTCAACATCATAGTGTAATTCCAAGTATATGACATTTCCGAAGACTCGTGGCGCCCTCTGCCTCTGCTCTGCTGCTGTGTTCCAACTCGGAACACTTGGAGGCCTTGCTCACTTTTTCTTTGTATATGTACCCCAAGAGCTATCCGGTCTTGCTACTACTGGGAAAATAACTTAATTCTATAACAGTACTTTTTATCTCACCAAAAATTAAGTTTGGTAATTTGGTACAGTTTTTTTAGTTAAGCCACCAAAATTTGTGACAAGAAACGTATAATATAATAAAAAAAAGATTATTTTAATTCACTAAAAATCAGGCGAAAATGGTATCAGGACTTTTGTTTTAAATTCGACTACTTTAATTTATGATCTTTATAACACATTAAGAAACCACCTATTTTTGTGAATGATACTTCGTAGTAGCAAAAAGCGGAGTAATTAAATTAGTTATGACGCAAGCAATAATAGGACAAGTGAAGTTATGGTTGTTTTGTATCTACATTATGTGTTGAAACACTATTTCTACTGAAACCACCCTAAAAACAAAACGGAAGTTCAGTATTTTACTAGCTCAGAATAACATTCAGGGCAAAAATTATATCAGCAAAAAAATTGGAACAGACTTTTCGTTAAGATCAAAATAAAGAAGTATAAAAAATAATCCACCTTTAAATGCACACCAAGAAGCGCTAAAATCTGTACTGAAAGAAGTATTTTCATATTTTTCATTTACCTACAAACTCTACTATTGACGATGTCATTTTCTGCATTATTTCAAAAGTTAGTTATTCATTCGTATTTTCATTACATCGCGGTATAATAATATATTTCGCCACCTTCACTATCGCTTAAATAGCTCAGTTATAGTAGCGTAAGACGATGGGCGCGCTCCTGACCTGACGTCGTGGGTTCGATCCTCGGCAGTGAAAATCTTTTTTTCTTGTTATTATTTTTTTATCTTTTACACCCTTTTCAACCCTCTCTTTTTAAATATTGATTTTTTAGTATTAGATTTACAACCCATTTCATTGAAATTTTGTTAGACACATGTAATGCAATAAGTTTAAAAATTGTCTTTCAGTATTAGTATTGATTGAAGGTAACCTAAGGTTCAACATCGTGCGTCGTTCCTACTAACCGCAATACTCTGTCTTAGCTAACCATCGCTAGACGTTATGCCCTTGTAATAAGGATTACAAGTGTACAGTGACAGTTGTCCGGTATGACTCATAGATTTATATATCATTAAGCTAGATTGAGTTGTTAGGCCAAAAAGTGTGTCCACATGAGAGGGTAAAGTTGGGGCTGGTGTCCCTCTCGCACTTATTGCCACTGTCAAAATTATTTGAATGACGTCATCACTGTCATTATTTGGGGATACCGGTCAATATTCAAAGTTACTACCAAATCTACTAATACCGAATTAAAGGTTTTTTTTAATTGCGCAAATCTTTGGTTTTATGGCTTCATAATAATGACTTACCAATTCATTACAAGGTATTAATATCCTTGCCTCGATATAATACAAAAATAATTTAAGAAGTTTATAAACTTAGTTATCATACGGGTAAAAATACTACTACTGTAGTAATCTCTTTAAGACTGGTCACATGTGAGAGGGACACCAGCCCCAACTTTGACCCTCTCATGTGGACACACTTTTACTAGTCTGATAAGAACGCCTTTCTGCACCGGTGATAAAGTTCAATTTAGTATGGCAAAAAAAGTGTGAGCTCAGTCCCTATTGAAAGTCCATGGTATGAGTCAATGAAAAATTGGCTAAATAGTAATCAAAAAACAAGCAAAAAGGGTAGAATATATTTCTTATAAGTTATTTCTTTGGATTACGTTACAAAATGAATGTATTATACATTATAATACTCGTTGTAATTGTATAGATTTCAATGAATAATTTTATTTGTTCAAATTAATGACTTTCAAGGAACAAAAACTATTGAGTCGCTATTAGACCGTTTTCACATTATCCGATCCGATAACGGATGCCGGAAGGATATCAATAGAAGAATCCAAGATTCCGCCTGTAATGTATGGAATATCGGTCCGACATCCGATATCGGATCGGATAATGTGAAAACGTACTACATTTTACTCTTTTTAATACCAAGATTAATTAGAGTCAGTTGTATGGTCGGTACGTACTGTAAATAAAAAGTCGAAAAGTAGGTCCTTTCTATACTTTTTGCTATGTATTTTATATTTCAATATGCAGGCTTTTGTACCCATATTAGAGTACTTTCAATATGTGCTACCCTTTAATTAAATTCGAACACTCGCGTATTAGACACTTCTAATATTATTTGAATGGCATTATTACCAACATTAAATCTCCTTTTGAAAATAAATTTTAAAGAATATCCCACACTATCAGATCAGAACCACTGGTATTTAATTTAAAACAAATGCCTATAATAAATAAATCCGATAAACCTTTAGGTTGTCTGCTGTCGAATTTAATTATTTTCATAGAAAATATTTTAATTTGTATCCTTCCAGCTCGAGATTCTTGGAAGCCTTGTAAATTTTTCTTCGTGACAACAAGATATGACATTTATTTCAGGAAATTTACACATACATAGGTACATTACATACATTTATTGTAATAAACGGAGTACAAGTGACCAAGATAAAGATGATACAGTAGGGTATTTTTAAAGTTTATGTAATGAAGAAGTAAAATTGCGGCCTTTTTTAGGTATTTATATTTATGGAATAAATTGGAAATATCTAATACCTACATACTTATTATATATTGGTAGCGGCTCCATTCGTTCAATATTCGTTCGCAATTCATTTTGACATATAAGTCATTTGAGCATATTATGACAAAGGTATTTTGATAAAGAGTTTTTAGTGTGTGGCAGTTCCATTTGCAATTTTGATACTTAGGTCTTTATACACTATGTTGGTTATGGCATGAACGATTTTTTTCCTAAGCAGATAAGAAGTTAACGTTATTAGCATCAACAAGAATGTTATAAATGCAATTTAGACCCAGATTTTTAAAACATTTTTGTTATGAATTGTGCGTCCTTGTATTTAATGTCATTGCAGTAGCTTGTACTCATCAACTTATAATATAAATAAAACCTTAAAAAATTAATTAAAAAAGCTGTAAAAACGTATGCGACGACTGAGATTTGAACTTGTGACCTGTGGCTTGTAAGTCTAACGATAATCGCCGGGGCTATACCTGGCCGTGACATATGGGTCGAAATTAGACTTTGCATAGCTTTCGCGTGTTTGTAACAAGCGTTGCTTCAACGATTCTGAAGAATGGAAGAATACATTTCACAAGATGACGGAGATCTGTCAAATGGTAGAAGAGAAAAACGTGAGATAGATGTATGTACTGACAAGTATATACTCTTTTCGACGACTGTCAAATCGCATGCCTAAAATAAATGTGTAATTTTTTTAATTACTTTGGACTTTATTATCGGTGGGAAACGTCTGTTTTTAATCTACTTAAAATATTACTTATGTAGAAACAGGCATGTAATGAGGAGGAACACTCAAAGGATATGACAGATGGCGCCACCCTATTAGTCCGTGAGACGTGAGAGCGAGAAGCTGATAATTATGTTTTTCTCTCTCTCACATATGAATGACAGTGACATGCATAGGCGCCGCCTGGCGGGGTAAAATGTCAGTGTGCCTCCTCATTTACGTTAATGTGTAATAGAAGAACAGAATAAAAAGCATGCGACACGGCTCATCACCTACCCTCGGCCCAGCTCCACCGGCGTGGTGGTTTGCCATATGGATTCCTAAATGTAAGACACTAAGGTCCAAACCAAACCACGCAAAAAATGTAAATATATTAAATAAATTAAAGTATTTAATAAAGGTCAAACTTATTGGGTGGATTATCATGCTGTTAATATTGTTAAATAGGGACAATAAAAGTCAACCTCGTACTATTATCTGTTTCGAATTTGCCCGGTCAAATATTTAGATTTTTTTATTTCCATATAAATATATTGGTGGTTTTTATATGTTAAATATCTGAAAAATTATGTGCTATTGATTTCTGCTTAAAAATATCTGTTATTATATCAGCTCTAGAGCACGTTAGACAAAATTCAAAAATTCTATATCAATAAAAATAGTCTTATTTCCCGTCATATATTTAGGTGGCTTCGGGTTGTAAACCTTAAAACTGTTTTTTTTCTACATGTTTCCACCATTAAATTACTGTGAGGTATTTTGCTGAAAGAAAACGCTTATTTTCTAGGCGTAGTTTTTTTTAATATCTTCCGTTCCAAACTATTGGTGGATTCGAAAATATAGGTTTTTTAAATTGCGATTAAGCGCTGTATATGAAATAAAACTACTGTTATAGAATTATTTTCAAAAATATCGTACCGGTCTTAGGCTAATGACATTTATTGAATGTTTATAACATAATAGTAGCGTGACTACTTAAAAATACAAGTTAAAATATTTTCTATGAAAATAATTTAATTTGTTCTTAGAGAACCAGCTGTAGTTCAAATTCCCAACTACGGTCCAAGAACATGTCCAAGACTAAGGACATATGTCTTCATTTAGGTGTGATTATGATTTAACGACGTACTTACAGTGAGCTGCAAAATTGCATGGAGAAATTATTATGAATGAATTCATTGATAAATTCCCTTCATGGGATAAGTTCGCCTTTGTACAGATGATGTGTGTGTTATTTTTTTCTTCCTGTTATATGTGTTTTTATTTTTGTACAATAAAGTGTTTTTTTTAAGTGTATTACTACTACTACTACTACCAAATTCACTACTATCAAATGCACTTTTACCAACTCACCAACTTGAAACGGATCGAGTAGATCACATACATATGCCAAAGGCGTACAGTATGGCCACTCCCGCTCCTCTATGAAAGTGCCACCCACCCCCTCTCGGTTACCTCACAGTTACTGCCTGTCAAAAAGTCGACCTGTCATATCTCACTCATACAAGCATAGTACGCGTTCACCTACACGAGCTTAGACTGTGTGCTAAGAACGCGCCTCTTTCATATATTTGATCGCCAGTGTCCGAGGTGTGCCAAAGGTGAAACTCGCTAGATATGTGTTTTACTGTCGTAGCGCAAACGATTGTCACTGTGGCTAGGCTGGCTCAAAAGTTGGTAATCGTTTACGCTCCTCTAAAATTAAAGAAAAGAGAAATACTACCGTATTATTAAATTCAATTCAATTCTGCAATCATGTCCATTACATTACATACAGATGTTATATAAAATTATATAGTTGGTACATAATACCGCTAGTCCACAGCAAGTTTTCTTAAATACTAAACATTAATATTATTTTTATTTAATATTTCACCTCGAAGCAACCGATTAGCAATTTGGCAACAGATATGTACACCTTTAGTTTAAATAGCTCCAATCCCTGGGTGTCCATGGGCGGCGGTGATCACTTACCGCCAGGCGACCGTCTCCTCGTTTCTCTCCTATCTTATAAAACAATAGTTGTTTTAGTGTACGTGTCTGAACAGCGCCATCTCTTTTAGCTGAAAAATACATAGAAGAAAAAATATGAGGTCCATTGAAACACTGCGAAGGTTGTCTATTATATACAGGTAGATCTCAATCTTAATCACTAAATTAACTGGAAGAGGTTGTGTTCTACACCATTATCTTTCATCTGCTGTATATAAATGAAAATATATTTTCCACAACATAAAATGCTGTTTTTTTCCACCCCGGGCGGGGGGCGATTTTTGAATCTCGCATACGGGATTTTGTCACTAAAATACCGGTTGAAAACGGTGACTTGCTTATTATTTTCAGTGACAATTTTCTGAATTCGAACGTGTGAGACTCAACAATCGGCCCGAAAATGTTCTGTTACGGCAGCCAAAGACATAATTATGTTGTAACTTCGTATAGACATATGAAGTTTAAGAAAAAATACATATTACCTCAGAACCATAAAAGAACAAGGTACGGTGGCCTAAATGGCGTTACACGTTTGGAGAATGCTCGGCTAGATGGCGCTAATATTAATATTCGACGTTTTAACACATATCAAGCCAATAATACGGGCCCAATTTTCAAAATTGAGGGTCAAAAGTTTTAAGCCTGTGTCTGTAAGTATATCGACGGTGAAGTACCATGAACTCCCAACTACTTACGTTTTCATACTTAGCTAGGAGTTCATGGCACTTCGCCATCGATATGCACTGTGATTACATAATATATTACTCAATCCTCTTTGCAGGCGGCAAACGATTCGTTTCAACTTAGTTTCGTATAAGCGCCATCTATTATGGCATGGGAGAACTATTTATTTTTTTATAATTATTTTAAGTAAAGTTCAATATGATATGTCTATATGTCTAATGTTCTATAAATATAATATGATTTTTATTTTGATACGTTGACACACTTATTTATTTGTTAAAAATAAACTTTGACATAAGCGCCATCTATCGCTGAGTAGCGAACTTATCATGCAATGTCGTAGAAAACCGGTTCGGTGGCGGTGTAATTTTTGGGGTGCTTCGGGGTCGATTCTCAGAGCGATATTTAATATAAAGGATTAGATATGATAGCCAATAAGATACCTATAATTATTTTGTTTAGTTAAAGTTTAGATTTTTATTTATGCGTGTTATGCTACGTACAATATAGGAATATAATCCATACTAATATTATAAAATGAGAAAGTGTGTGTGTTTGTTTGTTTGTCCGTCTTTCACGGCAAAACCGAGCGATGAATTGACGTGATTTCTTAAGTGGAGATAGTTGAAGGGGTGGAGAGTGACATAGGCTACTTTTTGTCTCTTTCTAACGCGAGAGAAGCCGCTGGCAAAAGCTAGTTTACTATAAATCTATGCGTTTACCACCATTGCCGTGTAAAAATATACTCGCAGGTTATTTCAAAGATGACACATCATTGTCAAACCTACTTTATATTCTGTGAGGTCGGTATCCAACGATTATTCAAATCTACATTTTGGGTAGAGGACTATCGGAGAAGACGGATTAAAACAAAATTGCAGATTAAACTTAAATAAACAGTAAAAAACTTATTTGGCAATCAAACTTGAAAGGAGCCTGTTTATGTATTTATTGTTTTTTTTTGGTCTTATTTGCCGACGTTTACGTAGCTAACAAAAAGTAAAAAAAAAAAACATACAAATAATACGTTGATGTCTAGTTTAATTTTTATTACAAAGTTTGGGTAGTAGATTTAGATTTAGATTTAGATTTATTTATTTCATAATATAAAATTACATTATAAATTATTCTACCTTAATCTATAAGAATTTATATTATGATCGTCGAGTATGATTTTTAATAAAATATCAATTACAATTATAATTTGATACTAATTTTAAAAATATAACAATAATGATTTATAAGTAATCACAATGTCAATTTTTACATAAAAAGGAAAAAAGAAAAAACAAGGTATCTCATAATGATCGTCAAACTAAAATTAAAATACAATAATGGATTACAGTCAATTTATATTACATGTCATTTCCATATACTCATTTACAGAATATAATGGATTTTCCAATAAAAAGATTTTCAATTGGCGTTCAAAAGTTTCGTCAGATGTTTCTGTTCGCAATTTCGCGGGTAGTCGTTCGTAGTATGTCGGTCCAATCACTCTCGGGTTCTTTACTGAAAGCGCCATGCGACGCGGCACTGTTCGCAATCTCCCTGTGGACCGAATTTGTTTCCCGGAAACTTCAACGCGCTTGAACATCGAGAAATTGTTTCTCACAAACATTAGTACTTGGAAGAGGTAAAGTGAGTAATGTGTCATTATACCGTTCTGTTTGAAGAGCTCCTGCACGGATGTCTAGTTTGTACTCCGGTTAGTAGTCGTACCGCTCGTTTTTGAAGGATTAAAACTCGCTTCGCATCCGTGGAGTTTCCCCAAATCAACGTCCCGTAAGATATTAGCGAGTGAAAATTTGAGAAATATACAGCCTTCAGTGCTTTTCTCGATATAAGCGGCTGAAGCTTCTTAATGGCGAAGACAGCACTACTCAACTTGTTGCATAACTTGTCAACATGGCACTTCCAGTTAAGATTCGAGTCGACCGTAAAACCCAGGAATTTGCTTTCGAAACACAATGGCATTGGACCGTTTTCAATACATGATGGTGCTTCAGTGCTACGGGCCGAAAAAATCATCACACTGGACTTCGCGACGTTCTAGTAACTATCATAGTACTTTAGCTTTAGTGTGACAGATATTATTTCGATACGATTTTGCGTTTTAAGACTAAAAATTATAAGTTGTATGGTTTGACAATCTGTCACCGCGTCAGAATTATGTTGAAAACATCAAAGCTTAATCTTTATTTTTTTATTTATAAATTCCTTAAAATTAACACTAACAGACACGCCACAAATGTTAATAGGAGGGTAGCTTTAAAGACTCGTACAATAGGGTACAAACTTATTGACTAGAATAATATAACTACGTATAGACAGATAAAGTCTAAGGAAAACACGTACTTCGGAACCATTAAGATAAATGTAAGGTCGCCTAGATGGCGCTACCTACACTTTTGGTTGGCTCTCTAGATGGCACTAATATTAATATTTGACAATTTTTACATATCAAGTTAAGATACGGGCCAAATTATCAAAACTGAGGTTTAAAAGTTTTAATCCTGTCTCGAAAGATGACAGTCTAAGTAAACTGTGACTACACATTTTTTATTTGACAGTTTTTGACTGTAATTCTCTGTACAGTCGATCCTCTTCTATAATTGTCTACTGTTTAACGTGGTGTTCCAAAGTCGTTTCGAACGCTTGCGTAATAACCCCCCCACGAGGCGTCGCGCGCTGGTAATATTCCCATTCCAATTTCAAACTTATAGCATTGATTTATGGTCTATTTTTCGTTACTGACTGATCAACAAAAGTGTCCACATTTGTATTTTGTAACGCGTTGCTAGGGGCAGGGTTTTTAGACTGTGCGTCTTAGGGTGCGTTTTCACATTTTTTTTTTTAATAAATGGCCTCAGTCCCACTTGATGGGACTATTTTGCCAGTGTCAAGGTAAGTGCGACGTTGTTCGGTAGTAGGCACTTGTAAATCGGCCGTCGATGACAAAAAAGGGGCTAAACGCGTTTCGAGATTAATTCTTCATAAGCTTCTCACTATAACATTAGTTTACTGCATAATAAGCTATCGATATTACACTTTCAACAACATTAATGAGCAAAAGAAGGAGAAATTATTCGCGACACGATGCCACTAAGATGGCACCCGAACCGGAAGTGCGTTTTCACATTATCCGATCCGATATCGGATGTAGGAAGGATTTCGAAGGCAAAAATCAAAGATGGCGGATTAAATATATAGGATATCGGTCCTACATCCGATATGGGATCGGATAATGTGAAAACGCACTTCCATTTCCATTTTTCCGTTTATTTAAAAATAAAAAGTGAGATAATTAGGTTACAATAGTTTGTAATTATACATAATCCCCTTTAAGGGAACCACTGGATGAACTACGCAGTTGTTACATACTTAGTTGCACTTTTTAGGGTTCCGTAGCCAAAATGGCAAAAACGGAACCCTTATAGTTTCGTCATGTCCGTCTGTCCGTCTGTCCGTCTGTCCGTCTGTCCGTCTGTCACAGCCGATTTACTCGGAAACTATAAGTACTACAGTGATGAAATTTGATGGGAATATGTGTTGTATGAACCGCTACAAAATTATGACACTAAATAGTAAAAAAAAGAATTGGGGGTGGGGCCCCCCATACATGTAACTGAGGGATGAAAATTTTTTTTTCGATGTACATACCCGTGTGGGGTATCAATGGAAAGGTCTTTTAAAATGATATAAAGTTTTCTAAAAAACATTTTTCTTAAAGTGAACGGTTTTTGAGATATCAGCTCTCAAAGTCGTAAAAAGTATGTCCCCCCCCCTCTATTTTTATAACTACGGGGTATAAAATTCTAAAAAAAATAGAGGTGATGCATGCTAATTAACTCTTTCAACGATTTTTGGTTTGATCAAAGTATCTCTTATAGTTTTTGAGATAGGTTGATTTAACTGTAATTTTGGTTTGCTGCTACGGAACCCTTTGTGCGCGAGCCCGACTCGCACTTGGCCGGTTTTAATTAATAACAAAGGTTGCGAAAATACCTATTTAATAAGTAGGTACCTTTAATTATACATATAAGTATTTGCTATTACAGGTTCTCTTAACCACCACAAAATATAAAAGTTGACTTTGTAACAAAGACAGAAGCAAATATGTGTAGGGTGCATTAGGGTAATTCCGAAGCACAGAAATTCTTGGGTAATTTCGAAAGGGGAATCTTGATATGATGGAAATAATGGTGACTTCTATGTGACTTTCGAAATTAGATGACTTTTCTAATTATTATTATTATAAACTGGTCAGTGATTGACCTAGCTTAGTCGCACCTGATGGAAAGTGACGACAACGCCGAAGTTTTAACTCACTGGTTCAGTAATAGCATATTCAATCTTGACTTGAATACACCCAGATTGTGTTCGGCCGGGAATAAAATATATAGATAGATAGATAGATAGAAGCTTTATTTGAATGCTGCAATAACACACAATTACAAATGCAACACAGAACAACAACAAGAAAAAAGAAATCAAACATACAACTGACTTAATATTACGTATACAACATGCAAAACAAAATGCTTACCTACACTGCGTGCATTGCAGTAAAAACAAAAAGGTTCCGACTCAGGTAAACGCTTCACCCTTTCGAGTGAGGCACTGATATTCTGCCGGTACCCAGATCACGTTACAGTTAAATAAAGAAATGTGTATAAATGAAGAAATAGGTTAATTTGAATATAGGTACTTTCTAAATTACCCCAATGCACCTGAATCTCCAAACTACATGCTCACATTTTCTACACACTACTCTACCCGTTACATAATCTATTCACTATCTTACCAATAACTACCCTACTTGTTACATACACAGTAGGTAAATAATACATAATCTATTCACTATTACTTACCTAATTCATATTTCACCCTCACTTCACATACCTCTATGCAATAAGAAAGCTTATATTGCCTAGCCCTATCACAAAACTCTATTATGCATACATACATAATAATGCATTTTATGTATTCCTAATAATAGGAGACCCCTATTTCGCTAGGATAGGCGAGGGTGTAACTTACGAAGAGAATTGAACGCTATTGTGTAGAGAATTGGGTGGAAGTTTAGTTGATTAGTGAGGGTGTATATTTTTTAATTGTTTATATAAACGGAGTCTATAATAGATTATTAAATGAGAATGTTGAGTGTAACTAAATGGTAATCGATTTGTTAGCAGTAGATTTTTGTTTTGCAATATTATTTTTACATATTTACCTACCTAATAATACTTTTAAAAAGTTTTTTTGCAAAAATACATTTTCAGTACAGACAGTGTTTTTTTTACGCACTAGTGCGAGAAGTTGTTCATTATATGCCAGGTCGAAACTTCGGAGGCTCATCTGTACTGAAAAACGTCGTACGATACACGTGCGAAAAGGAAATTCGTAACTCGTGTCGATTTAAAACACTAGCTCCCTTCGGTCGTGTTTTAATTTATCGCCACTCGTTTCGGACTTCCTTTTTTTCGCACTAGTATCGTAATGTACTATTTTGCAAAAAAAAAAAAAACATTTTTGGCACAAGATTTTATAGCCGACTCTACCTTTCTTTCAATAGTCATCTACTGCTCTCTGAGACGGTTCTAAAGACCCCTTACTCGATAAGGATACGACGTTTCATAACAGAGATCCTATGACCACCTTTCTGCTCCATCATCAGATCAGCTCCATGATAGCATAATATTGCCATGTGATTTACATATGGGTGCAAAATTTTAGCTCAATCGGAAACCAGGAAGAGGGTCTTTAGCTTCTACGTTTTGACCCAAACTAACATACAAGGCAAGTTGAATAAATGCTTGTAATTTAAATTTTGAAAAAACCCCCGACCGCGACATAGTGGACCGATTTTCATAAAACATGGCTATGAACACTCCCGACTAACTCAGCTTTTAAACAAAAAAAACTAAATCTAAATCGGTTCATCCGTTCGGGAGCTACGATGCCACAGACAGACACACACAGATATAGACAGACAAACAGACAGACAGACACACACAGACAGACACATCAAACTTATAACACCCCGTCGTTTTTGCGTCGGGGGTTAAAAATAATAATAATAATAATAAGCCCCCAGGGCAGCTTGTGGCGAGCTGAATGGGAAGTGGCGTCCCTTGGGTCCCATGCCCCCGAGAGTCGATCAGATCCCTCCCTCTGCCTTGCCTTCATTGGCCGGCCGGAGTGAACACTGAGCAGGGGTCGCAGGACTCTCACCTCTGGCTTGCCTTAACCGGCCGTCCAGAGTGGGGTGCCAGAGCTATATGCTTGCAGGGTGGAAGTGAAATATGCATAAGACGCGAGTTGGCACAGTGGCTGTTTCGTACAGACTGGGTAGAAAGCGGCGCACACCTCTCCACACCCTGAGCCGCTCACGCTATGTTGTGCCCTTGTCGCTCCGTGCGAGCGGCCGTTTTCGGGGACCCATATAGTGAGTTGGCGAGTCACCACCTGCCTATTTTGTCATGTTTTGTAACATATGAGTAAGGCAGGTGCCATAGTTTTTCCAATAGCACCGGTTACGAATCCACTAGCAACTCAACATAATAGCCCGGTTTCTTTTTGTACCTTTATCTTACAATAGTTCTACACTAACCGGGGCTTGTCCTTGGGTGCATTACTATAGTGCGGACAGGGATAATCGCTGGTTTGTGTCACATTACATTTAGATTAAACTGTTCTAAAGGGCCTCTGCGCTGTTGGCTTCGGCCCCACGTATGCCTTACAAAGGTCCGGGACCCCATGGTCCCGAGATATGTAAAGAACAAACATAATAATAATAATAATAAGCCCCCAGGGCAGCTTGTGGCGAGCTGAATGGGAAGTGGCGTCCCTTGGGTCCCATGCCCCCGAGAGTCGGTCAGGCCCCTCCCTCCGGCTTGCCTTCACTGGCCGGCCGGTGTGAACACTGAGCAGGGGCCGCAGGACTCTCACCTCTGGCTTGCCTTAACCGGCCGTCCAGAGTGGGGTGCCAGAGCTATATGCTTGCAGGGTGGAAGTGAAATATGCATAAGACGCGAGTTGGCACAGTGGCTGTTTCGTACAGACTGGGTAGAAAGCGGCGCACACCTCTCCGCACCCTGAGCCGCTCACGAAATGTTGTCCCCTTGTCGCTCCGTGCGAGCGGCCGTTTTCGGGGACCCATATAGTGAGTTGGCGAGTCACCGCCTGCCTATTTTGTCATGTTTTATAACATATGAGCAAGGCAGGTGCCATAGTATTTCCGATAGTACCGGTTACCAATCCACCAGCAACTCAACCTAATAGCCTGGTTTCTTTTTGTACCATTTTCTTACAATAGTTCTACATTAACCGGGGTTTGTCCTTGGGTGCATTACTATAGTGCAGACAGGGATAATCGCCGGTTAGTGTCACATTACTTTTTAAATTAAACTGTCTTAAAGGGCCTCTGCGCTGTTGGCTTCGGCCCCACGCACGCCTCCCAAAAGTCCGGGACCCCATGGTCCCGAGAACTGGAAAAGATAATAATAATATATACTTTATTGTACACCACTTATTGACAAAGCGTGACAGATGTCTTATCCACGTGGATAAGTGATAAAATTAGAAGCATGATACGCCGGCACGAAGCAACTCGGTAAGGACATTGTGAGTTAGAATCCAACACGGGAAGCATGGTCGCGCGATAAACGATAAAACATCTGGCCGTCCCTATCCCACTTACAAATAGTGCGATAGGGATGGCTTGATGTTTTATCATTTATCGCGAGACTATGTTTGCCTGTCGTAATCATGATCGCGCGATAAACGATAAAACATCGGGCCGTCCCTATCCCACTTACAAAAAGTGTGATAGGGATGGCCCGCCAGGCAAGTATGGTCGCGCGATAAACGCTAAAACATCAGGCCGTCCCTATCACACTTACAAATAGTGCGTAAATAAATGATATCGGTGCTGATGTTTTATCATTTATCGTGCGACCATACTTGCCTGCATCTAAATTAATACAACAATTTAATTGGGAAAAGAAGCGCCGCTTTTCAAAAATCTAGTACTACTTACTCTGTTTAAATGGACTTACTCATGGCTACAGACTAGCCGAGGCGAAGACGTGGCCTACGATGGAGCTCACCCAGAAGGTTCCACACCCTTGATTGCTGGGTTACTGGGCTGGATTGGGCTGCTGGGTTATATGCTGTGAAATATAGACGACGGCAAATAATCAGATATGTACGGTACTTACGTGGAGATAGTTGAAGGGATGGAGAGTGACATAGGCTATATTTTTTCTTCTTTCTAGCGCGAGCGAAGCCGCGGGCAAAAGCTAGTGTTATTATAAATGGGAAAGTGTGCGTCTCTGTTTGTTTGTCCGTCTTTCACGGCAAAACGAAGCGACGAATTGACGTGATTTTTTAAGTGGAGATAGTTGAAGGGATGGTGAGTGACATAGGCTACTTTTTGTCTGTTTCTAACGCGAGCGAAGCCGCGGGAGAATGCTAGTATAATATTTAAAAAAAAACTGGTCATAGAGATTCCAAATTTGTCACGTAGGTTTCTTATATAAGGTGTAGAGCATTAAGAATGATTTTTCAAAATACACCTCCTAAAGGGGATGAAATGGTGAAAGGTTTGTATGGGAAAACAAGATTAGATTAGTACGCGGGCAAACCCGCGGGAAAAAGCTAGTCATATTGATTACCTAAGGGATTTTTTTAATTAAATAGGTACCTACCTATTAATTTTAAATTCGAGAGGTAAACTGCATATATCTACATCCGCGAAGGAAGTCAAAGTTGATGTATGTGAATTTGTGAAGTCCCTAATCCGCATTGGCTATAGACCAATTGGAGGAAATAATTGAGCCTAATAATATCATCCCACTGCTGGGCAGAGGCATACCCTTTCTTCTTCCATTCTGCACGGTTTTGAACAACGTATTTTATATACTAAGCACAGAATTAGATTTAGATCGAAGAAACAAGTTCATTTATTTTATTTGTATAGGGGCAGAGCGTGTCAGATTTTGTACTGAAGTTGTTACTTGCCTGTGATTTTAAATATGTCTCAGGCCCTTGATCGTTCATAATGTTTGTGTTAGTGCAATCAAATATCACGGTAACGAGGCATTTTCATGTTTTTGTTGACTTCAACTTACAAAAATTTAAGCCCGGAAGCTGCAAGCTGCGATTAAAGACGAATTAACTCAGTGGATTTTACTGAGTTCATTTGACACGCTAAGTAGATACGTTTGCTTGATCTATGGTATATATGACCTCTGTGATACTAATTTTATTAATAACCAACCCCTCATATATTAAAATCTCTTTCTAAAGAGTTTATAAAACCCCGCTAAACATTATATATCCCAAAAACCAATATTCCTAACCTAAAAACTTCCCTGCAATATTTTCCTGAACCCCGTTTTTAAGCGTTAAGTTTCACAAAAAGCGTCCGCCATCTTAAATTCGCGTTAGGCGTCACAAACGACCTTTTTGTGAAAAAACCTAAGTACGACACCATTATACATACATAATATACGAAGATAGCGGTGATTATCCCTACTACAACCTAAAAGTAACTTTAAAATTGTTGGGATTGAGTTGAGTTTGGCGTGGGAGGGTAAGGGCGTTTTTTTGTGCTTATATTTTAGCGCGTAGGGGTCGCCGAGGCACATTTAGCCACCCCCTACCAGGCGATGTCTTCTGCCGGTTCGGTTATATTATTAATATCACCGCGCGAAAAATGGCTCTTCACAAGAAAACTGTTGTTTACCCTGTAAATAATAGCCTATATATATAAAGGGATGGCTAGGGTTATAAATTAAAGGCTTTGTATGAAAATGTAGCATTAATTCATGCGGTTTTTTGCTCTTTTCGAGAAAGGACTTTATTTTGCGGAGCTACTTTGAGCTATAAAAATGGCGATTGAGGGTAGCCTGTGTTTTATGGTAATGTTTTGATACCCTCACCTGCTTTGTTGTTCGCTTTTGGGAATAAATGTGTCGTTTATTTTGTTATATAATGGCCGTACTGAATTGAGCATTGAACGGTTTAGTTTAAGCTGTCGGAGGAAAAGGGATGAGCATTTCGTCTCCATATAGGTAGTGAATTTTCCTCCTTGATTAATGAAACAAAAGAAAATATTTCATTTACGTTTATCAAGTGTATTAATAAAACGCATCTATTAACTTTTAACAATTTATGGTTTTTTGATGATAAAAACCATGTAAAATCCAGTTTTCAATTCTTTTTAAATGGTGCATAACTATGATAATTCAAAAAATCAAAATAAAGGTAGGGGCAGTCAATATATTTTTCTAACAATTTACTTAGATACTTTTAATTCGTGAGTTTTTTAACCGCCGCCTCAAATCTCTCAAGGAAGGTGGTTCTCAATTCGTCTGTATTTTTTTTAATGTTTCTTCTACTATATCTCCGTCGTTACTGGACTGATTTTGAAAAAAAAAATTTTTTTATTGTTTTATGGCACATCTTTTAATTTTACTTCTGTCTCCAGAGCCTCTACCGTGAGTATGACGTTGAAGAATACCCTACTCGATGACGTATTGGGTAATTCCATGTAACAGAGTAATGTAAGTGACCAATTATTTGCATGTTTTTTTATTCATGGTGCTAATTTAAATATCAATATATCTAAGGATTAAAAGTAGGCTTATCTAGAGATAAATTAAGACTTCAATTTGCATCATAAATAAAAAAACATGCAATGAAGTGGTCACTTACATTACAGTTACGTGGAATTGCCCTATTAATAAACGCTACGGAAAATGTATGTAATTTTTTTAGTAAGTAACCGCTTGGGGGCGCTATTCAATTCCATTCTTCTATCTATAGATATAATCGTTGTGGTACTAGCTACCTACATACATCATAATTCACTTGCACTTTTCCCATTATTTGGGGTTGGCGCAGTAGGGCCATTTTTTTCAAAGTTACCCCACTTATTTTGTAACATGGGTATTTTTTACGCGATTACTCAAAATCGCGAGGTCTTTCAATCTTGAGAGAAGAAAAAAGTCCCAAGATTTCCATACATTTTTCAAACCTTTAATTCCGTTATCGCCATACAAAACGTATAAAAAAAATGGTAACAGAATGGAAAAAAAACCTTGGGACACTTTTTTCTCCTATTACAATTGAAAGAGCTCGCGATTCTGAGTGAAAACTACATAAAAAATTCCAAATCCAAAAAAAATTTGGGGTGGACAACTTTGATCTTTTTCTTCCATTCCTCTCTATCAGCTGCCATTTCCATACTCAAAACTTGTAAGCTCATAGCAAACTTCACACAGTCTACCTTTTTTAGGCCTTTCGCTACCTTTGTATCCCCTTCATATTTATTTACCAGGATATGCAAAACATAAATTAATTTGAATAGGTACCTATTATAAAATGTCAAAATCTCAGGTAGGTACACCGGAAACTAAGTAACAAATAATAACATAAGTACGAGTATAATCAAACACACACACAACCTCTACTCGTATTCGGACAGCTGGTCGGAAACCTAAGTTTGTACAACTGCGTTGGTCAAACAATCGATTATCGGTTCTTAGAAATCGATACCTACTTGTAATCAATAGTGTTTTGTTTGCGCGCCCGTCTATGAACAAACAACGCAACGGTAGTCAAACTAAGAGACTGGTCACAACGGCGGTTTGTTACGTCTGTCAAATAATACAAATTCATCTTAGCAAATGGAAATCCGTGATCTCTGCCTACCCCTCTGGGAAAGAGACGCGAGTGTATGTAAATATAATTCGACATTATACAGAATCCTCCTACGCTCTATAAATGCAGTTGTAGTTATTGTTCAGTTCCAGACTGCACATGTATAATTGAGAATTTCTTTTTTTTGCCAATAATTATTTTTTTATTTTTTTAGGGAATTTTAGGTCAATTGTACTCAGAATCACGAGTACTTTCAATCTCATAGGGAGACAAAAAGTGTCCCAGAATTTCCATACATTTTTGTTACATTCCTCTTTTGTTACCCCATACAACATGTACGGAAAATGGTAACAAAATAAGAAAAAATCGTGATGGGACAATTTTTTTTACTACTAGAATTGAAAAGGCTAGTAATTCTGAGTAGAAATAGCATATTTTTTTTTTCAAAAATATCACACTTCATAAAAGTGGCAAAAAAAAAAGAAATGCTCATTTCTAATATTTACATATAGTAAGGTCGGCCTGCAATGCCTACAATTTTGTTATAGTTGACTGCAATATTGCAGGGAACGTTACGCAATAACTTTACCGGTTTAGTTTTGGTTCAAAATTTCACCCTCAAACATAATCGCTCGCTCAAATTGATTGTTTACTTAGTTGTAAACTTTTATTGTTTGTTTTTTTTTTCATGTTCTTATTTACTGTTTTTTTTTTTAATTTTATGACGCATTGGATTTATCTGTAATGTCATTGAAACATGTTTTCAAATGAATAAATAAATAAATAATCCCGCATGACTCTATAGGTACCTACAGAAACAACATAATTTCCATGCATTACTTTTTCAGTTCGCCGGAAAATATGGACATAAACTCCTCAGAAGTGTTTTTTATTGATACTTTGAGTGTGCGAGCCCACTCGCACCTTCAGTACGTACAATAGGTATTGATCTTTTAGTACATGCATTTCAAAAACTAGACGACTTTTAGCAATTCGGCAAATCGCCATAGACAGTGAGAGTTTCCGAAACAACTTTTCCCGCGCCACAGATAAACAAAACTCATAAGACACAACCCATAAGCAAAAAGGCCACAATCGATAGAATCGATACGTGTCAATCGAGCCCGGCCATCGACTCCGCCCGAGTGTCGGCGATCGTCAACATTCGGTTTATTTCCTTTTTCTTTCCCGCGCCCGTGGCCGAGTTAGAGGTTATTGTTCCGTTTTTAAAATGCGCGCCAATTTCAACGGTAATAGAATGGAATTTTTCGGCGTCAACTTTTCGTTTCTTCGTTTTTTGCGATTTCGATGAATCGATGCTTGTGTGAGATTTGGCGATTAAAAAGGCGGATGGATGACAGTTTGTGGGTGTAATTTTTATTATTTGGCTTGTTGGGAAAGACTATCGGTGAATACACGGGTGAATTGCTCTATACACTTCACTAATTTATAAATACATAATATATTATGCAGCTAGGTATAATATGTATACATAAACTCACGCCTGTATTCCCAAATCCTTAAGTTCCAATGAAGGCTTGAAATAATAAGAAATCATAATATTGCACATGGACAATGAAATGTTCATTGGACATTGACAATTTTGCTAGCCCATCGCCCTGTCCACACCAAATTTGAACCAATGTCCCACAGTCGACTTCTACAACGCCCATAATTCAACTTAAAACTGTATTACCCTAGAAAGCTGCTGTAAGAAGTAGACAGTGATTGAGCAACTGATAAACTACACAATTTTATTGTAGTTAAATTAAACTATAAATTTATGTATATAAGTAATAATATAATATTATTACGAACTAAGACAGAAGTAAACATTTTTCATAAAAGAAGGTAAACAACTTAAAAGTAAACAAGCCTGGTTGCCATGGAATATGTAGAAAATAAATTCTTCCAAACAGGCGTGAAAAATAAAATACCTACCTACCTACGTACCAATTTTTCGTGTTCGTTTTAGGTTTGCAATCTCTGCCGTAGGTAATTGTACAAAAAACAGAGTGCTTCAGTAGTAAGGCAGGGGTAACAAAGCATGGAATAATCAGAGATCAGCTCAGGCTCATTGTCAAGTAGGCATAATATAATTTTTTTTGTAGGTATTTTCAGTGTTGGGAAAAATATTTTGAGAAAAAGCTACTACAGAGCGACCCAGATTTTTAGGGTTCCGTAGTCAACTAGGAACCCTTATAGTTTCGCCATGTCTGTCTGTCTGTCTGTCTGTCTGTCTGTCTGTCTGTCTGTCTGTCTGTCTGTCTGTCTGTCTGTCTGTCCGTCCGTCCGTCCGTCCGCGGATAATCTCAGTGATGATAGAAAGCTGAAATTTGGTACCAATAGGTATATATATCAATCACGCCGACAAAGTGGTAAAATAAAAAGTGGAAAAAAATGTTTTGTTAGGGTACCCCCCTCTACATGTGAAGTGGGGACCGTTTTTTTTTTTCATTTCAACCCCAACGTGTGATATATTGTTGGATAGTTATTTATATTTTCGGAAATAATCGCTCCTAAAGGAAAAAAAAGTGTCCCCCCCTCTAACTTTTGAACCATATGTTTAAAATATATGAAAAAATCACAAAAGTAGAACTTAATAAAGACTTTCTAGGAAAATTGTTTTGAACTTGATGGGTTCAATAGTTTTTGAGAAAAATACGGAAAGCAACGGAACCCTACACTGAGCGTGACCCGACACGCTCTTGGCCGTTTTTTTTATTTAACAATTCGTTTAATTCTCTCAAAACGCAGTTGGACTTTGACCATAAGTACATTTTGACTTTTTGGGTATTACGAGTAGGAGTATAATAAGAATACCACGGACATGGTTGGCTGAACGTTGAAAGTATATTAAAATTATTCCTTTTTCTTATACAGCGCGTAAACGTAATAAGGGCGATAAATGAAACCAGGCGTATAATTCAATATTGTTGTCATTAATTAAGAGGTGTTTTTGATTTACTCTTAATTTTCACCCCATAATGAATTTTTGAAAAAAATCTCAGCAGCAATGTACTGTAAACGTGGTTGCGATGACAATCAATGACAACTGTCAACGAGCGTTTAACGGGAGTGTGTTTGCATTACGTTGCGGGCCGAATTAATTTGTATGGATAAAAAAATATTTCAATTTTAAGTAAAAGTTATCTAATTACATTTTATACGTCCTATACTCACCACCGTTAAAAGGTTCGCCTGTATTAGGTTTACACCCTTATATAACTATTGATAACTAGTAATTAATTACGGATAATTATAAAGAGAAAAATAAATGAACAAGTATTGGAGCAAGTCGGGGAGAAGAGATCTCTGCTAACAACAATCGAAAATAGAAGGGGAAACATGTTGGGGCACCTGATACGGCACGATACTTACCTACATAAAATCAATAATCGAAGGGCGAATAGAAAAGAGGAGAGGCAGGGGAAGACCGAGGCGTGCGTTTTTATACCAACTTAAAGAGAAGACCAACGTAGTGACGTATTAGGACCTTAAAAAAGCGGCAGATATGACGATGAATTATGTACCTAACTGATATCAGTATATTATTAAGAAAACAAAATTTATCAGACTACCTACCGAAATAAAACTATGGAAACGGATTAAATCGCGTATAATTAATTTACAATTCATCCCGACGTTTCGAACACTTTACAGGGTTTATTTTTTAAAATACTTTATTGCACTACTATAACGACAACAGCTAAACAAACAAACAAAGAACTTAAATAGTAGGTAACAACAGGCAGTCTTATCCCTAAAGAGCGATCTCTACCAGACAACCTTCAGGGTTCGTGGTCAACCAACGGGTGACTGAGGAACACTCGCCTGGCGATGTACGCGATCACTGCCGAAAATGTCCTTCTTCGGAGCTATCTTCACGCATGTAGGAATAAGATCCGCATCTCGGCACCTCTTTAAGAAATTCAAAGAACAACGAGCGCGCCCAAGCTTATTCCCAAGGTCTTCATGTCGCCATATTTTTGTTGCAAGTTCCAGTCCGTACTGGTATACTCGTACATAATATTGTCTTCGGTTACTGCGATAGTTACTCATGAAATAAAACTATGGAAACGGATTAAATCGCTTATAATGAATTTACAATTCATCCCAACGTTTCAGCATTATACGCGATTTAATCCGTTTTCATAGTTTTATTTCATGAGTAGGTAACTATCGCGGTAACCGAAGACATTATCAGACTACTGTTTAAGTACACAAACAAATTTAAGGTAACTCAGTCAAACGTAAATAGGTAGGCATATACCTCTACTATTATTGCAATTTACAACCGATGGGTCATATTTAGTGTTGGCAATGTTCACGTACATAATAAACATTAAAAAAAAATGGTTTATTCAATAACTTCAGAACTTAACATCTAATTACAGACACCCATACCACAGTATAATAAAGAGTACTACAGTAGAGCCCATACGCTACTAATATTACCATTATACCATTAACAATCAGTCAGGTTATACGTACTTGTTTGTCACCGATAGCATAAAGAATCTACGTATAACTCACCGATTCCAATAAATCATTCAAGCGCCCGCCGCGCAAAGCGACGTAAGTACAAAAATCAAAAAAGCAAGTCTGTGTACACAACAATTGTTCGCGCGCAATTGTTTTGCGTATTCCCCGCCAGGTGGCGTGCGTCGTCTGCGCAAAGAAATAAACAAATTGTCGCTGTGGTCTGTCTTTCGTAGTTTAATTTTTGATTTGTACGGGTTGTTGTTACAATAGTCTGTGTGACCCTGGTTTGCGGTGGCGAGTCGTGTCTACTCGATTGATGTTAGAGTACGAGAACAAACCACTATATTACAAATTAGGAGGTCGACGTTAAAAAAAACCGGCCAAGTGCGAGTCGGACTCGCCCACCGAGGGTTCCGTGCAAACTTTCTTTCCAACTACCTAGTTAAAATAATCTCATGTTTTCATATAACTCTAATGACTTGACTAGAAGACAAAAGAATTATACACTAATGAGCATTATTGTGTAAGTACGTAACATATATAACTAATTTGCGCGACCTATATAGTATGTTGGTTTTTCAGGGATAATTCTTTATAATGTTAACCGATTTAAACAGTTTTTACTTTATTGGAAAGAAGATGGTTTACGTAACATCTCGTATTCATTTGAAGTACGATATACATCAGCAAGGGTGGGTAAATTGAAAGTAAAAATCTAAAAAGTTTTTTTGTGAATTCATAAAAAATTTTTAAAATAAAAACACGATTATATTATTTTCCTCTAATATTTAGCATAAAACAAATGTTTTGTAAATTTTTCATAATTTTTCGTTGGTAAACTTCGGAGATAAGGGCCAAAAAAAAAAAAAAAAATATAAAATTTTTTTAGTTACGTTCAATTTGCGCTCTTTCTAAATACCTCACTTGACCTAGTGACTTGAAAAGAATTTAACACGGAACTACGAAAATGGCAGTACAACTAAATTACCACGAAGGAAGAACTGCTTGTGATAAAAAGTCATTATTAATACTTACAATATAGGTAGATATACATATTTTAATGCAATCGGATAAAATTAGTTCGGGCTAAATTATGAAATTTAAAATGATGTTATATTATTATTTTCATTTTGTTAAAATATATTGATTGTACTTAGTTTATGTATTTTGTAAAGTAGGTAATTTCGATGCCCGGTAAAGTTTTTTTATAACAAATTAATCCATAACAATGAGGTATATATATATTTATATGGATTAATCACCCGTAGACACTTCATCATTTTCTGCGCACAATATTGTTTTTTTTATCATGTGAAGTCATTACCGATTTAGCATCGATCTTTGAAAAAAATCACAAACTTACACTTTTCACTGAGCTATATATTATATACTTCAATTCAAAAAATACCAAGCTTTGTTATATTTTTCACCTGAAGTAAAAAGCAATTACCGTATTTGTACTGCACTAAACCCACTATGTCACCATCATTACAAATTATCGACTAAATCGAATGCGTATCAAAATCGACCACTGAATCTGCTATCCCCACTTTAAAAAAAAACAGTTGAAAGAGGCAAACAGGCTCACAGGCAAAATCTCATTATTCGCTGACAAACCTTATTACAAAGACCTAAAATTGAATTTGCTTTAACGAGGAAAACGGGCGAATCACGTCGCCACAACATCTTTGTGCGAGTTTTTTGTAACTAAAGTTTGTCCTGCCAATTTATGTTTGCCATTGTCCCAGCGCTAGTGTCGCTAAATATGTATTGAAGTTGGTTAGTTTATCGTTTTGCCGGGTACATGGTTAAGTTGGTAGTGGGTATATAGCGAGGTAGGAGTGTGCAGCGAGGTTGCTGCAGCGCGCTGAGGGTGCAACCCTTTTGGAAATGTACTGTTATGGTTATATAAAACTGGATTAGAACATGGGCCGTCTTTGCACATGCAAGTATTTAGATGCTCTGATAAAAGTGAAAAATGAATATAATTTGTTAAATAAATTTATGATAATGGTTTTAAGAATTAACATCCAAAGTTCCAGCAGCATTTATTTTGTGTGTAGACCTTTCGAGTTATGTATTAACGGTGACTATATAGTTTTAATACTTATGAATATTTTAATTTATCAATACTTACCTGCTCCATTCTAACTGTTTAGTTTCCAGTTTTTAGAATTTTCTGTACTTCTCTAAAACAATGGTTTCGTACATATGTCAGTTTTTTCTTAAATTTTAAATACTGCCCTGCTCATGGTAACTTAATACGTGGAATCCTAATGGAACCAGAACATAATGGTTCTTGCGTAGAGAATATTTGTCGTAATGCTTTACAGTCAAAAAACTTTAGTTATTACCATATCATTTATGTGTAAATTAGACCTCTTTATAGCAACGGCAAACAAAGCCACATAAAATAACGTCGCATATAAATAAAAGCACACAGTTCGTATAGACCAAATTTCCTTATTTTCATTTGAATTTCCACGCTCTTAAAGAGTAGAAAAGGCAACAAAGGATAAAGTTCTATTTTTTTACGGAAACGACCTAACTTACTACATTTGTAGCATTAAAATGACTTTATTTCACTAGAAGGTACGAATCGGTTTCGCGCGAAAAGGTCATAACTGAGTGCTCTTATTTTTAAAGAATAGGACTTTGTGGCATTAAAAGAGTAATATTTACGCGAACAAAGGCTTTGCAGGTGCAGGGGAATGCGGTGCAAGAAATGACAGCCTTATTAAAAGTATGCCGTTTGCAGGCTGGTTATGTAATGGGTTTCTTCTTTTAATTAACATGTTTTCGTGATCTATTCTCGGCGAATGTTAGAAATAGTTTGTTCTAGATAGTCAAATTAATATGAATGTACAATTTTAAAAGGAAAGCTAGCGTTTTGTGTGAAATCAAAATATTATTATAAATGCATCTTCTCGTACAGAATTTGAGTATTTTAAGATGTACATATACATCTTAGGCATCTATGTAATTATGAATTATTTCAGCGACTTACGACAGGGCTGCAGCGTATCTATCTACATAGGTACAAGTGAGATGCAGGTATCAATAATTGATTCCTTGTCGTCAGGTAGGTTAGGTTAGCGTTTCATATTCCTACTAGCTTTTGCAAGCGGCTTCGCTCGCGTTAAATTAGACAATTCTGGAATGCTTTAATTATATAAACTTCCACCGCCGAGGTCACTCTCCATTCCTTCAACTATCTCCTCAAAAAAACACGCTCCGTTTTGTCATTTGATCGCTCCGTTTTTCGTGAAAGATTGACGAACAAACAGACACACACAGTTTCCCAATTATAATACTAGTATGGATTAAAACTAAAACGATCTATTTCAGCATTTTTTAAGAAACTAAGGTATAATTGAGTTTTGACAAACACCGTATTTTGATTTGATAATTTAGTTCTATAAATTAACTATATACATAGCAAAAAAAATACTCGTACCTGTACCTACTTCTATGTGCCCGTTCCATATACCTAAAGAATAATTATTATGTCATGCCTTAATTTACGCCCAACGTTACGACAAAATTGAAAAGAGAAAGGGTTAAGATTGCGTTTTCCACAATAACAATATAAGCAATTAAAATTCGCATTAGCCGAGCGACATAACATTCAGACGAAGTGGCCACGCAGCACTAATCTATATGCTAATAGGAGCTTTATCGGCCAAAATCGCCCTTACCTACTTATTTTATGCGGTGAAGCGCTGAGCGAAAAATCAGTTTTTTGGGTTACGATGCTTTGCCATCATGTGTTATATGATGCGTCAAAATTACTTGGTAATGTAAGACTTGGAACGAAAATCAGAAGTTTTAGAGGGGTTCCAATCATCGACTAAACCAAAAAACGTCTTGGATGATATGACTAAAGACACAAGGAAGGTAACCAGGGTACGTAGCCGAATGGCACAAACGCTCACGAAACGAAACGCTCATAGATATCTATCTATCGCTCTTGCGTATTGACGCGACAGAGCCAGACTACCTTATGCGGCGTTTTGTTTTCGTTTCGCGTCGCAGAAAAGCCATTCGGCTACGGCACCAGATAAGAATGGCGTAGAACCTGTAGACTAATAGTCACAACGCGGCCATGGAAAACCGCCCGCCACTTCGCTGATGAGATGACGGTCGAACGAGACCTTAAGGAAACTAAAATTAACATCAACACCGCACTAGAGAAACATTAATATTAGCGATAAAACTAATTTTGCTACATAAGATTTAACATATAACATTATGGCAGCATCAGGGTAAGTAGCCAAATGCACAAACGCTCAACCTTATCGTAGCTGGTTATCTCTACTGCTCTTCTTTATTGGCTCGACAGAGCCACACTGCGTTGCGATCGGCATCTAGCGACGATTGTCATATGTTTACGATTGGCCGGCCACCGTGCACCTAGCGAAAAGGTATACCTACCAGGCGGCCGACGAGTTGTCCTAACATTATGTATATAAGTATTACATACCTCGGTCCTAAGCACGCCACCCCTAACCTCAAAACATAACTCTTCCCTAAACCCGCACCCCAATTACAAAAGGCCCGTAAGGCAAAAATACAAAAATATATTTAAATAAAAACCACCCGCTGTCGCATAAATTGCGTCCATTAATTTCCGGGCCTGCGAAATATTGTCTTGAAAGGATAACCAAATACAAAAACGGGGGAAATGGTGGTGCGTCATTTCCATAACATTTTTCCCCCTTTTCCGGCCCTCGGGCCCCTTTCCGAGGCCCCCAATTACGGCCAGCTTAAGCATTAGAGAGAATGGTAATGGGGCAATTATCTAGGTGCACATACTTACGCTTTTTACTCTTAATAGAGGTAATTTGGCCTTTTTTCGCTTGTGTGTATTATAGGTACTTTTACAAGCTTTTAACTTGCTTTGTATATACGTTTTGACAAATACAAAGAGCTCTGACCCAGAAATGTAATTCCTATTGTATAGGTTGGTACATACAGATTTAGTACGAAATGTTTTTCTTTCGTATTTTCAGGGAAACTCAAGAACGCGTCAGGTTATACTAACGTTGACGGAACCAGCATAACAAGCACAAATTGCGCCCTTGTTCCTCGTAGATAACCGTGTAGATAACCAAGTTTGATAACTGGTTTTGTATGGGGAAAAATAATTCTTCTTAGCTAACTGGGTTATGAAATAGGATTTTTTTTTCTTCGTAGAAAACCATTATTTTTTGCAGTTTTCTACGAAGAATAATTATTTTTTCTTCTTTGCTTACCCGGTTATGAAATGGGATTTTTTTTCCTCGTAAAAAACCATTATTTTTTGCAGTTTTCATAACCGGGTAAGCTAAGAAGAAAAAAATCTTCGTAGAAAACTGCATACAATAATGATTTTCTTTGAGGAACAAAAAATCAGGAAGAAGAAAAGTTCTTCATACAAAACTACATACAGTAGTGTAAAGTAATTTGACCTTGAATAAAGTCAAATTAACTGCTTTAAAATTGATAAAAGTAGGTGAATCTAGTAATAAAGATGGTTTACCACCTGTGGAACTACTGGAAGCAGTGATAAACGCATATTTTGCGTTGTAGTTTCCTCGCTATAGTGAGGGGAATACAATTTAATGCCACATCTAAGAAATGTAGACATCTTATCCCTACAACTCTTATAAAACACCATTATTTTAGAAATATTACTGAATTACAGGCATACTACTTTGCGCATGTCAAATAGCGGCTAATAGCGACGCCCGGTCAAATCCCTCTACTTAAAATTTTGCACCAACCCTTTTTATACACAAGGCACATCTGTAACCACTTTCAAACAAAAATAACCCTAAAACCAAGCGCACTAAAGTAAATATTTAAATGAGGTACAAGTAAACGATTCCCTGAAAGATATTAGTGTGAAATTGAGTCATATGTGGGAGGAAAAGGGTTGAATTTGTGTTTCAAAATGTAGAATGAGACTCTGAGAAATTCGCATTATGTAATAAAACATTTATTTTGTACGTTTGCGAGTAAATACTCTTCTTCCCCTTATATACTTACTGTGATTTAGAGCGCCGGAGATTGCTATGATAATTTCTTTCATACTCGCTGCGACTTTTAGTTTTATTTCTTTTAGTTTTTAACTTCGTTCTTACCTTTATAAGGTAAACGTTTATTTAAAAAATGTTTTCTAAATTCTGCTATCATTTCAATTCGTCCATTTATGAATTAGTTTGCAGCTGTTATTTTTTGCGCATTATTGTAATTATTATAGTCCGGTAACAATGTATTTGCAATGAATGGTAGAAAAAAACTTGTTTTGCCGACTTTGCATTCGGTAGCTGGGCTCGAGCTGTCTTCAAAACCTGTTTGAGCTCAGTTTTGCAGCGTTGAGCTGCAGTTTCATTGATACGCTAAAGAAGGGTTGACTTTCAATGACTTGCAAAAAACGGGTTAATTGTATCATTGCATGTCGGTTTTTTAGGTTGAAAAACGGATTATTGTATTGGTTTAAAGTGTTTAAAAGATTCCGGTTTGCTTTTTTTTTTTAATTTTATTACCGAGTACCGAGCTAAATAAAAGAAAGGGAAGGAATAGAAATACACGTAATGGATATTCGTTATTAAAATGAGGGTTATGTAACGAAAATAAATAAAGAGCGTCATCATCATCATCATCATCATCATATCAGCCCTTTATCGCCCACTACTGAGCATAGGCCTTCTTCTAGTACGCAACTTCTCCTGGTCCTGGGCTAGTCTGATCCAGTTGTGACCCGCTATTTTCCGGATGTCATCGACCCAACAAGCCAACGGATGCCAGGCATTCCTTACATTTGTAAGCGGCCACCACTCCGTTAACATTTTAGTCCACCTGCCATCACTCTGCCTAGCAAGATAAAGAGCGTGCAGCGAACAAACATAAAAAGAAAGAAAATATTCTGGGTGTGTTTGAACACACTTAATTAATTTTCTCATATTTGCAGCCCTGTACGTAAGGATAAACCCCGGGAGGTCTTGTACATAATAGGTATGTGATTGGATATGTGCCTTTAAGTACTACCAGTAATAGGTACTAATTCAGATAGTATTTTTTGGTATTATGTCGTTTGTATTTAAAGGTAAAATTTTGATATTTCGTCACTACTTTTAAAAAAACTTGTATCTTCGTCTGTCAATAAAAAAAATTGTAGTAAGTATGTACAGTTCACAGTTCACAGTTATTTATTCATTAACAATATTACATTGTGTTTGAATCTTAAATCTAGGCACACAAGATCAAAACATAATATTCACATGCATGCAATAACAAAACATAATATTTAGAGAAACTGTGATACTTATATGTAAAACTGTCAAAAATATCTTCTGACAGTTTCATAGGTAGTTTTAAGTAAGCGTATTTCCTATGGAGAGTAAATTTTTATTTCGCGTTTTGGGTGTTGGAATAGTAAAAGTTGCTCTGATAACTTAAATATTAACACGACCGAAGGGTGTTTACGAGTTTTTAAATCGACACGAGTTACGAATTTCCTTTTCGCACGTGTATCGTACGACGTTTTTCAGTACAGATGGCCCTCCGAAGTTTCGACCTGACGTATAATGAACAACTTCTCGCACTAGTGCAAGAAGTGGGTTATTTTTTGTCAGGTCGAAACTTAAGATGGCCATCTGTACTGAAAAACGTCGTACGATACACGTGCAAAAAGAAAATTCGTTACTCGTGTCGATTTAACACACTCCCTTCGTTCGTGTTTTAATTTATCGCCATTCGTTTCGAACTTTTTTCGGCACTTGTATCGTAATGTACTATTATTTGTTCGGCATATGTGTTATTAATCTGAGTATAAGGGTCTAATCCCTACAGGTTCAGGTCTGTAAAAGATGATCCTCAATATTTATTTATTTACCCATTATACCCAATCTCAATTAGAACCTTCGTTATACCTCCCCTTCACATACCCTTATATACGTCCCCAATCTCAAATTTCCCTCCCGCGTCCCTTTAGGGGTGGTTTTGATTAACATGATTAATTTTTAACGAAAATTAATAGGGGTTGGTCTGTTTGCTTTATCTGCAAGAGGGTAAGATAAGATATATGGGGTTTTTGGAAATGGTGATCAATTTTCTTTTTCTATAGGTTTAATGGAGTTATGGTTGTAGTATAGAAAATTCTATAATTTATTACCCTTCTGCCTTAAGGTTCGTCCTGGTCAATGGACTAAAATGTTAACGGAATGGTGGCCGCTTACAAATTTAAGAAACGTCTGGCATCCGTTGGTTCGTCAACATCCGGAAACTAGCGGGTCACAACTGGATGAGACTAGCCCAGGACCAGGAGAATTGGCGTACTAGAAGAGAGGCCTATGCTCAGCAGTGGGCGATAAGGGGATGATAGTAATGATTATGATTAAGGTCCTAATTGTCTCCGAGAAGCCTTAACTTTTCATTCATTTCATTTCATTTATTTCCTTTTAACCGATAAGTATTTATTTGCCCTTGCGTCCATGGAATGCCACACAATAATGTTAACTTGTGAAAATCTTATTCTCTTCTGCGTCTAATGTTATATCTCTCGTATCAGTATCAAGCGCCCAGAGTATTAAAGGATCGTAGGATTCGTAGGATTTGTCTATACTGGAGCTGGTATTGGTAGACTTGGTCAAGGAACCTGATACAGCAATACTGGTCTAAATCCTTGTTTTCAAGTCACTAGCAAGAGAAGCTCAGATTTACTTTGGATCAGTGAGCCAAAATAGTTTGTTAGTTACTAGATGTTTAAGTAGTTACCAAGTCGCTTACTCTATAATTCCTAACTTTTTAAGCTCGAACTCTTTAAATCTGTTTTTATTGAATTCCTTTAACTTTAAGGGAAGGTTCTTTAGATCAAATACAATTAAGTAATTTCTCTAAAACATATAAAAACACTTAAATTAAAATCTTACAAATAAAATAAAACTAAATTATAACTAAATCACTACTTAAAAATAAGCTTATAATAAATAATACTAAAGAAATAATTAGAAAATAATAATAAAAATAAAAGAACCCAATTATAAAAAGAAAAAACCATCTAACAAATAGTTAGTTACTTAGTTTAGTTATCGCATCATGATGATCATGATTCTAAACCAATAAAATATTAGTGCTAGAATATGAATTCATTGAAACGTTTGTTTAAATCTGTTTGTCTATCGAAACTTGTGGTACCCTGTAATATATGTGCCATAAATTATATAGGTAAGTAAATGAAATTCAATTGATCTAAAGGAAATTCCTACAAAATGTTGGTGAGCGTCAGAATGGCGGATGTACATCAAGCAATCCTGGTGTGGTATACGTCAGGAGTTAGTGCTAGCAATGTGCCAATTGTGCGCCAAAATTCACTCCAGAGATATTTAAGAAATTAATGACACCCGCCATTCTGACGTCAGGTTGGCGGGTGCACTTCCAGTTCTAGCTAATGGCTGCTTACTCAAGGGTGAAAGTACTGCCTAAGGTTAGTGCTCGCAATGTGCTTCCACATGTATGAAACACACACTAATTCAGAGAGCCGTTGAAGAGTAATATGGGATTGAATAAATATATCTATAACGCCTGCTGAAATAAAATAGCAATGTTCATTGCCTGCAATGCAGCATTAACATGCAGGCGCTTTTCACAAAAAAGTGATACTTATAGATATATTTATTCAATCCCATATTACTCTTCAACGGCTCTCTGAATTAGTTTGTGTTTCATACATGTGGAAGCACATTGCGAGCACTAAAGGCAGTACTTTCACCCTTGAGTAGGCAGCCATTAGCTAGAACTGGAAGTGCACCCGCCAACCTGACGTCAGAATGGCGGGTGTCATTAATTTCTTAAATATCTCTGGAGTTCAAAGAGCACATTGCTCGAATTTTGGCGCACATTTGGCACATTGCTAGCACTAACTCCTGACGTATACCACACCAGGATTGCTTGATGTACACCCGCCATCCTGACGCTCACAAATGTTGCAATAAACATTTTACATCAAAAACGTAAAAGTAGAAAGAGTTGCCTTCTTATATTTCCTATAATTTTATAAATAACTAAATAAATAAATATTGGGGACACCTTACACAAATCAACCTAGCCCCAAACTAAGCAAAGCTTGTACTATGGCTGCTAAGTGACGATATACACACTGGTACATAGAAAACATCCATGACACAGGAACAAAATATCTGTGCTCGTCACACAAATAAATGTCCTTATCCATTTTATGTCGCAATGTCATTTTACATATTTACCTCCACATAAATATAAGGGCTGTGTCGTAGCAATTTGTCAAAAAAGCCTCATTTATTATCCCCCTCTAAGGCCTAATTGTCCCTTCGAAGCCTCCGTGAGCGTAATGCGTAACGAGGTGCTCTAAATCGTAGGGATTTAACCCTTATTCAACCCGTGTCTCGCTGTTGTGACAGCACATGCTTCGAGGTGGGATTATTGAGGATTTATTGGTGTAGACTTTTTAAAATTAATAAAAAACCGGCCAAGTGCGAGTCGGGCTCGCGCACAAAGGGTTCCGTAGCAGCAAATATAATACAGTTAAATCAACCTATCTCAAAAACTATAAGAGATACTTTGATCAAACCAAAAATCGTTGAAAGAGTTAATTAGCATGCATCACCTCTATTTTTTTAGAATTTTATACCCCGTAGTTATAAAAATAGAGGGGGGGGACATACTTTTTACGACTTTGAGAGCTGATATCTCAAAAACCGTTCACTTTAAGAAAAATGTTTTTTAGAAAACTTTATATCATTTTAAAAGACCTTTCCATTGATACCCCACACGGGTATGTACATCGAAAAAAAATTTTCATCCCTCAGTTACATGTATGGGGGCCCCACCCCCAATTCTTTTTTTTTACTATTTAGTGTCATAATTTTGTAGCGGTTCATACAACACATATTCCCATCAAATTTCATCACTGTAGTACTTATAGTTTCCGAGTAAATCGGCTGTGACAGACGGACAGACGGACAGACGGACAGACGGACAGACGGACATGACGAAACTATAAGGGTTCCGTTTTTGCCATTTTGGCTACGGAACCCTAAAAAAGTAGGTACCAAACAGGTACAGGTCAGGTACAGGTAGGTACAGGTCATTTTGGGGCACGGTAGTGCCAAGACTAGGGAAACGAAGCAAAAGGGCACTAGCTACCTTTGTTTAGGACAACAAAATTAAAAAATAACTATTATAATTATAACCTTCAAATATGCCGCGCCGTGGTCCCGGGTTCGAATTCCGGTAAGGGCATTTATTTGTGTGATGAGCACAGATATTTGTTTCTGAGTCATGGGTGTTTTCTATGTATATGAGTAATTTATATATTATATATATCGTTGTATGAGTACCCATGCTTTCTTGAGCTTACCGTGGGCCTCAGTCAATTTGTGTAAGAATGTTCTATAAATAAGGGTGAACAGACACCTTATGTACAAATTCTTTCCATCATAGGCATAGAGGAATAAGTAAAGGAAAGATTGTAATTCCATACATCAGTAAATGCGAGTTGTGCGAGGTATAGTTATCTTATCTATCTAGCGACAATCACGCGTCAACTAGCGTAAATTATCAGTACTGCTACTTGTCAATAGATGTCGCGACGAACGAAGAGCCTAATTTTGAGCTAATATTACAATAGTATAAATCAGTATACTGTTTTTAATTCCTTCTGCTTATAATATAAGTTGTAAACTGTTCTAATATTACATTTTTGGCAGACGAGACACTATTGACACCTAGTATCGAGTAGTGGTACGAGCAACTCAATAAGCTGGATCGTATTCAGAACGTCTGTATACGTTTCATTTTTGGTTTGCGCAAATTCGATCATGTGTCTAGCTTTCGATCGCAGCTGAAGTGGCTCCCCATTCGTCGCAGACGTAACCTTCATATAGTTTCTCTCCTTTATAATATACTGTTTAACCCTTCAACTCCTCGCTATCTCAAAGACCGCTTTAGTTTTGTTCAATCTATCAGATCTTCCCGAAATTATCTTCTTAAAGTCCCGTCATCTTCTTCTAAATTCTTCAACGATTCCTTTACTTTCCAGGCAGTTCGGTTGTGGAACTCATTACCTATTGACATAAGGCATGCTAAGTCTCTTCACATCTTTAAAAGTCAAGTAAAAGAGCATTATTTATCTATTCCATAATACAATATTTATTGATGGTCCTGTTTCATTTTCCTTTATCGCTATTGGCCGCATTGTTTTTGTTCTATGTACATGCGTAGCTGTGTTGTTATAGTATTTATATATGTACGGTATATTTAGGTTTATTTTAATTCCTATTTATGTATGTTTATTAGTATTAAGATTATTTGACGTTTTCTATCACTCACTGCATCACTTACTCAAATCAGTTGTTTTTTTGTGTGATTGTCGCTAGATATCACTATAACTAAAATAAAAAAATAAATAAAAAAAGCTTTATTTGTTCCACACATACTTAAAACATAAATGAGAAATAATTGGCAATAAGAGAAAAAATAAAATTAACTTAAAATAAATATGTGGGCCCCTTTCGGGTAAAAGCCTCCCCCAAGGAATTCCACTCCTCTCTGCCTTGAGCTGTCTCTGTCCATTTTGGACCTGCCGTTGCCACTAATTCGTCCGACCATCTCCCACGTGGACGGCCTCTGCCTCTTGAGCCCAGTGGCCCAGGCCACTTTACACTTCGTATGGTCCATCTGTCGTCACTGTATCTGGCAACGTGTCCTGCCCATTTCCACTTCCTTTCGAGTGAGAATGTTAAGGCATCTGTAATATTTGTTTTTCTTGATTGATGTCACTATAACTATGCCTATACAAATAACTAGCGTTTATTGATGTATGGAGGTACAACTCTTCCCTTAGGTACTTATTCTTCTATGATTATATTTACGTAGTTATTGGTATCAATACTAGATTGAAAATTCGTAGTGCGCTGGCAACATTTGTTTGCGCCCGCGGCGAAGTTTTTGCGCGCTCGTCTCGCTTTCAACTCTCTCGCACAGTTGCATATGTCTATAATATACAGAGTGGGGCCTGTAACAAAGGCGAAGAATTGAACTGTAGGCTATTCTCCTTATACTGATCAACATTTGTTCAGTGACTTTTACTGATGTATGTGATTTTTACTGATGTTCAGTGACTTTTACTGATGTAGGTACTGTGATTGCATCCTAATTCGCCGTCAATAGAATTTGTGAACAATGTAAACAAAGCCTGTAGTCAAAATGTCTTTAATTTCCATTCTAACTCATCAGATACTGGCTAAACCATGTGTTATTTGACCAATTCATATCACATTATGATCCTCAACCTTTAAAATAATAAAATTGTGCTAGAATATTGATATTTTATAGAATGGTTTTTCACAATGCATTTAAAAAGATTTATTATTAGAAATAAATACATACTACAAATTATACTATTAAAATTATACTAGACAGAAAACTAAAACTAAACCTATCTAAAAAATATAAATACCTAAAAGTCTAAACCCTGGCTTCTCGGCAAAGTGCTCATCACGCAGGCAGCATTCCCGCGCTGTATTGCAATTGCAATTCTTTGCGCGAGAAAGCTGCCGGCGCGAGGGTCACCTGTTGCTTCCCTTAACCGCTTCCCCAACTCCTTGAGAAGCCCACGCGCTCCTTTACCCCACGGTCCTAGTGTCTCGACGCCAAATGCTACGAACTCATAGTTGGCGCCGAGACAGCTATATTTGTTGGCCTTAAACCGCTCCCGTGATGGTTTGTTTACATTGTTGACAATTTCTATTGACGGCGATTTTATGTAAATCTAATTTTTAGGTACCTACTTTTAGGTATATTTTTTTACTTACAGCAAAACCAAAAATAATTTCCTCCATCAGCAAAAACACAGCAATTTTAACAAAAAACTGAATTTTCCTCTCCAGAATTCTAAGTGTAATTCCAAGCGAATCTCCGCAGTCCTAAACTTTAGTAAAAAGTTAAAAACCACACATTTACATAATGACTTTATATTATGCCCCACGACCCGCCCGAATGTTAATGTTCCAATTTTTTATACTTTCCCAGTTTTATGCCATGGCATATAATTTTGAATTTAAATGCATAAGGTGTGTTGGGGTGATTCGGAGGTTGCGAAAATGCTACCTCATTCTGAGTACCTTATGCAATCCGATCCGGTAACAGAAGTTATATAACTACCTACATTCCTATTTATTATTACGAACATTTTGAATTGAGACAGTATTCTGATTATAAGAAAGAAGTTGTGCACTGTGTTCAGGGTGCATAGCCGAATGGCACAAACGCTCACGAAACGCTTACGACACGAAACGCTAGTAGATTTCTATCCTTATCGCTCTTGCGTATTGGCGCGACAGAGTCGGACTACGTTTCGTTTTCGTTTGGCGTCGGAGAAATACCATTCGGCTACGGGGCCTGGTATCACAGTAAAAAAATATGTTGTTTTCAGTATAATTTTGCGCTTTAAATTAATGCCCCGGGCAAACGTAGAATTAAAATAATATTAATATAAGCTGTATTCTGATATATATTTGCTGAATGTAAATTATACGAATGTAAATGAAAAATAGGTTAGAGTAGTTTATCGTCATTTGTATTAACAAAACATATAAAAATTCATTGCGGGTTACATTAAATAACTTACAATGTTATGAAGACGTTTCAAAGTCACTTTTCCTACTGTATTTAAACAACAATCTGACTAAAATTATATAATTATTTGTTAAAAAATCAATGCGCTCCAAGCTGCCTCCAAGTGTCTCTGCCACAGTATTTACAGTAGCTACAATAATAAAAATGTTCTTTATTTTACAACTTAAAAATGCCATGTACATATACTCATAACACAATAGGTAAAGACAGAAGTAACTCTAGATATTCTTATCGCAATACTTGATGTCTCCCAGGCAACCTTTAGGTACTTTAATAAATATTAATTTAATGATCACGGAATAACCCCAACCCCCCTTACTTGCTATAATACCCGGGTCTCCGAAGCGTCACATTTTCCCGACACAGTAATTTGGCCCTTTGTATAATGGATAGGTCTGAAACGTGTACTTAATATCGCGGGGTGCTTTTGTTTCGTTATTGTACTCGGTAAGAACAATTCAGTCATCATTATATCTATTCTAATTTAAAAAATCTGTAATGGTGCTCACACACTGGGCTGTTATAAATGTTATATATAACACGGTGTGATAGGGGTGCTACACCATGTTATACACCGTGTTGTTATACACATTTACTCCTCGGCGACTTTCTACTTTTATGATTACTTATAAACGTAAAAGTTATATAAATGCCAAGTTTCGTGCTTTCTGCCAGACGGGGCCATACATTCATATTAATTCACTGTACACCCCGCACTACTAAAAGTTCCGTGGTTTTTGAGATACCTACTACCTAATAATTTTGATCTAGGTCATATCTTTGTTGGTAAAGATGTAAAATAATACGATCCAAGTAGGAAGAGTTTGAAATTGACATAGTTATTCACTTAATGCTGTTGAACTTACTTTTTAATCTAGCATTAGATGCATAGAAAAAAAATATTCACAACGTACCAGCTATCCTTACCAGTCCTTAAAAAGTGTCTAAGAAAACCCTGTCCGAAAAAAGAACCTACAGAATTAAACTGGTCCATATGTGAATGCTAATTATATTTTACATAACATCCTATAAGGATAACATACCTACACCTACATCTGTACCGAAGGGAGTAAAACACAACCACATTCCGCCTTTGATTAAAGGCAAAATCGTGTTCCCTACCCTCCGTAAACTTCCAATACATAGACCTTATGTATTATAGACCCTGGAGGCGTAAATATTCATAAAATACGTTTACGACCTTGTAAAAGGCCACATAAAAATTTAGAGGCAAAAAGTACCCTTTCTGTACTCTTGGGATGGGCGAAGTTCGTAATTGAATTTTTGCCTGGAGCCGCAAGGGCGTCCCTGCTTAATTTGGCTTATTCGAAAAAGGGTTTGGGAGGGCTGGCTAAGATATAGGCTGACGCGGGAAAGGCTAGAGACCGTACCTAGCTAACGTCGCAACCGCTTCGTAGCTATTAGCTTTCCTGGCAGGCAATCCCGTCCCTATCGCACTTACAAATAGTGCGATAGGGACGGCCCGATGTTTTATCGTTTATCGCGCGACTATGCTATCGGTGCTAGTCTCTCTTCTGTTGTGACTCGACAGAGCCTGACAGCGTTTGATTAACGGTTGTCCTGTCGGATGGGCTGAGATCCTATATGGTCAACTTTGGTGGCAGTGATTTTGCAGCACAAAAATCTGGTGTTAAGTTTTTAATAATTGTAACAGCTTAATCAGGTGTATTTTGAAGACCAAAACTGAGTGAGAAATGGTGAAGCTCGACACGAGAATCTCATAATCAATCGTGACCGAATCTTTGCTGAGACACAGTGCTAAGATGCCACCTAAAGAAAACAAAGCAAAATGTCGATTCTGTTTGATTCTGATTAACTTAAAAACTTTAAAGTTACCTACTTGCCTCATCATCATCCTCCTTGTGTTATCCCGGCATTTGCCACGGCTCATGGGAGCCTGGGGTCCGCTTTGACAAAGTAAAGTAAAGCTTTGTAAAGCGCTTTGGTAAAGTTACCTACTTGCCTACCAGTGCAAAATTGGTTGTCTCCCATGACTTGGCCCACCCGAAGGCACAATATATTGTTGTAATCAAAAAGAAATATTCCATTTTTTTGCAACGAAAGGGTTCGTCCTTTTTTCGAGCCTACGTGCTAAAATTTAATTCGTACCTTCCGGATTATATGAAACGTTTGGGACCGCTCATTTTCAAAACAAACCTTAGGGTCTTTTATATACGTGACGATAAATAATGGGCCCGAAAAATAAAAATGCTTTTTTTGTTTAAAGTATTTAATGCGTTTTAGAGAAAGGTTTTTGAATATAAATGTGAAAGTAAGTGTTTTTGATTAGGCTTACCTCGTGCATGTTACAGGGTGATTTATGAGAGGTGATCAGTATTTTTAGAAAAATTAAGTAGATATTAATATAACGAAAAAGCTAGACATTTTTTTTATAGTGAAGCTGTGTTTTAGGTTCCGAAGTGTATAGCTATACTTAGTACTAACTGCTGTGTCTGCTTATGGGATGAAAGATTCACATTATTTTGCAGGGCCATATGTACTGATAAACGTTGGTTGTACGTTACACTTGCGACAAAGAAGTTCATGACTCGTGTCGGTTTAAAACACTCCCTTCAGTCGTGTTTTAATTTGTGGCCACTGTTTAGAACTTCCTCTTTTTCGCACTTGTATTGTAGGAATACGAAGTCTAGATTTTGGTTTAGTGTATAAAAAGGAAAAAAAAACATAAATAAATAATGCCTATCAACTGATGGTTGTATTGTATCTTGTATCTGAGTTGTTTGAGTCAAGCCTTTGTTGAAAGAGGAAGAGGGGGTAACTTGATACTGCATGTCGTTCGTAATAAGTTCTGTTTACTTCTACCACGGGGGTTGGGTAGCAGGTCCGATTTTTAATAAAGTAAGGCGTGCATTGCGTATAGCTGAAACATAATTACATTAAATAAAGTTAGTTATAAATAGTAGCGGATTAAATAATAAATCAATTAAATCTGCCGTAGATCTTTTTAAGATGTGATCGGAACAACATTTTTTTTTAATGCTGACTGTTCTTATAATACTTAGTATTATTTAAGATTGTAAAATATTCATTTAATTTTTTCTCGAATATTGGTTTTATCCTTAGGTTTTTTTATCAAATGATAAATTTATTCATAAATATGTGAGTAACTAGTATTTTTACGAACTAATAATTTTGTCACTTTACGAACTAAAGTGACAAAATTAAATTTAAACTTGCACACCTCATGACCTCACTCATTCAACTGCTTCTAATATTGAGTAAATATATATATATATGTTAACATATATAAGGGTAATACAACATCCGAACCACATGTGTTATTCAGATTATTTTTCACATAAAACCATAAAAAAATCTTATATCATACACACAAAACGACCCGGCTCAAAATCTGTCTGCCTGCTTTCTGTCCCTCGTCCACTCTAACTTGAGCTTTCCCCCCTTCGAGTTGTAGTAGAAAATACAAAGAGGCTGCGGACCGGGGAGGTCAGGGTAAGTTGGTACACCGGGTAGCGTCGTATGACAGATGATTATCTACGAACGTCAAAGTGAATAATTGGGCTGGAGGAACGCCCTACCCTTTTGAAGAATACGCTTATTTCGCGAGTTTTTTGGAAGGCTTGTTTATATAACATAGTTTTACATAGGTAGGTATCACGCGACGATGATGATATAGGTAGGTTCATGAATGAATTTGAAACATTTTATGTTATTTGAGCTTAAAATTAGAAGCCTAGTCGTAAGACAACTGATAAACTAAAAATATTCTATTCTATTCTATTCTATTCTAAACTTGAGGTACAATTTAATACCGCATTGAGATGATCCATACTAATTATAAAAGGGAAAGTGTGTGTGTCTGTTTGTTTGTCCGTCTTTCACGGCCGAACGGAGCGACGATTTGACGTGATTTTTAAGTGGAGGTAGTTGAAGGGATGGAGAGTGACATAGGCTACTTTTTGTCTCTTTCTAACGCGTGCGAAGCCGCGGGCAAAAACTAGTTCTTCATAAAAATCAAATTAACATGGTGACTCTTTGGATACGTAAGTAATTTCTTTAAACCATCGTCTTCATGAGAAAATCACACATTTTTTGACAACTTATTCAAAGTTCACATAAGTAAAGATAACAAAAGTGTCTCTTCCAGTCATTGTTGGACCATTTAGTATCCAACAATGAACCACAAATTGTGTTACAGTTTCGTAATGTATTAGATACGACGTTTGACGATCGTCTTGGATACACGCATCTCACGCACGATTTTCAGGTAAGGAGATACAGGAGGGGTCAATTCTCCATACAAACGCTCTCGACTATTTCCTCCCTGGTTTTTGAAGATAGAGCAATGTTTTTTTCAACACAGATTATTGGTATTTTTATCTTTGGCGGACTGTTTTGATTTTTTTGATATTCTTATTTTTAAAGACGACCATCAAAAATTTCCAAAAACGGCCTTATTGATTATGGCGCAAAAAAAGGTGTGGTATTCATAATTGGTAACAATTAGCCAAAAAAATAAACGGTCCGACACAGATTTTTCTCATGTCTCTCTCGATGTCGTTACAATTGATTAAGTTTTGAAGGAGGAAACAGTCGAGATCGGAACCTTGATTTTAAAGATTTTTGCCCAATATCTTTTAACTGAGTTGTTCTGAATGGACATTTTTTTTTCTCCATAAATCTAGTTAATAATACTAGTATATTTAACAAAAATTCCCAAATTGAAAGGGGGGCTCCTTTCCATTTTAGCATTTTCGCTCCTGTATCGTCTTATATCAGCGCAAGCTAGTATTATAGTGTAGCTTACTATCCAAGCTTGAAAACCAGCCTCGTGTATTATCCCACAGAGTTGAAGATCGTATCAAAATATAATTGACATCGTAACATGTTATGAAGTTTGAATCAAGCTCCAAAAGTCCAAATCAGTGGTCGTACTGACCCTTTAGTACAACTTGCCCCTTCGCGCGCGAGTCCATACATCAAGCGCGACTTCAAGTTATGCACTCGCGCGCGACAAGGCAAGTTGTGCTAGAGGGGCAGGTCGTAATTGTATTAGCACTTTGGATATCTAATTTGTTAGCGATTTCTCAACCATGTTAAAATGTCTTATGTGACGTATCTGGAGGACTGACCAAGATAAAAATCGTAGCCCGTGGACATAAAATGTCAATGAAAAGCATCGAAACGTAAATTATATACTTGATTGTATGGAACGATATTTTTCGTTTTATTTTATTTAGGTAGGTAACATCATTTAGATGTTGTGTATACCTACTTGATGTAAAGGAACTTTATGTGCTTTTAGGGACATACATGTATACATACATTATTATCGAATAATTTTAATATTCCCCTAGGCTAGGCTCCCTTCGTATCATAATTTTATATTTAAAACAATAACAAACAACTAAAAAAAATGCGCACGTACATAATCTAATCACACATTTTGCCTTTGAATTCTCCCCACAATCAAAAAATAATGAATTCCACATCAAACCCGCTTGACCAAGATAAAAAGCGTGTTTTCAAAACAAACAACTAGACCCTCGGAAAATTAAAATCTCTTATTAACGTACTCAAAAGCTCTCCCCTATATATTTGAAACCACCAAATTATACGTCAAAGGCTCAAGAAAATGTGGGTGAAAAATCGTCCCCCTTCCCCCCTCCTGGGGGTAGAGTACGCATGTGCGTGTTTGAGAACGCCCCCCCGTGTATTACCTAAACGCCGACCATTTTGTTTTTGTGGAGTCTCTTTTTTTAGCTAGTGTGGACTTTAGGTAGATTATGTGGGAGTTATCATCGATTTTTTTTTTTCTAGGTATGTTGCGGTGTCGAAACAAATAGTTTTTTTTGGCATTTAAGAACTTCAACTTATACCTATCTCTAACGAACATATGATACTTACTTGGATTTTTCTTGGTACACATTTTTTTATTAATGAAGTAATTAATAAAATAGTACTTATCAAATATTACATTACTCATTAAATAACTGTTTCATAACTTTACATTAAATGTAAAAGTAGTACGAGTAAAATCGCTGTCTTGACTTTTATTTAGCGTCCATCAGTTGTATACTGAATCGCTAGTCCAGCTGAGCTATCAAGACAGACTGCACAGCCATCGATTTTTTCTACCATACGAGTATATATGGAGGCAACCCAGTGACTTATAGTGAGCCAACCTAGCGACAGAGCGACATCTACTGTAACACCGTTGCACTTCTTAAGAGGGCTTTCATGTCAAAAATTGTGAAATCGCAACCAAGCGCTGAATTATACCGTGTGTAGTATTAAATTAAACAGCTTTGCGAGTAGTTTACAAATATATAACATACTAGTTTTTGCCCGCGGCTTCAGAAAAGTGTGTGTGTCTGTTTGTTTGTCCGTCTTTCACGGCAAAACGGAGCAACGAATTGACGTGATTTTTTAAATGCAGTTAATTGAAGGGATTTAAAGTGACATAGGCTACATTTTGTCTCTTTCTAACGCGAGCGAAGCCGCGGGCAAAAGCTAGTAACAAATAAAAACACGCAAAAATATTTGGGGAAAATATGATTTTGGCCACTTCCAGGCAGCGAGACAGCACCATCTAGTTTTAAGCCTAAAAGGCGCATACATGTCAATAACGATTTAATTATTTAATTTTCATACAATTTACTAAGTACCTACAAGAATATACCTTCCTACTCTTGCTCGTACTTACGAGTAGTAATTGTTCTACAAAGTCGTTCCTCGCGTTAAACAGGCCAGATTTGCCAAGAAGAATGGTCGTTGTGATAAGATATTTCGTGAGCCCGTAAATTCCGAGCACGGCCCGAAAATGGGCATTTTCATGCGAATAGCCGCCTTTACACAGACGCTCTATCGCGCGTGATTGCGCAATCGCGTATGAAAGAATGCGCGTGTAAAGACGACGGGAGGGGAAGGGAAAGAACGCGCGATTGCGTGCGCTGGAGCGGACGCGCAATCGCGTGGCTGAGGTTGTCTTTACACGTACGTTCATTCGCGCGCGCAAGATAGCGGACATACGCTCGTGGACTAAATAATTAGTGGTTGAATTACTTGCTCTTTATAAATCGATACTATTAATAACAATACACAATAATAACCAGTATATTGCGCACGATTAGCCTTTACACGCACGCTGTTTTCGTTCTCAAAAACTTCGACGCGCAATCACGCGCGAAAGAACGTGAACCTTAAAAACCAACCACACGCAATCGCGCGAGCGATTGAGCGCACAGGCTTAACCGCGCGCTATCCTGTACGCTCCGGGAACGCGCGATAGAGCGACTATGTAAAGGCAGCTAATGGCGAAGTTCTCAGTCCACAGTTCGTCTACAAAATACGCAAATTGCAGCCTCGCGCAAGTATCGTTTTACCTCGGCTTATTAGTTGACATCCGAATAGTAAACGATTTATTTACATGAACATATTTACATAATATATAAGAAACTAAGACTAAACGTAAAAGCTAGTGCAGCATAATGCTTGGTAAGAAACCTTTTTTTTTAATGCTTCTGACTTCAATTACTATTTAAGTGGACAGAGAGGAAATGAAAAAAATAAAATAAAAGGTGTCACACACAGATGTCAAAAACAGAAAATCATTTCCATGGTTTTGCATTTTGGTTTCTGCATTGTTATTTTAAGTGATGAGTGTGAAAAGGAGAATCCAACGAATATTGTTCGGTAACCGCTTTTTATCGCGGGTAAGCTTATGAATAGTTTTCTTTGTTAACTAAATTACATTTTTCTTTCATTCAAAATCAAAAGTATACATTGGAAATTTTCCTCGTCCTCAGTTTTTACCTTAGTACATATTATCTGCTTTCCATGTGCTAATTACCAGTCGTCTTTATAAATTCCTGAACGACTGTGGTCCGTGGCGACGGTCGCGCGATGGTCACATGCGACGCATACGAAATCAAACCTTATCGATAAAGTATGTACTTGCCTAACGGCTAACGGTTGAGACACCGGAGCCGCGCCATCAGTCCAAAGAGAGCACGGGCCAATTTTGCTGCTTGACTCCTTGCCTACATTAAAGTAAAGAAGTTGCATGCGCCGCCGCTGTACTTTCGACGCCCATTTTTTAAAACGAGTGTTTTTTTAAAATTGTAGTTTTATGTAAAATGTATGTTCTTTTCTGTCATCGTACGCTGCCTTACACCTGAAATGTTAACTTACTGGTACCAGATCAGGGTAGGTAGGCGGTCTTTATAATCTTGACTCATATTATTATAATATTCTTTATAGTTTAAAAATTTTGATTCCTACGGATCTAAAATCTGATTTGATTCCATTTCGTAACTTTTGATTTCTGAGGTGGTAAATCTGATTTCACGGTTTCTCCAATTTTCGAGGATCTTCTTGTGTAATACAAAGTAATTGTGAAATAAATTGTTTCTTTCAAGTGGCACAAAATTATTTATTTATATTTTATTTGCTACACTAGCTCTGCTAATGTCTAAAATAGGCCCTTGAGGCATTGTAATAAGGATACTGGCGACATTTCCTCGCTGTATCGCAATGCTGATACGTTGTGCGAGGAAGTCGCCAGCTCTTTGGTCACCAGTTACCATTTGTTCGCGCTGGGACCCGATGGACCTAGAGTTTCTACGCCAAAAGGTACAAAAAGGTATTCTACGCCAAAAGGTACAAAACGGTATGTCACTGATGCATAATGAGAGCCACTAAAACAATGACATGATTTGTTTTATGAAACGAGCCGAAAGCCGAGTCGTGGGGACTATACGAGTATCCCGAACCATCTCGTTCATAAGAGGAGGCCTTACCCAGCAGAATGAGACGTATATAGGCTCAATCATTATTATTTTTACTAAGTAATAAGTTTTTTGCAAAAATGACATTTTTGGCACAAGCTTTTATCGCCGACTGTACCTTTCTTTCACAACACACACAACAGTAACAGTCATCTACTGCTCTCCAAGACGTTTTTAAAAACCCGTTACTCGATGGAGATACGACGTTTCATAACAGAGTGCCTATGACCATCTTTCTGCTCCATCATCAGATCAGCTCCATGGCATTGTCACGTGATTTACATATATGTGTGCAAAATTTCAGCTCAATCGAAAACCGTGAAGTGGGTCAAATTTAGCTTCTACGTTTTGACCCAAACCAACCCAAACTAACATACTAACAAGGCAAGCTAAAATAAAATCTTTTCCCCTCACTAGCTCGGAAACACGTGTTTTGTCCTTTAATACCAGCGGGTAAAAACGCATTTTATCCACTAGTGGGTAAAGTAATTTGACCTTGAATAAATTCAAATTAACTGCTTTAAAATTGATAAATGTAGGTGAATATAGTAACAAAGATGATTTAGCTCCATGGCATTGTCACGTGATTTACATATATGTGTGCAAAATTTCAGCTCAATCGAAAACCGTGAAGTGGGTCAAATTTAGCTTCTACGTTTTGACCCAAACCAACCCAAACTAACATACTAACAAGGCAAGTTAAAATAATAGTTATTTTCCCCTCACTAGCTCGGAAACACGTGTTTTGTCCTTTAATACCAGCGGGTAAAAACGCATTTTATCCACTAGTGGGTAAAGTAATTTGACCTTGAATAAATTCAAATTAACTGCTTTAAAATTGATAAATGTAGGTGAATATAGTAACAAAGATGATTTACTACCTGTGGAACTACTGGAAGCAGTGATAAACGCATTTTTTGCGTTGTTGTTTCCTCGCTATAGTGAGGGGAAAAGTTTTGTGTTACACTCGGGTGCAAATGTATTTTACTTCTCGTGTGTTAAAAAACTCGCAAGTTCAGGATTCTATTCTCAACCCACTCGCTTCGCTCGTGGTTCAACTATAGAATCCTTTCACTTGCTCGTTTTTCAATTCCACACTCGGCGTTAAAATACAACTGTACGCGCCAGTTGACGGTACTGTCAGAATCCCAGGAACCCATAAATAACTCACATACGTTTGTTTTTAACCATAGTCTTTAATGCACTGATTTTTGTACTTAATGCAATTACACGTGTTGAATAAATAATCTAGGTCGCGCGAGTGCGCATATTTGCGTAAAGACATAGCTACAGTATATGCTATACCTACGCTGTACGATAGCTAGATCGTACATACTGCCACTTATAAAGCAAAAAAACGAGAAGCAACCTAAGAGTATGCAAAATTATAAACGTTAAATAAATGAGTAAAAACCATATGTCAATTTAACAAAGAAATACTATAAAAATAGTAGTGAACACTGTAAAAGGAGGTAGGTAAATGATTATGTTTCTTCATTTAAGTCCCTAAAGCTAACTTTTCGTCTCTGCTGCGGCGTCATTGGGATGTCTGAGAAGGACGTAGCACGCTGAGGCGCCGACGTGCTCGTCGTCGCAGGAGCGGCCGCAGGGGTCAGTGATAGTACTGCTTGCAGTGGGGTGTCAGGTTGAGTAGGCGTCGACTTGCGTTTCAATTTGCAGATAGCAAGTATAATAGTTATGGTTGAAGTAATTCCCAATGCAATGTAGATTATGACGTAATGTGTGGTGTCATTTCTATCAAATGTGTCCAAATGTGCTTCTTTAATGGCCGTTAATTTCTGGCTTATGTCAAGAAATTCTTCGTTATGATCTTCTGTTAAAATAGGAACATCTTTCGATAAGGATGTTTTTATTACGTCATTGATCGGTGATATTTTCGGAATTTCCATGTACAAGTCTTGCACAAACATTTGACTCTTGTAATCATGTTGTGAATGTATGACGAAGGATTTTCCTCTCATAGCGCACCCTGCAGGAATTGTGACCAAACCCGTGTCGATCAATGTCTCAGTGGATACGCCGTTATCACATATCACGCGTATCGGGTGCTCTTGGCAGTAGGAATACAGCCAGGTGTCCTGTGCATGTAATTTGATCCACCTGTCAGCGCATTTCTTGGCTGTCGCTTGGCAATAAGGTTTGTTATTGTTGTTTAATAACAATTGCATGTCACAAATAGATTCACCGACTTTCATTGTGTATACAGGGTGATTTAAAGGACAGAACATTTTATCATTTTTGTGAGCGTTGCATGCGTGAATGTCAGTTTCTGTCATTGGAATTATGGTGTCTTTCTTGACGTTAATTGCAATGTATTTCGTTGCTGTTGAGATGTAAATGGCGTTGTCTCCGTTTCTGCGTGGAAGGTCGATAATAGCGTCTAACTCGAACTGTTCACGGTTTAATAATGGTAGCCGTATCTCCATTATTAAGGTCTTTCGAGTCACTTTTACGTGGATATGGAGCAATCCGTACAGGTCTTCAGCGCTGTCAACTGGAATGGTGAGGTCATCCTGTATATGCCCTGATATCAGTTCTAACTGTTGTTGGAGTTGCATCGGGGGTAGCAAATGCACGTTTAATCGACCATGGTATATGTCAGTGACGGTGTCAACAAGGGTATCTTGAATTCTTCTTAAATTTGAAATGATGACATCCGCCGCTACCATAGACGAAAGTAGCGAGAACGAGTTCAGTAAACGTAAACTCGTGGATTGGGCTTGATTCACATCTTCGATTAGATTATGGACGGTTTTTGCAATTGAGTCAAATTGATTTTTCATGATAATCTCGTTGCGTTTGAGAATATTGTTGTGAGCTTCAAGTATGGATGTCTGGTTTTTGTACAAGTTGAAAATGTAATCTTCTCGCTTCGTAATTGTGTCAATATCCTTTTCATATTTTTCTGCAAATCGATCATCAAGTACGCCAAATAAGGTATTAGCTAAATAGCCGACTCCATTGGCTAGACCTCTTCGTTGGCGGTTTGTGTTAGGGTGACTTGTCAGCAAATCGTTGTAGTGACGCAGTTCATTTAACTCGTGTTCGAATTGTGCAATAATTGGAGCACATGTGTAGTCATTGTTGCATTTTGTTTTTATAAGTTGAATGTACTTTTCGATTGAACATATGCTATCCCAATATGTCGTCATGTTGTAAAATGCGACCATCTTCCACTCGTCCTGTATGATCCTTATGTCTGCAATTTTGTCAAAATAAAGCGAGTGGTTGGTTTGTATCTTGTCAATATGGAGTGTCTGGGCGGTAGCCGGTAGCACACATGTCATTAATAACAGTAACATCGATGTTATAAAACATTGTTTATTGCCTCGTGCTCGTTTATGCGTTTTTGGTGGGTCGGAGTCAGATTTCATGTCAGGATCTATGGGACTGGTTTGTTCCGACTTTTGAATAGGCAACGGAGCTATTTTGACCACGGGTCTTTGGATTTCTCTTCCTTTTGTTTTTAGCGTAACAACACGGACGTATCCATCCTTGCCGTGATGTACGTCTGTCACGCGACCCATGGCCCACTTCGCGGGTGGTAAAAAGTCTTCCTTGATGAGCACGATGTCATCTTTTTGTATGTTTTTTGCAGGTTGTTGCCATTTGTATAACAAATAACCCCCTTGTATAACAAATAACTATTGTTATACAACAAATAACTATTGTTATACAAGGGGGCAAAGTTGTATTTTAACGCCGAGTGTGGAATTGAAAAACGAGCAAGTGAAAGGATTCTATAGTTGAACCACGAGCGAAGCGAGTGGTTCGAGAATAGAATCCTGAACTTGCGAGTTTTTTAACACACGAGAAGTAAAATACATTTGCCCCCGAGTGTAACACAAAACTTTTCCCCTCACTATACCGAGGAAACTACAACGCAAAAAATGCGTTTATCACTGCTTCCAGTAGTTCCACAGGTGGTAAATCATCTTTATTACTAGATTCACCTACTTTTATCAATTTTAAAGCAGTTAATTTGACTTTATTCAAGGTCAAATTACTTTACCCACTAGTGGATAAAATGCGTTTTTACCCGCTGGTATTAAAGGACAAAACACGTGTTTCCGAGCTAGTGAGGGGAAAAATACATTAACTTACCTTAACTCGAGATAATTTTGCCTAATGATGTCAAATTGAGATGAAATCGGCGTCAGTTCCGTTCGATCCGTCCTAGACTGAATTCCTTTTGTTTGCTTTTCCAGATTTCGTGGCTGCCACGAGTACCACGCTACTACCGCAATGGACTCTGGCGCGATGAATGGAACCGAATTTAGGTATCGACTCTTTACTTTTTTATTAGATACTGGTACCTGAACTTGACCCACATAAGGCCTACCTTAATAAAGCGTACACCCATCTTAAAGGCCGGCAACGCACCTCCAACACCTCTGGTGTTTCGGGTGTCCCTAGGCGGCGGTTATCGCTTACCATCAGGCGACCTGTCTGCTCGTTTGCCTCCTATCCCATAAAAAAAAAAATAAAGCTGTATATTTTAAGAGATGGTCAAAGTGTGTGAAGAAGTCGACTGGCAGCAGCCTATATCGTGCAGTCCACGTGGCTTATGACTGCGTTCAATGGAGACACCGCTACTTGTGGTCGCGATCCTCAGGGAACGAGGAAGAAGATGAAGTATATTTTAAGAAAACGACAGAAAAACTGTCTAAACCATCGACAGTATACACCTAATAGCAGCTTTAGCTTACAAAACAGTGTTTGTTCATAATTGTCACGGTTTAAAAAAGGCTTTGTTAGGCACCGGGCCTTAGTGCGTTTTCACATTATCCGATCCGATATAGGATGCTGATCTTTGATTCACCATCTTTGATTTTTGCCTTTGAAATCCGTCCGACATCCGTGACGGATCGGATAATGTGAAAACGCACTAACATCAGGTCAGGGTATTATTGAAGAGTGGCCAATTTATCTTAGGTACGCAAGAGTAAAGAAAAAAAATACTCAAAATTTAATGCTTTGTCGAATGATGTCAAATTGAGATGAAATCTGCACCAGTTTATTCGATTTCCGTCCTAAACTGAATTCCCTTTGTTTTCTTTTCCAGATTCCGTGGCCACGCTACTACCGCAATGGATGACGCGATGAATGAAACGGATTTTTACTATTTTTAGGTATGGACTTTACTTTTTTATAACACTTTAAGTTCTCGCGTTTTGTACCTACACATTTTTTAAGACACACTGGTCGAACGCGATAAAATAACATTATTACCTTTTTACCCAACGTTTCGGCCAGGTTGCATTCGCTGATATTCGTTTTTATTACTTTACTTTTTTTATTAGACTAGGTAGGTATTAGCTTTCGCCACAGATAAAGCGTTTTGATAGCGTAGCGTTAGCAGAGCGCAGTGATAGCGGTGCGCCGGACGAACGCTGGCGTTCCGCTCGCAATCCGCGCGCATTCTGCTCGCAATCCGCGCCAAATTTACATATAGAATATACAAAGGCTAAGGGCTAGTTGCATCAACCACATTTGTGTCGCTTAACTTCAAATCTGGGTAAATCCATTCTGCTTTAAGGTTGAATATATAAAAAAATATAATATGATCTGAAAGATAATCAACCTTATAGCAGAATAGATTTACCCAGTTTTGAAGTTAAGCGACACATTTGACAGACACATCATCGGATCGTCACGCCGCAGACGTCTAACTTTCCATTCCTTCCATAAAATTTAACGAACTCTTTAACGATGAGCATAAACTTAATAGCATACTATAGCTAGCTGAAATCTAAAATATTGTACACTTTTTGTTTACTTATGTTGAGGGAATAGTGGTTACAAAATAAGCTGTCTACTATTCGGCATTAGACCTAATATGCTATCTAAGCTATTCGGCATTAGAAGCGCTCTATCTCTATCGCGCTTGCGTATTGGCGCGACAGAGCCAGCGGCGTATCGCTTTCGTTTGGCGTCGGAGAAATGCCATTCGGCTACGGGGCCTGGTAGCCTATCGGTAAGTACGTGCGACTTTCGCTCCAGTGGTCGCGGGTTCGAACCCCGGCTCGCACCAATGGGGAATTTATGCGCGAAATGTCATTTGATATTTGCCAATCGCTTTTCGGTGAATGAAAACATCGTGAGGAAACCGGACTAATTCCAATAAGGCCTAGCTACCCTGCGGGTTGGAAGTTCAGATGGCAGTCGCTTTCGTAAAACTAGTGACTACGCCACTTCGGATTAGTTGTCAAAGCGGACCCCAGGCTCCCATGAGCCGTGGCAAATGCCGGGATAACGCAAGGAGGATGATGATGATGATGCCACTTCTCCAATTATTCGGTATTAAATAAATTAATTCCACGTTTTATCTCCTTCATACTTTTTATACACCAAGTAGGGGTAGGTGCGCCAACTTCGGGCCACCATAAAGTGGGTGGTGGGGGGTAATCCATCATAGTGACAACTCTATTTATCATGATGAGCACTTCCTATGCTAATGGGTTGTTTTTTCCTGACGTTTTAAGGAATGAGTTTTTGAAGCGGTTTTAATATTTTAGGCTAAACGCCTTTCTAGGGTAAAAGTTGTAGTGAAAAATTAATTTATCTGTTACCAGACTTAGGTACGTTACATAAAAAGGACGTGGTTACATGCGAAAAAATTACATTCATAAATGTGATGACCACACATATTCCTTAAGGTTTACCTACTCTATGAAATCTTATCTTATCTTAGTACCTTTCAATGTATATACCGGTGATCTCGGAAACAGCTCATAATGGTTTCACTGAAATTTATTATGACAGAATGTAAAAAATCGATGTTTTCACAATTTCACAAGGTTTACCAGCGGCTACTCTCGCGTTAAAAGAAATCTTATCTTCCATCCCTTCAAGTATCTCAACTTCAAAATGTATAATTCGTCGCTCCGATTTGCTGAAAGACGGACAAACAAACAGACACTCACTTTAATTTAGAATATTATTAGCTGATATTATTTAGTTTACGTAGTATTGGTATATTAGTATGGATTATGAAACATAAAATACGGTATATTTATCATTGTACTTTACAGTCTTAAAGGTCCCGAAAACCTTATACGGTCGAAAATTTTTAAGGTTTAGTAAAAGTCGCCGGGTTTTCATTTTCACACTTTTTAAAATTTTTGTACTACCTAAAATTTTAAAGTGTGAAAATCTCGAAAACCAGATGACTTTTACTAAACGGTTTTCTGGATATTTATCATTGTATATCATCTAAAATACGACATACTAAGACGAACTCCAAGCTTTGCTCCAAAACCAAACCAAACACCGTAGCCGAATCAAATGGCATTTCTGCGACGCAAAAAGCAACCGAAACGCCGCAGAAATGTAGTCTGGTTCTGTCGCGCCAATACGCAAGAGCGATAGAGATAGATAGCTACGAAAGAGATATTATCGTGAGCGTTTGTGCATTCGGCTATGCACATAGGTATAAAACAGTAAACAAAGGAGCCTACTGAAACCCGTGGTATAACCTACTCCCATTAATAGCCCATTAAAATTTGTTAATATTGTTAAGTTCATACGGTAGCCCTGTTTGTAGGAAATTATGCGAACGATAGCCGATACATGACGTTTTCGGTTATTTTTGTTTTTTACTAAACTCATTTTGCCAAACAATGTATAAACTTACTGCAAAAGCTAAATTCACTACGCACGAAGTATCGACATGATTGCGAACAAGCGTTTCGGGAAGCGAACAAGCGCCGTGTTTTCGTTTGCCTACTCTCATAAAAAAATTAGATGTCATTATAGAAATTTATGTGACACTTAAACAAATAGTGCGTTTATGAATAATACCAAAGAAAATTACTAAGATACAATACATCCCAAATAAAAAATGGAGATGGATTCGACACACTCTTCGGAGGGGAAAGAAATAACGCGAGCATTGCTCTCGACTGGAAATCGCAGAATGCAAGCCGTGGCCCTGGCGCCCTGTCCACTCATGGAAGCGGTCCGTCGAAAATGAGCTAAGAGCGGCTGGTTTGAGCTGGAGCGAGGCCACGAGGGTCGCTGAAGATAGGAAGGCGTGGCGCGAGCTTGTGAAGGCCCTTTGCACCTCTGGGGTGCCTTAGAACTACAACAACAACAACAACATCCCAAATAAAAGTTTTTTAAATAGTGCATTTCTATTCAAAGTATTCGAACCAGCATTTGCGGGTAAACGGGTCTCATTTTCGCCCCCCCCCCCCCCTCGCACCCCCCATAGCCAAAAGTATGCATTCGTACATAACGCTTGCGACCGAGCCAGATCGCACCCCCGCCATAGCATTTCAAAATGTGTGCATTCGTACATAACGCTTGCGACCGAGCCAGATTTAATGTCGCGTAAAGTATTGTTGCGCGGCTGATCGTTAGTATTCGCCAATTCGTGAAATTCTTAGGATCCTAGGCATTTCCTGAAATGCCTACGATCCAAGGCATATCGTAAAATTTGAAAATCAGTGTCCTCTGAATCAACGGTTTTTGGACTGATTTCCCCACAGGCCACAGGCATCTGAAGTAACCTATTCAGCGTCATTGCAAATAGCATCAACAATCACTGATCATAGAAAAATAATAGGCTACTACTCATATCGAATTTGGCACAAGAAATGATTATTTTCTATAGTATGTGACATAAGAAACCAATGTTTATAGATTTTAGGTACTTATTAAAAGTATATGATGATAAAATGTGTGCAAACAAAAATACGTCACCTATCTGAAAATCGTAGACAATGCTCATTTAAATATAACTACATATAGGTAGGAAATCTACGATAATAAAGTCTTAATCAAATCCTCTTTCATTTGTTTCTTTGATCCAGACTTTCCATACCAGGAACAATAGATTTTATTACCGCACTACAACCAAGACAAATGTTAAATAGACAAACATCTACTCTATATTTACCTTCCCCTACCCGCAAAACTGGCGCCTTCTTTCACTAAACCTTAAAAATAAATTCAAGAGTTATATGAAAAAAGTTTAAAATCGCACAGCATTAGAATCAGCTTCGAAACTCCCAGCACTTTCTTTTACATAGTCTATATGTTTATCTAAGTGAGAACTGTAAAAATAGGACATTAGAATGCGTTTTTGTGTGAAAGGTAGGAGGAAAGTGACGCCATTTTGAAAATGGTGTCGGCGGTCAAAATTTATTGCGCATAAATGTACCTCTGGCTAACCCAGCGGGAGGGGGGTAGGCTTAAAAATGGGGAGGGGTGGGGTTTTTAGCGCTCGGAGGCCTATTGGGGTGTTGATGGGTCCAGGGCCGGACTGATGGGGGATTAGTCGATACCTCTGGGTTCAATTGGCGTAAAGGACATTTTGGCGAAAATGAGTTATATATACAGTTTTGTTCAGAATTTCAAGCGCTATCGATCTGTGTAGTTAAAATTTCGATATCTCTTAAAAAGTTGCCTTTACGACCAAGATTTTCTACTATGGACTTGCAAAAATAGCTTTTCTGAAGGGGCGTAAATATCAAGTCATTAATTATAAATTATTATTTGTGTCGTAAAGGAAATCTACAAATAAAAATATAGTCGTAAGTCACCTTGATATATATTGTTGCCCTTTAAGCCCTTACTTTCTAAGGATCACTTTCTATAGTAGTGTGATAAAGTTGGGCGTAAAGGACAAGTTTTTTTGTTCTTCGTCCTTTACGACCAGCACTAAAAATATTTTATCCGCAACTGTAATCGATATCTTTGGGTTCAATTGTCGTAAAGGACATATAATGCAGGTTTCCAAGACAAAGATAAACCCACTTTTTTTGTTTTTTGACCTATATTTGTGACGTGTATAAGAAAAATATGCAGATTACGAGTATCTTTAACCTAGTGTAGCAACCGTAGTGATAAACTAAACGATTTAGAAGATAGTTGGTTGTAAAGGACACGTCAAAATGTTAAAACGTCCTTTACACCCATGATTTGATAGGGTCGTAAATGACGGTCTTAAATGATTTTTATACAAAGTCGGGGCGTAATTGTAACCAAAATGGTACAAATGTTGTGCTAAGTTTACAATTAAAAACTGGAAAAATGTATCAAAACGTACTTAATATGGCATAGAATAGCTACATTAGTTTAATGCAGTGTATTATTTATCTAAGCTATCTTAGCAACAAAAAAGAACAAGACTAATATATCCAGTTTTGTAACAAAGAAACAATATTTGCTTAAAAACTATCTAATACTTTGGCAACAAATTCAAAGTTATTTTTTTAGTATTCACCGCTGTCTGAATAGTCAGTAGGTTACGCATTCAGTCTTTAATTCTAGCAGGGAAACGCTTTCGTAGTATTATTATACTGCGGCGAGATGTAGGTAATTAAAAAAAACATTATGGTAATCAGGGTACGTACCCAAATGCACAAACGCTCACGATAATATCTATTTCGTAGCTAAGTATATATCTTTATCGCTCTTGCGTATTGCACCAGACTGCATCTGTCGTCGACGATTGCCATTCAGCTACGCCGGCAGTAAACTTTAACAGTAGACTATACTAACATTTAGTGCGACAATAACAGGTGCGTTTCGCTAGCGAATGAGCGTTAGCGTCTGGTGACTTGGCTATGTACCCAGGTACTTAAAGCATTGCCTATAATATTTCTAGGATTGAACTCATAATTAAGATTATTCTTATTTAACAGGTTTAAGACTAAGAACTAATGTGGCTATTCTATGCCATATTAACTACATTTTGATACATTTTTCAAGTTTCTCAATTGTAAACTAAGCTAAAAACAGTTGAATGGTATCCGGTTACATTTACGCCCCGAATTTGTATAAAAATCATCTAAGACCGTCATTTACGACCCTATCGACTCTAATTGTTCAAAAAAATCGTGGGTGTAAAGGACGTCCATAGTATTTTGACGTGTCCTTTACAACCATCTAACTTCTAAACCGTTTAGTTTATCACTACGGTTGCTACACTAGGTGAAGGATACTAAAAATCTACATATTTTTCTATATACGTCACAAATATAGGTCAAAAAACAAAAAAGATATAAACATTTTTCTAAAAAAAAAGTTGTTTTTTGCTTCTCCTGAAAACCTGCATTTTGTCCTTTACGCCAATTGAACCCAAAGGTATCGTAGTAGTGATCAAATAGAGTGGTGTTGGTGTTGAACGAAAATGATTGACAATTTTGTTTTTAATAAATATATGTTACTGATATTTTTAATAAATTCTTTTTGTCAAACTTTTTATCCTGGCGGGCAAGATCTGTTTCAATAGAAATAAAAACATTTTAATGTCATTTATAGACATCATTTATTTTCTACGTGCCAATAAAAGCGGATGAAATACCGCAACTATATTACCGCAACAATAGTTATTTGTTTTACAAGGGGGCAAAGTAGTTGTTTAACCGCACGTGCCAATATTGATATCCGAGCAAGCGAAAGATTCCAATATTGAACCGCAAGCGTAGCGAGTGGTTCAAAAAGTGGAATCTTGAGCGTTGCGAGGGTATCAAGGCACAAAGGTTAAACAAACTTTGCCACCGAGTGAAACACAAAATTTTTCACCACACCAACACGAACAAAATACTGACTATAAAACATCTAAATAAATCAAATCGATCAATTTATTCAACATTTATGATTCAAAATCATCATTTATAGGTAAAATCTAGCAGCCAGATTAAGACATTGAGTTGAAATTCGTATGAAATTACTTTGCCCCCTTGTGGATAAAATGCAATTTTGCTATCTGTTTTCGAATAGCAAAGAAAGCCTTTACCAGTTGGTGTCGTGAAAATGTATTTGACAAGCTGAATAACTTTTCTAATAAATATAGATTGTTCTTTACGGTTCGGAAAAAGTTCAGGAATGTCAAATTTGAATTGTTTTTTTTTTCTATTTATAGACACATAATATGTCTTTTTGTTGAGCGGTTACAGAATGGTAGTTACTTCTGACGCGTAATTTGATCCGTTACTATTGATACTGACTGTACAGGTGGTCGTATACATGTAACCCAAATGGGGATCGGCATTTGTGAACGCATTATTGATAGCTAATGTATTGGGCAACAGCGTCCACTCCAGGACATTATTGTAAATCTTAAAAATCTGTACACCTGCGACCCAATGACAATTTGAATAATTGCGTCTAGTGGGTTAAATGCATTATTTGGAGATATCATCTAGAGAACATTTTAGAAATATTGAAACGCCCTACGTTCGAGGTATGGCCACCAAAATTGTAATTTACACTATCATAGTTCTACCAAATTCCGTTTAAAAACATAACTTAAAAACACGCGTTTACCCCACCAGACCCACAAATTACAGAGATGTTTCGTCGTCATATTTTTTTTTAAATAAATGAAGAGAGTTTTGACAATTAGACATAATCGAAGATATATTTTCATATAACGAGCCGACTAAGTTATTCATTCACGATTTTCCTTTAAATTTTGACTCACCATGGCTCAATAGGTAAAGAGGGTTTATTTAAAATTAGTTATTTAATTATGCTTATTATTTTCCCTAACTTAATTATGGAAGACAGCTTTCCAACTTTTCTTTCCAAGCAATGAAAACTTTTCCCTGCTATTGGCTGTTTGCAGGTATGAAACTAACCTCTGATTTGAACCTAAGACTACCAGGCAACTATTCACCAGGCCGACCAATACTAAATTACATACATACATACATACATACAATCACGCCTGTTTCCCAGAGGGGTAGGCAGAGATCACGGATTTCCATTTACTACGATCCTGACAAACCACTTAACAAAATACAATTAAAAACTATCACAATCTATTTTACAGTGGGAACAATGACTCGGGTTGGTACAGTTGATCAGCTACTGTGTGCTTGTACAAAGGAAAAACAACAACCAAATAAAACGTCCTATTAAAAATACTCATATTTACAATACAATACAATACTCTTTATTGCACATCTTGATAAAATACAACAATACAAATATATATTTATTCAAAGCTTATAGAAATTTTATTACACATAGACGATTTTTAATAATTGTTATATTTGCCATAACGATATTAAGTATTAGTTTGCTCGGTACTACCTACACACAATATAAGAAAACAATTCTTTAGCACTTAAAATACACATAAAAGAGATTGAAAATATAAACTACTAACAAAATAAAACCTTTTTTTTTACAAAACTAAACCTACTTAAAAAAACTATAAAAACAGTAAGTAAGTTAAAATTTTACGATAAATACCATAGATAATGTCACCAACCGCCTAAGTCCGTCCCTGCGCCGCGTTTAACCCGCACCCTCTCGACCTACGCACGTCTCACTCGCACAAACTCCAAAAAGAACTCTCCGTCGCTTTCCACCCTTTGCTTAAATTATTGCACCTACATTCCTACCCCGGGCATATCTCGACTAGCCCGCGCGCAGTACTGCCAACCTTAAAGTTGGGATTTTTAGGTTGGTATTAGAAGCGAACAACAATCGTAAGAACGAATCTCTAAAGAACGTATAGTTCTGTTGATCTGATAGCTATCCCATTAGATACGGATCTAACTGTGCTTCCGCTTACAACCAAAACTCAACCCTAGAATTGAAACTTACAGATCAAAATTGTTTAAAAAATGGCCGGTAAAATTAGTCTTTTAAGAATGAAAGGGCAATAACAGACAAGGGCCGAGAGCAAAGGCGGCGGGTATTAAAAAGGCTAGGAGGGGGAAGGGGGGTGGATCACTGGAGGGGAAAGACGCATTGTATCGGAGACCTTGGGAGAGGATGGACGTCTGATTTGGAAATAATAGGGCTCTTTGAGTTAATGTTTGCCTTATTCTTTTTCAGTTTTTTTAGTTTGGACTCTGTTGTTAAATATAAATATGATTATTCAGTTGAACGTTTTCCTAAGCAAATATACCGAAATGAACTTGGATTTAGATAAATAATAATGTAATCATCAATGAATATCAAATTAAATATTTGTACATAAAAAATATTTTAATTGTTTTTTTTTAACTAGTATGAATCGTATTCTTGGAATACTGAAATATTGTAGTCTTTTTCCATAGATTTACATTTTATTACTAAAAAAAAAAAACTTAGTACCTATTTACTCTACACTTTGACTAGGTATTCATTTTTGCGTTCCACTCGGTCAATTTCATTTTGTCAGTTGTCCACTCTGTCTTTACCAAGTTTTCATAAATCACCAAAAAAAATCGACTTTAGCTATAGAAACGTCAGCACTACCAATGACGACGCTTCCGAAGCATAACGTCGTATCTGACAATTCCGTAAAACTCACATGCTACTTTATTCACATGCGACAAATCACATGCGACAACTTCACATGAGACTTTATTGAACAAAGGATTTTTTGTACAAAATATTGTAACATTTTTCATCCAACTTTCCCCGTGAGCCTTTAACCCGTCACTGTCGCTACACATTAGGGTAACCCTGTGCCTGCTATCTCGCTAATGGCTGGCCTTTAGTTTAGATCGGCGGGATGATAGCTTCCATTGGAAATACTGAAATCAATCGGTTGAGTAAAAAGTGTTAATGAAAAGGCGCTTTTTGGTTGTTTAATTAACACAAATGTTGGACAGTTGGTGTATTAATGGAAGTCGATCTAGTTAATGTCAAATTAATTTTGTTAGTATTGAAAATCCATACCTACAGTAAAATGTGACGAGATGCATGGTTCCAAATTTTGCTTTAAATTTTAAATTTAATTAATACATAAAATCATTAGATAATGTATACATATAGTAACAATTGTATTTTTATAATCTTCATTATCATAACTTAACACTTAGGTAACGTAGCCCGTTGAAAATACCGTAAGGTACAGAGGGTAATTTCGACTGGAGGATAATTTAATCCTAATAGGCTAATAAAGTGAAAATAGTATTTATTCAGCTAAAATATAATATTTATAAAAAATAAAACTGACTTATCTAAAATTCGGTACTCGTTTTATTTCGGTACTAAATATTGTAAGTAGGTACCTGATGTTTATTTTAAAATATACTAAATATTTGGTCTAAAATACTGGTAAATGTACATCATAAAAGCCAAATACGAAAATGTATTAATACGCTGTAAAAAGTTCATTTTTATATCAATACTGGTTCACAAAAATGGAAGCATAGTTTGTACTTTATTTATACCTGTGTGTGTGATGTAGTTTATTAATAAATTATTACATACATTGCTAATATTCCGAAAGCGATGTACTTACGTACTAAAAATCGCCAATATTTTCTAAATGACAAGCACTTTTATTGGCAACATTATAAGTATTGCAATACTTCTCAAGTCTCATTAATTATTGTATCGTTTAATGTTGCTACAATTATATACTTACACAGATCATTATAATGACCTACAGTAGTTGACAAAACAGAGGCATTTATATTATCCTAGTTTCTAAATCACCTCAATGCACCTTATAAGATAAATTAATCAGATTAATTTATCTCTCGTAGTAGAGAGTCAGAACTCCGTATTAATTATCACATTTCCATACTAAATCATGTTTTCCAATTACTTCGACTTCCATTCGTAGTATTTATTAGTAAGAAATGGAGAGATATTTCCAGTCGATAGCAGATTAAAGCGGCTTAATAAGTATTCGTTTCACTGACGATAGTAAAAATATAATAATTCCATTTTAGGTAAAAAGCTTACATCATACCTACTAGCGTTGAAATGAGTTACTTGGAAACTCATTGCAAAGTATGTGCACTATTGGCTTGGTCCGAATCTATTGATTAAAGTGATACCCTGTACGTTTCTGTGTATTTTTTTATATTAGCAATGTGACGGCTGAATTTATAAAACTTGGGATGATATTTTGATTTTTTTACAACCTATACCTACTAATAGATTCATGCATTTATTTAGTACATATTTGATTTGCAAAAAAATATACAAGTTTTTTTTAATAAATATAATCCAGGTCTCTTTAAAGCAAGAGTAAATAGGTATCTCATAGGTAAGCGTGATCCACCGTAGACCGCATCATCACTTACCATCAGGTGTGATCGTGGTCAAACGTCTACCTATTCATACTAAAAAAAAAGTGTCCCACTGCTGGGCAAAGGCCTCCCCTGTTTTCCGCCATAAGTATTTCAATGAAATATTGTATCATCATAAAGTACAGAGTTATTCTCCCTGTATTATGTAGATACCTATTCAGAAGGTATATGGCCTGTTTACACGCGTTTTCCTTAGACCAGCACAGATTAAAAACACCGCGTCTCATAAACCCTTGAAAGCGTAACTCAGCAATTTTCCACGCACCAAAACACTACAAACAAAAGGTCGTATCTACATCGACATCAAAGTCATATACCCCCTTCTTCTTTTGAACAGTCGGTGCAAGTTGCTGAGAGATTGTAAGCTATATTAGTAAGGGTATAAGGTTGAGGGGCTGGTACGGTCGGCAGAAGTACAGTCAGCGAACAAAGGCGGTATCAGACGGGTGTAATTTTTCATCACATTACCAGAGCCGGGCGCGTGGCGATAAAGCTCGCCCCTGTACCACGGTAGCGGTGAAAATTTTTCTTTTTTTCTCGGGTTTTTTTTTGTTTGACAATGTTTTACAATTTGATTGATTTTATTGTCACTAGTTTACCGCATTTTTTATTAAAAAGACAATCAACACACGTGGAATTCTCTATGAATCATTGTCATTCGTTCTCTAGGAATTGAATTAATGTAAACTTTTTTGACTGCTAACATAAGACGTGCAATATTTTTGCTAGACATCGCTTGAAGAGCGTCGAGCATTCAGTTTAGGGTTCCGTTTACTAAGTACACCTCTCTCAAAATATAATCTTACAAAAACCCAAAAACATTTAAAATCATATCGAGCTTATTGAGTATCGAGCGATCACGTTTCCTGGCCCCGTAGCCGAATGGCATTTCTCCGACGCCAAACGAAAGCGATATTCTGAATATCTACTAGCGATCGTGAGCGTTTCCATGTTTTTTTTTCTATTTTTAACCCCCGACGCAAAAACGAAGGGGTGTTCTAAGTTTGACGTGTCTGTCTGTGTGTATGTCTGTCTGTCTATCTGTCTGTCTGTCTGTCTGTCTGTCTGTCTGTTTGTCTGTCTGTCTGTGTGTGTCTCTGTCTGTGGCATCGTAGCTCCCGAACGGATGAACAGATTTAGATTTAGTTTTTTTTGTCTGAAAGCTGAGTTAGTCGGAAGTGTTCTTAGCCATGTTTCATGAAAATCGGTCCACTAGGTCGCGGTCGGGGGTTTTTTCAAAATTTTAATTTTGTGGTTAGGTTAGGTTAGGTTATTTTATTTAAATGTACAGTATAGGTACTTACTCGTATTAAGATTTACCTTTGGAATTGCTTATGGTGACTGTGCTGTGCCGTCAATTTGAAACTTTACAGCACAGTTATTTTTTTATTATTCTCATAAATATTCTTATCTTTATCAAAATATTAATGTACAGCGGGACAAATCTCGACTGGGGGCAATTGTAACTAATCCATTTTTTCCATTATTACACTATGATGTTGAGTTCTACATGTATCCACTGAACACGCCTACAATATATCATAACCGCTGGACACTCTATTTAATAATGCAAACATTGTAAAACGTGGAGAAAATGGACCAGTTACATTTAAGTCAGTCGATATTTGCCCCGCTGTACCTTTATTTAGGTATATCATTGTGGAACCTTAAACCTATGGGTGTGAAACTAAATAATTTTTAAAAAAAAAAAAAAAAAAACCGCCGCCTTTGGGGGTTCTGGTGAAAGCTACATGCGAATGTTGGATTAAGTAGAAATGTGTAGGTATTTTTTTAAACTGCTTTTAATGCTTTAATTATTTGATGGCAACAAAAATCAATATACGACTACACGTATACCGTTAAGGTTTGAGGAGTTTCCTCAATTCCTCATGAATCCGATTATAAGAAATCGAAGCTTGACAAAATTTGACTTGAAAACTCAATATGCTTAACAACCATAACTAAATAAATGTTACTGTTCTGAACTTAAATGCATGCTGTTCTTATAAAAATACCAAAGTCACTATAAGTGTGCCGTTTAGATTTAAGGAGTTCCGTTCTGACCATCATCAGGAGTTCCACTGCACCAAATGTCACTGTTCCGTACGTAAATGCATGTTGTTCCTTTAAAAACACAAAAATCACCATATGTATGCCTTTCAGATTTGAGGAGTTCCTTCGATTTCTCCAGGATCCCATCATCAGAACTGGGTTCTGAGAAAAATGGGACCAATCTGTATGCATATACATTCAATCAAAAAAAAAAAATTTAAATCGGTCCAGTAACGACGGAGATATCGAGGAACAACAAACATTAAAAAAAAAAAAAAAAAAAACAATAAAAATACAGACGAATTGAGAACCACCTTCCTTTGAGAAATTTGAGGCGGCGGTTAAAAACTCATTTTTAGTGTAGGTAGAGGACAGCATCACGATACAACGCCGCCAATACAGACAGACGGACATGGCAAATCTATATAAAAGTTTCTATCTATATAAAAGAGTTTATTTTCCAGATTTATAAGTTTTATAATAAAATGACACGGTCAAAACCGCTATCATTAGTAGTCTCTCACACTGAGTTCATATTTAAAAATATTTTAAAAGGGTTACTCATGTGTTAAGTCGATATAGCATTCGACATGTTTCGATCCATTTTCAAGGATCTTTCTCAAGAGTAGCGACCCCGCCTTTACATGTCGAGGGCGCGTGAGTAACCTGCTTAAAATATTTTTAAATATGTTTGAGTATCACGGGAGTTTTATAGTTAAAATTGTCACAAGTTCTTTCAGAAACAGCTTGGTCTGGCTCTTGAAACATGTTAAACACCATAAGGATTCCTATTATCATGAAATTAAATATTTTCAGGACAATTTTAACCAGATTGACCTAGTCAACAGCTAAAAAAAACACAAATAAAAGAGGTAAGCCCGCGCGTCACCCATATACTTTTCGTTCCAGTGGCATCGTGGTAGCGGGGCGGGTCGCAGAGTGATGGTCTGCGGTGCGGACCCTGCACGGAGTTCGCACGCCGTCCGACAGGTGGCGCCGGGAGGTACTTCTGAAATACTGTGGACTGATCATTTTTTAAATTGCTCCGATTGATATCTGGGCATTTTCGCGAGAACAATCACAAAAAATATTTTTTTAAGGTAGGTAAATCAGAATCACGAGCCCTTTCGATCTAGGACAAAAAAATAGTCCCAAAATTTTCTATCATTTTGCATACATTCCACTTTGTAACCGCTGGACAAAGTGTTTGAAATATTAAATTTGAGACGCTTTTTTCTGCTTAGTAGGATCGAAAGGGCTCGTGATTCTGAGTAAGAACCTAGTTTAGAAAAAAAATTGAATCTTTTTTTGCGAAATTGCCCATCTACTCGTACTTACATGAGTGTGTAAAGAATGTGAAACAAATAAGTTCTACTCTCATCTAAGATAATCTTATTTATACAATTATACCTACAAACATAAAAAAAATTCAGTATCTTGCACTTTTTATATACTGGAGGTCTATCGCAGTTACTTTACACGTATAAAGCTGTATTAATACTGATGCGATTTTTTTGTTAGTTTTATCGTATTATTTATTTATTGATTTTTAAAACAAATAGAAATCGAGTGACTGTACTAAATGGTAAGTCCGCGCATCACCAATATACTTTTCGTTCCAGTGGTATTCTGACAGCGGGGCGCGCCTTGGACTGGTGGTCAGCGGCGCGGACGCACGGAGTTCGCGCGCCGGTCAACAGGTGGCGCCGAGAGGCACTTCTGAAAATAAAATATTTAAGGTACCTTAGTCGTTAATTAAAACAAATCGACATTGAAAATAAAAGATATTGAGGCGTATTGGAGTTATGAATTTGAGTTGGATTTTTTATTATTATTTTTTATGTAGGTCAATTTAAAAGCTAGTTGAATTTATTATTATTTATTATGTAAGTCAATTTAAAAATTGCACCCGGAAAACTTTAGGTAGGTACTTTTTTTTAATGTATCCTCTAACGAAATGAAAATCTGTATGAAACGCAGTTATTCATTTTGATTTGTTTGAAAGTGGAACCGAATTTCATTGAAATTGTACGGTAAAGGCTTTTTGTGTTCTCAGGATTAATAGGTAATATGCTAGGTGATATTATAGGGGTGTGTAAATAGAAAAAAAAATGTACATATATAATATACTTGAAATTTTATTCCTTCATTAATTTTAATAGAACATGCCTAAGTTAATTCAGCACAGCTAACGACCCAAGTCCTTGAAACAAAACATTTCGTCCCTAAAAAAGGGTGAAAAAATAGAAGGTTAAAAGTTGTCCTTATTTGAATTTTCATTAAAACTTTCCCCGTCACGAACAAAGAACATTTATATTAAAAAAGTCGGGCCGCGGCCAGATAAATATCTCTAGTCCGGCTCTGGCCAACTTTTGGCAAAGACTAGCTAGGAACAGACGGGCAACTTTATTTCTTACTTGCTTACGTGCGGATAAGAGGAAGGCCAAAATTGTCAAAACGTATGGTTTTAAATTAAAACACGACCAAAGAAAGTGTTCTTAATCGACACGAGTTATGATTTTCCGAATTAAATTATGAATTTGAACCGTACGTCGTCTTCGTTACATTTGAAGTTACGACCTGACAAGATAATATGTACTTATCTGCGAACTAGTGCGTAATAATAACCTAAACACAAAATTAAAATTTTGAAAAAACCTCCGACCGCGACATAGTAGACCGATTTTCATGAAACATGGCTAAGAACACTCCCGACTTATCCAGCTTTCAGACAAAAAAAAATCCAAATCGGTTCATCCGTCGGGAGCTACGATGCCACAGACAGACACACACACACAGACAGACAGACAGACATACAGACAGACAGACACACACACAGACAGACACGTCAACCTTATAACACCCCGTCGTTTTTGCGTCGGGAGTTGAAAGGTTACTAAAAGATTTGGACTTGGATTTTGCATTTGGACGCTCCGTAGTCACCTCTCTCTATCGCTCTTCAAGTCTCAGTCAAGTTCATATTATGTGTATATTTCGTCACCTTAACACGTTGCAATAAGGTAAAAAAGTGTACACATATTTATGAACTCGACTGTACGACACCGCCAGTTAAGTATTCGGTATGCCGTGTTAACGATTCACATATAGATAATTGATAATCATGATGTCAACAAAATTTCCGATCCTTCGATCGTTTGATTATTAGTGCCTAGCAAATGTTCGTAATGCCCAGTCTGTTTAACGCCTCATCTCACCTCATTACCGCCTCCGAGCCGCAAGAGCCCAACCCAACTTCGTTGGACCCAGTGTGGTAGCTTAATAGCAGAGTGATATAGACATACACTGTAGCGGAAGAGATAGCGGGAGCGGAGGAGATAGCGGAAGCGTGTAGATGTTCTCTATAAACTGCAAGCGCCTAATCAAACTTCGTTGGACCCAGTGTAGTAGCTTAATACCAGAGTGCTAAAGACATACAGTAGGTTCAACTCTTCAAAAGACCCGGGATGTCCTCTCCCCGGGATGTCCCCTGGCATCCAATTCTTGTGGATATAATAGAGGATATATCTCTAAATTCCCAATCCTCCGACAAAAAAAAACTTCTCTATTGCCAGTTTGCCTGCACTTAGGCCGTGTGGGTTAAAAATATAAAATAAATGAATATTTTTCACTCTTACTGAGCGTAAGTTCTGGAAGCCCAGGGCTAGCCGAATATCATAGTTAGATATCTATCTCTATCGCGCTTGCGTATTGGCGCGACAGAGCCAGCGGCGTATCGCTTTCGTTTGGCGTCGGAGAAATGCCATTCGGCTACGGGGCCTGATATCATAGTTTTCAGTTTACATTATTTGTTCATTTAACACTTTCAATACCAGCTGATACGATCGTGATGGTATTGGTCATTTCAATCAAATGGTAATATCCATTTTAACACTTGTCATTGAAATTCGAAATTAAGTTAGAAAGGGTTAAATATGAAGTAGCAATTTTAATAGTGAAAATATTTAATAAGCGCGATATAATATGAGAACACTACCTTCTCCGCTACTAGGTACAATGAGTACCTCCGCCTTAAAGAAGACCGCAGCCAAATAGCACTAGACCTTACTCATAGTGTTGTGTTCGTGCCGGTGAGTAAGGCTGCCAGAGCTCACCGAGGGGACAGTGTGCTGGTGACGAAAGGACATACGTACGGAACTAATTTGTTCCGTTTATAGTCCTTTGAGTCGTCGGCAACCCGAATCCCTCCTTAGAAGTTTCTAATAGGTCGGGAACGCGCATGTGACACTCCTTGAGTTGCATAGGTTACGGTGACCGCTTTCCATCAAGCGGACCATATGCTTGTTTACCACCGACGTAGTATAAAAAACACTGTTAACTGGAAGAGATCCCTTAAAGGATTAAGTTCGTCTTTTTTAATGTTTTTTTTTATTTTAAATATTATGTGCTGTCTTATTTTCCTTTACCTACAATAAAGTTTTTACTTACTTACTTACTTACAATATACTCGCCTGAAGCTACTCGCTCGGAAAAATCGCTATCGCTTTTCTAATGTGGTCTCATAAGGGTTTCTGACCACGTAACTTCTTGTTACGAGAAAATGTGCTCAAAATTCTGTTATAATGAGAAGGAAATGAAACTAAAAGCGACACAAAAATGTAGGTAGGTACCTATTCCTAAGACACTAAATAATAATAAAATACTAAGTCGAATAGATCTAACCCGTTATTAATATTTCAAACCTCCAACCGCAAAGAATACCAACACCGCTCACCAAGAACGGATCTTGCATGGCGAAATAAAAAGAGAACGGAACTTGTTTGAGAGATGAGCATTTTATTTTTTAACACAATAAAAATCGGCGTTTGCTTCTCCAAATCAATTTTTTTCCTAGAAAAATTCATATACAAATTCATACATACATACATTCATTTCGTTAATTTCTTTATTTATTTAAACTTTATTGCACGACACAAAATTGTACAAATGGTGGTCTTAATGCCTTAAGGTATTGTCTATCAGTCAACCTTTGGATCACACAGAAACTTTAAATAGTGCAGGATTGTAAATCTAGAGATGTGACATGAAACACGAATAAATTACCTATGTAACCAATTCCAAAGAAAAGTGATATATTATACTAACTAACTAGCTACTGTGGCTCAGTGATCCAAAGTGAATCTTGGCCTCCGAAACGAAAGATCGCCACCTGTGACCGAACCAGCGAAGTCTGTGGGCTTTCGTTTCGCCGATGATATTGGGTTCGGCCACTAACTCCTCGATCTCATCATTTTTCCGGACCCTCCAGGTGCCATCGTCTCTCTGAATAGGTCCCAGGATCTTGCGAAAAATCTTTCTCTCCGCTACCAGGAGCTGACTTTCTTCTTTCAGTGTTAGTGACCAGGCCTCACAGCCATACATAAGGATAGGCCATATGACGGTTTTATATATCCGTAGCTTAGTATGTTTGCTGAGAAGCCTGGACACATACTACATATATAATATATTATATATATGTTTATATATATAATATATTATACACATATATCTAATTTCATGACCCTTGTATAAAATTAACTTAAATATTTGTTTTTATTAGCTGTATTTACAAAATGTCCCACTTGCTACGCTATTTAAACTGAAAAAAAAATTAAAAAAAAAACATACATACTACATTATCAAGATGGCCGTGTCAGCAGTGCGGCCCACTTCCTTAACTAATTTATTTCCGCTATCAAAGTATATAACTTTCTCAAATATGTCGATGCACTAATGTAAAGAACGTTAAACGCATCAATAAATTATTTACTTGCATTACCTTACCTAAGCGATATACCAAAACGACCTATCACAATTCGTGTACACAAGAACATACTATATTACAGGATGGCCGTGTCAGTGCGGCCAACTTCCTTAACCAATTACGTGTCGCTATTAAAGTGTTCCAGCCACTCTGAGACGCATTCTCAATTACGGAGTTGCGCGAAGTTGCCCACTCATATATTTCCATTATGTGTGAAATACGAGCAAAGTGGAAAGTTAGGCAGCGCTATCCTTTGGCGGCTATAATTTATGTGCGGGTAACTTCTGCGAGGTAGCGTTAGCAGAGGAATGGTACCTATGAGACTTGTTTCATCTAGTTTTTTTGTACCCAGACAGCGGATACCTGTGGTTTCGGTTCTTGAAATTATTCAAATTCCAAAGGTATTGTATTTATCAGTAGTAAGATTTCTATATATTATGTTAGAACCTAAGGGCTAAAAATTAAAATTATTCATAGCGAAAGTATATATGGGCGATTCTCAGAGATGACGTTCGGTGCCTGATTTCGTAGCTGATTTTTATTTCCTACTTTTTTGATATATCAGTCTATTTACAAAAATCTAGCCTAAACATAAAAAAATATTGATGGTGGAGGCCTCTATTAGAACCTTATAGTTTGTAAGAAATCTGACATTTTAAAACCACCGAAATTATGTATGGGCACTGTAATCAATTTAAACCACCGAATTCAATTTTTTACACATTTTTCCACATTTCAACTTTATATATAATTTATTATTCAATTTATTGATATTTTTCATTTTAATTTGATGACAGGTCATGTAAAAAGGCTCATAATCGCGCAATTTTACTAAATTTAACATGGTAATATACTAGTCATTATCGAGTAGTGAATTTTGTACCCATACTGTGGCTTAATTTGCTTACAAACATAGTTTTATGTTTTTACTTAGAAAATAATGAACAAAACCCAATTTACAACGCGGCAATCAAAGTCGGTGGTCACTTTTTTTGATATCGGTGGTCAAAAAATCCACCGAAACCACGGAAATCGGTGTTGATTTCCGTGGTTTCGGTGGATTTTTTGACTGATATCAAATTTTATCGCTTTTTTTGGAGATAACTGAAATAGCATGCATGATACAGAGGAGATGTCATAATGACGAAATAACATCCTTTCAAGGATTTATTACTACCTTACATAACGACAAATGCACTAAAACTGTGAGAGTAAATTGAACCACCGAATCTTAAAAAACATGGGACCAAACCCACCGAATGACTGAGAAACCTTCAAAAAGTCCCCTTTATGAAACGCTACTGCATCTCCTCTACACTGAATGGTTAAAACTTAGCTAAAACATACTATATTTGTGCCACTATGTCCCTGATCTACTAATTTGTAAGAGTACTACTGTCATGTTTAACAAATTACACCGAAATCAGTCACTAGCCCGGGACACATCGTAAATTTGTCTTTACTCGATAAGTTTAGCTAAAATATTATTTTTATAATATATAGAAAATATTATAGGTTAACTTACACCTTATACGTGAATATCTATATCAACTGCGATCAACAACTCCATCTTGAGTTATGATATTTTGTTTAGCAAATTCTGGGTGCGGGACACGCCCACCGAAGGTCATTTTTCGCGTTTAATATTTTATTACTTATATTATACAAATAATAAATAAATAATTTTATAGTGTACCAAGTAGAACAGAGGCTAAAGATTATGCCTGAATCAATTCAGATTTTTAGAACAGTCCGTTTTGACGTTTTTTGCCCCGGACACGTAAAAACGCGCCTCCTATATCTTCTTGCAGATGGATCGGCAACCTTCCGTCATCTGTTTTTGGGTTCTGTTCTTTTAAGCATCAGCGTCATCTATGGTATTTTGGTAGAACTAAATCGAAAACCAGCCAGATTATACTAAGTTGTAAAACCCTTGTTTCCTCTATTTGCCAAATATAGCGCGATAAAAAGTGTCTTAGACCACATTTTGCTCGCTTTCTGACACATACATATATTATTATGGTTAAGTACACCTATTATACATATATCTAGTGTTACTAAAAAAGCGACGCTAGCCCAGCAGTAAGAGCGTGCGACTTTCGATCCGGAGGTCGCAGGTTCGAACCCCGTCTCGTATTACCAATGACTTTTTCGGATCTTATGTGCGAAATGTCATAATTATAATATCTGCCAGTCGCTTTTCGGTGAAGGAAAACATCGTGAGAAACCAGACTAATTCCAATAAGGCCAAGTTACCCTTCGGTTGGAAGTCAGATGGCAGTCGCTTTCGTAAAACTAGTGCCTACGCCAAATCATGGGATTAGTTGTCAAAGCGGACCCCAAGGCTCCCATGAACCGTGGCAAATGCCGGGATAACGCAAGGAGGATGATGAGTAAATTAAGTAAAAACCGAATAAACATTGTATTGAAGATTACTTGTTTTGCCGACGCTCTGCCGGCAAAGCTCCAGGCTGCGGCGCACAGTAATTGTACAAAAGTTCCGATCCTCAGCTATGGTAAATTTGTTCACGCTTCCTTGTGGGATAGGCGGACGGGCGTTTGAAACGCGGTGGGTAACACGTTCGTTTAGCGGGAAATTTAGCAAAATATCCAATTAGCCGCCTTTACACGGACGCTCTATCGCGCGTGATACAGCAATCGCGTGTAAAGGTGGAAAGAAAGGAAAGAATGCGCGTGTAAAGGTGGCGGGAGGGGAAGGGAAAGAACGCGTGATTGCGTCTGCCATGCGGGCGCGCAATCGCGTGGCTAAGGTTGTCTTTACACGTACGTTCATTCGCGCGCGCAATATGCGCGGACATACGCTCGTGGACTAAAGAATTAGTGGTTGAATACTTGCTCTTTATAAATCGATACTATTAATAACGATAAACAAAATAACGCGGTCTATCGCGCACGATTAGCCTTTACACGTACGCTCTTTCCGTTCCTAAAATCTTCGACGCGCAATCACGCGCGAAAGAACGTGAACCTTAAAAACTAACAACACTCAATAGCGCGCGATTGCGCGCACAGGCCTAACCGCGCGCAACTGTGTAAAGGCGGCTATTCCATATATATGATGATTTTTTCATGAATTTTCTTGTGGTAGGTAGGAGGGCGTTGAAAACAGCGAGGTAAACACTAGCCGAGCGGAGTAATAGCACAATAGAGTCAATCGTTTTTCTACGCTTCTATACATGTGGATTTTGGGGATAAGGTATCTTGAAAAGTCATCTATAAGAATGTACTATTTATGTTGTTACAGTATCTGGAATGCGTTTTACATTAGCGGCGTGATACGTGTCTTCTCAGTAGTATATTTATAATAGTGTGTTGTTCCCAAAAAGCGCTGGTGGCCTAGCGGTAAGAGCGTGCGACTTTCGATCCGGAGGTCGCGGGTTCGAACCCCGGCTCGTACCAATGAGATTTTCGGAACTTACGTGCGAAATGTCATTTGATGTTTTGCCAGTCGCTTTTCGGTGAAGGAAAACATCGTGAGGAAACCGGACTGATTCCAATAAGGCCTAGTTACCCTTCGGGTTGGAAGGTCAGATGGCAGTCGCTTTCGTAAAACTAGTGCCTACGCCAAATATTGGGATTAGTTGCCAAAGCAGCATAACGCAAGGAGGAGGATGAGGTCATCCTCATCCTCCTCCTTGCGTTATGCTGCTTTGGCAACTAATCCCAATATTTGGCGTAGGCACTAGTTGTGTCATGGGAATAACATAATCATCATTGATTATGTTATTCCCATGACACAACTTTAAAATGTCCTTGTAAAGGACTGCTGGTCAAACAAACTAGTAGTTAACCTTAACTGTAACTCGATCTGTATCCGACCCTTCCGGTCATTTCCATTAGTAGCATTAACTGTTGAGAGAGAAAGTTACCAAACTTATAGAAAACGACTAGAATATAAAACAAAGTACATCGTGTTTGTCTGTGGAAATGTTTGTGTGTTCACATGTTTCAACTTTAATGCAGTTTTTGAGTTTATCGCTTTTATTTTTTTAATGCAATCGATAGAGTGATTCTTGAGGAAGATTAAACCTTCCCAGGGTGGCTAGCCGAATGGCTAGCCACCCTCACGAAACGGCTACCGGCTACCTGGGAATGGCATTGCTGGCCAGGCCTATCTCTATCGCCGAATGGCATTGGCGCCGACGCCAAACGAAAGCGATACGCCGCTGGCTCTGTCGCGCCAATACGCAAGCGCGATAGAGATAGATATCTACTAGCGCTTCGTTTCGTGAGCGTTTCGTGAGCGATTGTGCCATTCGGCTAGCCACCCTGGAAGGTTTAATGTAGGTGTAGGCAGTAATGTAGAAATTGCAGAACATTCCCAAAAAGAGGAAACATTCTTGAGAATGTTCGCAGAACATTCCTGTAACATGAAATTTATTGTTTAAACGAGAGAATATACTTGAAATAAAGTTTAAATGGGCATAATATAAAACTATATGTTATTGTCCATTACAGTTATCTATTTTGTTGATAAGTCTTAAGTTACCAATAAGTTGCTTAAATTCTCACTATACTTCAGGGAATATTTTGACTTTCAGACTTCATAGTTTTAACTCACGGCCTCTGAGTTCAAGTCTCACCCAAGGCAGACATTTTCCACCTTTAAATTTATTTTAAGCCTAACGGCATCGATTGCAGGCGTTTCTGCTAATCAGAAGTTAAAAATTCATAGTTTTAGCACAGTATAATAAAGAGTACTATCGTACAGTACGGCCACTACCACTCCCCGCTGAAAGTGCCGCCCACCCCCTCTCGGTTACCTCACAGTTACCGCATGTCAAAAACGCGAACAGTCAACCTGTCATATCTCACTCACACAAGCATGGTACGCGTTCACCTACACGAGCTTAGAATGTGTGCTAGGAACGCGCCTCTTTCATATATTTGATCGCCAGTGACAGTGACCGAGATGTGGTTTTAGTCCTGACTTTAGGTACCGAACGATTATTTCTTGATCTGTCTTTAGTCATGTCAAAACATAAAAAAATAGATCGCTGTCAGGATCAAACCTGAGAACATCGGCATACGAAGACAGCGCACTACCACGGGACTACGTCTTGACTTGCTGAGTCCGACGAAATCATGGTATAAACTACGAAGTTACTAAGTATTCTGATAAAAAGAGTTTTGAATGATTCTCGGTTATTTTCATTGAGATTGGTTCCATTGAGATTCACAAATATAAAAATTTCAATCGTGAGGATGGCTTCAAACTATCTAATGTATGGAATCCAGTGATTTGTTTGTGTAAAAAACCGGTGAAGTCAGAATTGAACAAACGTAGTGACACTGTGAGTGTAGTGTGTTTGGACAGATCATCGAGTGTGAATGTGACCAGTGGTAACGCTGAAAGTGAACGCAGCCGACGCGCGAGAAGGAAGGTAGATCGCGCGCTGTCTATGCAACTTTAACATCCACCCGCCTTCGTCAGTTTTCCGTGATCATGATGCATGCAACTGCGTCGCAATATCGGGAGCTCGACAAAAATCAAAAAGGTATTCTGATAAATTCTCGTTCTCGAGAACATTCTCAGAAGTTACCGAAAATTCTCATGAGGAAAGTTCTGCAACTTTGGAAACTTCTCGTCTGTGCATTGCTAGGTGTAGGCATGAGTTATTAAGGTGGTGCGATTGTGACTCGCTGGTGGTAGAATGAAACTCAAGGTAACATTTAAAAATAAATAAAAATAAATAAATATTAATTGGGATATTCGAAGACCTGTATTGGCCAATTGGCCACTGTGAATTTCATTTTGTGTTTTGGGGCACACTACAGCCGAATGTAATTCCAAATCTAAATTAAAAACTGTACATTTGTAAACATATGTTACATATCTACGGAACCCTCAGTGGAGAGACCGATTCGTACTTGTCATCTTCACTGCTATCAAATTCCGCTTTGGCTTAGCCCCCTCCCCTGTGCCTCAATACATGATACAGTATGAAACATGCTCCAGGCAATACAGGCACAAAGGGGTCCTTAATTTATATACAACGCTACATAGCCTTAAGACCACTTTCCCTTTTTCGCCATATTTGCCCAGGGCAAACAACCCTTCCACTACCGGGCAAATAACCCTTCTTTTACTAAGGCAACACGTTTTAATTAGGTGCCGGCCTAGCCGTAATGAGCAATTATGTTAATTGGGAACCCCTGGAGAAATTACATTCAAGTATTTGAGTATACGAATGTCAAAGGTACGGTTTAATTAAAATTGTGGCATTTTGTGCATTGTCGACCTTATTACTAGTACATAATTATACATGCTAAGTTATTGCATGCAAGTCATATTTATATTAAAAAATAGAGCTCTTTAGATATCTATCTCTATCGCTCTTGCGTATTGGCGCGACAGAGCCAGACTACCTTTCGCGGCGTTTTGTTTTTAGTTTTGCGTCGTAGAAATGGCATTCGACTACGGGGCCTGCTTGAAATTCTTTCATTTTTCTTAACCTTTAGGTATTACATTATATCGAATAACGTGAACGATACTTCTAAAGTTCATGGCAAATTCACTCAAGCAGGACTGTATCGTGCGTGTTATGTTTTAAATAACCCATGATTATAACTGAGGCTCTAGTGAAAAAGGCTACAAGTCTCGCGGAGCGCAGGTGGAAAAGGGTGTATGTCCCATATATGACTTATGCCGTTTTTCACCTGCGCTCCGCGAGACTTGTACCCTTTTACACTAGAACCACAGTAATATCACTGGTACATAAGGATATTTTTATATCTAAGATCTTGACTTGGATAAATATCCGTGGAAGCCACACGCAGCTGTAGGTAATACAATCTTGTCATATCTTACGTAATAACAAATTTTAAATAGACTGTATTATGTTTGACATGTTATTTAAATCTTGTAAGCAAATTTCACCCAGGACCCTATATTTCACCCAGAAAAATAAAACTTAAACACGCACCGCAAATAAAGCTCCCAATCCGTCAGCGGCACTCCAAAAAAAACATGGCGGCCAACCTTTCCCGCGCAAAATTAAAATTCTCAAACAATTCACACTTTGAAAAAGATATATGGGGGTGTTCTTTCATCTTGCCCAGCGCGGTAACCTTAGTCGTTTGCGGTGGGCGAAACCCCTTTTCCCCCAGCTTGGGGAAAAATGGGGTTGGGGCACGGCCAGACCTTTCCCGTTATTTATGGCTCTCTCGGGTCCGCTGAAGTGTCCGCCGAATATAAATCCTGGCCAGAAAGACTTAAAATGTAAAATAAGAACGGGTCTCTATTGAAATAAGGGTCGTTGAGGCGAAATTAGCGAATTTGGGGTATGTAATTTTCGTTGAAATTCTGATTTAGATTTAAATTGTTTTGTGGTGGAAATTATGGAAGGGTTATGTGCCTGCAGGTTGATTACGATCCTTATATATTTCTTTCCTTACTTATAAGAGCCTGCCTTACATTACCTAATTAGTACTATAGTAGCAGAGCTAGGTTAGTAGACTAAGGGCCACTTTGCACCAACGAAAATGGTGGTACCCACCATTTTATGTAAAATTTTACAGATGGCAGCCCACTAACCCTGAGTTATGTGGTTGGTGCAAGTGGGCCTAAAACCTAAAACATATTATTGTCACTCTACTAGACGGTATTGATTGATCAAATATTGCGTGAACATAACATGGGCTAAATATTTAACTACACCACCTTTAAAAATACCACTATAATATCATATTTTTCCATGAGGCCTGAGTTGAGGATTCATTCGGTCTTGCCCGTTCAAGGGTTGAAGTCTTCGTAAAATAAAATGTTACATTTTTTAAACCAAGAATACGAATCCAGAATCATGAAATATGCACGTATTTAGCTTCAACTATATTGCCCCATATAAATACATATTTACAATACATGTTTCGTTTTCTTTCAACCCCTTATTTGCCAAGAGTGGCACTGAAGCTTTAGTAGTTTCTTGTGTTCTGCCTACCCCTTTATGGGATACAGGCGTGATTGTATGTATGTATGTATCATTGATAGTTCATCGACGTCACCCACCTAAGCCCGTTTTCACATTAAACCGATATCGGATGTCAGGAAGATTTCAATGGAAAAAATCCAAGATGGCGCCTCTAATGTATGGGATATCGGTCCTACGTGCGATATCGGGTCGGATAATGTGAAAACGCACTAAGACACTTCCATAGAAATCGAAGGATTGAAGTCGTCACGCCGTGTAGCATCGTATCGCTGTCACGCCATCGTCGTCCACGCAAACCACGGCGTTTAGCGTCTTTAGTATCGCCAGGTGCATTACAGGACATACCTAACTCTTTGATCTTCGATTGTCTATACAATCGACCCTAATATTAAACGCTTAAGTGCATACTGACTCTCAAAAAACTCTAGTAACCGACCATCAAGCACTTTGAAATGTCCACTGAGTTATTTCGAAACCGCGGCTTTTAGGCAGTAATTTACTCGTCGCTATTATGACGCTTGTGTCACGCCAAATTAGATTTGCCAGGACGATTCTATCTTACACTGATGATATAGGTACATATGTAGGTACATACTGCTCATCATACAAATATCAGGACATTTAAAAGGATGTTAATCTTATATAGGCAAAAGAATATATTGATTTAAAGTATTTAAACTAACACGATCTTCACTCGTATTATTAAATGAAAACGGGACTTAATCGTGAAGTTTTTCAGCCGTTTCGGATATGACATTTACGTCCGTGGTCACGGGTAGACTGGCTGGGAGTTGTATCAACATCTTCTATCTGTACGAGTTTTTCGAACTACCCGACTTGTCATTAGTCACGCTAGGGTTGCCACTCTGCCTACATACAACACTCACGACATCCGATGGTATGGGACCGGAAGTTTTCTCACGTTTACACTTGCTAATCACTGGATTCCATCACGAAGATGAAATCCCTTGCCCTTTCATTCTGATTGAAATTACGATGTTTGTTGTTGTTGTATGAATTCAATATAAACGTAAGTTTTACGCGATTAAGTCCCGTTTTAATTTAATAATAGGAGGCAAAAGAATGTTGAGGGATGGAGCGGGAGGAGTCACCCAAGCAATGAATGTATCGTGTGAAAGAGTATGAGAAAGAAAAACGTGAGAGTTGAGATGATTCAATGTATAGAAGAATGGAAGAGAAAGATAAGTTGGACCGGGATATGGGTAGGAAGAGGATACCTACTTCGTTCGTGCTTGCCTATGCCTAGCCTACCTACGAATAAATGCTTAGAAACTTATGTGCAGTCAATGTTGCGGTCCGAGGCGTAATAAAACTGTAAAATGCCATTTAAAATAAAAACGCCTCATTCACAACAAGTCTGTAAACATAAAATGATCGCAAAATTGTCGGTTTATTCGCAATCATTCAGTTAAAATCCCCGGCGTTAAGCGAATGATTAAATTCACTGATAAATATTTTTTGTTCAATCAGTTTAAACAGCAAAAAATACCCTCAATCGAGACAGTTGATTTTAATTTTTAATTTAATTCGCAGTTCAAGGCCGTCACTTGTTGCTTTTTTTACGAAATATTTTTCATCGACAAATCCCGCGCTCACTTTCCATTTTTAAAAGTAATGGGAAAAATTAAAGCTTTAAATAATGTGTTTTTCGGTTGATAGCGTGATTTTTCGGCGCTTTAAAAAGGCTGGCAAGTTTAAAAGTACTGGGAAAATGAGCGTGTGTTTTAAGTGTTTGTAAAAACACTTTTGGTATGTTTAAAGTTGCATTTATCGTGATCGTTTTATTAATGAAATAATATTTTCTATTAATGATTGATTACGTTTTGCTTGTAATTAAATTTATGAGTAATCCATACTTAATATTATAAATGGGAAAGTATGTGTTTGTTTGTCGTCTTTCACGGCAAAACGACGGACAAATTGTCGTCGTTCTTAAGTGGAGATAGTGGAAGGGATGGAAAGTGACATATAATCTACTTTGTGTCTCTTTCTAACGTGAGCGAAGCCGCGGGTAAAAGTTAGTTTCTTAAAAATGCAGTGCCTTAATACCTAATGTGACTATTTATTAAACAGGTAAATAAGTTGCATACAAATAAAATACCGTGCGTACTCAGTTACGCAACTATGACGGCCGGCTTAGTAAATAATAGACCTAGGTTCAAATCCCGGTAAAGTAATTTATTTGTATCATGAGCACAGGTGCAGGCATTTCGGTATTATGCAAATGAAAATAAAGACTTAACGAGATATCTTGCGATTTCGGTTTTAAATGAAAAACTTCACCTTTGACAAAAAAGCATCTCAAAATAAAGGTCCCGTGACCAATCTACAAAACCGCTTATTGCAAGCATGTGCAATCTGAATTAGTACCGAATCGTGTACAATACATAACTTACCAAAACTCTTATCTGTCACCTGTATCATTTCAATATCAACCTTCTGTCTTTTACATAAGTTTGATGATTACCTAAACATTTATCTAGATGCGACATTTGAAGGATTATGTAACATTGCGTTCTATTTTCAAAAAACTCCTATCTGAATCATGGCCGCCGTTTTAAAACGAACCCTTCCGTTGTATGAGACTAAATTTAAATTTAGTCTAAGACTTAGAATAGATGTGATTTTAGTAGAATTTTAGTAAAATACGGTCGTAGTCTAATGTGATTGGGTATTTCAATTTGTAGCAGCTGCTTCCCGTTCAGTGGCAATGCTCGGATTGACTAATTTAATCGAGTCAAAGAACCCAATACCCATGTTTTAATCCTGCGGTTTACGGGTTAGTAAAATAGCGGTGCAATGGAAAGGGTTAGCTGTGCTTTATATAAGAATAGTTAGTAACACTGTTTTCAGGTTGTGAAATTTGAGTCTGTATTTTAATGCATGGGCATTAAAAATCCAGGAATTTTGCTAAAGCTCGAGCCTGGAGTCCGCTTGGCAACTCATCCCAAGAATCATCTCACCACACTCGCAATTGACTGATTATCTCACTTTCCAACCCAAAGGATAAGGTAGGGTAAGCTCGTGACACGCCTAATTCTGTGAAACTAGCAAAAATCGTCTTTCGGAATAGTTCTTCAAAGCTTGTATCACCGAATGAGGCGACTTTACCCTAGCCCGTTTTCCTTAGGATTTTTTTCATAACCGAAAAGGAATTGGCAAAATAGGTAAATGATATTTCGCACATGTATACTTATCCAAGTTTCGAAAAAGACATTTTACGTGAAACAAAAGAAATATCTCAAAGTGTAAGTAGAATTTTTCGAGTACTTAATTTAAAACAGGCCCAAGCCATGTCTGAACCGCTTGCTATTGGCTAGAATAAGTTAATGGCCGACTTGCCAGGCGTTTATTGGCTAGATAGGCAATCTAGGGACAACGCCAGATGGGGCACAGAAAACTGCTAACCGCTTTTATTCCTAGAGTCCTATATGAGTCTTGTCTTGTTTTAAGTGTGAGTTGCTTGTAAATGCCGGGCCTTAACTAGGTATATTTTTACTCTAAGAACCCAAAAAAAAGAAAATCTTGGGATTAATTGTCAAAAGCGGACCCCAGGCTACCATGAGCCACGGCGAATGCCGGGATAACGCAAGGACGATGATGATTATGAACCCAAAAAAAGAAAAGTATACCTATTTTATATCCCTTGTGGTGACGGGTTAAAGGTTTCTTCACCCCTTTGCATCCCACGGGTGTCGTAGTAGTCAACTATGGGATATTGGTTTATTTTTGTTTGGGCGATGGGCTACCAATCCATTTAATTGCTAAGAATAACACTAATCGTATGGCTGGTGCCGAGCAGGAGGCGATGGCGCACCGTAGAGCTGCCGTGTGACGTCATTTCGTGTCGCTCCGTCCATTCCAATATGAACAGGCCCCGAAGCCGAATGGGATTTTTCCGACGCGAAACGAAAACGAAACGCCGCGAAAGGTAGTCTCTGTCTCGCTAATACGCAAGAGCGATAGAGATAGATTCGTGAGCGTTTGTGCCATTCGGCGCGTTTATACATACCCAGACCTTAAATCTTGAGCTGTTTCTTGTGCTATGGAATAATCCAGATTTTAAATCATTTGTATCACTTAAAACTTGTAACATTTTGCTAAAAATGCCAGACATTAATAAGCTATTGTCTAATTAATGTCGAGCGTTTACAAAATTGTAATCTATCACAAATTACAAAGACGGTAATCCCAGACGCGGGCACGGTAAGCTTTTCCAGCGTTCGCAAAACGCTTGTTTGCGACCGAGGCAGCTGGTACAAGACGGTATATTCTCATAGCTTTGTTACACAGGTCGAGTCCAGAGCTTAGACAAACCAGTGTAGAAGATTAGACTTATATTGACCGGGATATTGGGACCGTGCGCGACGACACGCCACGTGACAGGTGACCATTATGGTCAATATTGTCGCCGCTGTTAAGCGAGAAGTAAGTAAAAATTGTGAAAAAATTAATGAAATCTTGTATTATTTTACTATATTAGACAATTTTGGACGACGGTGGTTACAACATTATCGCCAATAACATTAAAATTGTTGTTTTCAGTGAGAAATTAACAAACTGGTGACTAAAACGGGGTTTCGTGCCATCGCTCACGAAATCATTTTCCAACCTAAGACGATGAATAAAGACAAGAAATTGGTGCTAGCTGGGCATTTTCTAGAGATTGAAGACTTTTTTACACCATTTGTACCTATGTGCAATAAAGTATAAATAAATCATTGGCTTTTGAAATAGTTGATCAGTTCACTGCTATCCTGTCATTTTCATAGGCTAACTTATACATAGGTATTATATAAGTATCATTGCAGGGTACAGAGTTTATTGTAAAATAAAAACAAACTAGCTATAATAACGTTTAATTATAATATACATTACATAAACTTGTTTCATTTACTTGAAAATATTGGAGGTTTACCAGATATCACATCAAATACAATCATGAATGCGATGGAATAAGTTCTCAGGAATTTTATTTAAAATGTGATAAGCCTTCAGTGGATGGACTGCTTCTGCTTCTATTGTTCTCGTGCTCCTTCTTCCCATTGAAACCTCGATATTTACGCATTTTCGTCAATCCGTTTCGATTTGTAAATAGGAGCACAGATGAGGAAACAAATAAAATTATTTCCAAACATAAGTGGGATTGGCTTACACGTCGGCTTTTCTACCTCCAATAAAATTTGCACTATAAATTCACCGTAAATTCATTATTCAATACTTGTATCAAATGATTACGCACTTTAAGTAAAACTTTAGAGATTGGACGACACTTTTCTTTCACTTCACTTAAACGGTGGTTTCGTTTCCACCACGGTCTTGGAAATAGCTAGAATTTAGTCGCTACTTTTCTTGGAGTTATTACAATTCGCCATAACAAATTTTACTGGGCCCGTATTAAATTTATCTCAAAAACGACATGAAAATGTTTACTGCAATATGGATTTGACAGCGCAAGTCAGCGACTAAGATGTCAGTTTTGGCCGTAGTGAGCGCTGTGATCGTTTTAGCTACCCCCTCCACCCGCTTTGCACCCTGCCAATAGACCGTGATTACCTTTTTGATTTTTGTCGAGCTCCCGATATGTCGACGCAGTTGCATGCATCGTGATCACGGAAAACTTAAGAAGGCAGGTGGATATCAAAGTTGCGTAGACAGCGCGCGATCTACCCTCCTTCGCGCGCGTCGGTTGCGTTCACTTTCAGCGTTACCACTGGTCGTATTCAGACTCGATGGTCTGTCCAAACACACTGCACTCACAGTGTCACTAATTTTGTTCAATTCTGACTTCACCGGTTTTTTACTCAAACGAATCACTGGAATCCAGACATTTGATAGTTTGAAGCCGATCACGATTGAAATTTTTATATTTATGAATCTCAATGGCTTCTCTTACCAATCTCGGTATGTAGTGGCGTTCCGTCGAAATTACCTTAGTAGGACTATGCAACTCGATCCAATGATTTCAATCAAATAAGTCAATATAAGTCTAATGAAGATATCCGTGACTCATTCAAAACTCTTAGTGTAGAAGATGACTTACACTAGAACCTTGGAACTCCGGAGTATCCAACATGACTCATTGAGCTGTGTGATGACGTTTACCTTTTTATTATTCTGTCATTTCGATTCAAATGACATTTCAGTAAGTTGATAGAAATCATATAATCGATACCTTTGGGTTCAATTGGCGTAAAGGACAAAATGCAGGTTTTCAGGAGAAGCAAAAAACAACTTTTTTTTTAGAAAAATGTTTATATCTTTTTTGTTTTTTGACCTATATTTGTGACGTATATAGAAAAATATGTAGATTTTTAGTATCCTTAACCTAGTGTAGCAACCGTAGTGATAAACTAAACGGTTTAGAAGTTAGATGGTTGTAAAGGACACGTCAAAATGCTATGGACGTCCTTTACACCCACGATTTTTTTGAACAATTAGAGTTGATAGGGTCGTAAATGACGGTCTTAGATGATTTTTATACAAATTCGGGGCGTAAATGTAACCGGAATGGTACAAATGGCAACTGTTTTTAGCTTAGTTTACAATTGAGAAACTTGAAAAATGTATCAAAACGTAGTTAATATGACATAGAATAGCCACATTAGTGTTACAGTGTATATTTATCTAAATATTTAGCAAAGACAAAGAACAAGACTATTTTATATCCAGTTTTGCAATAAAGAAACAACATTTGCTTAAAAACTATCTAATATTTTGGAAAGTTATTATTTTAGTACTCGCCGCTGTCTCAATAAGTTACGCATTCAGTATTTAATTCTAGCAGGGAAACGCTTTCGTAGTTTAAGTAAATATAAAAACACTAATGGTAATCACGTAAACTTTAATCAGCAACTGTGAACAGTAGACTATATTAATACGACAGTCATTTTAAGTCTAAAGTAGAAAGAAGTTCTAAGAATAACTAAGAGTTAAGTATTTATTTATAAACGCAAGTTAGGACGGGTATACAAACTGTATTAGTCAAGACTACCTACTATGTTGATTCATATTTTTGATAATTTTAAAACAGAAGATTCTTATTTAGTCTTAAACCTGTTAAATAAGAATAATCTTAATTATGAGTTCAATCCTAGAAATATTATAGTCAATGCTTTAAGTACCTGAGTACATAGCCAAGTCACCAAACGCTAACGCTCATTCGCTAGCGAAACGCACCTGTTATTGTCGCACTAAATGTTAGTATAGTCTACTGTTAAAGTTTACTGCCGGCGTAGCTGAATGGCAATCGTCGACGCCAGACGCCGACAAAAATGCAGTCTGGTGCAATACGCAAGAGCGATAAAGATATATAGCTACGAAATAGATATTATCGTGAGCGTTTGTGCATTTGAATACCCTGATTACCATAGTGTTTTTTTTAATTACCTACATCTCGCCGCAGTATAATAATACTACGAAAGCGTTTCCCTGCTAGAATCAAAGACTGAATGCGTAACCTACTGACTATTCAGACAGCGGCGAATACTAAAAAAATAACTTTGAATTTGTTGCCAAAATATTAGATAGATTTTAAGCAAATATTGTTTCTTTATTACAAAACTGCATATAAAATATTAGTCTTGTTCTTTTTTGTTGCTAAGATAGCTTAGATAAATAATACATACATACATACATACATACAATCACGCCTGTTTCCCAGAGGGGTAGGCAGAGATCACGGATTTCCATTTACTACGATCCTGACAAACCACTTTCGCTTCACACACTTTCATAACATTTCTCATACACGCTCGTCGGTTTCGAGTACTTCTGACCTGGCCTCTTTGCAATATTTCCCCGATTTGATCAAGAAAAGTTCGCCTAGGTCTTTCACTACCAACTGACCCTTCCACTCCTTTCTCATATACTTTCTTCGTTAATCTCCTCTCATCCATCCTCTCTACATGCCCAAACCACCTTAACATACCCATCTCAATCTTTGTCACCACATCTACATCCACTCCACACTTCTCTCTTATCACGCTATTTCTGATCCTATCACTCAACTTTACACCAGCCATGCTTCTTAACGCTCTCATTTCTACGGCATTCACTTGACTTTGAAGTCTTTTCTCCCACACCCAACTTTCACTACCATAATAATAATAATAATAATCGGGCCATCGCGGCGTGCCGTGTTGCTCGAGTCAAGTTTCCGGACGCTGACCGTGCAACTAGGACCGCCGGAGGTGTCCCTGCATGGCAAGTACGGATCGAGCGTCGTATCAACTCGTTTAGGACTCTCATTGCAAAGCTGATCTGCTTCAGAGGGGGTAATAATCGCCCCCGAGTAATGCGCTTTGTGAACCAGGCGTTCGCGGGGACGGGCATCAGGCCCCGCGACTATTTGGCCAATGTCACAGAGCGCATCGACTTCCTGAAGCAGAAAGTCTATGCATGGGCAAGCCGTATTCGCCGCTACAGAAAGCGTGTGGACCGATTCCAGCAGAATCGTCTTTTTCAAAGCGACCAAAGGAAAGTATACCGAAGGTGGGAGGAAACCGACCCTCGTGTGTCCGACGTGCGGCTACCGGATGCTACTGCCATGTCTGATTTCTGGCGTAGCATCTGGTCGGTGCCCGTTGAGCACACGGAGGGCGAGTGGATGGCCGTTGTCGAACGTGAGTGCGAGAACATCGAGCCTATGGGGGCTATCACCATCAGCCCCGACGACGTAAGTTGTGCTACCCGTACGGCCCAGAACTGGAAAAGTCCTGGACCGGACGGATTGCACAACTTCTGGCTAAAATGGTTTCGATGCTCGCACTCGCGTTTGGCAACGCAATTTCAACAAGCCCTCGATCTTGGTTCTCTCCCACCTTCCCTAACAACTGGTGTTACTTTCCTGCTCTATAAGTCCGGTAGTACCACGGAAGCAAAAAACTACAGACCCATTACGTGCTTGCCTACACTTTACAAGCTCCTTACATCCATTTTGAGAGCAAAAATTAACGCGCATATTGTCGCTAACAACATTCTGGCTCCCGCTCAAAATGGATGTAGGGTTGGGTCCCGTGGTACTAAAGAGCTCCTCCTCATAGACATGACCATCTGCCAACAAGTTCGGCGGAACAGGGGAGCCATCTCGGCCGCTTGGATTGACTATAAGAAGGCCTATGATTCGGTGCCTCATTCATGGCTGAGAAGGGTATTGGAGCTGTATAAACTTGATGCAGCTTTAATATCCTTCCTGGCTGCATGTATGAGGCAGTGGACCACAGTCCTTCGTCAACCAGGAGGCAGGGATGACCCCCTGGCCCGCAGGACTTCATAAGGATTGAGCGAGGAATATTCCAGGGTGACAGTTTGAGTCCATTATGGTTCTGCCTAGCTCTGAATCCCCTCAGCACGCTGCTGAAGGATTCTGGGCTAGGTTGCCGGCTTCGGAGAGAGGGTGAAGTCATCTCTCACCTTCTGTACATGGACGATCTCAAACTATTTGCACCGAACGCCCAAGACCTGATGGTGCTATTGAAAACCACAGAAGTTTTCAGTACCGCCATCAGAATGGAGTTTGGTGTCGATAAGTGTGCGGTTATGCATGTACAGCGGGGGAGGTTGTAAATTCAGAAAATTTACAACTTTCTGAGACGATGTCGTTCAGATCTATCTCTGAATCAGAAACCTATAAGTACCTTGGTATGTCACAGTCGTTGGGTATTGAGGATGTTGGCATTAGACGGTCGGTGAAGGAGCGCTTTTTCAGTCGGCTCACAAAAGTCCTTAACAGTCTTTTGTCAGGAGGCAACAAAGTGCGCGCCTTTAACGCCTGGGTAATGCCTCTACTCACATACTCCTTTGGCATACTACGGTGGACCCAGACTGAGCTGGACGCCCTGGATCGGAGGGTCCGTTCACTGCTTACCACACATCGTATGTTACACCCGCGCTCGTCTGTTATGAGATTGTACATCCCACGGAAGTGCGGAGGTCGAGGCTTCCTAAACGCCAAAGATCTCCACAACCGTGAGGTGTACAATCTCAGGAATTACTTCCTTAACAACGAGTGTGGGATGCATCGTGATGTGGTGGCAGTTGACGGAAACCTCACGCCGCTCTCCTTGGCGAAAGAGAACTGGCGCAAACCTGTGGTACTAAGTACTGCGGACCGCAAGGCGGTATGGGAGAGCAAGCAGCTACACGGGCGGTTCTACAAGGCCCTCACGGGACCCGATGTAGACCTGCTCGCATCGGTGAACTGGTTACGATTTGGGGACCTCTTCGGAGAAACCGAGGGTTTTGCCTGTGCAATTGCGGACGAAGTTATGATGACGAACAACTACCGGAAATATATCCTGAAGGACGGTACGGTCGACATTTGTCGGGCATGCCGCCGTCCCGGAGAGTCACTCAGGCATATCATTTCCGGTTGTTCTCATCTTGCTAACGGCGAGTACCTGCACAGACATAATCTCGTAGCCAGGATTATTCACCAGCAACTTGCTCTTCAATACGGCCTTGTGGACCGCGAAGTACCGTACTACAAGTACTTGCCTGCGCCAGTTCTTGAAAATGGTCGTGCCACGCTCTATTGGGATCGATCTATTATCACTGACAGGACTATTGTAGCCAATAAGCCTGACATTGTGATAATAGATCGACCGCAACGCCGGGCCGTGCTCGTTGACATCACCATCCCCCATGATGAGAATCTCGTGAAAGCCGAGAAGGACAAGTCCAGTAAGTACCTAGACTTGGCTCACGAGATAACGGCCATGTGGGATGTTGATTCAACGATCATTGTTCCGATAGTCGTTTCAGCGAACGGTCTCATAGCGAAGAGTCTCGATCAACATCTTAAGAGACTCTCGCTAGGTGGCTGGATCAAGGGCCAGATGCAGAAGGCGGTGATCTTGGACACGGCGCGGATAGTCCGACGGTTCCTCTCTCTGCAGCCCTAACCACCGGCAGCTTGGGCCCTGCCCCGCTGCTGGCGGCACCCTAGGTTAGGTTTTTTATAATGTGTTTATATGTTTTTTATATTGTTTTGTATGTGTTTTTGTATTTTACTTTTATATTCATATTATAAAAAGCTTAACCTAAGAAGCAAAATAAATAAAGATAATAATAATAATAAAATACTTTATTGCACTACTACAACGACAACAGCTAAACAAACAAATAAAGAACTTAAATAGTAGGTAACAACAGGCGGTCTTATCGCTAAAGAGCACCATACATAAGTGTAGGCACCAAAACTCCTCTATGCACCGCCAGACGTGCTTTTTGCGACACTTTCAGATAAATAATACACTGCATTAAACTAATGCAGCTATTCTATGCCATATTAAGTACGTTTTGATACATTTTTCCAGTTTTAGTTTTAATTGTAAACTTAGCACAACATTTGTACCATTTCGGTTACAATTATTACGCCCCGACTTTGTATAAAAATCATCTAAGACCGTCATTTACGACCCTATCAAATCATGGGTGTAAAGGACGTTAATAGCATTTGACGTGTCCTTTACAACCATCTATCTTCTAAATCGTTTAGTTTATCACTACGGTTGCTACACTAGGTTAAAGATACTCGTAATCTGCATATTTTTCTTATACACGTCACAAATATAGGTCAAAAAACAAAAAAAGTGGGTTTATCTTTCTCTTGGAAACCTGCATTATATGTCCTTTACGACAATAGAACCCAAAGATATCGATTACAGTTGCGGATAAAATATTTTTAGTGATGGTCGTAAAGGACGAAGAACAAAAAAACTTGTCCTTTACGCCCAACTTTATCAACCACTATAGAAAGTGATCCTTAGAAAGTAAGGGCTTAAAGGGCAACAATATATATCAAGGTGACTTACGACTATATTTTTATTTGTAGATTTCCTTTACGACACAAATAATAATTTATAATTAATGACTTGATATTTACGCCCCTTCAGAAAAGTTATTTTTGCAAGTCCATAGTAGAAAATCTTGGTCGTAAAGGCACCTTTTTAAGAGATATCGAAATTTTAACTATACAGATCGATAGCGCTTGAAATTCTGAACAAAACTGTATATATAACTCATTTTCGCCAAAATGTCCTTTACGCCAATTGAACCCAAAGGTATCGATATTTGTTTAAGCGCCTCCTTGTACATACATGTACATAGGGCCTAATCGATTCAACCAATCGTAAATAATCGCTAGATTTGGCAAAAGATACATTTTAGATACGATAGTACTCTTTATTATACTGTGTCTTAGCCACATCGCAACCTACTTCAAAACAAATGTGTCAAAAATGTGAACTTACAGCTCCGGGACAATAGGGTTCACGGACTTCATGGGACTCACGGGTAGTGGACTGAGAGCCGTTGGTGAGAGCTGACATGTCATTGTCAATTCCAGCTAATGGTGACGTAACGAGCCATATGTATACTTGTTTCACCTATGTAAGTAGGTACTAGAGTTCGTTTTGCTATGATACTTGATCGGAATCATGTGATGTTAAAGAAAATGAAGTGGCGGGCACCGTCGTCTATTTTTTATACCACGTCGGGACAAACGACCACAGGGCTAGGCTGATGGTGAGCAGTAATTGATATAGCAGTAGATATCCTACTGAATGTGGGAAAAGGATGCACTGCCTCGGTAAGCTATATCACATTAGCGTGCTATACCCGTAGTGGTGGAACCGCAAGAACTGTAGGCATAGTTTGCACCGTAGGCGCTATTTTACTTTACCTACACCTGTCTAGATCAGACAAACGGTCTAACAAAGTCTATCCCTCAGGGAGCTGTTACCGTTTGTGTCTTCGGGTTAATGTTCGACTCACACACTCGCAGATTGCAATGAGAATACGTCACCTGAGCTCTTAAGCTCCTGCCTCAGAAACGAAGCACAGAGCGGCTTAAAAAATTAGAAGATACCTCCCTAGCGTTGTTTTTATCGCATATAATATCGGATTATGAGGAATCCTATACAGAACGAGGACGAGAAAAATGCGGTATAAAAAAAAAATTATGTAGCCATTTTATATTCACAAGTTTTGTATTTATCTTCTTCTCTACATTCTCTACGTAATGATGGAGTCCGAGATGATAGATTTTTTATTAGCTCAGTACTTATGAACAGTGTTTTCTTTTGCAATATTTTTTAAGTCGACTGTGGGATATGGGTTAAATTGTGGCGTAGGCGAGAGTCTGGCAACCTGTCACTGTAAAGTCACAGTTTCGTTTTCTTTCAACCCCTTATTTGTCAAGAGTGGCACAGAAACTTGAGTTATTTCACGTGCTCTGCCTACCCCTTTATGGGATACAGACATGATTGTAATTTTTGACACAACCTTCATAAACAACGTGTTATTTTTCATTTCCGTTTAATTTCAGGGAATGTTAACTTTAGGTCAAATACTACTAAATTCTGAGAAACGAGTGTCTTAGCTCTTATTTTTATTGAGTTTAAAAAATAATAAATTTATTGACAGAACAAGTGAATCACAAGTATTTTGCTACTGTTTTTATTTTGACATGAGCCGTCAAATACGAGCCTCCAGGGTACGTAGCCGAATGGCAAAAACGCTCACGAAACGCTCACAGAACGAAACGCTCGTAGGTATCTATCTCTATCGCTCTTGCGTATTGGCGCGACATCGACAGAGCCAGACTACTTTTCGCGGCGTTTCGTTTTCATTTCGCGTCGCAGAAATGCCATTCGGCTACGGCACCTGTTCAATTTCACAGAAGAATTAAAAAAACACGGTATAAAATTATATGTGACTGTGACCATTGCATGACTGTGAGAAACCACCCAAGATTTTGAACACTAACAACATAAAAAAAAAAAAATATATTTATTGCCACAACTAAGAATATTGTACAACTTAATAACACACAACTTAATAACATAGTGTGAAAGGTTAAAGTAAATATACCCTAAAATAAGCTCTTACTGTAGTAGGTACCTCGTTTTGTTCTTTGCTGTGCCCGCTCATATTAAAGCAGCAAAATCAGAACATTTCCCATTGTTATAAATTATAATAGTATTTCGTTTTAGACGTCTGCTGGTGCAAGCCAAATGACAAGACGGTACGGAATGAGTTCTAAAATTATTTGGCAGCGCCCGCCTCGCGGTCTCACAGACCTAACAATAGATAGACATTAGGGTGGGTCGCTTTTGTATGGAGAAAAAAAAGTATTAAGTATATTTTCATTTGGCACAGTTAGAAAAACTTGCCAATTGATGCAAATAAACAGTATTTCAAATTTGCAATTGGAACTCATCTTCTGCCTCCGGATCCAATTTGAAGTTTTCATATATTTTTTAGTACATTTTATGTGGTGTGCGTGCTATAAGGATATACCATTATTGGCATCGTAATAGCATGCTAAAGGTTTATCAAAAAAGTAACCCTTTTTTACAACCTAACCTACTCCTTACAAGATACAAAAACTTCAACATAAATCCGAAGGCAAAAAATAAGACAAGTAAAAAAAAAGTGCACTAATTAATTACTAAATGGCACCCTTTTATGACTGTGCCACGTAAGAAAATAAAAAAAAGTAAAAATGACCCACCCTAATAGACATGCAGGCTATTTCACTACAGTGAAGTTGACGCTGACAATCTTGTGCCTATTTCATAGTGATAAGTAACTCAGTGTCAATATCTCCTTGTTGAACAGGCAATGAACGGCGAAGTATCACTGTCGGGCGACAATTGTCACTGTTGTCAAATAGACCAAGAAGCTAAGAGGAAACTTCTATTCAAATACCATAAGGTTTAACATAGAAAAACCAAAAACTGTTAACAACAAGTGTTGCCCCTAGCAAATACCACAATTCGAGTAGCTAATGTGCCACCTCTATCAATTTCTGGTCGTGCCTAAGCTTTTAGACTTGCACAGCGCGCTTCTAAACTTTAAGCTCCCTCATTTATAATTCTAACCGAGCTTAAAGCCCGGGGGAAGCGCTAAATAATATATTTATCTACGGCTGCGAGTGGCAAGAAAAGATTTTACGCCATTTGTTATTTATAAAGCGAAATTATGAGGCGTCTTTGCTTAACCACTGGAACGGCGATGTCAGAAATTTGCTACTGAATGAATAAACCTTGATTTCTGCCTATGAAGGATATTCTGATTGAGTAGGAGAACTAAAATGGTGCGCGATAACAGTAATTCAGGACAAACTATACTAGCTTTGTGAGCTGTAGAGTAGATTTTTTTTTTAATCATTATGTCTATTATGAACATCATCGAAGCTGTTCAGCAATATTTCGAGCATCGGTCGAGAATTGCGACCTATGTTCTGCAATGAATGTGTTTGTGCCAGGCACGCTCGTTACAAACTACACAATAAAAACACTTAGACATTCGAAGCACCTAATTTCGTAGTTTCCGTACAAAACAGTGGCATTCAGCCAAACGAAATCCAGAATTTCCTAATTAACTAGACTACCCGGAACCAGGGAATAGACAAGACCAAACCTAACCCGTTTAATGAAATACCTACCCGTAAACACTTCCGAAATTGGGCGAAAAAAGTAAAAACTCGATTGAATCAATTTAGAGTCCCGAAAATCTCATCTGGAGGGTCGGTCCCTAATTATACCCACGGAAGGATCGGGTTGGAAGAGACAAATTTATATCTACAGCTACTTAAACGGTTTTTTATACTATTATGATTCTTCTGTGGATATTTTTAAGAGTGTCAATTAATTTGGAGAAGGGCGTTTGATAAATAAGTGGAGGAGTAATCGTCTGTTGGAGGCAGCGGGCGGGCAACATGGCGGAGTAAGATTTTGTTCGGTAATATTAATTAAATCTTCCTGATTTATGGGATGGGCCATGTGTGACTTGATTTATGGTTTTTGCGTTAAGTTTGGGATGTCTTATATCTTCTAGCTATGTGCGTATAAAGTATGTATTTACATGTGAATATAGTTAGTTTATCGTATACTTGTTCATTACCTATCTATAATGCGCAACTCGAATTAAAACATTTGTGAAATATGTAATATTTCACATACAAGCATCGAAAGGATTTGTATCCAATACGGACACGTGTGTTGCATTTTTACATTTTAGGTATGTTTTGGCCGTTTTTCGGTTCATTATTTTAAAGACACCTCTCTGGCCAGTATAGTTTTTAATAAAGGCGTAATATATTATTATTATTTAATTTTAAATTAATTTGATATGTTCCTATTGTTCCTACACTAACATTAGTCTTTAAGAAAAAAAAATGTTACTAATACAAATATGGGTACAATACCTGAAATAAATAATTCAATTCAATTCAATTCAAGGATTTTTCAGTACAGATGGTGTTTTTTTTACGCACTAGTGCGAGAAGTGGTTCATTATATACCAGATCGAAACTTCGGAGGCTCATCTGTACTGAAAAACGTCGTACGATACACGTGCGAAAAGGAAATTCGTAACTCGTGTCGATTTAAAACACTCCCTTCGGTCGTGTTTTAATTTATCGCCACTCGTTTCGAACTTCCTTTTTTACGCACTTGTATCGTAATGTACTATTGCAGTTCATAGCTCAACCAGGTAATAAATAGTACATTTCGTTATAAGTGCGAGAAGTATGTCATTACTTCACGAGTCGCGAGACATTTTGCCACGAGCGGCACGCGAGTGGCAAATCCCGGGACGAGTGAAGAATGACATTCTCGCACGTGTGACGAACGACGTTTTTTAATACAGTTGCGAAAAAACACTACTACTTACTTACAACGAAATAAAACAATCCGAACTATCAATTTTCCCATGGACATTGACGGATTATTTGACAATTCAAAGGCGTATTTTTGAAGCTTTTAAACTTGCGTGCATATTTTCGAGTTTGCTATTCATCGAACATAATTTATTTCATTGGGTGCCATAAAAACATAAACATTTACGATTTGGGACGATTGTTTAATGTACAACTACATTTTAATTTAATCGATCCATTTGTGCCCCGACGTATTGCAAATAAAAAAAGAATTATTTGTCCAGTATGTCCATTGTACGAAAATAGTGCATAAAATTATACGTCTAGTAAGCATTTTATGCGAGGAAAAGGCGTAAAGTACAGAAAGGGGTGCATATCTTAGAAGTATCTTCTCACGGTGAGTCACTTCGTGCATTAGTTTTCGTATTATTACAATGCATATTTAACAAATGCGTTTCTTCTTAATTTAGCGGTACGATCACTTAGAATGTCTTTCACTTTTGTTTATAAATTTTGATCAAAGTCAACCAATTGATCTAATATTTTCTCTCTTCGATCTTAATACTTATAAAATGCCTTGTAACAAAATACCTCAAAATAATTATCAAACACCCCAGCAAAAGCCGCCATAACCTTACGGACCCCCAACACCCACGCCTATCTCATTACATTTCTAACGGACCCCTGAAAATTAGGGCACCCGCCCCACCCCACTGGCCCTTGAGAAAAATAGCGCGCCCAAACAGGGAAGATTTAAAGCGGCTATCTGTTTTACGCCATTTTGTTTTTTTTTTAGGTTAGGTGCGGTTTTTGTTAGATACGAGTACCTACTCGTACTTATAGGGATAGATAAATCTAGTTGGTCTAACGGGCAAAAATATTGATAAGTGTAGGTAGGTGTCTTTGGAACCAATGTTTTTTTAATACAATACTTTTGAAAATATATTTAAGTAGGTAATTCGTTCTGTTTAGATTCCGTTGATTTATTGACACTAAAACAGTTTAAATCCTTTTTACATCATATAGAAACAGGGTTTTTTTCTGTATTGTTAAATTTTGAGGTTACCTTTAAAAGTGTAAATCTTATAACAATTCTAAATACTGTAGTATGTAAGTGTTAAGCGCTGGTGGCCTAGCGGTAAGAGCGTGCGACTTTCCCTGGCTCTAACAATGAGTTTTTTAGAACTTGCGAGTATGTGTTATATCAAATGAAAATTTGATATTTTCCAGTCGCTCTTCGGTGAAGGAAAACATCGTGAGGAAACGGGACTAGTCCCCATGAAGCTCGGTTAATACCCCTCGGGGTGGAAAGTCAGATGGCAGGGTCGCTTTCGTAAAACAACTGCCTACGCCAAATTTTGTGATTAATTTCCAAAGCGGACCCCAGGCTGCTGAGCCGTGACGCATGCCGAGATAATACAAGTCGGATGATGATGATATGTTTACCGTATCAAAACATTTAACAGTCCAATAAACCAGTAAAAACGTTTAGTTTACCAAAGGGCATTATTGATCCAAATTAAAACGTGGCCGTTCCCATTAATATGTAATTAACCGACGACCGACTGTATTTTTAGCGACGTCATTAAGTTTGCAAGTAAATACTTTTAGAGGTACGTTTTTGTAAATAGTTGTTTTGGAACTGTCCCTTTGTATAAAGACAATTTAGTTTTAATCCAGTAGATCGGTCCATATGTAGGGATCATTAATATTTTTTTTTTATAAATATTTTGTTACGTTCGTTTCAATTTCATTTATATTAATGGATTTAGGTATTAACGTATTATATACAAGTAATATTTATGTTGGTTAGTCTTATAAAAGGTATTGTTATTCACTCTAGTCAAAATTAAACAAATTTTGCCTTGAAAAAATTACGATGCTTAAGATTTTTACTTTTAAAAACAAAAAAAATATATATCGGAAATCGTTTTTAGACAAAGACGCATATGATACAGTTACCTGCAATAAGATATTACGCTTCGAAGGCCGCAAAAATGTGTAAAATATTAAAGCAGGGGAAGGTGTCATCTGCTAGCAGATAGTCCAATCTCACTTTAATCTCCCCAAAAATATCTTGATAGCAGGCTAGTTTCCTATACGAAATAAAGACCCACTCAAATAGAAGAAAAATAATTATGAACAGTAGTTATGTTATGTTTAAACGTAATTTCTATTTAATGAGTCATAGAGAAAGATATTAAGTAAATGAATTGACCGTGACGTCACTCCTCAGCATTTCATAGTGATTCCATATTAGCAAATCGTTTTGACAGTTCTTAAAAAGAAGCTGATTTGACTAGTAGAAAACTAGCCTACTGTGGGATGTTTGTTTGTCTCAATATAACCAAACATGAACATACTTATAACGAACATCCCCCTACATAACTTTGTAGTACAGAAGGAATATATAACCAGCTGAATTAGCTCTCTTTTACTCCACGTCACTCCGGGGGGCCGTTCGGCGGAATTAACGACTAAGACCAGCTTTAATCAAGAACATTCATTATAAGGAAGGGAATGCTTTCAAATTGGATTTCCTGCCTCATGTTTACTTGTTTATTCGTTATAATTAGTATATTATGAAATAATTAGTGGACAAAATAGTATTTGTGCACAAAATAAGTTATTTTTTTTTATTTGTAAGATCCAACCGACTGCGCCAGTCCATTGTTTTAAAATTACAAAAAACCGGCAAAGAGCGTGTCGGGCCACGCTCAGTGCAGGGTTCCGTAGTTTCCCTAATTTTTCAAAAACTGTTCAACAAAATATTTTTCCTAGAAAGTCTTTATACAGTTCTACTTATGTGATTGTTTTCATATTTTTTAAACTAGTGCTTCAAAAGTTGGGGGGGCACAGTTTTTTTACTTTAGGAGCGATTATTTCCGAAAATATGAGCATTATCAAAAATGATTTTAGTAAAACTCAATTCAATTTTAAATACCTTTCCAACAATATATCACACGTTAGGGTTAAAATGAAAAAAAAAAAAACACTCCCCACTTTACGTTACCCTAATAAAACATTTTTTTTCACTTTTTATTTTTGCACTTTGTCGGTGTGATTGATTGATACATATTGGTACAAAATTTCAGCTTTCTAGTGCTAACGGTCACTGAGATTATCCGCGGACGGATGGACGGACAGACATACATGGCGAAACTATAAGGGTTCCTAGTTGACTACGGAACCCTAAAAAGTTTGAGTAGTAAATGTTGCAAAATGTTTAATTGTTGTGATGCGTTACCAGCAAAATACAAACTAGTTATTTCTAAGATTTTATTTGTCTAAACAACTATTGCTACATTTTGTGGCATTGTCTACGATATTTGTTAATTACTTTCGCTGAAACATAGACTAGAATAATACCTAGTTCTACAAAAAATTTTAGTTTCACTATTTTTAAAATATATCAATTGACTACTACTCCGTTCCATTGAGTTTGAAAAAAGAACGAGCTCGCGCGGCCCGCGCTGCGAAGTGGCAGATTCCGTGTGTGGAACACTTGAACCGCCGTCGCTTTTAGTTTTAAATGGCTATTGTAGGTTGCCAGGATGTTGGTGCTTTAAGAACGTTTGCACTGTTTTTTTTTAACGGGTTATGAAGTGGATTTATATAACTGGCCATTTTTCTGTCCGCTGAATTTTATATCTCTTTATCAAGGATTATTTATATAGGATTTACATAACTCATACTAAGAATCGTACCTCAATTTTTAGGGGCCACCTATTAAATACCATCATAACTATATTTACTGATGATGCCTACAATTTTTTTTTTTTCAAAATGTGTATTTGACGTGTTATCATGATTTTAAAATAAAGACATATGTCATTTGTTTTTATAAAACGCAAAAATATTTGGGGAAAATATGATTTTGGTCACATCCAGGCTGCGAACAGCGCCATCTAGGTTTAAGCCTAAAAGGCCCGTACATTTCAGGGGTACGCTTTTTGTATGGGCTTTGTGAGTCCAGTATTAAATCGTTCTTGCTCTTTATTTAGTAACGTAGATTTTTTCCAAACCGACTTCCAAATCTGAATGGAGGAGGTTATCGATTCGTCTGTTTTTTTTTTAATATTTCATACTCGATATCACCCTCATTTCTGTACCGATTTAGATTTTCTAATTGAATAGGTATATATGCATACAGATTGATCAGCTTCTATTTTTGTCACTTACAATGCTGTCTCTAGATTTGTACCTACTTGTAAGCTCAGACAAACAGAGCCATCTATACAAATATAGTTACACCCATAACTCAATATAGATAGATGTAATATGTAATAACCCCATAGGTCTGTAATTAACAGCCCAATCCAGGGGTCCTTGAAGAGGGTTGCCGCATCTGTGCGAGACACCTGACATCTTCGATTACCCTCACCTTCGTGACAACCCTAGCCCTTGGACGTCATATCGGAGAGGTGTTTTTAACGGTGAATAGGGTTGTGTATTTTGCGAATGTTGGATGGCACAAATCGATTCACTTGAAAAGTAAATAATTTAGTTGATTCCATTTGAATTCCTATGCACCAACCAATAAGAATGATTTATGTGTATATATTTGAAGTACGAAAACTAACAACTCATAAATATTTACTAATAAAATGACATCAAAAATGTTAAGCTAATATTAGTAATTTCTTTAAAAATGCTGATCTTTTAAAATATAAAATGACGTTGTATTGATATTGACAGACAAGATGCAACTGCAAGATGCGACGACTGGTCTGGCTCAGTCGGTAGTGACCCTGCCTGCTAAGCCGCGGTCCTGGGTTCGAATCCCGGTAAGGGCATTTATTTGTGTGATGAGCACAAATATTTGTTCCTGAGTCATGGATGTTTTCTATGTATATAAGTATGTATTGATCTATTTAAGTATGTATATCGTCGCCTAGCACCCATAGTACAAGCACACCTCGGACACTGGCGATCAAATACATGAAAGAGGCGCGTTCCTAGTCTAAGCTCGTGTAGGTGGACGCGTACTATGCTTGTATGAGTGAGATATGACAGGTCGACTGTTCGCATTTTTGACAGGCGGTAACTGTGAGGTAACCGAGAGGGGGTGGGTGGCACTTTCAGCGGGGAGCGGGAGTGGCCATACTGTACGATAGTACTCTTTATTATACTGTGGTACAAGCTTTGCTTAGTTTGGGGCTAAGTTGATCTGTGTAAGGTGTCCCCAATATTTATTTATTTTATTTATTTAACTAACTTATTATTGAAGAATTTGAAGGTGAATTTTTACAATATTTAACTCTGAGGCTGAAAGTTTTTAACCACCTCTACGCTGATAAAGTCGCGAGCTAGTTATAAATAATTAAAATCAAATAAGTAAAAAAGATAGATATATTTAAATATTCACGACTACGGTCAAAATTGTACCTACCTCCATTCTACTACTTAGGCCAATGGGATATTAAATTAAATCTTTTGGACGTAAGGTGCATTAGGGTAATTACTAATTACGAATGACAGAAATGCTCGGGGAATTTCGAAAGGGGTTGATAAGATGGAAATAATGGTCATTTTTATGCGACTTTCGAAATTAGACGACTTCCGGAATTACCCTAATGTACCTTACTTAGATATTGTACTGGCCTGGACCTCACAAACTTGTACACCTTCCAAGTTTTTCATTTTGATTTTTTTAGAGAATTTTAGGTCAGTACTTTCAATCTCACTGGGAGACAAAAAGTGTCCCAGAATTCCCATACATTTTTGTTACTTTCCTCTTTTGTTACCCCATTCAACATGTACGGAAAATGGTAACAAAATAAGAAAAAATCGTATGAGACAATTTTTTTTAAGTACTAGGATTGAAAAAGCTAGTGATTCTGAGTAGAAATTGCATATTTTTTTTCAAAAATATCACATTTCATAAAAGTGGCAAAAAAAATTAAGTTTACTGTTTCCTGTGTGGCTTGCACACTTTCACTGTAATTTGAAATACCTAACACATTTTTTTTGTAATACTTAGAATGTGTAGAATATTTAAATCAACGGATAACTGTTATTGGCCTAAAACTATGTAAAAATACTTATGTAAGTTAAATATTTACGACTGTTGTTATCCTAAATACCAATAAATAAATAAATAAATAACCGTGTTCTCCTTCATCCAAAAATCATTGGTCAATATCAATAATAATTACCCTTTTTTATGGGATACGAGGCAAGCGAACAGACAGGTACCTATCAATATTTATGTCATACCTACTCAGAATTACTTGCGTTCAGATCATTTTGAATACCTCGCCCATATAGCTCTGGTGTACAAGCATACATATACTAATATATAGGGCTTATAAGCCGTACATAGCGGTGTTACGCCGCAAGGCCCTGCTCCCTTATCGACCAACTTTTACGACGGCTCCGGACACTGCTGGCCAAACTTTGCGAAGCTGTCCGAAATTAAATTATTTTTCTCAAACATGGTATGAAATATTGATGTTATGTGCCTTATAATTAGCAGCGAAGTATGACGTTGCAGGTGCGGCTAGGACGATTGATAGATAATGGAATTTCATACAAACCTTGCAGGCCAAGGCCGGCAAAGTCCTCTTTTTTAATTTCCAAACACAGATAATTGTGACATAACATCCAGGTATTTAGCCAATTAAAAAAAAACTATAAGGGGCTTTATAGACGTGCCGACTGCAGTTGGTACGGGCCCTAGACAATATTTGATTTTGGGTGCGTTTTCATACAAAAAAAATATTTTTCGTTTTTTTTTAACTTTTTATTTTTTTATAAGCGTATACGGGGTATCAAAGGAGAACGAAAATTCGATTATTTTTGCGCTACGACACACCGTTTAGGAGATACAGCCATCCAAAGTTACTATTTTCAGTAGACTTTATTTATTTCATACCATGTTTGAGAAAAGCACTATACATACCTCGGCGGGAAATGGGGTTGCCCGCCTCAGTCTATATGTCTTCGGCCGACAACCCCTTTGTCCCGGCCTCTGTAGTAATGTACTATTATGATGGTACTTAAGGATACCTACGCCTTACTTTGTGAAAGCTATATAAACGAACGGCAGACAGCCTGGTCCCGTAGTGTACTATTATATATTCTGTGTCCGTAGCCGACTGGCATTTCTACGACGCGAAACGAAAATGAAACGCCGCGAAAGGTAGTCTGGCTTTGTCGCGCCAATGCGCAAGAGAGAGATAGATATCTACGTGCGTGCGTGCGTGAGCGTTTGTGCGTTCGTATGCTGGAAAGATTATTATGACGGGCAAAGTTGATGCAATTAAAACTGCACGAGGCCATACGCTTGGCGAGGAACAGACGCCTATGGAGGGACCTAGTCTTCAACAGAATGACATGATGTCACAATCCTTAGTATTGAGGGAACGACTGAAGAAGAGAAACAGTCACCGACAGAAATAAGTGATTTGTGTACCTTGTCGCTTTTAATCATTTGACAACTTCGTATGACATTTCAAACAAGATGTTAATATGACAAGGTACAGAAATCATCACTTTTCGGTGACTGAACGATGTTATATGCGACGGTAATCCTGTTGAATATCAGTAGGTAGTCTTCACCTACACTATGGTGTCTAGAGGTTTCCTATGCTATGATTTAATTTTTTTTTCGTTCTGACTTTCCAAACGTGATAAATATTACTTAGGTAAGCCGATGCAGACGAACTCAAAAACAGCCAAATAAATGAAAATCAAAACTTGCAAATTCGAAGCGTCGTTCTCTGTCAATGGAATGACGCCTTTGTAGGTATGAAAGAGAAAAACCCTTTAGGTAGCTCTGTAAATACTTATACCTACTGTAAACAAGGTACTATGGTAAAATGGAATTAATTCGTTTTTAACATTAACAAATAAAAGTTTCTAAATCAGTTGAGAACGGAGTTTTGTCTAAAAACTAAATAACGAACTAAACATACATACGAATTAAAAACCATTTCTTTAAAAAAAATTAAAACACAAACTTTGAGCACCATACACCGCAGCCCAAAAGGGTAGGCCGGGGGATGTAGGGACAAATCGCCGCCGCCCGCGGCCCGGCACGCAGGCAAGACGCACCCTTCTAATCCCCTGCCTCCCCTACCCTCATTACATACAAGGATAGTTAAAATGGCCCCCCTTCCCCCTTGCGAATTACAGGGTTTTATGTCTTCAATAAAACGGGCTTCGTGTTCAAATAAGATTTTACTTTATGCCCGCTTAAAATGGAACATTATACGTTTGCTGATTATTAGAAATAACAGTAAGTACTTACTTGAGTTTTTTTAGACTTACATTACATATATCTCCACTGATATTCTTTCACAGGAAAATGATAGTGTTTTTATGCTGCTTTATAATCCACGGTGAATACTACATTTAAAAAATCTATATTAAGTATGTTATTGCCTGCTTATATAATACATATTTATTTCACTAGTATCTATTCCCGGTTTTTGACAAGATGTGTTAATATTAGACGTTAGCCGCGTAAGCTGAAGACCCGGGTTCGATTCCCGGCTCGGCCACCAGTGGGCCTTGTCGTTTTTTCTGTCGTGTATGATATCTGTTTAAATTTATAATTTATATATAGTAGTGTGACTACTTGAAAAAAGAACAAATCAAAAAAATATTCAATAAAATAATTTGACTTGTTCCCTAGTTGTATACTTATAACTCTTCTGGTCAGCTCTACTGTGCTCCGTGCTGTCGGACTAAATTCGGATTTGCAAGTCATGCTCGTGCACGTAACGATTTAGTTTAAACAAATCTCTCTTTTTTTTTCATAAACAATAGTAAATAATAAAAAATTTAAAGCTTGCCAGGATGTCGCCGTCGACGGATACGTCTGGAGGACATCATCATTACCATAAAGCTTCAAAATACAGTTTTTATGAAGTCGGGGATTCTTAATATTAACTACATAGTGAACATTTACCATGTCGCTACCTATTCATACGTACCTATCTTCAAGTTACCAAAGTACACAAAATCAGAATTCCAAACCCATTTTAAGCACAGTCATCTCCAACGACCACCAGTTTTATCGCCTCTGCCCAACGCGATAACAGCACAGACACAATTAAAAAGCTTAGCCAACCGCCCCCACCCTCCCCTAACCTCTAAAATTTTATATAATTCTTTCCTAAGCTAGATAAGTTGCCGAGGGACCGCACCTTGTACATACGTATACCACTTTGCCCCTGTCTCCCCTCGGATTATACGTGGAAGATAGTTAAGCCTGCTTTGAATTTTGGTCGTCAATAAAAATATTGGAAGTTAGGATTGTATTTTGACTTTGAATCAAAAATTATCTGTTGCATAGTGATGAATTAGACCTTTTTTAATAGAACTTTTTAGTTAATAGGTATATTTGTAATTTTAATATGTTTAAACAAAGAAAAAATAAATATATTTTAAAACAAGTAAGGCAAGAGATGGAATCGTAAACTTATAGGTATCAAAAGTTTGCTTGACGGAAAATGTACTTTTCTTATCATGTTGAAGTATTTTTTTTAGGTTGATGCGCATATTCTTACCCTTACTTAGGTGTAGTGTCGTTTTGGTAGTTCGATTTATATATTTTTGGCCTTTAGTAGATTTAGGTTATTCGTACATGTTTTACGTTTCTGTTTTTTTTAATACCCAGCAAATAGACACTCGAAAAAGTACAACACTTGAAATGCCGGAAAGTTAGTAGGTATCGACCGTAAATTGGCAAAATCCAACAAATTAACACATGTGATGGGCCCTGCCGTCTATAATAAATTGCCGCAATATGTGGTTGAAGCGCCTAGTGTGTCGAACTTTAAGTATCGCTTAAAAAATTGGCTGGTCGAGCACCCGTTCTACACTTATGACGATTTTTTTATTACCTAATTAGAAAAGTATTATTGTACATTTTTAATGTGAATATTGCCTAACTTTTTGTAATCTCAATCTTCTGTCTATTTATTTTCTTAAGTATTATTGTTGTATGAATATTATTTTTTAAACCAAATATTGACGTGTAAAATGGCTTTACAAATAAATGAGTATGAGTATGAGTAGGCATACGGTTCGCCTGATGGAAAGCGATCCCCTTAACCTATGGACGCCTGCAACTCAAGGGATGTCACAAGCGCGTTGTCCAACTGATGTATACATGTCTATGTGTGCGTGCGCTTGCGCGATACACGTCTCGTATTCGGATTGGCTAGTGCACCCGCAATTTTTCAACGGGCGCTCGAAAGCGTACTTGCGGGTATCGAAGGGGTAGCCGTATTTTTAGATGACGTGTGTGTAACGGGGCCCACAAAAGAAATACATCTCAAGAGATTAGAGGAGGTTTTTAAGCGGTTTCAAAATGCGGGGTTGAGGTTAGGTAAAGATAAGTGTGCTTTTTTCCAAGAAAGCGTGACATACCTGGGTCATATTATTAATAAAAACGGGTTATTGAAGTGCCCAAAGAAGGTGGAGGCAATCGTTAGTGCCGCCCGGCCTAATAATGTAACTGAATTAAAACGCTTCCTAGGTATATCTAACTATTACCGAAATTTCGTGCCAAATGCTTCATCTTTACTAGGGCCGTTACATGAGCTATTGCGCGCTGACGCGCAATGGGAGTGGTCGGAGCGGCAACAGGCGGCGTTCGAGGCGATGAAGCGCGAGCTGGCGTCGGAGCGCGTGCTCGCGCACTTTGACCCGAGCGCGCAGCTGACGGTTGCAGTAGATGCTGGTCCGTACGGCCTTGGGGCGGTACTAGGTCAAATCGATGCCGATGGCGTCGAGCGACCACTCGCGTATGGTTCACGATCTCTTACAGCCGGCGAGCGAAACTATAGCCAACTTCACAAGGAGGCGGCAGCTATCGTATTTGGTGTGACACGGTTCCACCAATATTTATACGGTCGGCCTGAACCTTTTATTTTAAAAACGGATCACAAGCCGCTTTTAGCTATATTTGGCAAAAGTAACGGTATTCCCGTAATGACAGCGTCGCGTTTAATCCGGTTTGGCGTAATTTTGTCAGCTTATAATTATAAAATTAAATATATTACTAGTAAACAAAACGAAGTTGCAGATTATTTTTCGCGTTTACCGACTCAGAATCAGGATTCACACGAATCAGTAGTTGAAGAGGAGGAAGTACATACTTTAAATTCAATGCAAATAAATAGTCTTCCGCTAACGTTTAAAGATATTCAGTTAGCTACGGCCAGCGACAAGTGTTTGCGTACTGTACTTAAGTATATAACGTATGGCTGGCCTCGCAAAATTAAATGTAAGAATATCTATCCTTACTTTTTGTGCCGGAACGAACTCGACATAGAACAAGGTTGTTTATTACGAGGGCATAGGGTGGTTATTCCGACGACTTATAGGTCTAGGTTGTTACAAGAATTGCACAATTCGCACCAGGGAATAGTCAAAACAAAAAGTACGGCACGAGCGCGTTTATGGTGGCCTAACATAGATAAGGATATCGAACAGCTGATCAATGCATGTACCGTATGCGTGCACCAGCGCGGAGCGCCCCCGCGCGCCCCTCCCGCGCCATGGGCTCGCCCCGCCTGCGCGTGGCAACGGGTACATATAGACTATTTCTCGGTGGGTCAAAGGTCGTTCCTAATAGTAGTTGATGCATTTAGTAAGTGGCTAGAATGCTTAGATATGGGAAACAATTTAACTACACGTAATTTGATCATAAAATTAAAGTTTTTATTTGCTAGATTTGGACTTCCGACAGTAATTGTCTCAGATAATGACGCAAAAATTGCTTCTCAGGAATTCGTCGAGTTTTGTAACATAAACGGAATAAAACACCTTACTTCGCCTATTTATCATCCGTGCAGCAATGGATTAGCTGAAATAAATGTTCGCACGTGTAAAACACAGCTAAAGTCCATTTTACAGTGTCACTCGAGTGCTCAGATCATAGATGAAAAGTTACAAGATTTTTTATTTGAATACCGTAATACTGCACACTGCACGACGGGGGTCAGCCCCGCTAAGCTAATGTTGGGCCGCGAGCTGCGCTGTCGACTGGACTTGCTGCGCCCGCCGGCGCCGGCGCCGCGCGATAACAATAACGAGGAAAATAATGTTAATAAAAAAGTTAGATGCTTTAAAATAGGTGACATAGTCTGGGCCAGATGTTATGAAAACCGTAAACCATGTTGGAAAGTAGCACGTATATGTAAGAAAATAGGCAACAGAATGTATGACGTAAAATTCGATTTTGATAATAATGTGTGTAAAAGACACATTGATCAATTGTTAAAATATACGGATGTGGAAACGGGTGAGCTATCATCAACGGCGTTTGAAACGTCAGAATCTGCCGATTCCTCACCTGTATCAGACTCCCAAACCTGTTCGCTTGATATTCCAAGTACTGTCAATGATCAATCGGACAGTTCGGGGGAGGCAGTAAGGGTTGCAGAGGGGAGATGATGGAGACGGGGACTTCTATGAGCGTGAGTGAGAATGGTCAAGTAGTGGAATCTTTAGATAATAATGAGCAACGGGTGCAAGTCAATAGTGAAGAAGTCTCGTCAGGTTCATCGCCTGCTCCACAGCCTGGATGTAACTTGAGACCTAGGCTTAAGAAAATTAATTATAAGGTTTAGCAAATAAGTAAATTGTTGTTATTTGTCCCCAGATTCCCAAATTAAGTCGGGAGGAGTTGATGTATACATGTCTATGTGTGCGTGCGCTTGCGCATTCTGTTACCTACACATACAAGTCAGTAATAAACCAGCTGTGCATCGGTACGTGTGCGTTTCATTGCTCCCCAATCTACCCACATATATATCACCAACCAATTACAAATCTCTAATCGAAACGTCAACGTTAAAAGCTTGAAACTAACGAATTCGTCGGACCCATCACAGATAAATACCTATATAAATTACGAATACATTCCAACGCCCAAACAAACAGACCAAAGCAAACAAATTAATTCAAAGTACATACAAACTCAAGAGCCGAATTTTTAGGTCCCTTATTTATACGAAATTCCTTTCATGTGCGTACAAAAACGTTGATTAGCATCTCCCCAAGCTCCTCTTTGTTATTGTCAAATTAGCCGATCCTCAAGATAACAAAAACAGCCCTTTATTTTGAACAAAGGCCCTTTTGGGGGGGAAATGGAAATGGGGTCGCGGGAGGAAACTTCGGGAAAGTTTTTTTATCTACCAATTCGACGAGGCCATCCTTTGCATATAATATACTAGCTTTTGAACGCAGCTTCGCTCGCGCTAAATTCGAAAATTGCGGAATGATCCATACAAATTTTCACCCCCATTTAAGGGAAGAGGGGGGTTAGAAAGAGATAAAAGTAGCCTATGTCACTCTCCATCCCTTCAAATATCTTCACTTAAAAAATCACGTCAATTGGTCGCTTCGTTTTTCTGAAAGACAGACAAACAAACAGACCATTCCCATTTATAATATTAAGTATGGATGTATGAATATTCATAAAATAGCTCTAGGTACCTATATGTTTTTTATGTTTTTTTTTGTCAATAATACTTTTTCAGTACAGATGGTGTTTTTTTTACGCACTAGTGCGAGAAGTGGTTCATTATATGGCAGGTCGAAACTTCGGAGGTCCATCTGTACTGAAAAACGTCGTTCGATACACGTGCGAAAAGGGAAGTCGTAACTCGTGTCGATTTAAAACACTCCCTTCGGTCGTGTTTTAATTTATCGCCACTCGTTTCAAACTTCCTCTTTTTCGCACTTGTATCGAAATGTACTATTTTGTTGGTCACAGGTCTTGGCAGGCAAGTATGGTCGCGCGATATTACGATACATGTGCGTAAAAAAGGAAGTTCGAAACGAGTGGCGATAAATTAAAACACGACCGAAGGGAGTGTTTTAAATCGACACGAGTTACGAATTTCCTTTTCGCACGTGTATCGTACGACGTTTTTCAGTACAGATGAGCCTCCGAAGTTTCGACCTGGCATATAATAAACCACTTCTCGCACTAGTGCGTAAAAAAAACACCATCTGTACTGAAAAATAACATTATCATTGGGTAAAAGGTAATAATGTTATTTTATCGCGTTCGACGCGTGTATGTCTTAAAAAAACTAGTTATCAAATCAATTTGTAAATGTTAAGAGAGACGTTAGATGTAGTTATCCTCATGAGCGGTAGCGTGGCATAAATCTAGGATAATGCTGGGAAGATGACTTTTGACAAACAGTAATGAAAATGTAACATGGACATGCCCTAACCTAGTTAAGTAAACCAAACCTTTTTTTACAAAATGTACATGAGCCACGTGTTTTCACTCAAAAACCGCTCAGAATTACCGTTATTTTCCCGAACACTATTAGCCGTTTAACCCTTCAAAAGGCCACGCGTGCCCTAATGCCCAAACTGGTCCCAAATAAGGTCAGAAGCCAGAGGTCAAACTGTCACTTGACCATCCCCTGTCTGATCTTTAAAAACACCCATTGTGCCCAAAACAGGTATTTTACTTGCTAATATTTAGTATGCAAGACGAAGTATTGTACCAGGGAATTAATATGCAAGTTTCTGCTAAGAATGTTTAAGATTGCAGGGGATTTAAATAGCTTTATGCAGATTTTTTTTATTAATAACTCGGACGGTTGCGAGATGAGATGCTGGACCGTGAGATAAAAAAAAATGGTGAGAAAAAAATTGGCGTCTTTATTTTTGTTGTATCTCTATTTGAGTAGTTAAAGTTATGGAGTATTCAAAGTAGCTAATGAAGTTTTCGTTGGTATTATCTTTACATTGAAATTACATGGAGTAGGAAGTATTTCATGAAAAATAGGTTAAGCGAGTGAGGCTATTTATAAACCTACTACATCTATGACATTTGGAACGCTATAACATTACAGATAATGTTTCTACTCAGCTTGGTGTCAAAGATTTCTTGGCATCCTTTTGAAAAGTATAATTTGGGTACAAGTTTATTATTATGACCCAGTGAACTATAAAGCATTTACGCAAAAAAAGTACGCGCAAACCTATCGACATACATTCCATTTTAAAAATACGTCACATTACTACAGACAATGAATGACATCAACAGCCATCGTGAAAGTGATAATGACATTGAGCTAAAATCCGATAGTCCCCATTCACCGAACGACGAAAAAACAACCAATAAAACCTATAATTGGCGTCCCGTCATTATACTACGTCATCATTCCATTCACCAGCGAAAAAAACAATCGGCAGACACGTGTTAAACGTTTCCATTAAGCGGATATCGAAAAATATTAATTATTAATTTACACCGCGCGAATTAAAATATTTTAACGGTTAAAAGGCGGAGTTAATTCTGTGACCGCAATAGCGTTGTTTGCGGGCCGCATAAAAAACAGAAACGAGAAGAATACAGACAAAAACTGGCCGGAATAAAAACGGAGCGGCGAGCTGCCGTGATTTAAAAATAAAAAACGTCGGACGTCCGTAATGAAATCGAAAGGTGGTTCGTCGATGGGCATTGGAAAAAGGTAAAAGAACGGCACTTTCACGCGTGGATTTTGGCTTTTTGGGCGCGGCGCGCGGGTTAGGATTAGCTGCGGTTTTCCTTCAAGTGGTGGGAGGATTGGTAAATGCCCTCTTTTTCTGGTGTTTTTCCGGAACAAAATCTAAAAAAAGTTAATTGAACACTCGCTAAAATAATTGATCTATACTTAGGTATGTACTTATGACAACAAGATCTTTCTTTTTATGAAAATTATCAGTCAACAAAACTTCAAAAAACTCGACGATTAATACATATAACTCTAGGACTCACGGGGCTATCAAAATCATTGCAAAAATAGCTTAGCCTAACTCTGTAAGAATGTGGGCGAGTTAGGAAGAGAAGAGTTGTATAAATGTGAGTGTGCTCAGGAAAACGCCCTACTTTGTCGATTGCTATAAAGCCGCTTTATCAATTTATTTATATAAAGATACATGTAAATCTCACCTTAATGGTAACCGACAAAGTGGGACGGTTTACTAAACACACTCACAAATATGCCGTTCTATATTTAACGAGTCTTCTTTTGCCGGTCAGACTCTTATGTATCTTGACTACAGACATTTTCAGAATTTGGGAGCCCCCAATTAGCGTAAGTTGTTAACAAAAATTAACTCACTGTCAGTTTTGTGACGATAATTAAGCATGAAATTTCAATAAAAATATTGTTTTTGTATTAATTACATAAACTTTAAGCGATAATCTACATTCATAATGTGAAAAAGGTAAATTTTTAGACAGTTTTTATGCTTAATTGTTGTCACAAAACTGACAGCAAGTTAATTTTTGTTAACAACTTTTGCTAATTGGGGGACCCAAATTCTGAAAATGACATGACATCACTGTGTGGTAAGTTACAGACGATAAAATATGTTGAACCATAAACAAACTTTTCCACCATGAAGACCAAAGCATCTTCACCGTTTAAAAGCAGTATTTTTCTAAAAATTCAGCGAATAATCGTCTATTAATTTAAATTAGAAAGGTAATTAACTCGCTGGCGACGGGGTAATGGCGCGCGGGCTTAGGCCGGTCTCAGCGAACACTCCATTTATAATCATTTCTCGCTACGTTTTAGGGTTACTCGAACAAAATATATTAAAAAAAATACTTTTTTTAATTAAGTACATAATATCAAAGTCTCTTAGCATTGAGATTATGTGCGCACTCACACTATACTTGCGTCCTATATTACATTTTTCGCAGTAATATAAGTATATCAACGTCGCAATCGCTAACGTAGAGTAACTATTTATTTATTAACCCCCTTATTCATAAACGTTCACTAATGTTATCAATCCGATAAAGTTAACTTTATTGCTCTAAACGTGGTATAACATCAGGTGAAACATTATTATTATGAGCAAAAAAAAACAATGACTTATATATAACTTAAACTAAACAATTTAATATAATTATGTACAACTTAAAACTACACAAATTAATATATATTTACAAATAAAAAATGCTTCCCAGATCATCCTCCATCATCCTCCATCCGATAAAGTTCGTTTGTCCCATTCTGACGTATTGGTGAGATGACTTTAGTGAACGTTTATGAATAAGGGATTTAATCTTTATTGCATAAAAGAAAATCTTGCAGTACAAAAAGGCGGACTTAATGCTTCGTAGCTATGTAGGTATCTCTCTCTTACTCTTCCGTATTTTTTTTTAATGTATTAGCGTTAGCGCGACAGAGCCAGTTGCGTTTCGATTCGATTCATCGCCCTGTAGCATCAACGATTGTCACTTCGGATTCCCAGATGTCATTCTAGAGCAAAGCTAGGGTATTTTACCAACTGAAAAAGTTATGCCTAAGTATCCACTTTTCTAGGGTACTTAATTTAAAACACCGATCTTACCTTCACCTTTGCTGTAACTAAAATATAGAATCCTAATAATCCTATACGATTTCCGAATAACCCAGAGATATGAGCCAGGATTTGAACCCACCACCAGATAGACGCTCCTACTAGGCCAGTAGGCAACCCTCACATTAAATAAATAAATAAATAAATATTATAGGACGTTCTTACACAGATTGACCGAGTCCCACGGTAAGCTCAAGAAGGCTTGTGTTGCGGGTACTCAGACAACGATATATATAATATACAAATACTTATATACATAGAAAACATCCATGACTCAGGAACAAATATCTGTGCTCATCACACAAATAAATGCCCATACCGGGATTCGAACCCGGGACCGCGGCTTAGCAGGCAGGGTCACTACACGCTAGGCCAGACCGGTCGTAATACCTAACAAATTATAAAAACAAAAAAATCAACAAATTATATGTGGGGCAGATGAAACGAAGTGTTTCCACACGGGTGAAGGAACACATAGCGGATGTCGAGCACCGTCGGCAAAAGTCTCTGAACATGTCATGGATAAAGCCAATCACGCTATAAAGTTTGATAAGCCTCTGGTTGTTGCTAAGGAGAAGCGGTAGGTTTATACCCAAAATGTTGCGCGAGGCCATTGAGATCAAGAAATATCCAAACTTTAATGGAGAACATTGTCTTCGGTTACCGCGATAGCTACTCATGAAATAAAACTATGGAAACGGATTTTATCGTGTATAATGAATTTACAATTCATCCGACGTTTCGAACACTTTACAGCATTATACGCGATATAATCCATTTTCATAGCTTTATTTCAAATTATAAAAACTAAGAACCCCGCTACAAAATGGCGGCTCTGGCCTAAAACTCCGTTAATTATGTAAACTGGTAATCCTTACAAAAGGTCCCGTTATCCGCTCGAGGTCTTCCCAAATGTATAACGTGATTATAACGTTTTCATGAATTACGTTTATAACGAATATTCCAGATCTAACGTGACATCTACTAAAATCCGATTATATACATTGATGAAAGAATAACAATGTAAAACTTAAAAAATACTTAGAAATAACTAAATAAAACTAAATTACTTCTAAAAAAAGTAACGTTGGTTTTACACTAGGTAGAACTACGTATAGCGATACACTCTACACTGTAAAACCATTTTTTTTTTATAAGTAAATCAGCCAGACCCTCACAAACTTTATAGGTATGAGTAAGTTTTTACTCTTAATTAAAAACAAATACAAAATACCTACATAAAAATACAAAATACCTACATAAAAACACAGTAAAATAGTTAACATATTTTTTCTACTCCCGTGTTGTTATTCTTCATTTACAGTGTTGTGCATAGATCGTTAAAACTCTACATAAAAGATGCCCGCCCCCGCCCGGCGCCCCGCGCACCCACGCATACGATATAGCTCTTAAAGCATTGTTAGGAAGCCTTTAAGGGATATAGCGGGGGCTGACGGCGGCGGGGGGAGTGCGGGCGACAGGGTGAGGCAGGGAACAGAGGGGAGGTCGACAAGTCAAAATACAGGAAATAGTGCGAATTTCACGAAAGTTATTCTAGAAAACTATTAAAAAGTAAGTGCATGGTCGTAGAAAAAGTATTGTATGCAACGGTGTTTAACTGAGTCAAAAAATACTCGTGGCGTCTTTATTAACAATTTTCGGCTTCGCCTCAAATTGTTACTCACGCCACTCGTCTTTTTTGACCTCCTTTAAACGCCTGTTGCATAAAATACTATTTTCTACTCCCGAACTGTAATTCGTCATTTACAGGGTCGTGCACAGATCTTTAAAACCCTACATAAAAGTCTATTCCCCAAATCCAGCTCCCGCCGGCTTTCCGCGCATGCGCGCAGTATCGAAAAAACTGAAAACGCATTGTTTGGCTCTGTAACCATGGTAACGCATTGTTATAACGATACTGCGCGCGTGAGCGGGAAGGCTTTGGGCAGCTGAGCTGACAGTTCAAACCTTTGCGTCAAAATACAGAAAACAGTGTGAATTTCACGAATGCTATTCAAGAAAACTATTAAAAACTAAGTGCATGGTCGTAGAAAAAGTATTGTATGCAACGGTGTTTAACTGAGTCAAAAAATACTCGTGGTGTCTTAATAACAATTTTCGGCTTCGCCTCAAATTGTTACCCATCACGCCACTCGTCTTTTTTTACCTCCTTTAAACGCCTGTTGCATAAAATACTATTTTCTACTCCCGAACTGTTATTCGTCATTTACAGGGTCGTGCACAGATCTTTAAAACCCTACATAAAGGTCTATTCCCCAAAGCCAGCGTCCGCCGGCTTTCCGCGCATGCGCGCAGTATCGAAAAAACTGAAAACGCATTGTTTGGCTCTGTAACCATGGCAACGCCTTATAACGACACTGCGGGCGTGCGCGGGAAGGCTTTGCGCAGCCGAGCTGACAGTGCAAACCTTTGAGTCAAAATACAGGAAACAGAATGAATTTCACGAAATTTATTTAAGAAAACTATTAAAAACTAAGTGCATGGTCGTAGAAAAAGTATTGTATGCAACGGTGTTTAACTGAGTCAAAAAATACTCGTGGTGTCTTAATAACAATTTTCGGCTTCGCCTCAAATTGTTACCCATCACGCCACTCGTCTTTTTTGACCTCCTTTAAACGCCTGTTGCATAAAATACTATTATGCAACAGGCGTTTAAAGGAGGTCAAAAAAGACGAGTGGCGTGAGTAACAATTTGAGGCGAAGCCGAAAATTGTTATTGAGACGCCACGAGTATTTTTTGACTCAGTTAAACACCGTTGCATACAATACTTTTTCTACGACCATGCACTTAGTTTTTAATAGTTTTCTTAAATAAATTTCGTGAAATTCATTCTGTTTCCTGTATTTTGACTCAAAGGTTTGCACTGTCAGCTCGGCTGCGCAAAGCCTTCCCGCGCACGCCCGCAGTGTCGTTATAAGGCGTTGCCATGGTTACAGAGCCAAACAATGCGTTTTCAGTTTTTTCGATACTGCGCGCATGCGCGGAAAGCCGGCGGACGCTGGCTTTGGGGACATCTTCTTAGTTATTTTATGTAAAAATAGATTAACTATTTTACAGTGTTTTTATGTAGGTATTTTGTATTTTTATTGCGTATTTTACTTTTACAACACTCACATTGCAAAATCCTAACTTCTTAAGACAAACGAATAAAGAACATTACATTTACGAACCAACGCAAATAAAAAACATCAATATTGAAACGAGAGTACCAACTTTGGTTGTAACTATGCACGGATTCATTATTTTACGCGTTAAAACTGATTGATACTTCAAATTCTACGAAACTATAATAGGAAATTTTACCAACGTATTATTTTCAGGTAGCTACGGTCTATAATTAAATTTAGGTACAAATTACATTTAATTCCTTTTGATCATAACACCCTCGTTAGTCTCGTTACCCACCTCTAGTTAATCTCACATGACATTTTACGTAAACATTAATAAAATGATCCTATAAAGGACACATAATACTTACATCAAAAGATCCACCCACGACCCGAAAGGGTGGCCCTTTCAAAATGTTCTTTCAACAAAATATCCCTTTGCAAAAAAGAAAATGCTGTATCACTCTCGTTTTTAATTTCGCCCGTAACGACGCTATTGGATGTTTAGCGGCCATTAGGCCGCCATCTTGACGTGCCCTTAATGCGCGTTCTAAATTTGAAAGAAGGGTTGCGTTTTGTTTTTCTGAACGCGAATATTTTATGCTGTTCATGCTCCGTGTTCGAATTTTGAATTTAAATTGATTTGGGGTTTTTGTTTTGAGATTCGATGTTTGAATATTTCAATGTAGTTTTGAGTATGTTCGGGAAGAGATGAAGCATGTATAGTACTAGCTTTTTTCCCGCGGCTTCGCTCACGTTAAATTCGAAAATTGCGGAACGCTCCATACAAACTTCCACCCCCCATATTATATTAGGGCAGTAAGGGGAATAGAAAGAGACAAAAAAGTAGCCTATGTCACTCTTCATCCTTTCAACTATCTCCACTTAAAGAAATCACGTCAATTCGTCGCTCCGTTTTGCCGTGAAAGCCGGACAAACAAACAGACACACACACTTTCCCGTTTATAATATTAGTATGGATAAGTATGGATGTATGGGACCCAGTACATTCTACGAATCTTGTCTTTCCACACAGTTACGACAGTTAAAATGTGGTTTGAAATACTTAGTTACATTATACCTACCTTGATTTCTTTCAAGAAAATTATTTTTGCCTGCTACAAAATTAATACCTATTTTAAAAACAATACTTTGATCTTGTTGAATTTGTAGACTGTAGGCACTTACTGAAACTGAATTTGAAGACATAGAAAGAACTTTGAGCAGTACCAAAATTGAGCTTTTATAAACGTCGGCTGTCTGCTTCTAATTAACTTTTGAATATCTAGTACATTAATATGCTTTTAGTTACAGTCTTCACCTTCCTATTTAATTACTATATTAAACAAATCCACATTAGACAAAGCATTTCACCCATCTCATACCAAATGACTGTTACTTTAACATAATTTACGCTAGGCAACACAGCCTAGCGAATAAATTTCCCGTTTATTCCATCCCTGTCTACGTGTCCGTATTAATATTAAAATCGTGGTCATGATTTGCATTTCGGCCCTTAATTTGGTCCCCTTTGAGATTAGGTATGTGTCTACAGAATGTCCGAAATGATGGACATCTGAGTAAATGGCGCGAGAAAAATTACACCCGTCGAGAGCATGCGTACGGTCGGCAGCTTGGTGGAGTGTGCATAATAATAAAAAAGTCCTTTTCTTGATCACACTTCGGTGGCAAACAAGCATACTCACAAACATTTTTTAAAGTTTCTATTTTTTCTTTCATATTGCGGAAGAAAAAACGGACAAATAAACATGGTGCTTTCGAACACATTATCTGAAAGACAAGTATTGTAAGGTCTGCACCTTAAAAGAAGAATGCGAAGAATTTAACAGTTTAAAACAGTGGTAATTTCGCGTACATTATATTATAGCTTTGCCTGAATATAAAATTAGGTACCATACATTTTTACTTGCGTTTTTCTAACCTATTCTACATGAACAAATTCACAGGCAGTAGCTAGTCTGTTTGAAAATTCGCATAGATATTGTTAGGCACAATAATTGTAGCCTAATCAACGTCGCGCCGATACTGACACGATTATTGCTGGCCCGCGGACAGAGAGCAATGTGAGCATGACACGCCGGTAATATTTAATTTCCATAATTTGCGACGTGGATCGGAGTACATCCTAATGCCTATTTACGGCGCCTTTCTCGTATTGGCTGAAATATTTACATTACATATTTTTCTCTATTGTCTAGTCTATATGAATAGTGGCAGGGTATTCCAGGTTTTTATTTGAAATTCTTAACAAATATATTATAATGGTTATTAATTACCTGGTTATTAGTATAGTTTTTTTCTGTTTCTAATCCTGCGTTGCCTGTACAGCCGCGCGGTACAGCCACTTAATATGCGTCTTATTCAAATTTTGTTCACTCTCCCATGTCGGTAAAAAATAAATGAAGAAATTAACAAAGATTTAAAGATTTTTTTGTTCAACATAGGTAAATTACCTTCAAGATGTTCAAGAGTCATTTCAGTACCACTAAAAAACCTGTAACAGTGGCTGCATTACAAAAATGATTTCATAATTAATTAAATATAAATAATACGTTTATTTTAGCCATATGTTAGTGCCCCAGTCATTTAGAATTCTCATAGTATGAGTAACTTCTACATTCAGCCGTATAATGTCAGTTTATGCCCTAGGACATTTCTAATTCATAAGCCCGTACTGTCTTCACAGTATTGGCAAAATGCACCCCTTTTGGCCGCAAGTCCGCCTTCCCTTGGGGCAGCCTGTTTTAGCTTCGACAGCCAGACGGCAGCCACTTTACACTCTTAGCTGACGGCCGTCAGCATTTTCAGGTGAATTAGTTACGAAACGGCTTTGATTAAACTATTGTGGCTGGTATTTATTTTCAAAACTCTTCTTGTTGGGATTTTATTTTTACTAACTATAATTGCCGCTAAATGTATACTTATAAATAATTTTTCTATACCTATTCATTTTTTTTATATATGTTGAATTTTTGTGTTTAACATCCAACAGCCAGCGGCCAACCGTACCGAGATGAAGTGCTGCACGACGCATTTTTGCGGACTGTCCGCGCAATTACGGCAAGTGTGGAATTCTTAACAAATTAGACTTGTTTTATTTTATTTTTTAGACGAAGGTACTTATTTAATCGTTTTTGTGGTGAATTCATTAAAATTTCACGCGTCTACTTTCTGCAACTTTTTTGATGGGATATTGTTGTTTTCTCTAAATTAACATTTATTTAGTTATACCTATCTATAAATTATGTTAATATAATATATACTAATGAATGTTATAATTATTATGTCAAATAATGGTCTAAAATAAAATAATTAAAATTTAAAAAAATTATGTCCAGTTTCAACGAATACCTCTGCCATTTCATCCTCCACGACAGAAGCAAAGTGGGCCTAGTTTATTTTTTATTTTTATATTAACTAACTCTGTTACTTCTATTGTAGAGACACTCAAACTTTCCAAGAATTGAGACAACACACCCAGAAAAGTTTTATTACCTTGTTATTACTGTGTTACAATTTAGAAATGTCATTTATTTTTTTAACCATAAATATAAATGTTTATAAGGACAGACAAATACAATATTACACCTATACAACAATATAACTTCCTAAATTCAATAAAAACAAAATGCAGTATTATGTACAACTTAAAACTAATTAACTTAAAATATATTTACAAATGTTTCAATAAGAATACTTTTATTACGCGGGCGAAGCCGCGGGTAAAAGCTAGTTACTACATATATATAAAAAAAAAAAGGTAGGAAGGATACCTAAAGGAACCCGTTCTGGGCCATGCCGGGTCCAAAGGTCCCCATCACGCTAGCAGCGTTACCCCGCTGTATGGCGATGGAGACCTGTTGGACAAGCCATGACTCAGAACGGGGATCTTTTGTTTTCTCCCTGAGGCGCTTTCCGATCTCTCGGAAGAGTTCACGCGCCTCCCTTCCCCAGGGCCCGGCTGTAATAATAATAATCTCAACAAATAAAAAATGCTCCCCAGGTCTACGTCCGCGGTAATGGTGCCCAGTAGGCTGGCAGCGTTGCCTTTTTGAATGATCAAGCTTAATCGCTGGCCAAAGTAGCTGCCAGCCCTCTGGTCACCAGACGTTCAACCAGGCGTTGGGAAATCTCCTTATATATGGTTTTAGCACTCGGGCCCCACCCACGGTCCGAGTGTCTCTACCCCAAAAGGCGCAAATATGTAGCCGTCGCTAAGTGCGGAATATTTGCGCCTTATAAATTATATTCTTGACAGACTTAATCCTATATAATATGATACCGAAAAGAAACCTACACGCACATTAATCGTTACACGTTTTTAACTGCCTCAATTTCCCTCTGTGTACATAGGCCGTGTTTATGTAGGACGGCGCGTAATTTACATATGTCGACTTAACTCCTTCCCGTGATGGATGAGCCTTCAGACCACCTTTTTTGGCGTGTGTGCGCGCCTTTATGAAGATAGGGTCGCACGCTCAGTTCTAAAATGGTATATTATAGTGCGTTATCCGTGGCGCTTACGTCGTTTTGGATTAAGATAGGGATCGAAAGCTCAATTCTAAAATGGTGTATTGAAGTGGGAACTGTGTGGTGGTTACGTCGTTTTAGATTTGGATGTTTGGAAGGGCTGTAATGAGAAAAAATGTGGCGTTTCTTTTACGGGAGGGTTTGGGTTAGGGAAAATAGTGGGTATCATAAGGTTTTAATGAGTTACTCGATAACGTGAAAGTTACATTTGGTGTATGGAGAAAATTGACAGTGCCCGCAAAGTACTATTAAGACAGATGGAAATATCATTAAGAATTTTAAATATGTACCTTCAAAATGTAGGATGAACAGGCATCTTTTGGGCGAGCTCACTCCATCGTAGGCCACGTCTTTGCCTTTGGCTAGTCTGTGGCCAAGAGTAAGCTCATTTATAATAATAATAAAAAATACAGAGACCGCTAATCTAAAGTACCTACCTACAAAAAGAAAGTAAATGTTTTCTCTAGTAGTATGAAATAAGATTAAGGCAAGAATATAGTGTCACTTCTAGTGTAGTTCTAATTTTAAATACTAGTGACTGTTAGTGAAAATCTGGTTTTGGGCAAAATTTTGTGAAAAACCCCCACTTACTTAGTATGTGTGACATATACTAACATTACTAACTTATCTACTCATAGATTTTGAGATTTGCCGATTCAGCTTGCCATACGAGTAATGGCAAGCTGAATCGGCAAAACAATTTCCCAAATTCCATGGAAAACGAATGCCCCACCAATAACCGCTGATCTGTCTTAATGACTTCAAAAAGTACCCCCGGCCTCCGCTAAATTACGCCCAACATTCCGTATAGCATACAGTCGACAACACAGATGTGAATACAGACAAAAATATGAAATTTATTGCCAGTAAACTAACGATGCTCAGACATGGTCTCTTAGCGAGTCACAAAAGACAAAATTGAAGGTTTGCCAAAGAGCCATGGAGCGCAACATGCTTGGGGTGAAAAGGATTGACCGGGTCCGAAACACTACGTTGCGCGCCAAGACAGGCATTGTTGACGTTGGGTCAAAACCACAGAACTAGATTTAGATAGAAGAAACAAGTTCATCTATTTGTATGGCGGCTGAGCGTGTCAGATTTTGTACTGAAGTTGTTACTTGCCTGTGATTTTAAATATGTCTCAGGCCTCTGAGTGTTCATAATTTTTGTGTTGTTGTAATTAAATATCACGTAACGAGGCATTTTTAATGTTATTATTGACTTCAACTTACAAAATCTGACGCATGAAAGCTGCAAGCTGCGATTAAAGACGGACAACTCAGTGGATTTCACTGAGTTCATTTGACACGCTAAGTAGATACGTTTGCTTGATCTATGGTATATATGACATCTGTGGTCAAAACCGCCAGGTTGAAGTGGGACTGGGCAGGCCATGTGCGGCGTATGCATCCACGGCGGTGGGCTAAGTTAGCTACGGAGTGGATGCCAATACGCAAACGCCCGAGGGGTCGGCCCGGAAAGAGATGGCGGGATGACCTGGACTCCTTTCTCAACAATTGGACGGATGCTGCACTAGATCGGGAGGATTGGAAATCTAGGGGGGAGGCCTTTGCCCAGCAGTGGGACACTCTATAGACTATTAAAAAAAAAAACTAAGGTGTGTCTACGTATTTTGGGCACTTTGTCTGTAAGCCGTGTTGTTGGCTGTACCAAAAAAGGGCCAGTTAAAACAAAACCCGAAAAGATATTTCACTCCAAAAGAGCCCATTAGAACGGTCTTGGGTAAAAAGGGGGTTAAACAAACAGCTGCCATCAATTAGTGGAGGAAACAGGGCAAACACGGGCTTAGGCGCAAATAATCGACGGCTCATTTCCCCCCAACCTACCCTTATGTTTACTAGTCATTAAGCTGCGAGATTATGTTTTTGATACTGGGAAAATAGTGGTTAAAAAGAAGTATGTCGGTAAAAAGTTGTAGTCAGATAAGACTTTCTTTTTTACGTGAATTAATAGGAGAGATAAATAATGAGTCAGAACCGTTACCATGCATTTTTGACGTTTTACAATAAATAAGGTGTACTCGGGTAATTCCGAACGTCGAAAACCGTCGGCAAATTCCGTAAAGGGACCCTTATTACTATGGAATCATGGGTGATCGGCAAATTCCGTAAAGGGACCCTTATTACTATGGAATCACGGGTGATTATCATTTGAATTTCGGAATTTTCCGACGGTTTTCGACGTTCGGAATTACCCGAGTACACCTTAACTAGAAAGCATACATAACGGGAGTGTTATGTATTTAAAAAAAGCAGTGAGCAAGTAACTGCTTGGTGAAGAATTTTACGTCGCTCGGGCTATAATCGCGTCTTTTTTTTCCTTTTTTTTCCAACTAATTCAATATACCAAAGACATATGTAACTCCGTATAGACAGGTAAAAGGTAAAGTCTAAGAAAAAAACGTACCTCAAAACCATACCGAAAAAGGTACGGTGACCTAGATGGCGATACATCTTTGGGGAACGCTCGGCTAGATGGCGCTAACATTAATATTTGACATTTTAACACATATCAAGTTATGGTATGGGCCAAGTTGTCAAAACTGGGGTTCAAAAGTTTTAAGCCTGTGTCAAGAGATGGCCGTCTATGCACTGTGATTACACATTTTACTTTGACAGTCACTCTCTATAATACTCGATCCTCTTTGAATATACTCTATGGGAGCAACTACCTTTTATTCGTTGCTATCGCTGACGCTTATCGCTTACTCGCTTTAGCACAGTATAATAAAGAGTACACTGAGAGAAATTTGCATTGTGAATTTAACAAGTTCGACTTGTTGCGGTTTATCCGTTTGAATCAGCCAAACGTATGTTTAAAACAATATGTGTCAGGTTGTTTTTATAAAATCGACTTGTTGATTCAAATATATTGCCGATTCAAATGACAAGTAGCTTGTTGTTTGAACCAAGGAGCACGTAGGCGCTATTTTAACCAAAAAACTTGTTGAACGAACATTGGTTGTATTTTCTCTCAGTGTACTATCGTACAGTATGACCACTCCCGCTCCCCGCTGAAAGTGCCGCCCACCCCTCTCGGTGACCTCACAGTTACCGCCTGTCAAAAACGTGAACAGTTGACCTGTCATATACAAGCATAGTACGCGTTCACCTACACAAACTTAGACTGTGTGCTAGGAACGCACCTCTTTCATATATTTGATCGCCAGTGTCCGAGATATGCTTTTAGTAAGGCCACTGCCACAGATGTCATATATACCATAGATCAAGCAAACGTATCTACTTAGCGTGTCAAATGAACTCAGTGAAATCCACTGAGTTGTCCGTCTTTAATCGCAGCTTGCAGCTTTCGGGCGTCAATTTTTGTAAGTTGAAGTCAATCAAAACATAAAAAATGCCTCGTTACGTGATATTCAATTGCAACAACACAAAAATTATGAACAATCAAGAGCCTGAGACATATTTAAAATACAGGCAAGAAACAACTTCAGTACAAAATTTGACACGCTCGGCCCCTATACAAATATGTAGATGAACTTGTTTCTTCTATATAAATAAAGTTCTGTGGCCTTATTAGTACCTAAAATTGTATTTTTCTTGACATTGACGCTGTTGAGTAACGAATTATAAATCATAAATTTAAATAGATATGTCGTTTTTTCTTTCGTGTATGAACACGAAAGAAAAAACGACAGGGCCCACTGGTGGCCGACCCGGGAATCGAACCCGGGTCTTCAGCAAATCGAAAAATATTCAATAAAATAATTTGATTTGTTCCCTAGCTGAATTATAAATCGTCAAAAACTTATGATAGCGGCACAGATTCATACTAATATTATAAATGGGAAAGTATGTGTGTCTGTTTGTTTGTCCGCCTTTCACGGCAAAACGGAGCGACGAATTGACGTGATTTTTTAGGTGGAGATAGTTGAAGGGATGGAGAGTGACATAGGCTACTTTTTGTCTCTTTCTGACGCGAGCGAAGCCGCAGGCAAAAGCTAGTGTTAGATAAACCAGATATTTAAGAACACAGTGTTTTATTATAGGTGAAAAGTAAAAAAGAATTTTAAATTCTAAATGTTTCCCGGTCCATGATATTTTATGTTGTAACTCGGTAGCGGCTGATGTGAATTTCAGCGGTCATGTCGACATCCTGTTCATTTACCAAAAAGGTATATTTGTGGATTATCCCATGTGTTTTTCTTTATTAAACTATAAAAGGTAATTTTACCTGCAAGCAATTTTGTTAAAATATTATAGTTTCATTTTGGCATTTGTGTAAAAAATGCCACAAAAATACATGTTGGTAGCGTTTTTCTGCAACCATGTAACTTATCATTTGTTATAGGTAAAATAACATTAAAAACTTATTAAATAATCATTAACATATTATTTTCGCATATCCATAGCAATAGTTCATAACACTACTCTCTACGCTCGTAGCCTATTCCAGAGTTTTCCCGCTTTGTACAGTAAAACGACTACAAATACTTATAAGTACATGTATTCGTTCCGGGCTGTATGATTGTGGAATTCTTTACCATTAGAATCAAGATTTGCAAAGTCTCTTCCTGTTTTCTAAAATTCGATCAGACATAGTGGACCGATTTTCATGAAACATGGCTAAGAACACTCCCGACTAATTCAGCTTTCAAACAAAAAAAAATCAAAATAGGTTCATCATTCATTCGGGAGCTACGATGTCACAGACAGACTCACACACAGTCAGACGAACAGATAGAGAGAGAAATATAACACCCCGTCGTTTTTACGTAAGGGGGTTAGAAATAGCATTTAATAAATACGCAACAAAATGCATATTCCATGCTTTTAAGCGTGTTTCAAAGTCAAGGCTTAGGCAGATAATTTGCATTAGTGTTTATTGGAAATACTTCCCAATAGATTTTATCTGTTTACAAACTAAACCGCCTATTATGTAGTTTAGTGGTGATCGTGACGTCACGGGTAATAGCGCACCTATACTTGAGGTAACGTCAGCAACTAATTTAATACCAAAATAGTATACTCCTACTCATATTGAATCTGATAATTTGAACATTTTGCAAGAATGAAATTGACTAAAATACCATTCATGTGTTAACTCACACAGGAGAATCTTTTGAAAATTGCGATCTGTAGAGGTTTTTTCTTTCCATGCTAATGCTAACATACAACATAAGGAACAGGGGGCCGATTTCTCGACTGTCATAAAATAACAAAAAACGGTGAACATCCTGAACCTGGAGGGACGATTTTCTGAATTCACGCGTTCAAACTCAAAAATTGTCACTGAAAATCTCGATAGGCAATTGTACCGTTTTCAATCCTGAACCTTAGTGAGGAGACTTTTGAATCTCGCATACGGGATTTTGTCACTAAAATATTCTGTTAGTAGAATTGAAATCGCTGGTAATGGAGACATTATTGAACGAAATTCAGGAATTCTTAGAACAAATTAATTTATCCTTAATTTGTATTTTTAGTAGAAATTCAGGAAATCAAAGTCAACATTCAAAACCGGCCAAGAGCGTGTCGGGCCACGCTTAGTGTAGGGTTCCGTAGTTTTCCGTATTTTTCTCAAAAACTACTGAACCTATCAAGTTTAAAACAATTTTCCTAGAAAGTCTTTATAATGTTCTACGTTTGTGATTTTTTTTAATATTTTTTAAACATAATTATGGTTCAAAAGTTAGAGGGGGGGGGACGCACTTTTTTTTCCTTTAGGAGCGATTATTTCCGAAAATATTAATATTATCAAAAACGATCTTAGTAAACCCTTATTCATTTTTAAATACCTATCCAACAATATATAACACGTTGGGGTTGGAATGAAAAAAAATATCAGCCCCCACTTTACATGTAGGGGTTATTTTTGCACTTTGTTGGCGTGATTGATATACATATTGGTACCAAATTTCAGGTACTTCTATAGTTGACTACGGAACCCTAAAAATCGGCTACCTGGACCGGACGTTTTACATGGGATGATAAGGTCAGCATAACAGTCTGAAGTACCTATTATTTATTCTGTGCGTGTAATCTGCGCACGGTACTTTACCCGTAAAGTGTATCGACGGGCCTAACTAATTGCCGGCACCGCAATTACAGCTTGTCCAACGGAATGCGTTATAAGTACGGCACCGGCCGGGAAGAAGGCCTTTTCCAGTCATATAGCTACGTATACATTTTGAGGAGACAAGGTTTGAAAGTCCATATTCCCGGCGCAAAAACGACGGGGTGTTATAAGTTTAACGTGTCTGTCTGTGTGTGTGTCTGTCTGTGGCATAGTAGCCCCGAAAAGATGAACCAGTTTAGATTTTCATGATAATTTATTTACATGACCATATTTATACATCCTGTTTTTATTGAATTCCGTTAACTTTAAGGGAAGGTTTTTTAGGTTAAATACAATTAATTTCTCTAAGAAACTAGCGTCCTAACTCTTACGGTTATCGAATTATTAAAAAAATAATTTAATTACTGAACACGTGTGTGGCATCCCTTACCACTACCTAATATTATTTGTTTGGACATGTGCCGTCAAACAATTGACAATGACTTTAATGTAATGGTTAAGGTCCTCTCACACTAATCAATCCATTTATTATGTATGGAAACGAAAAAAATTTTTTTTTTTTCGAAAATAACAAACAGGTTGGTTCCCGATGATGAACCTAACTGCGTGTCGAATTTAACGGAAAACAAAAAAAAACACGGTGTATAAGAAACTAAGACTAGGCATAAAAGCTATATCTAAAATAGGCCCTTGAGGCATTGTACCAAAGATTCTGGCAACATTTCCTCGCTTTGTCGATTAAATTTAGTTTTTTTTGGTTTTAAAGCTGAATTGAGGAGTGTTTTTTCAAAAGGACTTATTAATTTCTATAAGTCAACAAGGGTTATTTCTCTAGGATAAAAATAACTCTTATAGATAAAAATAACCTCTGTTGACTTATATAGAAATAAGTCCTTTCGAAAAGACATTCCTCAATTAGTCGGGAGTGTTCTTAATAAGCCGTGTTTGATGGAAATCGGGCCAGTATGTCTGGTGATTTTCAAAAATTTTAACCCCCGACGTAAAAACGACGGGGTGTTATAAGTTTGACGTGTCTGTCTGTCTGTCTGTCTGTCTGTCTGTGTGTGTGTCTGTCTGTGGCAGTAGCTCCCGAACGGATGAACCGATTTAGATTTAGTTTTTTTTTGTCTGAAAGCTGAGTTAGTCGGGAGTGTTCTTAGCTATGTTTCATTAAAATCGGTCTACTATGTCGGGGCTTTTTTCAAAATTTTAATTTTGTGGTTAGGATATAATTTGAAGTCTCAGAGTTACTCGGCAGCGTACACGTCACAGAAATTACGCTATTATAGTTATTTGGTTTTCTCATGTTACGCAGTGTATAATTTCATGTATAAGTAACTTCATGCAGATTTTTTATACCTATAAGGATATTTAAAATTGAACTTAACTTTTTCAACCTCTATATCGCTTAGGGCCACTTGCACCAATGAAATTGGAGGGTTAACCCTCGGGTCAACCCGCCATTTTATATGGAATTTGACAGATGACAGCCCACTAAACCTGAGTTACGGCCCAGCCACGACATTGGTCTAAGCGCGACAGCGGTGAGCGGCAGCCATACGTGCGAATGAAAAGGCCCATCGCCGTGTCTCGCTCTAATGTATGGCCGCCGCTCACCGCTGTCGCGCTTAGACCAATGTCGTGGCTGAGCCGTTAAGTGGTTGGTGCAAGTGGGCCTTACTAAACTAACTAACTTTTCAAAATAACATAAAGAACCTATAAATATGCCTTTAGTGCGTTTTCGCATTATCCGATCCGATATCGAATGTCGGAAGGATTTAAAAGGCAAAAATCAAATGTGATATCGGTCCTACATCTGATGTAGGATCGGATAATGTGAAAACGCACTAAGTCTTCTTTCAGCAAAATACCCTATACGGTGTATAAGGTACTTTCCCTTCATGTCCCAGTCTTGGTAAGCCCTGTATATGTTTATGTATGTGTCTCCATTTGATCTATATCTAATCTAGTCTATCTTATCATTATTATCGCCCGATACCGGGTCATTGACCCCCTGACCCCAAGACGCGTCGATGCGTAGGTCACAAAGACGAGAGTGGTACCTTGACCCCCGCCGATAGCGAGAGTGCTATTAGAGCTACGTTAGACGTACAGCCGGGGGCGCAAGTGCTAAAGAATATCTGTTAGATGCAGGCCAGAATATGTTGATATTAACTGACAGGGATGACCGAGCTGTGTAGACATCGCGTTTAGGTACCGAGGATACTTGCTTATGCAACCCCTACCCTGAGCTTAGGAAGCCTTGAACATGTTTTTCTTGTTATGACAAGTTGTCAGTCTTGTAAAAACAGTTAAAAGAGGACTTATAGAAAATTGTAGTTTTTACAAGGTCAAATGTCTTAGGAAATTTACTGATATAGGTAGGTACATTAGAATTAATCAGCATGTTTTTTAGTGACAAATAGAACTAAATGGCAAATTTTATCGAAAGATCATGCTAACCAACCAAAGTTCAATCTATTTCCTCGCAAAGTTGCACATTTCTTGTCTGGTAGAAACTTCAAAGCGTCATAGGTGTTTGCTGAAAATGTCGTAGGACACATGTGCGAAGAGAAAATTGGTAACTCGTGTCGATTTAAAAAACACTACCTTCGGTCGCGGTTTGAACTTTGAAACGCTTGTGTCTTGTGAATTCTAAAGTAGGTACTTGTTTTTCATTCAGTAGTATTTTGCTAACACCGACAGTTAATACACTAGATAAACATACAAGTACTATCCTATCATACAAAAAATATACAATACTGCATTTCAGAAGGACTTACAGCCTTCTAGCTCCATAGTATCTGAGCCTGAGCCTGATTGATTTACGCAGTGCGCGCAAAAACTCGCGATCCATCACTCCGCGCTGATTTTGCAATGATAGGTGTGAAGAGAAAAAAGGGAATAGCTTGCAGTCTGTCTTTGTGAGAGAATAAAATTGATAAATATTAACCCCTTTATTTATAAATACAAGTTTAGTAAAGATACTAAGCCAGTAAAGTATTCTAAGCGGAAAAGAATGTGTAGATAACTTTGAATTTCCTCGAATGTTAGCGATAGTGTACGAACTACATATTAATGATAGGGATAAGTTTTCCGTTGTTGTAGTTTACTTGGCTTGGTTTTATTAAACAGAACTTGGTAGGGGTGAGCTATTTGTTATTAGGTATAATACGAAGTAAGTAAATATGTCAAATTATGAGAAAAATAGCTCACCCTGTCAGACTTCTGGTAACAAAGTGAGACAATAGTACATTTATACAAAAATCGTTCTCCTACTAACTTCTCTTACCTTTTTTTTTTCATTCTACAGAATGTTTCGCTTTATTGATCTACCTATTTATCTTGACAAATATTCCTAAAATTACTTCCAAAATCTGTACTTAAGATCATCCAATAAGTAAACTTATAAAAATCATTAGCTAGCTCTTGAATTTCCTAATATAGGTTTCCTAATATATTATTCAAATTCCTAACACTTGCGAGTACACTAGTACTGTGTTAATGTATAGATAATGTTTACCTATGTGGCTGACGTGAATGGCCGAGCGGCATACATAACCTATATGGCAGGGCATTGACCTGTGATAGATTCTGTTATTACCCAATATCGGTCTGTGAAGTTTGATGGGATATTGTTTTGTTCCATTGTGGTGTTATTAAAAATTATATATGGATTTGCATAATATTGAAATAGACTAGCCAAAAGTAAAGTTAGAACTAGATGAAATTATAACCCTCTTTTTGCTATTTCGTAGTCTGACAAAACTATTTTAGAACTAATATTGTCTTCAGTTACTCATGAATAGTAGTTTTATATGGAAACGGATTATATCGCGTAAAATAAATTTACGATTCATCCCGACGTTTCGAACACTTTACAGCGTTCGTGGTCAACGGGTGACTAAGGAAAAATTACAATGTGCAAAAACTACCCACATACTTAGTACAAGAAATTAATAAAGTTCGAAAGACTGCAAAAGAAACTTAAACAAAAGTACAGTCAGCAATAAAGCTGTGAATACAGCCAAAGTGCCAAAAATATGTAAACCGAATTTTATTGCTTGTACATTAAGGTGTATATACATATTTTATCATATCATACAATCATACAATACAATCTCCTCTTTAAAAATTATAAAAAATATCCGAAATATTTTTTACCTAAAAATTATAAAAAATATCAAAAATATTTTTTCCTAAAAAGCCCGTTAAGGTATTCATCTTTGCACAATAGTCAATAAAGCTTCATATCCAATTATCCATAGCATACCTAGTCTACAATAAAAAAAATATAAACCCTTGACAAACGCCGAAAGAGCCAAGTTCCAAATAAAATGCTCAACGTAATGAATTGGTCGCAGACAGTGGGATTAGTTGCGGACACAAACCGCCGCAATCCGATCGGAATCGACCCCTTTGCTCGCTTTGCACGCTATTTGCCATGATTGACTGATAATATTCGTCTTTAGATTCCTGGGTGCGTAGCCGAATGCCACAAACGCTCACGAAACGAAACGCTAGTAGATATCTATCTCTATCGCTCTTGCGTATTGGCGCGACAGAGCCAGACTACCTTTCGCGGCGTTTCGTTTTCGTTTCGCGTCGGAGAAATGGCATTCGGCTACGAGGCTTGGTATCTGCTTATTGCAGATCGTATCAACATGTTTGTTTTAATTAACCTAATATTTTTCAAATCGATTTTATGTTCTTTACGAGAGCCTGAATCGTCGTAGTATATGTAATGTAGGCATACAGCCAGAGTGGACGCTCGGAGCGGAGCGTTTGGTAGGACGTGTAGCGGAGCGAGCGAGCGTGCGTGCACTATATTATTATGCTTAATGCTTTACATGCACGCCGCACGCCTCATCCCGCACAACGCCTAATATTATAATATAATAAGTCGTATTTATTACGGCTCAGCCACGACACTGGTCTAAGCGCGACAGCGGTGAGCGGCGGCAATACATTGGAGCGAGACACACAGCGATGGGACTTTTCATTCGCACGTATGGCTGCCGCTCACCGCTGTCGCGCTTAGACCAATGTCGCGGCTAGGTCGTTATGTTTTCTAAGGTACAGCGGGGCAAATCTCAACTGGGGGCAATTGTAACTAATCCATTTTTTCCATTATTACACTATGATCTTGAGTTCTACGTGTATCCACTGAACACACCTACCATACATAACCGGACACTCTATTTAATAATTCAAACATTGTAAAACATGAAAAAAATTGACCAGTTACATTTGCCGCCAGTCGATATTTGCCCCGCTATAAAACCTTATAGACTTTTGGCACCGAATAGTACTTTATTTTAAACAATACAGTTGATTGACACTAAACTAATTTACCCACATTTTATGATGACAGTCAGATCGCCAATCAGAGACAAGACAATCGTGGCAGCACTGCAGCGAAGAATTTCATCCATTTAATCAAGAAATTTGACAATAAAATACATATGAAACTCCCGTGAGACGCAAACATATTTTGTGCATATTATAAATATGCGTCGCGCTCTCGACATGTAAAGGCGGGGTCGCTACTCTTGAGAAAGATCCTCGAAAATGGATCGAAACATGTCGAACGCTAGATCGACTTAACACGTGAATAACCCGCTTAAAATATTTTTAAACAAAATACATTGTCGGCAACAACGATACCGTATATGGCATAGAAGTTTACATAGAAAGCTGATAACTTAGCGTGAAGGTAGGTTTAACTTATCTATACCTCCCTATACTTGCTCGGTCGTTACAGACCCAAAAATCCTGTACTCGCTAAACCAAGGAAAGTGCTTAAATATCGACCGCCCTTAACGGTCCGATCGGCAACTAACCCTTTAGCTGCGATTCCTGTTTCCGTACCTACCATTTGCATAAAAAAATGTTTTTTAATACTACATTATCGACGTTCAAAATGTTGCTGATTGTTAAGACCCCGAAAAATGAAAAATGTTTATTTAGGTAACACAAAAATCTTTATTACAATTTGGCTGGTGACTATTTTTTTGCATATTAGGTAGTTACAATATGACACTTGTGTCAAGAGACACCGCTCTCCCGTAGGTGGTAACATATTTTTTTCCCCTCACTAGCTCGGAAACACGTGTTTTGTCCTTTAATACCAGCGGGTAAAAACGCATTTTATCCACTAGTGGGTAAAGTAATTTGACCTTGAATTAAGTCAAATTAACTGATTTAAAATTGATAAAAGTAGGTGAATCTAGTAATAAAGGTGATATACCACCTGTGGAACTACTGGAAACAGCGATAAACTCATTTTTTGCGTTGTAGTTTCCTCGCTGTAGTGGGGGGAAAAGTTTTGTGTTACACTTGGGTGCAATAGTACGTTACATCAGAGGCCGGGAAAATGAGGATTTCCGGCCAAGTGGGTATATAGGATAGGTATACACTCCGGCCGAGGCATGTATAAAACATACAATGTATTTTTACTTCTCGTGTCCTCTCGTTAAAAAAAGCGATACTTCCCAGCCCAGTTCAGGATTCAATTGCATCGAAAATGTATTTTACTTCACTCGCTTCGCTCGTGGTTCAACTATAGAATCCTTTCACTTGCTCGTTTTTCAATTCCACACTCGGCGTTAAAATACAACTTTGCCCCCTTGTATAACAAATAACTATTTTACACACAGAACCTTTTCCTACACTCTTTTTTAAAAAGTAACTTCATATTTACCTGTAATCGATAAAAGATGGCAAAACCTACAATTGTTCTACCTCTTATCGGAACAAAAACCCTCTATAACTATGAGTACCTACCTACTTAGAGTGTTTCTTATATCTTTTGACTTATCACAAAATATTTTAGAACAGTTTATTTAATCAACATATTTTAAGAACATGCATGTTGTTAGTGGACGCCCTTTCTTCTTCTCTCTTTTATGTGCCTGTTTTTCTTCTTGCTCTCATTTTTTATATTTTATCTTCTATTCTGTATTATGCCGTAAGGTACCCTTTATCTCTTCTTCTGTTTTCAATCGATTTCAACAGATTAAACGCTCAAATCGAATCAAAAAACGATGCTCTGCCCAAATGGAACAACATTCAGATTCGGGGGGTTCCGACATTGATCCGAGAGGCAGGGCGCCTGCGTGAGCCTGGCAAGGTCACGTCGAGCTTCTTTTTTAGAATCGGAATATTGAATGGAGATTCATAGGACGTTCACTGGGACGAGTGACGTCACCACTTTCTACATTATGACGTACGATTTGGAGGTTGATGAAATTTGTAGGGTTAAGAAAGGTTACTTAGTTAGATACCTTTGGAGCGATTAGAAAAGGTGACCCTAGTGATAACATTGTTCGAATAGGGCATTTACCAGGTGCGGTAATATACCACAGATGTCATATATACCATAGATCAAGCAAACGTATCTACTCAGCGTGTCAAATGAACTCAGTGAAATCCACTGAGTTGTCCGTCTTTACTCGCAGCTTGCAGCTTTCGGGCGTCAATTTTTGTAAGTTGAAGTCAACCAAAACATAAAAAATGCCTCGTTACGTGATATTCAATTGCAACAACACAAAAATTATGAACAATCAAGAGCCTGAGACATATTTAAAATTACAGACAAGAATCAACTTCATAGTACAAAATTTGACACGCTCGGCCCCTATACAAATATATGAATTTGTTTCTTCTATCTAAATTAAGTTCTGTGGGTAATACGTACCATAGTATAAAGACTACTATCGTACAGTATGGCCACTCCTGCTCCCCGCTGAAAGTGCCGCCGACCCGCTCTAGGTTACCTCACAGTGACCGCCTGTCAAAAACGCGACCAGCGCTTCTTTCATATATTTGATCGCCAGTGTACGAGGAGCGGTAATACGGTAATACAAAAACTCACCCAATACCAAGGAGTAATCCTTCTAAGGGTTTCTCCAAGGCCATCGACGATCAAAAATCGCTTGTTAGTATGAAGACGCCTAAGCTGAGTTTACACCAGCAAGTTATTGCTGCGTTTTGAGATGCCACTATGGGTAAGAATGAGTAGCAAATATCTGCATCTCTTTCTTGCATATACCTCTGTTTCAAAACTTACAGCAATAACTTGCTGGTGTAAACTCAGCTTTACGCGTCGTCGACGCTGAACGCAAGTACCTACGCATGTTCATACTCGAGCGATTTTTGTCAACGAAACCCGATTCCGCGTTGATAGATTTGGGATGCGATATGATATCCGTCTATTAGTGTATCGTATCGTAAAAAAATTACTTTTCAAACATAAATATCATTTTTGCTATTGACTCGTCCAGTCTATGGTCTTTGTATGAGAAAATTTACATATTGAACTGCAAGTAAATAAGACCAACCATAAAACTCAATAGCTAGCTTGAACCTCAAAATAAGCCCTTAACTTAAGGCTTGTACCAAAGATGTTGGCGGCATTTCCTCGTTATATGTATTTACTACATTAAATATTTTTCCTTGTACGTTTCACACTCCATATCTAAGAGTTTCATCTATACTTCCCGTTAGCTGATTGGCGCGATTTTATCGTAATCTGTAGCATGAGAAAATGTCATCATGTAAATTACACGATATCGTTCCTACGATATCGCTCAAGTGCGATAATCGACTCACTTTTCATGATTGGATGTATCTTATACTTTTAAACGAGCAATTCTTGTATATTTATTTATTTATTTATATATATATACCGACGATCTCGGAAACCGCTCTAACGATTTCGCTGAAATTTGTTATGTGGGGGTTTTCGGGGGTAAAAAATCGATCCCGGAAAACGCGAATTTTCGAGTTTTCATGAGTTTTTCTTTCGCGTTAGTAAACGTAAAATATGGTCGTTAATTTCGCCGCGCGCGCATCGATTCCGCTTAGCTCAGTCGTACGAGGTCGGTCTAATGTACGCAGATAGATCGTAGGTGTCAGGGTTTCCAATCCCGGCCAGAAATTAAGTTTTTTTTTGTCTTTTTTTTTTTGTTTTTGTATTTATGAGAGTTTTTTTTTATCTAAAGACGTGATATATTAAAATAGAACCGAGCGAAGCTCGGTCGCCCAGATATTTTGTATAGAGGTAGACGAAAGTACCTCTATGCGTGAATAATTGACGCGAATGTATGAGAGTGACAACGCTATGACAGACAAACCATACCGATCTTACATAAACCGATACGTTAAAACTTTAGGTAGAGCGTCGTAGTGGTAAGAGCGTGTGACTTTCAATATGCAGACTTAATACACCTACGAAATGTCATGTCACTTTTTGGCGAAGGGAAACCTCGTGAGGAAACTGGACTAATACCATCATGTTTAGTATACTAATACCTTTGGGTCGGAAGGTCAGAAACAGCAGAGGCTTTCGTAATACTAATGCATAATGCTTCTAGGATTTTTTGAGTTTTACCAGTAGTTCCCAGGACGGAGCCTGTAGCTTTAAAGATCCGTGTTAATACTGGCAATATGCCAATAAGGACCATGATGACGATAAACTAGCGACCTCCTGGATGCCGTTTAAAAAACATTATACGTTTTTAACATTCACGGACCGATTTTGGAATGCAGCCACGGCATTTGGACTGTTGGAAGGCTCGTCAGTGGCCACCTTGTAGATATAATGTTCAAATTAATAATTAATAAGTAGTAAAAAATATGTAAATAGATGTAAAAAAGTTAAGTACGGTACAAGAAAATTCATTATTCCCTTGGGAGAACGATTTTTCTATAACTCACGCTCCGCCTGCGTGCAGTAGCACATTTAAAGTGCGGGTGTGATGAAAAATACATTACCTACATGCTTTTTATAATTCAAAGCCTTTATGTTAGTTTAATACCGAGCATAAAATCCGAAAATGTAATTCTAAATCTGAAAGCGCCTAACAATATCTCTTAGGCGGGTATTTCCAACTTGACGGGGGATATCATGAGGAACAAAAGAATTTATTCAAGCAAATCAACGCGATATCTGAAGTACAGTCGGATGGAATAACTGATATAAAAATATGAGAACAGCATATAAAAATATGTGGTTCTGTTATTTGTCCGTTTTCTAAATAGTCAAAAAATATACTGCTAATATTCTAGTAAGAGTAGTAAGTAATTAAAATTATTCAGATATTACTCGCACTGTACAATAAAAGAAAGAGGCAAATATATTTTGTGCCTGTATGTTCTTAATCAGCTAATATAGCTAAGCTAAAAAAAAAAAAAATCATACCTATACCTAGGCTACCATCAATGCCAACGTCATCAATGAAATCTGAATATAGTGGCATCCGTGGTCCTTGAGCCTAGGCAGGATGCAATAATAGACGGTCTGGCGCAGTCGGTAGTGACCCTGCCTGCTGCGCCGCGGTCCCGGGTTCGAATCCCGGTAATGGCATTTATTTGTGTGATGAGCACAGATATTTGTTCCTGAGTCATGGATGTTTTCTATGTTATAAGTATTTATATATTATATATATCGTTGTCTGAGTACCCACAACACAAGCCTTCTTGAGCTTACCGTGGGCCTCAGTCAATCTGTGTAAGAATGTCCTATATATTTTTTTTTATATATTAAGGATCGGTTGCACCAAACTGTTCAATTACCCAATTTTATTAAGCGTTCGCAAAATTGTTTGTATGGGAATTTTCATAGACTTCTGCGTAACATTGACGTGTCTGTTAACTGTGGTTCATGCAACTGGCCCTCAGTTGCATGCTCGGTTTAAAAACGCTTCTAAATTATTTTTTCGTAAACCTGCCTAACGTTACTCTGCTAAAACCCGCGTTATCTTGATTCAACTGTCCCTCCGGCTCTTTTGTCCGTAGCCATTGTGGGCATTATAATACCTAATTAGACGGCTTCATCGGTATGAAAACGGTTTGTATTTAACCTACCTTTATATTAATACTAGCTTTTTTCCGCGGCTTCGCCCGCGTACTAATCTAATCGAATTTTCCCATACAAACTTTGGACCCCCATTTCACCACCTTAGCAGGTGAATTTTGAAATAGTACATTACATCAGAGGCCGGGAAAATGAGGATTTCCGGCCAAGTGGGTATATACGGCCGAGCGAGCGTGCGAGCGAGGCCGGATAGGGATACGAGGCCGGGAATCCATTTTCACGCCGAGGCATGTATAGTGCTTTTCTCAAACATACAATGAAATAAAAAAAAATGCTCTAAAGGACAATATTTTATTTATTAAGTGACAAAATACAAATACACTCAAACGTCAAGTGTGACAAGTATCCAGGTCACACAAAAATTAAAAAAAAAAGTGACATGACAGTTCTGACAGCTTACTTAAAAAAGTTACTTTGCAGGCCTAGGCCTAAAAAATAATATGAAATCCCTTTACAGTCCTCTCGAGTTGTTGCGCCCAAAAAGCGATACTTCCCAGCCAATTTTAAGGAACGTAAAGACAATATTTCATTGCATGTTTGAGAAAAATTATTTTTCAGTACAGATGGCGTTTTTTTGCGCACTAGTGCGAGAAGTGGTTCATTATATGCCAGGTCGAAACTTCGGAGGCTCATCTGTACTGAAAAACGTCGTACGATACACGTGCGAAAAGGAAATTCGTAACTCGTGTCGATTTAAAACACTCCCTTCGGTCGTGTTTTAATTTATCGCCAATCGTTTCGAACTTCCTTTTTTTCGCACTAGTATCGTAATGTACTATTTTCGTGCTCTTCTACACCTTATAAGGAACCTACGTGCCAAATGTGGAATCTATGTATAGGACCAGGGGGCCGATTTTTGAGTCTCACGGCGTTCGAATTCAGAAAATTGTCACTAAAAATAATAGGCAATTCACCGTTTTCAACCGGTATTTTAGTGACAGTGAGACTCAAAAATCGGCCCCCAGAGCGCGTTTCGGCTGAGCGTTGATATGTCAGTCAGTTTCTTCCTTTATATATTTAGATGATGACGAGTTTAAAGGAAATACCCAATTGGGAGTATAAGTTTGCATTTCAGCCTTCTTTGTCGACAAACGCAAGCAAAGGTAGCTGTTGGATATTTGGTAATTACTTGGGGTTTCATACTTACGTACAGAACTGTCTTGGCCAATATGAAGGCGTAGATGTTGATAGAGATGAATCGTGTCCAACACGACAACAATCGAAACATTTGAAAATGTTTTTCAGCACACGTTTTTCCAAATGCACTTATCACAAACATCACAATATATAAATGACATTTCACAGGCGCATACGAAAGGTTACAACTACTTTTCAGTACACATGGTATTTTTTCACGCACTTGTTCGCAAAGAAATTTCGACCTGACAAGAGGTCGAAATTTCGAAGATACATAATTATGTACTGAAAAACGTAGTACGACACACGTGGGAATTTGTGCTCGTGGCGATTTAAAAAAGTCCTTCAGTCGTGTTTAATGTATCACTCCTCATATCCAATTTCTTACTTTCCGCACTTGTATCGTAATGTACTATACCATAAAGTTGCCTTGAAGTAATTTCACAAACTGCTTCTTTCCACCCTAGGCCGGCAACTGATCTTAACCGATTCGCATCCCATGCGCCAACAATTAAACCCTCTCAGAATAATATTCACTAGTCCATCTTGCATACTAATAGCGAACGGTAGAATGCTAATAGAGTGCGAGAAAAGTTTAGATTATTGTTATGCTAAAACGTGGCATGCCTGTCAGAAGTGTCCTTATTCTGCTTATGGAATATGGTCCTCGCTATCAGAATTTCTTTTGAAATGTGGAATTCAAAGGACTTTATTGCGCTTGAAGCATTAGGAACCCTTCTATAAGAAAAGGTCACGAATAATGCAAATTTTGCTGGACACAGGTGGGGTCAGTGAAAGGGGTCATCTTCAAGAATAGATTATGTTAATTATAGTTTTAAGTAGTTTAGTTTTCACACGGTCGCGATATTTACATTTTTGCGCGTAGCGTAGCCCAGTATGGTAGGAGATCTTGTTCTTGAATATTCGTAACGGCCAGTACGGACTGCAATAGACAGTGCAATGGGTGTGGGGTCCGTGGTCCGTGTGCAGTTCTCACTTAAGTTGCAGTCAGGTTGCAGTCCTTCTGCTTCATGTAGGTAAGTACGAACTTTTAACGAGATAAACAGTCACAGTATAAACTGTATTCTTGCTAATTTGGTGATGCAAAAATGTTATCAAAATCAAACTTTTTTACTGTTTGGACTGGTATTCCAAGGGGTCATGGGTCGTTTCTTTTTTTAAGTGTCATTAGTATCTGTCACACTTAATTAAGACTTATGTTTAAACATTTTTGAAGCTTATGAATGAGTCAAATACTGATATCAAAAAAGACTTCCTTATATCTTCATACCCATACATTAACCTAACATCTAAATTAAAATTTTGAAAAAACCCTCGAACGCGACATTGTGGACCGATTTTTATAAAACATGGCTAAGAACACTCCCGACTAACTCAGCTTTCAAACAAAAAAAAACTAAATCGAAATCGGTTCATCCGTTTGGGAGGTACGATGCCACAGACAGACACACACACAGACAGACAGACAGACAGACAAACAGACAGATAGACAGACACGTCAAACTTATAGCACCCCGTCGTTTTTTCGTCGGGGGTTAAAAAAGAATACCACAACAATTTATCAATTTACAAAGTTCACGAAACTAAAAAGGGTGAATCTTCAACCTGTTCTCGTTACCATATCTCCGGACTCTCTCACGCCGGCACGCGAGACTTGACCTAAGGGTCACCGGACAGGTCTGACCTCTGACCCTTGTTCTCACGGTGTCTTCGAATCAATTACCATGCATAATGAGTGATGCTGTGTGATATACCGGGTGGGTCCTGTACACGGCCAAATAATTTAAATACAGAATGTTTTTCCTTATACGAAGATACTTTTTATTCAACAGTTTACAAATCCTAAGAATTCGAACTTTCATACTAATTTAAATATTAGCTTCAATGTAGCTATCCGGTAGGTATTTACCTGTACCGCCATTGTTATAGGTACTTTTTTTTTATTGGCTTCCTAATGATTTGCCAGTGTCATGTCGATTTTTCGAAGTATTAAGACATACAATTTACACATAGCTATCAATAATATCAATCCATTTTGATAAAGATCAATTCTAAAATTTAGTGGGGTTAGTTAGAGTTAGATGAAGACGTTTCCTTAAATAACATCGCAATTTCGCAATACGTAGGTTAGAAAAAAAAACATTATCCAGAAATTATCTATTTAATACTAAATTGATCACACACCTATCTACCCTTACCGAGATTCGATTCGAGGATCATCAGCTTTGCAGACAGGGTCAGAGGGTCAATATCGAGTAGGTAGGCCAGACCGGCCAAAAAAAAAGGGATATTAAAGTATCTATAATGAAATCGATTATTTACCTATAGAAGAAAATTTTCAATCTTATTATAGGTATGACAACAAAACTAAGCATTATACATATACAAGTAATATATAGCTTAGATCTAAAATAACAACTGGAAAAATTTAAATTTTGAAAAAAACCCCAACATATGTATACTTTGTCAAACAAGTCTGTCAGTAAATAAGAACAAAGAAAACTATATGAATCCTTTTCTTTAGGGTGCTATAGAAAAGGATACTTATAGTTTTCTTTGTTCTTATTTACTGACGGACTTGTTTGACAGAGTGTAGAAGACCAATTTTCATGAAACATGGCTAAGAACACTCCCGGCTAATTCACCTTCAAACAAAAAAAAATCTAAATCAAAATCGATTCATCCGTTCGGGAGCTATGATGCCACAGGCAGACACACACACAGACAGACAGACACGTCAAACTTATAACACCCCATCGTTTTTGCGTCGGGGGTTAATAAGCCCTTGAAGCATTGTATTGCATTTATCTAGAATGCCGACTATGGCGGCTGTTTTGAATACCTACTATGTTACCTACTTAAGAAAATTAATTTATTATTATTTTTGGCACATTTTTTTCGATTGGCATAATAAAATTCGGCTGGTTTTCTTCACGTTGAAGTCGGTTTGATTCCCAGACGAATTCTTAAGGTCAGATTCGAATCCACGATATTCGTTTTGAATACCTAAATACCCGTTCTTAGAACAAATAGCACTGATTGAAAAGAAAAATAAAACGTCCGTTACGTACCTATTTATTTTTATAATATTTAGTTAATGTTTTCCAAGTAAAATACTAATTCCATGTATTTTTGCCGCAGCATAAAAGATTAAAATAGTCACTAGGTATTTCGACTGCATTTATTTAACATATCCCAAAACTCATATAGCGGCTTATAAAGTATATACAAACTAATTAGCACATAATAAGCCGTATATAAAACAGTACCTAATGTATTAAAAATGTTAGCGAACCAAAACACAATTTTCCATTTAGGCGATTTGATTCCGCTTTAATCATTTTTCGAACACATTTTATAATAATGAGCTGGTTTTCATTAAAATTTGCTTTCAATCATTCTCACTCCCAAATCATTTTTGCCCATAATTATCTCATGTTTCCACATTCAGGCTAAGTACACCGAAAATCGTGATTAAACATTCTACTCCACTATTCATTATCTATACTACATATACATTTCACCCCCTAAAACATTACACGCACTCCCCACTCACCCCGACGCATTTTTCCCCCAAGCAAGATAAAGACCAAATAAAAAAAGAAAACGAGAAAAATATCTCCATCTCGTTCTGGCGCGGCGGGTTCGGGAACGTGCGAGCAGTGCGACGGCTAAGCTACGAACGACTCACGAAAACTTGGGCTCCGCCCGAGACGGCTGCTTCTATCCATCTCTTTCACTTTTTCACACTTTTCATCTGACCACTTCACTTTTGTTATGCCCTATCTCCGCTAGTACCTCCAATCAAAATTGTACCCTATGTTAAGATCGCACGGTTTAAATTAGACTGTGGAAAAGTTCTGTTTGAAAATATTTTAGAACGAAAGCGTAGGAGAGTTGAAGGTCTCTCTCGCTCGCAAAAAAGCAAAGCTTTGAATCGCTAGGCGCGGGGGGGTGTTAGAAGCGGGGCGGGGGGCGAAAAGGCCGCCATGTTTCCGACGGGCGAAGACTCGTATTAATTTTGGCGTAATTCGTTGATTTCAAGTATTTTATAGCTACTTTGGCGTGGCGGGTACCAGGTAGTTTTCGGCTGCCTAGTTAGACGGGCTAGTAAATATTTTGCTAGTTTATCTTCATATTTTAATATGTGGGATTGAGACTAAACTGTCATTTTAATACTAGAAATTGTCCTAAGCCTTAAGTATTCAGTTATTAGTCGTGAATATCACGTGCGGCTGTATGAATATTGCACGGCTTAGGTTCTTATTTGTCTTAAGGATTATCACAAACCTATCGTTCAATAATAGTCAAGAGCTAAAATAATGGTAATGATTCTTTAGAAGATAGAATGAACAAAACATTTTACGGAAATGTAAGCCACCTAGATTTACAACTTTTGGGGTAGACCAAGTAAACTGTAGTGAATTTGATAGCATGGAACATGATAATGTTTGATGTGTATATAAAAGTACCACATCAACTATCTACATACTTATTAAAAAAGATGTATTGTGCGTAAATTGAATGCGGGTGAAAAAATAAACCAAAATAGGTACCTAAACTGTTAAACCATAAAATATGTACTTATTTTCATTTTTTATTGCCAATTAAAATTAAATACATGTATAACATGTAATCATTTGACGCTGGAGTGTTATTCAAACATAATAACTAATTTCTAATTATTTTTATATAAAGCAGAAGAAACGCCTGCTGGCAAACGATCATCGCCGGCCAACTAGAAGATTTATTTCTGATTCAAACTCAATTCTGTTCAATCGAACAACTCAAAACATAATGTACCGGTGCATAAATGGCCAATCGTTATTTTTATTTTTTACTTATTTTAAATATAAACTTACAGTTTTGTTTACGGTGCTAACTAATAGGTACATAACTTTTTTATAGGTAAGACATTTTACACCGGGAGCGGTTTATTTGTATGATTTTTATTTTATTAGACTTATATTGACCGGGATTTAGACCGCGATGTCCATGATTACCTTTTTGATTTTTGTGTTTAAAGTTTATTTGACTTTTCGGACCCACCTTGTATAAGACGTAGATACAGTGACAATAATATCAAATTAAACATAAAATCATGTTTTTTTAAAAGTATCAATGTAGGCAAGTGTATCTACAGGTAGGTAGTGTAGTAAGGTAGGTATTATGTCAAAGGTACTTCTGCACATATCTTGGTCGTGACAGGCTGATGAATTTAAGTGCCACCATGAAATTTATTGAAATTATTGACTTAAATTAAAGATAACGATACGTACTCGCAAATCTAAATCTACAATTATTGTTCAACGTTTCTTATGTACTTAAACTAAATAATGTGGTAACAGATACGTGTTCAAGTCAAACATTTTGTTACCTGTGTATTATAATATTTATTTACATTATTATTTTTCGTCCAGAATAAATTGTTCGCTTAATATTTTATGCGTGAACTCAGAACTAAATGAGTGTAAAACGTTCGAATAATCCAAATGAATATCCAATGATGGATTTTAATATTAAATACATAGTTTAATAAAAATACCGCAGTTTTCTTCATACCTTTCAGTTTTCATACACGGTGCTCATGAGGAAACGGAATAATTTAACACGCAAAATTTAGATAATTTTATATGGCATATTAGTCTTAAAATGGGATCGGGAATACGTGTATAACTTATATTATTATTTTACGGGACTTAATCGCGTATAATTATAAGTTAGTATTGATTTAATATCCATTACCAAATTATCAGGTTATACTAATTTAATTACGACTATTATACCAAAAAAACAAATAACCCTAGAAATGTAAATTACTAATAATTTTATGAATTGGGTTAATATACCGACATATTATTCATAAACATATTCTTTATTTAAATAACAGAACGATGTTATGATTCATCTTTATAAACAATGTTTAAAAAGTATTCTGTATATGCTATAAAATGAATACGTAAAGGAAAATGGTATAAATTGTATAGAGAATGTAAACAGCGCCTCCACACGGTTACTTACTAGAACCAAAGATACATACATTTTTCGTGGCATTGGATTAACGTACGAGGTACGGTGGCCTAGATGGCGTTACACCTTTGGGGAACGCTCGGCTAGATGGCGCTAATATTAATATTTGACATTTTAACACATATCAAGCTAACAATATGGGCCAAATTGTCAAAACTGAGGTTCATAAGTTTTAAGCCTGTGTCGAGAGAAGGCAGTCTATGCACTGTGATTACACATTTTACTTTGACAGTAACTCTCCATAATACTCGATCCTCTTTGACGTATATTAAAACGTCAAACACTCATGATAGAGAATTTGGTATTAACAGTCATATCACTATAATATTGGTATTTTTTTGTTTTTGTCCTCTCTCAAAAAAGTCTAGATCCGGCACTGGTGGTCATCGGCGGATGGTGACACTGTTTACAACGGATCACCCGCCCACTGCAGCTTTAACTTGGTCTGTCCATCTCATTGACAGTTTTTACGGTGCCTGTTTCCATCAACTATACCCTCAACATTTTGCATGTATGCAATTTGGCATTATTAAATCATTGACACCCCATTTATCGAACAAGTTGCTAATTTTCTCAGCGGCATGTTAGGGAAGCTACTCGCCTCATCTGCCCTCGGCACAACACAACTGCATTTCGTGGCAGCTTTAGATATGCCGCCACGAAATGCTGAAATAATATACCGCCGCCCATAAGAAACTCCCGTACAATGTTGTCTTTTAAAGTTAAATACAAAAAGTACATTTTAAATTTGCAGAAATCTGTTCAATAGATCACTTGCTAGTGCCAAGGACGATTATTGCCTTATATAATTTTCGCTCCATGCAACCAGTACCTGGGTAAACTCTAATTAGTCTCAGACATAGGTTAAATTAAAAAAAAAATGCTTAATGTTAATATTTATAATCTCTTTCCAGATCTCGGAAGTTTAATCTTTGTTATAAATATGTACTGACGCGATCGCTTGGACAGGTCTCCACGGAAGACCAGCGTCAATTTACCTGGTAGGTAACTTGACAAAATGCTGAGGGGAGACCTTTTCAGTGACGTTAATATAATGCCTATTAATGTGTATCATAGACGTAAGGAAGTCTTTCTTTCTTCAAAATATAATTATCTGACGACCGGTCTGGCCTAGTGGGTAGTCTACAAAGCTGATGGTCATGGGTCGAAATCTCGTTAAGGGCATTTATTTGTTTGATTAACATAGATGTAGTTAATATATTTAAGTATGTATTTATCTATATACATAAATATGAATTTCATCGCCATCTGCCCATATAGTACAAAGATTGCTTAGTTTGGGGCAAAGAGGATCATATATCATAGAGAGTTACTGTCAAAGTAAAATGTGTAATCACAGTGCATAGACTGCTATCTCTCGACACAAGCTTAAAACTTTTGACCCTCAGTTTTGACAATTTGGCCCATATTGTTAGCTTGATATGTGTTAAAATGTCAAATATTAACATTAGCGCCATCTAGCCGAGCGCTCCCCAAAGGTAACGCCATCTAGTCCACCGTACCTTTTTCTCTAGGGCTTTGAGGTACGTTTTTTTCTTAGACTTTATCCGTCTATACGGAGTTACATATGTCTTTGATTTGGGGCTAGGCCAATCTACTTAAGGTGCCCCCCAATATTTACAAATAATTAATGAATCTACTGTTGTACTCACGTTATTATATCGCTATTGCTGCGACATATTTCGGGCCAATTCGGAGGCCCCTCTTCAGGTATTATTATAGTTTATTAATTATTATATAATCTATTTATCCACAAAACTCTACATATAATATGAAGTACTTAAGTAGGTATTAATGAAAGTTAATTCTCAAATATAATTTTAAACAACTCATAAGAACTTTGTACTCTAATAACTAATAACCTTTTGAGATCTATCCTTTTAGGGAAGAGCGAACTCAGTTTGTACAGAATTTGTGAACAAAGCACCCAATCTCATGCCACTCCCAAAACAAAGAGGAATCTAACGACACTGCACGTTATGATCTTTCAATCTGTTTGGGCTATACAGTGGATGTGACAAAGAAATAGTACCTACACTGTAGACACAGTATAATAAAGAGTACTATCGTACAGTATGGCCACTCCCGCTCCCCGCTAAAAGTGCCGCCCATCCCCTCTCGGTTACCTCACAGTTACCGCCTGTCAAAAACGCGAACAGTCGACCTGTCATATCTCACTCATACAAGCATGGTACGCGTTCACCTACACGAGCTTAGACTGTGTGCTAGGAACGCGCCTCTTTCATATATTTGATCGCCAGTGTCCGAGATGTGCTGTAGATACTACAATCACTTGAAAAAATTGATTGAAATTCTGCGCTAATGTTAACGTCCGGATTCAAACCTCACCTGAGTTGCTGCCAAAATGCTGCGGCTACATTAATTTTGATATTTACATCAGTAATGCAGTTAACGGTAATTATCTCCCTGCCTCTGCATTAATTTATAAAATACAAACCGTTCAACTTTGTCATAATCATTCAACAAGGTTTGTCACAGTCTATCATTTCAATACATACCATAATTACCTTTATGCGCCATCTAGTGAGGAGTAGCGGAACTAAAAAGTTTCACGACTTATTCTAAAGTATGATAAAGTTGTTGTTGTATCGAAAGTCGCCACAAAATATTAGCAATAAATAAAATTACATATATTTTCATAGATAAAAGTACATTTTAGTCCGTTTTAATTACTTAAGCACTTATTTTTTACTTTCATGTTATTGTCCACAGATGGCGTAGCTTACGCTAAACATTGATACTTTGGTATTGAATAATTCAATGCGCATTAGAATTCTTATATTATAAAAATATTTTACATTTCACATTAAGTATTTAGAAATTAATAAAAAAATGTAATAACTCCTATTCTTAGTTTTGCTACTCGCCTCTAGATGGCGCTCATGGTCGCACTTGTATATTTTAATTTGACGCAGGTGCGAAATTGTGGCTACAAACAAGGGTGCATATTAATTACATTCTGCATCAGCCTATTCGGCATATGTAATGATATTTAATTTTGAGATTTACAGCTTCTTAGCTTTCTCAATATCAGTCTATCGAGTTAATATTTTATTTATTTGTAATTACGCCAATTCTACAGCGTTGCTTGTTTCATTCAATAAAATCGCAAAATGTAGGTTAATAGCTAATATCATACCTACAAAATTAAATCAATATGTAAAAAAAAATTGATAAATAAATATTATAGGACATTCTTACACAGATAGACTGAGTCCCACGGTAAGCTCAAGAAGGCTTGTGTTGCAGGAACTCAGACAACGATATATATAATACTAGCTTTTGCCCGCGGCTTCGCTCGCGTTAGAAAGAGACAAAAAGTAGCCTATGTCACTCTCCTACCCTTCAACTATTTCCAGTTCAAAAATCACGTCAATTCGTCGCTCCGTTTTGCCGTGAAAGACGGACAAACAAACAGACACACACACTTTCCCATTTATAATATTAGTATGGATACAAATACTTATATACATAGAAAACATCCATGACTCAGGAACTAATATCTGTGTTCATCACACAAATAAATGCCCTTACCGGGATTCGAACCCCTAAACTAACATAATTTCCAAACAGGAAGATTAGGCCTTACTTAACTGCAAAAATCACAAACTAAAATTAACTCTACTGTGTAAGTTGGGTAGGCAACTTCGAAAAATGACTAAATTAGAAACACAACTTACCTACAAAATGTAATTGGGTGAATCAACTTTTTATTGCTTTTTGCAAGAATTGCCCATACTTATTATTAGCTCTACTTTTGTGAGTTTTAACCTGGCCATCGTGAATAAAGATCCTTATTTTTATTTTACATTAAAGGAATAATTAAAAAAAACACATTTACAATTAAATCTATATGTGACCCAGTGGAAGAGACATTCTGCTGTAGCAGCAGTAGGTGCGCAATGAAAAATTTGTGAGGAAACTAAGGAAAGAGAAGTTTCTTATAATGTATTGGATGTCATACATTTCACAATTATTTTCTTTTTTCACATACTGTAGCCAGGATTATTTATATAGGATTTACATACTTCATACTAATAAGAATCGTACCTTGATTTTTAGCGCCACCTATTAAATACTATCATAACTACACTGATGATACCTACAAATTTATGTTTTTCAAAATGTGTATTGGCGTGATATCATGATTTTAAAAATTGTTCTTATAAAAAATAAAAACACGCAAAAATATTTGGGGAAAATATGATTTTGGCCACTTTCAGGCTGCGAAACAGCGCCATCTAGTTTTAAGCCTAAAAGACCCATACATTTCAGGAGTGCGCCTTTTTGGATGGGCTTTGTCAGTCCAGGGGGCCGATTTTTGAGTCTCACGCGTTCGAATTCAGAAAATTGTCACTGAAAATAATAGGCAATTCACCGTTTTCAACCGGTATTTTAGTGGAAGTGAGAATCAAAAATCGGCCCCCAGTATTAAATAGTTCTTGTACTGTAGTAGGTATAAAGTTTAGCGTTGCCAAAGAATGTGGATTTTGGAATACATTTTTGTCCCATTTCATGGACTTATTTTGAAAATAGGGTAATTTTGGTAACCATTAAAAGGATTTTTATTTGGTACTGTCATATTCTCGGCTATGTATTTAATTTTCTGTTGTTAAACTGTGGCCAACTATAGAAAGATAAGCCCATAAAAGATTTGTGATTCGTGTTCATTAACAACACAACACTAAATCGTTGTATATTAACAAAAACAATTAGAAATAATTCAAATTATTCAATTAAACTTGTACAAATACTCTAAAATACGTCGACCATCCACCCAAATACAAAACAGACTAACTTAATACGAAAATCCTTGCACTTACGCCCTTCTGGTCCCAGAGCGTCGAATACAATGCTACAAGTCCATTTAACAGGACTCGCTATTTACACATTTTATTGCCTCCACAACTAACACTCAAATAGAATTAAACCTTATTTCAGTAACTACATGATTCATATTCCTTTAACCGATACTCGAGAACATCTATGAGAATAATTTTCGCAAGCTCGTAACTCAAAGCAAAATACTAGGGATGTACCGACTAGTCGCCGACTAGTCGGGAAAGCCGACTATCCGGCCACATTTGTAGTCGGCGATTAGTCGGCGACTAGTCGGCAAAAAGGGCCGATTAGTCGGCACTTCATTAGTGATAGAAAAACAGTACAAAATTAAATTATCAGCTGAAAATTATGGTTGTATTATGTAGCTATTAGTAATTCCTTTTTTTCTCAAAACAACAAATATCTTTTATCACCACAGAAATAAATTTCCTACCTAGGATTATCGACTTCATAGGTAGGATCACTACCCACTAAGCCAAGCCGGTTGTTAAAAATGGAAAATGTATATAAATATTGTCATGAACCTTTGCACATCTGTAAAAAAATCATGAAAAGCGCGAACGAAGGACCCAAAATTATCGAAAATTATGTTCTGGCCGACTAGCCGACTAGTCGGCCGACTAATCGGCCACCCAAGCGCCGACTAGTCGGTAGTCAGCCTAGTCGGCCAAATCAATAGTCGTTACATCCCTACAAAATACACTTTGAATTAAGATCTAATTTTAAAGTTATAAGATTTAGTTTAGTTTGCAGTATAAGCATGGAACTAAGTACGCATAGCTTAGACGCGACATGGCGAAAGGAGCGGTTATAGTGAATTCTATACTCTATCGAATTATTCCGATGTTCTGTGGATATTTTAGAAAGCATTGCATTTGGTCTTTGGGTTTCCCTTCCCTATGGAGATGCTTACGGCTCAGCCACGACATTGGTCTAAGCGCGACAGCGGTGAGCGGCGGCCATACATTGGAGCGAGACACAGCGATGGGACTTTTCATTCGCACGTATGGCTGCCGCTCACCGCTGTCGCGCTGAGACCAATGTCCTGGCTGGGACGTTAGCGTCGTCATCGCTGAACGCATCCGTACGCATGTTCGTAATAACGAGCGATTTTTTGACGCTGAAAGCCGATTCCGCGTCGATAGGTTTGGGGAAGCCCGTAATCTACATTCGAGGAAAACTACGTGAAATCGCTAGTTTTAATTTTGTAAATATTAAAGGAACAAAGTACACGGTGGAAGAGCTTGTGACAGAAATTCTCCCAATGCTGGATATATGCTAAAATATAGTTTAAAATAGTATAATGTGTCCATCAGGCGACCTGTCTGCTCGTTTGCCTCCTATCCCATAAAAAAAATGTATATTTTAGTTGGTATAAGCGCGTACATTGAACCACGAAAAACTTAGTATCTACACAAATATTAAAGACAAGAATCTATTCCATATAACACTGCGTTCTCTCGTCTCACCAAAGAAGACATGAAAAAAACTTCCTTTGATCGGTATAAAATAAGGCTATCATGCATTTCAGGAGAAAATATATCTTGGATCGACTTAAAGTTTTTAAGTCAGTATACTCAGTATAGACTTACGCATCACCTTGCGCTCAAATGGGGACAAAGCTGAGGGCCGGTGAAGCCCCTTTTGCGCAATCATCATCACCCCTAGACCCTACGCCTCTAGAGGAAGATACTAGTAACTCTCCTAGTTTGTCGCGTTGCAGGGTTTGCAACCTTTTGAGATTACAATTTTAGTTTACCTAATAAGCTATCGAAACTAGTCGAAGTGAAAATCGTTGACGATATGCGGCGACCGAAACGCGGTCTGTCTCTGTCGCGCCCATTGCCACTTCTGAAGAGCGTTAGGGAGAGTTAGACTTTTGTGGCGTTGGCTAGGTAAGTACTACCAAGGATTATTTACATACTTTATACTAAGAATCGAACCTCGATTTTTTAGCGCCACCTATTAAATACTATCATAACTACACTGATCAGATGATGCCTACAAATTTATTTTTTTGAAATGAGTATTGACGTGATTTCATTATTTTAAAATAAAGAAATATGTCACTTGTTCTTATAAAAAATAAAAACACGCAAAAATATTTGGGGAACATATGATTTTGGCCACTTCCAGGCTGCGAACAGCGTCATCTAGTTTTAAGCCTAAAAGGCCGATACATTTCAGGGGTACGCTTTTTTGTATGGGCTTTGTCAGTCCAGTATTAAATCGTTCTTGGCACTACCAATTGTTTATACTTAACATTGTTAAGTATAAACAATAAGTTAACAGTTAAACAGCTTATCGGACGTTATTTGCATGAATTTCTTTGTCCTTCAGTGACTGTAAAGCTATTTTCTAAGTATATATTTGATTTAAACTTTCACGATTATTACACATAATTATTTTTAAAATCGGGACTTAATCGCGTATAACTACATATTAAACTGACCTCCAACGTTTCAAGGACGGCGTTGTCCCCGTGGTCTCGGAGAAGACTCAGTCTTCTCCGAGACCACGGGGACAACTATTTGATAACAAGAAAGCACACGAAAGTTTTTTTTTTAATTCATTAAATATAGATATTCTAAATGCCATTTATTTTAAAAATACTTTATAATATTCTGTGACATAGTACTGCTACATTTTAAACGAGAGTCTAAACTTACCTGTCTAAAACCTTCTAAAACTTTTTTTATAATTTTTATAAAACATACTAGAGGAACATCAGATTGCACTTATTTATTATAATTTAGAGTATAATTGAGTGCGCGACAATTAGATTTGCGGTGAGGGATGCCGTGAGACGCGAAAATTTCATTATAAGACTTTGCATATTTTGTAAATTTCACAGAGCTTTTGACTATTTTATTGTCATAGTTATAATAGGTATCTACGCTGTTTAGTGGTTTTATTAAGGCAATATTTTAAAAACATGTCATTTTAAAATGAAAAACTGGCAAAACGGATTGATTTGATTAATAAATCAAACTAGCAGATCCATTGATATTCCTTAATGTCAGTAGTACCTATGTATTACTTCTGTTGGCGCTACAACCCTTTGTGGCTTTGAGGTCCTCTCCACAATCTTCAAATTAAATTTCAAGTATTTTTTAAGTACGTCAAAGTCACTCAGATCGAATCAACTCACTGCATCAAAATATATTTTTGTCTTATTAAGACTAAAATTATTTTCGTTTAAAGCCTGACCAGAAATATACGAGACTATTGTCAAAAGGACGCTGTTATTCTGATGTATGCGGTAACAGTTAACTTTAGTATGAAGAAAATATTTCTAATGAAAATCCTCAACATGGCACGTAGTCACATATTTCTGGTCAAAATTTAAAATCATGACCTTCGTATCCTAAGTATCTGCTTCCAAAATGTATTTTCATAATAAGAGACTTTATTAAGAATACACGTACAATGTCACATTTTGCTCACAAGGGATCCAAGTAATGATGTAACCCGAAGGTTGGCGGCCGGCGAACTTGTAATAGGTGTCCGTGGTCAATTAATCATATTCCCGCTTCGTCACGGGCAGTACATTGTACGTTTATGTAAGTGGTGTCTTTGTGGGCGAAAAATCTTTAAAGATACTGTGTATGGGCATAAAAGTTTGTTAGAATAAAGATTACTGTATTCGAACACAATTACTGACAGAAATGGATAAAATAAAAATACAGATTCGGGTCAGGCTCTAGCTGGAATGTTGAAGAGATAACCTAACCACAAAATTTAAATAAAAAAACCGACATAGTGGACCGATTTCCATAGCTAAGAACACTCCCGACTAATTCAGCTTTAAAATAAAAACTAAATTCAAATCGGTCCATCCGTTCAGGAGCTACGATGAAACAGACAGAGAGACACGTCAAACTTATAACACACCATCCTTTTTGCGTCGGGGGATAAAAATGTGGCGAACAGTCGTGTTGTTGGAAGCAGAGACACACTTTGAGTCACTGTGCGATAGCATGAAGTACTTACCTAAGTTTAAGTAATAAGACTTATAAGTTACTTAAACAATCTTTCATTTAATAAATCAGGTCGTTTTCTAAAATTGGCGCCCAACGTGGGGCTACGTAGTACATCTATATTATATATGGTAAAGCAAGGCGCATTCTTAATATTTAATTGGCCTCAGCCAGTTGTCCAGATAGAAGATAAAATAATGGTTGCATCTACATGTACAGTCAGCAGCAGAAGCCCGCTACGCTACTTCTGCTGCTGACTGTATCTAAACTTTAATTAAATTAGAAAAATACAAGAGAATACTTTCAGTGCTCATTCAATGTGTCTTCCGTTCCTTTTTCCTTCCTTCTCAGACTAAAATAAAATGTAAAACGATATAATTATGAAGCCAATTATCTTACTTATATCGCAGACGATATGCAGACATAGCGACAGAAATAGAATTTTCATGAGGCAGACACCTACGCATTTGAAGGAAAAACGGCTTAAGTGTCTAATTGTTTTATACATGGTTATTACTTTTTAATATTGAGTGGACGGTAGGATCAAGTGACGCGTTCGGAATATTCTCTAATAACGTATTCTTTTTGAAAATTTGTTTAGTATAGTATAGAGGTTGGAAATATGTATTCAAAATGAATGATTTAGGGTATCTGGATTTTTCTTGAAATACTTTGCCGACATTCTATTGTACTCTCAAATGCTTTTTTGATTTCAATCCTTAGGGATTGATATGAGGTTGTAATTTTAAATGTATGTAGCTGTACTCTTGTGAGAATTGCACCTACCGTTTAAAATACTGTCGCACATTACGTTGTAGACTAAAATTGTACTGAAGATTCACCAGCAACCATTACGTTTATTATCAAGCAGAGGCTAATCATAAAAAGATTGCTATCCAATAACTAAATATGTTACTGAACTGTGTATGAGTACTGAACGACGCTTCACTCGTGAACTCAAAACGTTTTGCACGACTTAAGCATACTACTCCGTGAGACAGTTTCTCGATGAGTAATGTGTCAAAATAAACCTTAGATTAGATAATTATTATTAACAGGAAGTTGATCTTGTCAATTATATTTTAATTATTAATTTATTTATCATTTTAATTTTTATGATTTAATGTAATGAATTTATTGTGACTTTGAAATACCTATGATTATTTTACCTAATTGTAAATACTGTGTGAAAGATGAATGTGACGATGTACAATTAATACAAATAAATATTCTATTCTATTTTATTTTATACCCTCTCCGGGTTGACACTGTATTTTATCTTAAGATCCTCAATACACATGAAATGCAATAAAATGTGTGTGTGTGAGAGAGAGGGAGGGAGTTGTAGGGTAGTATTAAACTATGGCTGTGTATAAGCTGTTCAGTTCTAAATCCTGTGCCTCATTTAAAACTTAACCAAAACAACATTACCATAACAAACTAAACAGACCCAAACCCACTAATCGATACGTAAGACCGCCCGTAACGCAGGTGGGCTAAACTCTGGCCTAAACTGGCCTTAACAAGTTTGGGGAGGGACTAACTAGATTCCTCCCAACTTTCTCCAACAGATAATGATCTTTGGTACGTGGGTGCTGGCAGCCCGGTTCGAACTTTAGTTTGTTGTGGTTTTGATGCAACGAGGAGTGTCAAAACCAGTAGGAAAATACAAATTGTAGAATTTGATTTGGGACGTGGCGGTTCAGATGCTTTTTTAAAGATAGTAAAGGAACTCCATGGCCATAAAAAAAATTGGAAGGGACTGACTAGATTCGTGCCAACTTTCTCCAACCTCCTATTTTTAAAGATTAGAATCTCAAAGGTAACTTGAATGACGAATGAGACGCGGCCGGAAGGCAACTCTTGCAAAACCAATCGCCTCATTGCCACTACCAACTAGGCCAGACCGGTTGTAATTACAATAAAATCTATAAATTAGCGTAATAATTTTATAATTCCACTTCTGACATCTTTACATCTTTTGTCCCACGTTGGGCGCCACATTTAAAATAACTTTGTTCATGTTGGTATTTGATGTCAACGGCAAAATAAGGAAAAAGAGTGCTTTCGCTAGGATGTAGTTCGTGTTCCTTTTCCGCTTCGTCGTATGGCTTACTCCACAAGATTTCACCAGAAGGCATAAACGGTTTTACTTTGTAGTCGAACCTACACTATGACGTCATTACTCAAGACATACCGATTTATGCAGCTTGACACTGTGGGCCGATAAAGACAGACTGCAACCAAGTACAACTTGTGGGAACTGCGAGCCAAGAGAACTTCAGAGTTGCCGTTATACCGGCACCTTGGTATAGTTGAAAATGAAAATGAAAAATGAAAATGAAAATGAAATATTTATTTTTTTCAAGTAGGCATATTACAATGCGCATATGAACGTCAAATAAAGCTACGCCGGCTCTAACCCTACGCCTCAGCCTCGAGAAGATTTCAGTCCCCCTCAGTTGGGAGGGGGTATCCACTATGGGACCGGCAAGAAACTCGGCGGGCAACTTCTTTTCAAAACATTACATCTTATAATTAACATGCATTAAATAACAACATACAATTTAACATGCAAAAGTATTCATCAAAGAATATGAACAGACTAGGTACTCTATGGAAATCAATTTCAATAAATTATATTATTGCTTAATAATACGTCGTTCTTCTTCAGAGAAAACATATCAAATTGTCATAGAAGAAAAAGATAATATGAATCTCAATATCATTAAATATGTAATTTACCTACACAACATAAAATATAAAATATTTGATGTGCTTTCTTATCTGAACTGTGTCCTCTATACATAATACAATTATTTTAATTGCTATTCGTTTTTTGTAGTTTCTGGTTCGGGCCATGCATGTTTGTCTGTCAAATAGTCCTCGACTCTGTAATAAGCCTTTAACATCAATGATTTTTTTAAGTAGTTCTTAAGAGCTGGGAGGGTAATCTCAAAGCAGTGTCAGGTAACTTATTATAAAAATGAATGCATTGCCCAACAAATGACTTCTGTACTTTACGGACACGAAACTTCTTTATGGCAAGCTTATTTTTGTTTCTAGTGTTATAATTATGGATATCAGAATTCTTAGTGAAACAGTCTAAATTCTTAACAACATAAATTATACTATCATAAATGTATTGGGAAGCTACAGTTAAGATATTAATTTCTTTGAAGAGTTCTCTTACTGATTCACGTGTTCCTAAGTTGTAAATAGAACGAATGGCTCTCTTTTGTAATACAAAGATAGTCTGTATGTCAGCTGCTTTGCCCCAAACCAGAATACCGTATGACATTACACTGTGAAAATAACTATGATACACTAGGCGAGCTGTCTCAACATTAGTCAGTTGCCTGATTCTCCTAACGGCGTATGCGGCTGAACTTAATTTGCTTGCTAGTTTCTTTATATGAGGACTCCATTGTAGATTTTTGTCCAATGTTAAACCAAGAAACAGTGTTGTATCTACCATCTCTAAGCATTCATCATTCAAAAGTATTTTTGTATCGATTGGTTTAACATTCGGCAGAGAAAATCGAATACATTTGGTTTTCTTAGAATTAAGAAGTAAATTGTTGACAGTAAACCACTGCAGTACATCAGCTAACGTGCTATTAATTACATTGTAATCCGTAGATTTTCGGTCAACATTAAAAAGCAGTGATGTATCATCAGCAAAAAGTACTATTTCACAAAAGTTTTTCACTATACATGGCAAATCATTTATATAAACCAAAAACAGGAATGGACCTAAAATTGAGCCTTGTGGCACTCCTAATTGGACTACAGTCCCGCTAGAGCGAGTTTTGTTAACAACTACTGTTTGTGTTCTATTGCTAAGGTAAGAAGACATAAAGTTTAGGGCATTTATAGACAAACCATAGTGTTCTAATTTCAAAATGAGCGTTCCATGATCCACACAATCAAAGGCTTTTGAAAGATCACAAAATATGCCAATTGCATCACAAGAATTTTCCCAAAAATTATATATATGTTTAATGAGTACCGAAGCAGCATCGGTCGTGGAACGGCCCCTTGTGAAACCGAACTGTTTGCTTGTAAGTAATCTATGTCTGTTGAAGTGTCCCAGTAGATCATTTAACATTAGCTTCTCAAAGACTTTACTTAGTACAGGAAGTATTGATATGGGACGGAAATTGGTTATATCACTCGAATCACCCGATTTAAAAAGCGGTATGACTTTGCTACATTTCATAAGATCTGGAAAGGTGCCTTGTGAAATTGAAATATTATATATTACGGCCAAGTAAGGTGCTATTATATCTATGACATGACTAATTACTTTAACTGATGTTCCCCATAAGTCTTCCGTTTTCTTTAAATTGAGTGACTTGAATGTTTTAACAATATTTACAGAGTCTACTTGACTAAATTCAAATGAATTATTACATTTCTTAACATTAGCACAAAGTAATGAATGGGCTTGAGCCGCAGAAGAATGTAAACATTTTGTGGTGTTAACGGCTATATTTGAGAAATAATCTTCGAATGCCGAGGCAACATCGCTGTTCGACACTATTTGTTGATTATCTGATACAATGTTGACTTGACAATCGCGTGATTTACATTTACCAGCTTCTTTATTTATAATACTCCAAGTTGTTTTCACTTTGTTGTCCGACACTTTCAATTTAGAACTAATAAAGTTTTTCTTGGCAGTTAAACACACTTTCTTGAAGATTCTTGAGTAGTTTCTTACATAGTCCAGGAATTCTGAATTCTTGTTCAGCTCTCTCTCACCATAAAGTTCATAAAGTCTTTTTCTACTTTTGTGAATACCTACAGTAGCCCATTCACTAAACTTTGTTTTAACTTTTGACCCACTAATAGATTTCACTTTGAAATTGTTATTAAATTGATTAAGAATTACATTGAAAACATCTTGATACAAATGATTACAGTCATAATGCGAAAATGGTATTATAGACAAACTATGTAGAATTTCATTTTTGAATGATTCCAAGCGAGATCCAGTAATGGGTCTATATGTTATTGTTTGTGGAGTATCATGAATAACGTTTAAGAAAGCTGCCCTTTGGCCGCTGTGATCGGAATGAAAACAGTTAAATAATTTCTTATCTATACATTCACAGTTACAAAAATATTATCTAGGCATGTTGCACTAGTCACACCTACCCGGGTAGGTTCAAGAAATAAATTAAATAAATTAAATGATTTAAACAAACAGAACATTTTAACAGTATTACTAGATGACTCGAGCAAGTTAACATTAAAATCTCCACATACAATAACATGTTTTTGGCCCTTGCATACTAAATTCAGAACATTTTCCATTGTAGATTCAAATATGCTGAAGTCAGCTGATGGTGGTCTATAAACACATACAATAATATATCTGTCTAATTCAACACATGAAATTTCTATAGTTCTTTCTATGGAATATTTTACAACATCTTTGCGCTCTTTACACTTCATACAATTTTTAACAATAATAAGGGAGCCACCATGAGCAGCAGATTTTCTGGCAAAAAAACTAGCTAATTTAAAATTAACATAATCAAATATCAACTGTTCTTGTTTCAACCAATGTTCAGTAATACACATAACTTCAACATTATTACTATCTAAAAATAATCCTACTTCTAATTCTTTGCTGGAAAAACCCTGAATATTCTGGTGAACAACGTTCATATTCAGGTGTTTTTCCGCTGTCTTACAATCTAGTTTAAATGAGGCATGGGGTCCTTGGCTTTGTCAGCTGACTGAGACTTATATATAACACTATTACATCTATTTGGCTCAATATTGAAGGCCAATAACTCCACTAAATATACAAATAATTTCTTTGGCAAAAATACCTTCCGTGGAGCTAGCATGAAGCGCTCAATGAATTTATTTAAGTCAAAGAAATGGTACTTTTTATTAACAGCTATGGCATGGTACATTAAAGAATTATAGTAAGCTATCTTACAATTATAGTCATATGATACATTTTCTGCATAAGGTAGTGCACATAATATAATTTTCCCCACACCAGATTTTTCAATAACATTTAGTGTGGACATTAATTTATCTATGCTAAGCTTATCTACATTAAGACTATTTCCTAATAAAATTACTAATGTAGTACTGCTATCATAACATCCCTTTGAAATAAGGTCACATAAATGAGACAAAGTAATGTTTTGATAACAGTAATTTGTCACTTATGTCACTATGGAAATTATAACCCATCTTCAGGTTTTCACATTGGCTGTCCCACAATATTATATGATGTACGCCATTTCAACTCCGTCATCAACCGGCCTACCCAATCATGACGATCGAAACGGCTCGGTCGCGCCACTAAAAGGAGCGATAGGGTGAGCATATTGAGTAAAAAGGAACCTACCTTAACATTAGATATTTTACTAGTAATCAATTTCAGTCAAGCCGTTGGGAATCGGCTTGTATGGACCAGCCGCTGCTGCTAGCTACTAAACGCTTAAGAAAAATAAGCGCTTGTGATGTTTCCTAAGTATCTTGTCCCGCTGTAGCCTATGACTTACATCACCTACTTTCGCCACAACGCTGAAGGATTCGCTTCGCGCTTAAGCGTTCTAGTTTTACACCTTTATTAGTATTTCAACTATATCATCGGTTCCGCTATATTCTATGACTTACGCCACCTACTTTCGCCAGAACGCTCAAGGCGTCGCTTTACGCGTACGCGCTCTTTACACTATGACTATGACGTAATTACTCACGTTTTATTGCCTTCCAGATAAGCACGGTGTCTCTATCTAATACTTTATAGTTACGCTATAATAGAAACGGTCGTATAAGCGCAGCTTAGTATCGGTTATACGGCGTTTTGGTTGCGGGCAGCTGGTAATAATGGATAAACGATGTTGAGATGTAAAGGGGTTATTACCCACAGCACGTTTCAGGTCATTTTCTAAACTATACATGTGCTTTGTTATAATTAATATTAAAACATAGTTATTTACCGTTCCCCTACACGAGTTTAGACTTTGTGCTGGGAACGCGCCTCTTTCATATATTTGATCGCCAGTGTCTGAGGTTGTGTCATTACTGTAAACTAAGATTTGGCATTATTAGCCGAAAACTGTCTCGTCCCACACCCTCAGGTTTTGATTTCCAGCAGAACAATTTTCTAACCCTTAACGGAAAAATTGATAACGAAAATGAACTCAGAAAGAGTAGAATTAATAACCCCTGTAAGCTTACGGGTGACGCAGCTTCTCTGAATCTAATATGCGTATGTTGATAAGAGGGCGGTGTAAAGACAAGATGATCAATAAGTCATTATAATTTACCCACGTATTCCAAGAATATTTTAGCAAGAAGTGTGTTTTTCATTTGTCTTTAGAACCTGTTTTCAATTGGAGTAATACTCAAACTCTCGCAACACGGCGCAATTAAAACTAAAATTCGTAACATATTATGTTACTCTAACTACGTGTCATGATTTTGTAAATAATGTTTAATGAAATTACCTAAAATATAGTACTTTACTGACAGATTTCGAGGTAAATGGTAATTATCGTATGACAACATTATGAAAAACGTGTTTGACGTGGAAGGGGAAAACGGAATCTAGAAGTAATGGTTGTGCCGGACAGCACTTTGGATCGAGACGGGCTGATGGACAGACGTAAATAGCACTAGTTGAGGCTGTTGATGAACCTGCCAGTAGGAGCTATAATATCTCAGAAGTGTCTAGAGATCTTCACGCTCATAACCGTCGGTCTATAAAAACAAAGTGTTTCAATTCTTGTGTGATTTGTGATTACCTACATCTTGGTTTAGATTTTAACGTTCAAAGTGGTTCAATGGGATGTTTAGTATAGTTTAGTGGCATATATAGTCTTATAATAATGAAAACGTGTAACAAAAAGTATAATTCAAAAATATATTCTAAATCTATGGGTACCAATTGATATTTTTACACGTACCTACCCGTTTTTAACTAACCGTTTTTGACTGAGTGACGGTTATTTTTAGTGTTATTTTATTTGTTTCGATTGTTTGTAATAATGTTTTACCTAGAATACCAACTCGTATTTTAAAATATTTGAGGGTAGCTAACTAACAGTGGACTTTTTTAGTAATGATAGCATTTTAATCATAACCGTTACTGTCCCCTCGTCTAGTTCTAATTTCCATCCATTTTATTTTTTTTAAATACGTGCCTAGTATATTTGCTGTGCCAAACATTCCAACCATTGCGATAATCCCCATGCAATTAAAATCAACAACAACTCGTTTAATGTTTCGGGAATACATGGGTGGTGGTGATCGATTGTTATTAGGGATTTACACACAAAAAAATGTACACTGAAAAGTTTTGGTCGGCATGGTATATAACCGTCACCGTCACGTACCAAAGACAGAAGTGTCTTTTGTGTGACGCAGTGGCGTCTTATATGTGACACGGAGGTGTCTTCTGGTTGACGCGGTGGCGTCTTTATATGTGACACGGAGGTGTCTTTTGTGTGACGCAGTGGTGTCTTATATGTGACACGGAGGTGTCTTTTGTGTGACGCGGTGGCGTCTTATATGTGACACGGAGGTGTCTTTTGTGTGACGCGGTGGCGTCTTATATGTTACACGGAGGTGTCTTTTGTGTGACGCGGTGGCGTCTTATATGTGAGACGGAGGTGTCTTTTGAGTGACGCAGTGGCGTCTTATATGTGACACGGAGGTGTCTTTTATGTGACGCAGTGGCGTATTGTATGTGACACAGAGGTGTCCTTTGTGTGACGCAGAGGCGTCTTGTATGTGATACGGTGATGTCTTTTGTATGACGCAATGACCGTTTTATGTGTGACATTTTGTCTTTTGCGTGAGGTAAACCGTCTTTAAGAATCAATATGTCATTATTTCATTAACAAGGCAAGAAGTATAATTTCCTGACTTTTCGTGGATACACGTGTGAAGTTAATGTTTTTTTTTGATAGTTTTGTGAAAGTACAACGTGTTTTTATTGATTTCCGTTAACTTTAAGGGAAGATTCTTTAGGTAAAGTAGAATCAAGTTTTCTAAGAAACTAGTGTCGTAACTCTGTTATCGAGTTATTCAAAGAAATAATTTATTGACTTAATAAGTGTTGTACGGCCTAAAGGTACTTCTTAGGATTAATTTGTTATGACGTAACGTCAGTTGCTTGACACTAACTTGAATGGTACCTATTCCTAAGGGTCTCTCACACTGGTTAATTAATTTTATTATGAAATTACGAAAATCATAAAAAGAAATCTTTTTCTCCAATTTCACAAAAGTGACATGCCGAGTCGGATACTTAAACAAAAACTTAACCTCCCGAATGTCATGATTGTTTAGTATAAATAAATGTGTTCAATGTTTATGTGAAAAATCTGTAATACTTGATTAATTGATGCCTCATAATTATATTCAAGTCTTTCAGTTTATTCTAGAACTGGTGATTTTGGTTGTGTGGGGCGTGCGCCAGGCGACTGCACGCTGTCGGATGGCCGAATGTCATGATTTTGTAAATAATGTTTAATGAAATTACCTAAAATATAGTACTTTACTGACAGATTTCGAGGTAAATGGTAATTATCGTATGACAACATTATGAAAAACGTGTTTGACGTGGAAGGGGAAAACGGAATCTAGAAGTAATGCTTGTGCCGGACGGCACTTTGGATCGAGACGGGCTGATGGACAGACGTAAATAGCACTAGTTGAGGCTGTTGATGAACCTGCCAGTAGGAGCTATAATATCCGATATGGATAAGATATGTAAATTTAATGAAACTGACTAATGAGTGACGTCTTTGGATTAAAAGACATTACCGTGTATATGTATTAATATCTATAACATATCACAAAGTCCAAATCGGGCCATAAAAGTGACCCAAAAAAACTCAAATCAATCTTCCCCTCATTTGCAGTACCTACCTACCAAAGAATATAGCTTCAAACGAAAAAATTACGCAACATAAAATTTCCAGTAGATTAGAAGCTAAAGAGATGGCTTATTAGGCATGCGTAGGATCACGGCGAAGTAAAAACGCGTGATACAAAAATAGCAAGAAGTCACCCTTCGTGCGGGTGGGTGGTCGCTCACGCCTCACGCACCGTGTCGGCGATGCTTAGACATAGTAGCTTGTAACATACACAGGTCAGTAATCTAGTAATACCTTCATGTTGTGGAGAACATTGCAATATCAAAATAAAACCGTTTAATCAGCAAGTAGGCCACAAGGGCTCTTTTACATGTCAATATAACTATACACATTCACTTTAAAACTCCCGTGAGACTCAAATATATTTAAAAATATTTTAAGCGAGCTACTCACGTGTTAAGTCGATATAACGCTCGACACGTTTCACTGCATTTCCGAGGAGCTTTTTCAGGGGGCCGATTTTTGAGTCTCACTGTCACTAAAATACCGGTTGAAAACGGTGAATTGCCTATTATTTTCAGTGACAATTTTCTGAATTAGAACGCCGTGAGACTCAAAAATCGGCCCCCAGGAGTAACGACCCCGCCCCGAATACGTGAGTAACCCGCTTAAAATATTTTTAAATATTATACACGTTTACATTACACGAAAACATTCAGATATAAATAATACAACAGACAATACCTGGATAATCTTAAGATTTATAATAATCTTCCAAAACCATCATCTTTATCATAATTACAATGAAGAAATTGAATCGTTTGCTTCAGACCAGTATTACTGAGAGTTTTTGATACGGTACCCTATATCAAGAAGGTTATGAGAAATAGCAGTTCGTTGTGTAAATTAGCCATTTTTAGGGTTCCGTAGTCAACTAGGAACCCTTATAGTTTCGCCATGTATGTCTGTTCGTCCGTCCGTCCGTCCGTCCGTCCGTCCGCGGATAATCTCAGTAACCGTTAGCACTAGAAAGCTGAAATTTGGTATCAATATGTATATCAATCACGCCGACAAAGTGGAAAAAAATGTTTTGTTAGGGTACCCCCCCTACATGTAAAATGGGGACTGATTTTTTTTTCATTCTAACCCCAACGTGTGATATATTGTTGGATAGGTATTTAAAAATGAATAAGGGTTTATTGAAATCGTTTTTTGATAATATTAATATTTTCGGAAATAATCGCTGCTAAAGGAAAAAAAGTGCGTCCCCCTCCCCTCTAACTTTTGAACCATATGTTTAAAAACTATAAAAAAAATCACAAAAGTAGAACTTTATAAACACTTTCTAGGAAAATTATTTTGAACTTGATAGGTTCAGTAGTTTTCGAGAAAAATACGGAAAACTACGGAACCCTACACTGAGCGTGGCCCGACACGCTCTTGGCCGATTTTTTTAAGTCGTTTTAATGTCGTACTACCGTTGACATCTATACATTTCAAAAGTAAAAAAAAGTCTGAAAGGAATTAATGTTCATGTTCCCGTAGCTAACGTGTCGATAAACATCATATACCACCTTTGCAGTCGCCAAGACACAATACACAAATCTTTGTTTTACAAAAATAAATGTTATATAATAAAACTGAATAATATCAAGATATTCCTTACATTCAACGCAAAACTGCGCACTTGTAAATTAAAGACAATGCAAGAACCAATTAACACTCGTATAAAGTGCATACTAAACGGCCAACTGCACTGCTAGAGAGAGACAGATGCAGGGTTACGGGCCTTGGTGTGAGAGAGAAAGAGGTAGTGCAATATACTTGGAGTGAGCTCTAGGGAGATAGTCTTTTTGAGGACACTCTTGTGTGTTGAGGCTAAGTATGGAGAGGAATTTCGATGTAACACATTCTCAACCATTTGATATTTGCCAGTCGCTTTTCGGTGAAGGAAAGCATCGTGAGGAAACCGGACTAATTCCAATAAGGCCTAGTTACCCTTCGGGTTGGAAGGTCAGATGGCAGTCGCTTTCGTAAAACTAGAGCCTATGCCAAATCTTGGGATAAGTTGTCAAAGCGGATCCCAGGCTCCCATGAGCCGTAGCAAATGCCGGGATAACGCAAGGAAGATGATGAGGATGATGACATTCTCAACCAGCGCGCCGCGTCCCAGGTGGGTTCTCTATTATGTGTACCGAAGTTATTTTTACTACATATTATGTTAATTCCCAGGTATACCGTTTCATCTTCCGCCGAGCGACCTGCCTCGGCCGAGGCAAGTCTACATTAGCCGTTTGCTGCGCGTGGACATTGCCTCGGCTTGGTCGACTTGTTCCAATGGCATTCTCTCTATCGAGTACCGTACTCACATCACATCGTGGCTACACTTGTAATACAATAGCAGATGAAACAATCATTCGGGTACCTAATAAAGAAGCCTATGCCATATTTTCTTCGCGTTATTACAGAGTCGGCAGTAGTACAAATTTGCATCGCAGACGAAATCGAGCAGTTAGCGAATAAAACGTAAATATTTGTCGCCGCGATGAATTCGCCGCTCGCCAAGTTTCTGGTTTATCGCCAGGGACTTACTGCAATATAGACTTTAGGTTACGTCTTCTTAGTAAATAAATCTTAGATAAAGATAAAACAAAATTAAATGAAGGATTTGGTTCCCTATCACTACACTATACAAAACAAAAATCTCCCACCGCGTCTGTTTGTGACTTGTGTGTATGTCTGTTCGCGATAAAATCAAAAACTACTGAATGGATTTTAATGCGGTTTTCATTTGTAAATAGAAAGATGAAGGTTTACTGTGAATTACAATTACAAAATACAAATAATTTATTAAGAGAAACATAATTGTACCTACAGTGATTGGTCTTAAAGACCGCCGGTCGCATCACACCGTTGGTCACCGTTAAAACGTTCGTTAAATTTTATTGTATAGAAAGTTCCATAGTCATCTGCTGCGTGCCGATGATGTGCCTGTCAAATATGGTTGATGCAACTGGCCCTAAGAATAGTAAGAATTGGTTGAAATATAACGATAATTTCTAATCGAGTTGGACAACGTTGCACTTTGCACGAAAAATCATCCTATCTATATATCTCTCTCGTTCTTTACAACGGATAGTTCCGGAAGTAGGCAGTCGCAGTGGTAGACATGGTAGTGTGATTATAAAGTCCGACTCCCAATCCAATAGGCCGCTCCTTGCAAGTCATTTCCTGGAGTAAATTGTCTGCCACCGCGCGCCGCCTACCTCGCCAAGTCATAGCTCGCCTAATAAGTCTACAAGTACTAGGTCACCTAAGTCTCCACCAAAGACATTCGTAACTCCGTATAGACAGATAACATCTAAGAAAAACCATAAAGAAAAAGGTACGGTGGCCTAGATGGCGTTACACATTTGGGGGACTCTTAGATGGGGCTTATATTGATATTTGACATTTTAACACAGTCATATCATTCATATCAAGCTAAGAATATAGGCCAAATTGTCAAAAAAGGTTCAAAAGTTTTAAGCCTGTGTCAAGAGATGGCAGTCTAATGCACTATGATTACACATTTTACTTTGACAATACTGTATACCTACAGTTAACCAAATAGGATCGAGTATTATAGAGAGTTGCCACTCTCTATAATACTCAATCCTATTTGGTCTCCATTAACTTAACACAGGCTAATTCAGACGTACACTGACTTCAGAATTATTTTTAAAAGATGTCATTAGTTATTTTGCGTCTCACTCACGCCAACACAACTACAGACAAGTATGAGTGAAATGCACGATATTTTAAGTACATAATAATTATTATTACTTTGAGAATTGGTCTGACATTTACTGAAAGCGCGTGCTACGCGCTACTAGCGTAGCCGAAATATGGAAGTAACCTTAAGTAATTAAATACGTAAATAACACTGGAAAACTAATTATAATTGGGTTTCTGGACAACTACATTATTCTACAAGACAACTATAGAATACATAGATATTCTTAAGTAAGCTGTATTTATCCGTTAGCAAGTCGAACGCCGGGTCCCACTGCACCGGCCAAACGCTAATATGGCCGGATCAAAGTAGGCCAAGAGAGAGTTCGCATTTGGACTGACTAGCTGGGGATGCTGAAACCCGTGCATTTTTATACAACTAGCTTTTGCCAGCGGCTTCGCTCGCGTTAGAAAGAGACAAAAAGTAGCCTATGTCACTCTCCATCCCTTCAACTATCTCCACTTAAAAAAGCACGACAATTCGTCGCTCCGTTTTGCCGTGAAGGACGGACAAACATAGACACACACACACACTTTCCCATTTATAATATTATAGTATGGATTAAGTTCAGAATATTAAATTCTTGGTGATGTAGGAATATGTCTCACGAAAGTTTAACGTCTACCTCTATATGTAGGAAGCCTTTTAATTTAAATACGTCATTTATCACCTGTGTTTAGTATGATTAGTCGATTGAACCCCTCAAAAGACAAAATAATCGTTTAGTTACTATACGACTTCATATTTTAAAATTATAGACGGAGAGTTTACCTACACGATTTCGTCAACAACGCTTTTATTCTTTAAGGGAACTTTGGAGCTTAAAGACACCATAGGCACATCTATACATTCTATAGAATGGAATAATTGAATAATTCTAAAGTAAGCTGTCAATATCCGTTAGCAAGTCGGACGGCGCGGCGGGTCCCACGGCACCGGCCAGACGCTAAAATGGCCGGGTCAAAGTGGCCAAGAGTTCGCTTTTGGACTGGCTCGCTCTGGGGATGCTGCGAGCGTTCCTGTTGGTTGTGAGGCGAGTGTTGAGTTGGACCAGTGTAAGGTGACCTGTAACAGTAGAATTGAGAAATAAAATGTTAGGTTTTTTTAAACACGCTCTTAGTGAACGAAAGTCGTGTCAAGCGTCGTCAAAAATGCAGTTTCCTAACTTTAACAATGATGGATTTTACGTTTCCGTATTCCGTTCTTTATAATTTTGAGAATTTTATTGCATAAATAACTATCTATATTCCCATTACGAATTGAACGGAATAAACGTAAACAAACTGCTGTCACTGTCAAAGTAACACGTGCAGCTCAAGTCAGGGGTTCTCAAAGTAAGGGCCGACAGAAAAACAAATAACTTTTAACCAGTTATTAAGTACACACTTAAAATCGTGAATCGATCGAACACGATGACTGTTATATTATGTTATGATCCCACGCAAGTCAAAATAAAAATCGGTTTAAAATTGTCGAACTTCTGTCATATCAGATACTTACAAAACCAATAATTAAATTTATAATCACCTTATTATGCACAGGCTAATTAAAACCGTCTTCAAATATGGTGTCGAAGACCGTTTTAATCAGCCATTAAAATTCACTACCACCTAGTCTCGAAAGTTGCTGAAAAATAATGTTTAGAGGCCCGCTATTTGGTCGCCCAGATACATTTCCACAGTGATACCAGTGCAATAAATAAACTACCCCACAAAAACGGCTTTTTAATTTCAATAAATATACCAAAACGTTTTGTGTTGAAATTTATTTTCGTTTAAACAGAGTCATTATTTGTGTAATGGAATATGTAAAGATTTTTAATAAACAAGTTGTAAAATATCGCCAATTTTAATACCTCGAATGGTGCAATTGTTTTATAGCACCGGCCACACCTTTGTTTACAATAATTCCGGCTAATTCAAAATAGGAATTATAGCTGGCAATTTTCAAGTAGCTGAAAATAACTGTATAGTGTATTAACATAATTATCGATTTATAATTTCATTTTGTGAGTGGTATTCAATAAGGGTTTTCATAATACTTCGACTGACTCAAAAGCGATCGGAATACCATGTATCGGATTCATTCCGTATGCAGACACCTTTACTTTTCATACAACTTTACAAATGCGGTCACTAAACTCAATTCTCTCCGGTTTTCAACCTTAATACAAAATATATAGGGTTGTTTGTATTTTTAGGAACGGTAAAGTTGTCATTGTCTCTTACTCAGCACCCTTAATTTGTAGATAAAACTGGTTTTTTCACAATAGACATTACCATAACTCCTTGACCGGACATAGACTGGACACTTATAAATATTTATCATTGGCCGGATTGTTATTGAGATAGTTCAGTGCTCGCTCAGATGCTGTGACGGTTGGTCAGTGGGAAAGTTCCAAATTCGAAATTTGGAGAATGGAGAAACTCAGCTGGTAAGTCGAATAATGTGTATTATTTTATAAGTGACATAATCTTATCTTATACCTTTAAACGAGCAATTCTTGTATATTTATTTATTTATATACATACCGACGATCTCGGAAACCGCTCTAACGATTTCGCTGAAAATTTGTTGTGTGAGGGTTTTGGGGGTGAAAAATCGATCTATCTTAGCTTAGCCTTAGATCCCAGAAAACGCGAATTTTCGAGTTTTCATGCGTTTTTCTTTCGCGTTAGTAAACGTAAATTGTGGTCGTTAATTTCCCCGCCCGCGCATCGGCTCCGCGTAGCTCAGTCGTAAGAGGTTAGTCTAATGTTCGCACTGTTCGCAGGCAGATCGCAGGTGTCAGGGTTTCGAATCCCAGCCAGAAATTAAGTTTTTTTTTTGTATTTATTAGAGTTTTTTTTTTAATCTAAAGACGTGATATAATAAAATAGAACCGAGCGAAGCTCTGTCGCCCATCTACATTCTATCTGTAGACAGTCTAGACTCTTTAACCTAATTAGGCCCAATGTACTTCCTTTAAATTTCTAAAATGACATCGAAAAGTTCTGATAAGGACATAACTAATTGTGACAAAAAATATCATCTATATTTTCTACAGTACTTTTCTACTAAGATCATACCATCCCATACATTAGAATGCGACCGCCTAAGAACGCGTATACACTACACCACACATAGATGGATTCAAAACCGTCATAATCATGATCTTTACAACTCATGTAAAGCCTGGAGGGTTGAAAACGGTGACTTGCTTATTATTTTCAGTGACAATTTTCTGAATTCGAACGCGTGAGACTCAAAAATCAGCCCGCTGACCCGAAAAATGAGACTACGCGCCATCTTGCGGAATTTCGTTAGAACTATTTTCTTCATACTAAACGAACTGCCACCGCATACATCAGAATAATAGCGCCCTCTTAACGACAGTCATATAATTTACTTTCATTGGTTTGGCTTTAATTTTATTGTTACAAAGATAACACAACTAAATAGACACAAATTCATGTTACATTTATTATAAAGTCTAAATTGCAACGTTTAAATTTAAATGCATGAAGTCATTTCAAATTTCGAACGAAGAAGCAAAGAATGCGTCAAACTATTCCATTCCTATTTCAATTAGGAACTGGCGGCGTATTTTGTAAATTTTAAACTTAATTCATAAGTGTTAAGGTTGATTTTAAGTTGGAAGGGGTAAATCTTTAGATGATGGGTAGCGAAACTAGCGACACCATAGACGGAGAAAAAATATAGACGGAAGGTTTATAATCTTATGTCATCATGTGTTGTACACTCTCATGAATCGTGAAGCATATGCTGAAAGCGTTATTAGGTACTCTACTCGATTATAAACTGAAATAGATACCAATCACTCAAGGAAAAGCGGTCACGCCCACTAATGGTGAAGCCAAAAATCGAACCCGGGTCTCCAAAAAACAAATGATAAAATATTTTATTAAATAATTTATTTGTTCCCTACTCTACTCAACCTTCAATTACCGAAAAACGGTAACTTTTCCTCTCCTTCGTGAAGATTATAGAATAGAATAAGAATAAGAAATTTATTTGCTAGAATACTTATAACTAAGGTACAGATGTTCGTGTAAGAAGACAAGTAAAAGTATTCAGTCATCGTCATGACGACATGCAAATGTTTCTTAAAACTAAGTATTAAATTTATTAATTATACAAAATATATAACTAGTATTAAAAAATTACAAAATTAAAATCTACACATTCAACAACAATAATAATTAACTTCATTCCATTGTTATAAAATTTCGCTACGTGCATTACTGGTGTTGCCCTCATTTAAATTATATGGTATCAAACTATCAAATTAGTTCCAACGGTCATCACTAGCATTAATGTTGGGCATGTCCATAAAATGCCGTGTATTTATGACAATCAGCGCCACGCCACTCTGTCCCGTATGAATCTTAATATGACTCTTAAGTGACCAACTGGCTATTAGTCACATATTCTCGTAAAGCGGTGCCATGATGACGTCACATACCCGTCAAGAGGTTTCTATTATCTATGAATCTTAGGTGACCAACTGTCTATCCGTCACATAATTCTCGTAAAGCGGTGCCATGATGAAGTCACATAGCGTCTAGGGGTTTATATAATCCATGGAAACTATCAATAAATCGATGCTTGGCCGGTTCATCAGTAATTTAGAATTTTATGGCTTGTGGGACGGGGCGGGTCGACCCCCGCGCTTAGACCCTTTTGGAGGGTGCGCAGAAAAGGTGCGGTCTCGTAGTGCGATTATTTATTGTTTATATACAATATATACTATCAATCAAACGCATTTACTTAATAGGTATTGCAAGCATTCGATAACAAATACTCTAGAGTCAAATTACTTTTTATTTAGTCATTTTACACACATGTTCTAGTGACTAAAGTAAAGAGAGATACCAATCTTCCCAATAACAGCCCTTGTCTTTAAACCGAAACATTTTTTTAATATGTAAATCAACGACAAGCTTCGTCTCAATCACTAATGATGATTTCCGTAACGTAAAGATGTCGTGCATAATAGATTTTCCTCGTACTTATTTTCTCGGAAATGTTCGTATTTGTCGTGCTAGTTCGGTCGACGCCCATACTTATTGTTCTACTGCTGACAATCTCATAGGAAGCGTGATCCACCGTAGACCGCATTATCACTTACCATCAGGTGTGATCGTGGTCAAACGTCTACCTATTCATAGAAAAAAAAACCGGCCAAGAGCGTGTCGGGCCACGCTCAGTGTAGGGTTCCATAGTTTTCCGTATTTTTCTCAAAAACTACTAAACCTATGAAGTTCAAAACAATTTTCCTAGAAAGTCTTTATAAAGTTCTACTTTTGTGATTTTTTTCATATTTTTTAAACATATGGTTCAAAAGTTAGAGGGGGGGACGCACTTTTTTTTCCTTTAGGAGCGATTATTTCCGAAAATATTAATATTATCAAAAAACGATCTTAGTAAACCCTTATTCATTTTTAAATACCTATCCAATGATATATCACACGTTGGGATTGGAATGAAAAAAAAAATCAGCCCCCACTTTACATGTAGGGGGGTACCCTAATAAAACATTTTTTTCCATTTTTTATTTTTGCACTTTGTTGGCGTGATTGATATACATATTGGTACCAAATTTCAGCTTTCTAGTGTTAACGGTTACTGAGATTATCCGCGGACGGACGGACGGATGGACGGACGGACAGACAGACATGGCGAAACTATAAGGGTTCCTAGTTGACTACGGAACCCTAAAAAAGACTAAAATATCGTGACACGTTCGTGAGTTTCCGTAAAAATACGAATGAAAAACGCACTACATCTATAGACCATTTCATAACAGTGACCGTTAGTTTCCTACCAGTAAAAACAGCACACCAACGGGAGCTGTGGAAATCACGGGGTGAGGCCTTTGCCCAGCAGTGGGACACATAAACGGGCTATTATTAAAAAAAAGGCTTCTTTTTAAGAACTGTCGAAACGATTTACTAATATGGAATTACTATGAAATACTGAGGAGTGACATCACGGTCAATTCATTTACTTTATATCTTTCTCTTTGGCTTATTAAATAGAAATTATGTTTAAACATAACCACTGTCCATATTTTTCTTCTAATTATGTGGTGCTTTATTTCGTGCACTGCATAAAATACTTTATTTTAAGTATAGGAAACTAGCCTATTGTTGCCAGACAGTGACATTTCGCCGTTAATTGCTCGTTCAATATGGAAATATTAACGGTGAGGAACAATGTTACTTGTGTCGCTTAACTTCAAACTTGGTAAATCCATTCTGCTTTAAGGTTGAATATATATAAAATGTAATATGATCTGAAAGAGAATCAACTTACTGATGTGCCGACGGAAAGTTTCCAAATTTCTGAAATTTTCACACAGGAAAACTTCGGAAACTTTCCATTCATTGTATGGACAGTTGTATGGATGGAAACTTTCCATTTCATAAATTTAAATTCCCTTTATTTTTCGTGAAACTTTCGTGAATTTTTCATGAAATTTAAGTTTTTTTTTGGAAAGTTTCCGCAATTTGCACATCACTAAAATTTCAACTATATAGCAGAATGGATTTACCCAAGTTTGAAGTTAAGCAACACACTAATCAACGAGAAATAGGTACAGAATTGTCAGTGTCAAGTATCAATGTCACAAATAGCCCACAGTACCTATGTCATTTGTATTAATTTATTATCAACTTAAATAAAATACCTTTTTTGCGAACCGTACCAACCCACGCCTCCTGACAAGAAACGCGTGCAAAGGAGAAAGGAGAAAACTGAGACCGGTCAGAGAGGGAGATCTTCAAGATACGTCGCCATGGCAACGTACGCACACAGCGACACTTATACCCAGGGTTGCCATGCGACTGGATTTACCTTGACTTGTCGGGATTTTTACTTGTAAGGAGAAAACTGAGACCGGTCAGAGAGGGAGATCTTCAAAATACATCGCCATGGCAACTGGCAACTACTTTTTCAGAAAAAAAGGCGGCAAATTTAGTAAATATGTATGCGCTAAGAGTTTACCTTCCATGAAAAATTTGGAAGTTCGAGCTTTTTAGAACTACTTATTAGACGAAGACGTTATATAGGTACTCTATGTGAAGCTGACAGAAAACTGTCGCATCCTTTCTTTTCAATATGACAACTTCAATCCTAATTCAGGGCTGTCTTAAAAATCGTGTTATATAAGTATATTGTCACACTCGTTACGCTCGCGTTTTCGTTTTCACTATGTGTGGCCGATCACACTTTACATATGCATAAACATAGATTAAATATATGAAGATCATACCATCCCATAGATCAAAATGCGACCGCCTAAGAACACCACACATAGATGGCGCCACAAAAAAAATTCTTGTAGCTTTCGATTATACTTGTAGATGGCGTTAAGTGTCACTTTTGACATGGATTTATGGCTCGGAAGTGACACTTAACGCCAATCTACAAATAATCGATGGCAACAAGGCATTTTTTTGTGGCGCCATCTATGTGTGGTGTAGTGTATGCGCGTTCTTAAGCGGTCGCATTTTGATATATCGGATGGTATGATCTTATATTTAATTTATGGTATAAAGAAGAAATATAAACAAATGTAATTTATCACGATTTTTCACTTTTTAACTGGCAACACTTTACCCACCCCCGAAGTTTTAGTTATTAAGCAAATGCTTTGTAAACATTTTGGGCCGGGCACCTTTAGTTTTGCTTATAAATAGGTTGGGCGTTAAGTTTAAGCTGTATTAGAATTCAGGAAGGTTTGGGTGAAAGGGTGGTCCCTTATTCCCACTATTCGTAATTTTACCTGTTTGAGTATAGAGATTTTAAGGTCTTCCCAGTTTTCATGGCCATTTAAGCTATTTCCAAAAAAGGGTATCATATAAATATAGCTCTTGCTTTAGTATTAAAAAATTTTAGGTAGGTAATTAGGTATCTAAACCACATGCTTATAGGAGCGTGTTGACCAAAAACCTTATACAGGCCATAATATTAATATGTAAAAGAATAATTACCAAAGCAATTGCAACAGCAATGCAGTCAGTAGAAATGTTGTCTCATTACTGCAGCAGTGGGTTTTAGGAGTCCTGCCGGCGTATCATGCTTCCAATTTTATCACTTGTCCACGTGGATAAGACAACTGTCACTCTCACACTGACACACTTGCCAAAGCGTGACGGATGCTTTATCCACGTGGATAAATGATAAAATTGGAATCATAATACGCCGGCAGTTCAGAATATGTTATCCTTAACGTTCTCGTAATAAAAACTTATCTTCTTGTATCTCTATCTTATTGTACTTACTTAATTTTATTATTGGTTAAGGTAAGTAAGCGTGGGTGGGTGGGGCGCCTTTCACTTTTACCATTTTCCTTGTCGTTCTAGCCATCGACAACACAACTCGGTCGCAACAAGTTCAACATCCATCCGCTATTTTCAGATTACCCGTGATCATGATGAAATCGCATCATGATGGAACTATAAACGTCCAAATATGCGGTGCTCGACAACCAAAGAGGCAATCACGGTCTATAATTTATAAAGTAATTGATTGATTAAGGTAGAATAATTTATAAATTAATTTTATATTATGAAATAAATAAATCTAAATCTAAAACTATACCCCAGTCATTATAAGACTAGTGTCGATTTGTTTTTATCCGAACAACCCAGCCAATAAGACAGCATCAAAAGTAGCGGGTCACAAAGCTAAAGAAGTGTCTACCATTCTGTAACCGCTAAACAAAAAGAAATGTGTGTCTGCACTTAGAAACAACACCCCGTCGTTTTTGCGTCGGGGGTTAAAAAAACTTTGTCATATTATCATGTGCAAATTTTACAGTAGTTATTCAGGGTGTCAGATACTTTGCGTTGTTTCATAAGCTTCTATTGACGCTGACTGTACTGGTATTTTGATACTTTCACACGCGCAAGATAATCATTACATTATACGCAAATATGACCTAACCTACCCTTGACTACTCTTTGTCTCATCTCGTACCTATAACCAGAGTACGTGCCGCCGCTCGCCCGCCGTATCTTATTTAGGTGTGAAATATCGTGAAAGTTCGTTCGGCTAAAGGATATGAAATATGTCTTCGGGGAGGGCGCCTTAAGCCAGGGGTGGATTAGGGTGGTCGTTAGGGTGTATCGGGTGTGCTTGGGAAATTAAGGTTAGATGGAGAATAGTTGGTAGTGTTATCATGTACTATAGCTATATAGTATAGCTATGGAGTATATACTCTATAGTGTTAAATGAAAAAAAAATAGTGTTAAATGAAAAAAAAAATAGTGTTAGAGATTTCAATGACACATAAAAAATTACTATATTAAAAATAACGCAAGAATAACACAAAGTGAAACTTTTGTTTTCCTACATTTTTGTGTCTTCAACAAAATAGTACGTAAATCCAAACACATATGTAACTCCGTATAGAGAGCTACAGTCTAACAAAAAAAAACCTCAGAACCATATAGAAATAGGTACGGTGGCCTAAATGGCGTTACACCTTTGAGGGACGCTCGGCTAGATGGCGATAATATTAATATTTGACATTGTCTTCGGTTACCGCGATAGTTTCTCATGAAATAAAACTATGGAAACGGATTAAATCGCGTATAATGAATTTAAAATTCATCCCCTTTCATATTTGACATTTTAACACATATCAAGCTAAGAATACGGCCCAAATTGTCAAAACTGAGGTCTAAAAGTTCGACAGATGGCAGTCTGTGCACTGTGATTGATTACATATTTTACTTTGACAGCAACTCTCTATAATACTTGATCTAACCTTCTAAAATCTCGTGTAGAAATAATTTTTATACATATTCTAGAATCAGTTTTGAAGTTTTTTACTCAATAAGAGAAACGATGACAAGAAATCAAACCAAAGGTGTGTCTCCTCAGTCCAAAGACGTGCGTTTGGGTTTTGGGTACATTCAGCACCAACAATTTTACATAAATGAAAGTAACCAATTGACCATAAACATCTTAGAAAATTGATATATTTAATTTGTTCCATACTTTTTAGCTTTACCATATGTCCACACTACAATATCCAGATTACAATCGCATACAAAAACTCAATAGAATCATGAAAACAGATTCGTGGCATTTGAGTCATGTCCATTTTAGGTACTTTTTTATTCGGATTTGCGCGTTGTGCTCATCTGCTCATGTAACAAGTGCCGATCATTAACAGTAATAATACCAAAACTTCCTCTGTATTTTCTATTATGATTTCATGCAATAGGCTAACCCAACAATACCGATCAATACGTCCCAAGTTCTAAAAGCTTAATTCAAATCCTTCCTCCAATAAATCCAACTAATTCAGTTATTGCAGTCTGTTGCCTTCAGATTGACGGCAAAATACCTAATCGAGGGGGGTAAGAAGGCGGGCCGGGGGGGTAATGCCCGGGGGAGGGGCGCTAACTTATGCAAAACAAGTTTTGGAGATGACGAGGTCGATAGGGGCGGTAAAAATGGGGACGATTGGGGCAAGGTGGCGAATAGTTTCATCGCGCGAAATAGGGAATAGTGCGTAATGTTAGAAGGGATTTTTATCAACTACTTACATTTTTTCTTTTATGTAGCCGCGTTGTAAGAGCTTGGCAAAAAAGAGTAGAAATTTAATGAAATATTTTTTTTAATACAGTTGCTCAAAAAGTGCCCGTTTTTTGGCTGTTTAGCGTGCGAGAAGTTGTATTTTACGAACTAGTGCGTAAAAAGTATATACGTTCCATTTTACGACTACTTACCGAGCTGTTTTCATATTAGTCTAGTTTACTAAGACAGAATAAAACTATAAACATACTATTAAGTGATTAATATTTAAAACGTTAATATTTCATATGTAATTGTTTACTTTTAGTCATACTAAACATAATTTATAAAATGGTTTATACTTTGAAAAATCGGTCATAATGAGTCGTGTAAACAGAACATGATTGGAACGAAACGCGTCTTCTACTGTCAAAGTAGAGGCGTCTACCATGTTTTAACTTAATGCACGTTCAAAAAACCTCAATATGTTACGCGATTTGTCATAATTATTTTACGTTATTTGCAATACGTCGTGGCATAAATGGATCGATTAAATTAAAATGTAGTTGTACATTAAACAATCGTCCCAAATCGTAAATGTTTATGTTTTTATGGCACCCAATGAAATAAATTATGTTAGATGAATAGCAAACTCGAAAATATGCACGCAAGTTTAAAAGCTTCAAAAATACGCCTTTGAATTGTCAAATAATCCGTCAATGTCCATGGGAAAATTGATAGTTCGGATTGTTTTATATCGTTGTAAGTAAGTAGTAGTGTTTTTTCGCAACTGTATTAAAAAACGTCGTTCGTCACACGTGCGAGAATGTCATATACTTCTCGCACTTATAACGAAATGTACTATTTCAGTACAGATGGTGTTTTTTTACGCACTAGTGCGAGAAGTGGTACATTATATGCTAGGTCGAAACTTCGGAGGCTCATCTGTACTGAAAAACGTAGTACGATACACGTGCGAAAAGGAAATTCGTAACTCGTGTTGATTTAAAACACTCCCTTCGGTCGTTTTTTAATTTATCGCCACTCGTTTCGAACTTCCTTTTTTAAGCACTTGTAATTTCTACTTTTTACCCGACTACTCTACTTTCTACTGTTTTTTTTTGCCAGGCTATACGCCAATAATGTCTAAAGTATTTTACAAAGTAAATTAGAAGTAGGTATTAATACTGTTGCGCCTATAAGATTTGTCTCGACACTCCAGCCCAAAAATGGCATAATAAAATGGAATAAACTGTTTACCAGAATGATTTATTTATCAACAACAAACGACAAGCAATTTAAGATAACTAACAACTTCTTTAAGGAGTTCAATAAAACAGGAATACATAGTCGAAAATTCTTGAAAAAACAGTAAAGAATCCTCCGCAACACTTCCAAATGTTACGATGAATTGTGAAAGAAATAAATGAATTACATATACATACATAGGTATAGACTTCAACGGACAACATTTTTTACCACTTGATTCTTTCTCACATCTATTATTTTTCAGGAAAGAACAGCTACCCATTTCTTTAGGTTGGTTAAGGGTTGGCTACCCATTGTCACGGATAAATTGGCAATATTGGCATAGCCCTTCAAAGAGTCATCTCGACTGTCAATTGGAACAGCTCAAGAAAAAAATCGATACACCCTAATAGGCAAGCAAAGGGACAAATCAAATGACCCAATTTCTTCAGCAGGCGCTTCAGCCGTGAGGGCCCGACCCTAGCTCTGCCCTTAAAAGTAAAAACGTCATATCTCACGTAGGCTCCTTGGTTTATACGACGTTCTGTCACGGATGGCTTCGGCTACTTACTACGGCTATATGGTAAAGCTTTTTAAAACAAAAGGTCTTAAGTTGGTGTAACTTCGTATGCGCTTATGGCTTAGTAAGAGATAGGCAAGCTAGGGTGCCTATTTGCCCCAGTTAGGTACGCGCGCGGAAAGTTTTTTTGGGTAAGGATATTATTGCACTCTTTCGCTCGTGAGCCCTTTAACTTGGGGTAGTTTGAAAAAAGAAAATAATTAGAGCGAAAAATCTGTGTTAAATCGAGGGAAGGTGCGAGGGTCACTTTCCTAGTTGATTTTGGCCCGCAGTCTAAAATACTTTGGTACCTAATCTAGCGACGACTTTGTGTTATAATATAACCGACACCGGGCAAACGACGCAACAGAGCCACGCAGTTACGTCATCGCCCAAATCAATTGTTTAGTTTTAAACTTTATTGTTTGTTTTTTTTTTTTTCATGTTCTTACAAACTGTTTTTTTCTTTTATGTTATCTAAGTTTCGTGACGCATTGGTTTTACTGTAATGTCATGTAAACATGTTTTTACTAATAAATAAATAAATAATAAGTATGTCTTCTATTTATATTTTCTGTGCCATCAGAAATGAGACAGAAAGTTACTCAAATAAAAAAGTTTCATGTCATAAAATCCCATTTTCATGCCGCCTATCTTGAGAAGTTTTATATGCAGAAAGATTTAAAAATGAAAAAATTAGACAAAAATATCATTCAATTATAATTGTTATTACTTTCAGACTACCATTACGCGGTATACGCTGATATTTGACTCATATAGACCTACATTATTTGCGTTCAATTTGCGTAAGCAACAGTATAGGTTCTTTTTGCAAAATGTAACTCGCGTGTAAACTCACTTTAACTGAAACGACCACTTTACGCTCACAATAAAATCGACTAAAACCGCCATAAGCGAATATATAATATACAGTATACCTATTTAATAAACATAGTAAGGAACACGGACATACTGCGTTACAGATGTACCTAGTGCGAAAAGCTGTTCCTTCGTATTTTTCCGGAGACGTTCGTATTTGTCATGTCATTTTAACCAGTGTTAGTACGTGTTGTGCTGAGACTCACTGAAATAGCATGACACGTAGGAAACGTTTCTGTAATAACCTAACCACAAAATTTAAATTTTGAAAACACCCTACCGCGACATAGTAGACCGATTTCCATGAAACATGGCTAAGAACACTCCCGAATAATTCACCTTTCAGACAAAACAAACTAAATCTAAATCGGTTCATCCGTACGGGAGCTATGATGCCACAGACAGACACACACACAGACAGACAGACACGTCAAACTTATAACACCCCGTCGTTTTTGCGTCGGGGGTTAAAAATACGAAGGAAAACCTTTTCGCACTACATCTGTAGTATAAGGTATTTATATGTTACCGTAATAGTATCTTATATCTTTAGGTACATAAAAGAGTCTCAAATTACCTGAGCAGTCATCAACCCTAATCAGGCAGGGTCCGCTGAAGAATGAGAGTAATCTTGTGGTAATTCTACCCGCGCCCGAACTATCGCCGCAGCGGTGTTACAGACAGAGAGTTCACTCATCATTAGCCGCCTTTACACGGACGCTCTATCGCGCGTGAATGCGCGTGTAAAGTTGACGGGAGGGGAAGGGAAAGAAAGCGCGATTTCGTCTGCCAGTGCCTGCGCGCAATCGCGTGGCTGAGGTAGTCTTTACACGTACGTTCATTCGCGCGCACAAGATGGCGGACATACGCTCGTGAACTAAAGAATTAGTTGTTGAATACTTGCTCTTTATAAATCGATACTATTAATAACAATAATAAGCGGTCTATCGCGCACGATTAGCCTTTACACGCACGCTCTTTCCGTTCTCAAAAAATTCAACGCGTGAAAGAACGTGAACCTTAAAAACTAAGAACACGCAATCGCGCGCACAGGCTTAACCGCGCACTATCAGGAGTATGCTCCGGGAACGCGCGATATAGAGCCCCCCCCCCCCCCCCCCTCAATTAAGCCTGAGATACACATGCCTGTAGCTTGCACAACTGGCATGCCAGCCGCGTACAAAATTACTGGCAAACGGAGTAACATGCAAGTATCTACGCTGCGGGTAGTCTGTTGAGATCGATGCAAACGTGCAAATTCTGGAACTCGATTTAGACACAGTATAAAGCAGTAATAACTCTTCTAACAAACTTCACTCCGCGCGGTGTGTCGAAAACTACTCTCCATATGCACCGAATACATGCGAAACTGGTAAGTATTGGGCTGGACAGTCGGGGCCGCGTTCGCGCGCTGTGTTGACGTGTTGAGTTCGGGAAAAAATGACGTCAGCACCGAAGACATATTTTCGTTACTGTAGTGTTTATGGGTGTATGGAGAACAGTTCTCAAAATGCGGAAATGTCAGAATGTTCTTTAGAATTCCTAGACAACCAGAAAAGTAAGTGGTTGTTATATTTTTGCAGTGTTAGGTACATTATTGCTTACGTAAATGGCGTAAAAGTGAGATTTAAAGCTAGAATGACACATTAAAATCAATAAGGATTTATCTGTAACGACATTTAGGTAGATGCTGCGATCTATCTAGCTCGAAAGTTTGGTACCTACTTAAATATTGTGCAAACATCTATTCAAACATTTTATGTAAATACGATTTCGTCAGCAAACACGTACTTCAATCTTTATTAGATAAAAAAGTAGAAAGAGCGTTGGTACTAGCATAGCGCCACACACAGTTACTACGAGTAGGACAGTAGCACAGGTACAACCCTGCGTGACCTTGCGCAGTAGTAATGACCGCGTCGCCGCTGCCGGAGATTAACTACTGATTTATCCTTATACTGTGATTTAGATTTAAAAACGAAATTATTGGACTCAAGATTAAAAGTTCGAAAGTAATTAAAAGTTGTGTTACAATTTATCTAATTCCATTTTTAACACGCTTTGACAATGTTACACTCAAACAATAAAATAAAACAGTACTTAACACTACTCCCATGCGAAAATTCATCCGCAACGCAGGCTTCGTCATGTGGCCACAAATCCAAATCAACAACATGCTTCGTCAAACAAACCAATGATGATATCCGCAACAGGCTTCGTCACACATAAAATAATAACTTTAAGCTAAATGAAACCGTCCCGAATCGTACCCGGTTCAAATGTCCCCATCACACCGGCAGCGTTACCACGCTGAATAGCCAATGAGATCTGTTGGACCAGGTACGATCCGGACCGAGGGTCACATCCCTTGTCCCTTAGCCGCCGGCCCAAATCCCTTATGAACTCCTTCGCCTCCAGAGCCCAAGGTCCCGCAGTTTCGACTGCGACTGGCACAAAGTCGTACATTGGTTCCAGGGCAGAGTATTTGGCATGCTTCATTTTGGCCGCATACTCCGCGGCTGACCGCTACAAAAAATGCTCGTGGCGTCTTTATTAACAATTTTCGGCTTCGCCTCAAATTGTTACCCACGCCACTCACCTTTTTTGACCTCTTTTAACCACCAGTTGCATAAAATACTATTCTGCCTCGAGTTTTAGATACAAAAATGTGTGCCTTCTAATTATGACTTGAATAAAAAGAATACTTACGCAATTTAACTGTCATGCCTACGCTCTTCTTCTGAGTGGCCAAGCTGAAGTAATCTTACTCATCCCTGCCCATACCTCCATAGTTATCTATAGTACACACACAGTAGGTATGTTTGCGGAGGAGCGTTTTCATTAAAACTTGCATGGCTTCGTCGATCGTCTGTTTACAGCTGTATATCTATGTGTTATGTGTAGGTATAGATATTATGTGGGTGTAAGAAGCCGTAGTTTGGTTATTGGAGTTAGTTGAAGCTATGTGCGTAGGTGTTTTCTATTGTTTTTCATACCTAAATACCTCTTTAAAGTTTAAATCAACCCGAAAGTTTAAATTTGTTGAACAAATACTTCAGCGTTATGAAAATATAGTCTAACGACGTGATTCGAACTTTACAACAATGTAAAGATACAAACTGAAATAAATGTCATATACAAAGAAAAAATATCCAAGGCCTTCAAGTGTCAAATGCTGGATTCGAACCAGCGGACTCCGTTATAGCCACGGATGCCTGAACCACTCGGCCAACTGGTCACGGTGGCAAGAGTCGCTAGTGTATGTGAGTGTGTGTGTGTGTAGTGTGCCTATTAAAAAAAAAAACAAATTAAAATATTTTCTATGAAAGTAATTCAATTTGTTCTTAGAATGTGAAGATACGTAAAAAGCCATTATCTACGGTATTCGTATTTATATTCTTTATTGCTTGTCACATTGTATTAATTGTATAATATCCTCGTAATTTTAATTCTTATTGTACTTGAGATTGAATTCAATTTAATTTGTTAAAAAAAATTAGTAACAAAAGAAATTATATTTTATTTGTTTACATGAAAGTTAAAATTCCATTGAAACCATTATGTACTTTAGAAAGTACATTGGGACAAAAAAGTATTTTACTTTTTTGTAAAAGTTTGTATACTTTTTTGTAAGCAAAATGGCGTCTTTCTGAATGCTCCTCTCTCAATATACCCACTCCACAGAAGATGGCCGCGAGAGTATGTCGCCGCGAGATAGACTACCTGTCCTTATGTCATTAATACAATTAGACAAAGACGTGTCATCTATCTCGCGGCGACATACTCCCGCGGCCATCATGTGCTAGGCCTACACAGAAGAGACAAGTCTGAAAACGCACAAGAACACACAACTGCCCGTAACATCGCTCGAACACAATTTAGTTGCGAACTGTAACTGCGAGTTGTAGACAATCTAGTCTTGTCTGTTTAGACAAGTTTAGAGAAGTTACTAGTTATTAGTATAGGACACAAGATACACATGCGGAATTTATAACGACAAGATACTAAAGCGCCTCTAGTATGATTTTTGACGTCTTTACATGGAGTAAAAGTCGTGGAAAATTAATATTTAGAGGTAGTTTAAGTCAGTAAACATTTAGAAGCGCTGTTCACTTGTCAATGAAATGCATGTAATTTCATGTCATTTACACTATTAAATAACGTATTATAATCTGAACCCACACTGATGCTGTAATACATACCAACTTGTCCACCATGAAGAGACTCAAGTCTGAAAGCGCACAAGAACACACAACTGTAACATCGCTCGAACACATTTAGTTGCGAACTGCAACTGCGAGTTGTATACAACGTAGTCTTGTCTGTTTAGATTAGATAAGTACCTCTACCAAGAGATGTTAACGTTTTAAAACACGTTACTTGAGGTATAATGGCACGGAAAATGCATGTTCTATTAGTCTCATCAATCATCATGCATGTAATTAAATGAATTTAATCTTACGTTAATTTGGTGATCAAGTCTTACTCTTATCATTTGTGTGTTATAGGTCCGTTATAGGGTATTTTACATTAATTTCATCCTTTATAAGTAAAGTTCAGTTACAGGGGACCGATTTTTTAATCTCGGCCATTCGATTTCGAGAAATTCGTTCAATAATATCTCCACTAGATACTAGCGACTTAAATTCTACCAACAAAATCGAAAACGAGTGGTCATTACCACTAGATTTAAAACACTGCCTTTGGTTATGTTTTAATTTATCGGCGCTCGTTTCGAACTTCCTTTTTTACGCACTTGTATCGTAATGTACTATTTCAAACGCTTTCCGAATTTCATTCCTAAATATTTCGAAGAGAAACCCAGTTTATTTTAAACGGCTCACACAAGACAAACGAAAAGTCCTTTACACAAGACACACACGGGTACAAAGACACCCCATAATTTGGCAAGGACGCGTTTAAAATCCCCCCGCCTTAGAAACAAACAAATCCCCACCCACCCGGGGGGGTAAAATGGCCGCCTTATACGACCGCATCTTACCCCCAATTCCTACTTCCTTGCCATTACCCGGCGCTGCTGACTAAACATAATCGGCGAACTTCCTTACGACTCTACCCTTCCGGGAAACTGTTGCAACACACTGTAAATAAAACTATACTTTAATTGTAAGTAAATAAAGAAGATTTTAGATTGATAGATTTTAACGCGGGCAGGAGTCGACAACGTTTGGTTTCAAATTTTAAATCTAACTAGTTAAGGTTGGGTTTCAGTTGAAAACAAGAAAATTTTCCAATTTTCCCAGAATGACCACTCCGTAGCACCCGAGTTAAGAACATCGCAGCACAAGTTTCGCTGTACGCTGTTCACGTTTGAATAGCGGCGGGAGTAGAAACTTTACGGTCGGTTGTACGTATGAATTTCTTACACAAAAGATGGGGTTTGATAGATGGGGGAGATACCGTTTAATGATCTTAGTTTGGTCGTAACGCGCGGGTTTCCGTTAGTTTTAGTGTTGAATAATTACGATACGGGGTCGCCAGTAAAAGGCTTTGTTCGTGGAAGGATCTGAAGTTGGATCGTATTGTGTGCGAACTTAGATTTCGTGTTTTCATGAGATTTGAAATTCAAATGTGTTTAGTTATCTAAATTTAGTGTGTAACAGTTGCATATGTATATATATGTACTGACAGAGAACACTCGCTCTAAGGAAGATATACATATTATTTGAATTCGAGAATTTTTTTTTTTAATATAGATCTTCAACAAAAATATTTATTAAAATTTCGGTTGGCGTTTTCTAGGCATCACTTCGCTGAGCTTTGAGGCACATGTAACGTTTTTTTGTTCTCCTAAATATTAATTACATCACAAACGAGATACCTACAAGGCGAGTCGGGAGAAGTCCTTCGATACTTCAGTTTTCTATAGGGAACATCACGAGTGAACCTACCTATAAAACTTACGCAAACTTACAACTAGGCTTGAAAATAATATGGTGATAAATTGAACTCCATATAAAACATCATCATTGAGTTATGAAACTAGCGTTTCTGTTGCTTTGACTTATGTTTTCGAGTATACCTCGCTACGGGAATATAAGTCTTCTGCAACATACCTAAGCTATTGCTGCCCCTAAATTCTTTATAAGCACTTATAGCAAGCACTTGTAAATAAAATACTCTCCTGCTGTGGACATCATCACCTTATAGAAACATGAAACTATACAGATGATAATATTATAGAGACAGCCCAAGATAATCTGGCAACAATTTTGATAGCCTTACCGGTGCAAATGTTATTCTAAACCTTACATGGGCAGGACTATCAAAATCGTGGCAAACTTATCTTGGAATGACTCTATATACCTCGCTACGAGAATACTTAGAAAGGCCGGGCCAGTGCTACATAGCTCAACTATTACCGCCCCTAAATTCTCTATAAGCACTTACAGCAGCCGTATAAATAAAATACTCTCCTGTAGTGGGCGATAAACTTTATATAAATATTTAACATAATATTCAAACCTACAACCACATAACCACATGCTCAACTACCAATTCTAAGTATTGTAGAGACAAGATGCTTGTATTCATATATGAGATCCTCCTTACTGGGCAATAAATAATATTTCCATATTTAACATTATCATTATATTGAAACATGAAACTATACAGACTACGAGAATATAAAGGCCGGGCCGGTACGACATAGCTCAGCTATTACCGCCCCTAAATTCTCTATAAGCACTTACAGCAGGCACTTGTAAATAAGAGATTCTCCTGCAGTGGGCGATAAATTTTAGAGCAATTAGACTTAATCGCCGAGTAGAAAGCGTGCGATCTTCCGCCGGCGATCGATCGCAGCGGCGGACAACCTTTGGACACATTTTGTCGTTGTTTTTATGTACTTACTAGCTTTTGCCCGCGGCTTCGCTCGCGTTAGAAAGAGACAAAAAGTAGCCTATGTTACTCTCCATCCCTTCAACTATCTCCACTTAAAAAATCACGAAAATTCGTTGCTCCGTTTTTCCGTGAAAGATGGACAAACAAACATCCTCACACACTTTCCCATTTATAATATTAGTGTGGATATATTCGTGGGATTTTTTTATTTTTATTTTACCACTTTGTATCTTTGTATGTTTCTTTGTTAAAACTCCCAAATAACAATTATCTTGCGTGCTAAATTATACTTTGACCCAATCATGTGACAAGAAACTATGTAGGTCTAGGTTTACAAAAATTGATTAAATAAGAAAATTCTGAAGGAATTTCATCTCTGGATCAAAAATAAAAGTTCAATTAGTATTTTATTAAAACGTCAGAAACATATGCTTTACAGGTACTGCATTTTCGTAAAAACTTTATCTTTTTTTTTATCTTCATACATTTATAGTTTAAACAGTTCACAGCTCAGTTTGCAAAAAATGCTCAAGTACAACTTACATACATATATGCATACTTAAACATGTTTACCAGAGGGGTAGGCAAGAGTGAACAGGCATCTTCTGGGCGAGCTCACTCCATCGTAGGCCACGTCTTTGCCTTTGGCTAGTCTGTGGTCAAGAGTAAGCCCATTTATAATTAAAAAAAAAGCAGAGATCACGGATTTTCTTTTGCTACGATCCTGACAGAAACATAGCTGTAAAGAGTTGGTAACCCTCGGCTTGTTTTATCGGGCAGCGGCGCTCAGTTTACAGCGCCTGCTCGAGGCGTAATAAAAACTTGACTATAAATATTTTTCTCAAATACAATCCATTTCTTAAAACAAGAACATGCCGCAAACAGTTGGCGACCCCTCGCTTGTTTTATCGGGCAGCGGCGCTCAGTTTACAACGCCTGCTCGAGGCGTCGTAATAAAATCTTGACTATAAATATTTTTCTCAAATACATACATACATACATACAATCACGCCTGTATCCCATAAAGGGGTAGGCAGAACACATGAAACTACCAAAGCTTCAGTGCCACTCCTGGCAAATAAAGGGTTGAAAGAAAACGAAACTGTGACATTGCAGTGACAGGTTGCCAGCCTCTCGCCTACGCCACAATTTAACCCATCTCTCAAATACAACCAAAATACTCGTACAACCCATTTCTTAAAACAAGAACATGCCGCAAACAGTTGGCGATGGCTTGTTTTATCGGGCAGCGGTGCTCAGTTTACAGCGCCTGCTCGAGGCGTCGTAATAAAATCTTGGCGCGTCGCTTTATGAATATTGCGCGCTGTAAAGATAAGTGCTAACCCTAGTATTATTGTGTATGCACGATGAGTGCCAACCCTGGCGTAACAGTACCTACAGTATTTACTGGGTTCAAACTAAAGTGACCAACTTATTTTTTTATTACGACCGGTCGGTATACCAAGTCGGTATACCGACACTATAGTGGCCCTGCCTGCTAAGCCGCGGTCCTGGGTTCGAAACCCGGTACGGATGTAGTGCGAAAAGATTTGCCTTCGTATTGTTAAGGAAACGTACGAACGTGTCATGCTATTTCAGTCAGTGTCAGTACAAGATGTACTGACATTGACTGAACTAGCATGACAAATACGAACGTTTCCGAAGGAAACCCTTTTTGCACTATATCTGTAAGGGCATTTATTTGTGTGAACAAATATCTGTGCTCATCCAGCACAGATATTTGTTCCTGAGTCACGGATGTTTTCTATGCATATAAGTATGTATTTATCTATTTAAGTATGTATATCGTCGCTTAGCAGTTAGCACCCATAGTACAAGCTTTGCTTAGTTTGGGGCTAAGTTGATCTGTGTAAGGTGTCCCCAATATTTATTTTACTCGTATTTAATAATTTTATTTTATGAATGAGATAAGAGGCAAACGAGCAGACAGGTCGCCTGATCGTAAGCGATCACTGCCGCCCATGGACACCCGAAAGACCAAAAGTGTTAGAGGTGCGTTGCCGGCAATTAAGATGGGTGTACGCTCTTTTAAAGAAGGTTTGTAGGTTTGTATTGGTCCACAAATACCGCAGGCGAGGAAGTTTCCTTCCTTATCTATACTAATATTATAAATGGGAAAGTGTGTGTGTCTGTTTGTTTGTCCGTCTTTCACGGCAAAACGGAGCGACTAATTGACGTGATTTTTTAAGTGGAGATAGTTGAAGGGATGGAGAAGTGACATGATACTTTTTGTCTGATCCTAACGCGAAGCTGCGGGCAAAAGCTTGTTTGTGAATATTTCTCCTTTAGTTTATCTATGGGGTATTTTTCCTTTAATTTATCCATGCTAACTTTCATCCGACAACTTGCAAAAGTGACTCATCTCTCTAGTTTATATTCTAACTACTTAAGAGGGCATTCAACGAAAACGTCGTAATAATGTAAAATTGATAGTTTTAGTCGGCAAAATACTACACTTTCCGTCATCTAAAAGACTTATTAAGTTCAGAATTCGATTAGGACATCTTCTTATCTTACATGTTGTGAGACTGGATTTTTAAAAACTAACTCACTTAATTAATTATGATTTTTTTTCTGGTGCATGTTTAGGAAAACCCGCGAAAAGTGCTGACTTAGTCCGTCTAATTTGTAAAATTTGGATAGTTTTGAATGCTTCAAGTGGTAAATTTGTATTATGTATATCCTGTACTACAATCTTCTGAGACTGCTTCTTTGTTATAAGGCTTTAGAATAGAGTAAATGAGGATATGATGAATCCAATTTGTTTCAGAAATCACCTCAGAATAAGTGTCAATTTCTTCGAAAACTTACGTGTTTTTGAAGTAGTTTTAATATAAAAATAATCTGCAACGCTTACTCAAACAGATTTTATGCAAAAGTTGTCTATTAATTGCAATTTAATATTTTTGACGATTTTTTAAAAATGCCTCCTTATTACCGGTTACGCGCGCTTGCGATGTCAGTACCGCGGCAGAGCTTGTAGAGGCAGGACGTATGTTAGTCCGCTCCGCACGCGGCTCGACGATCGCGAAGTTATTTTGTCATTGTGTGCGGCACCCGCCGTGTCCAAAACCGCACTTGTGTGCGTGTTTGGCTGTACTGTTGCATGTATACTGCGACCGAAAACTTTGATCCTTGTGTTGACGACTTTGGTAACTAACTAATTAACTTGACTAATATTTTTAGTAAGTATTATTTATTATTGAATATCATTTTAGGTTACTGACTCGTCTCAACAAAATCTTTGACAATAGATGGTACTCAGGATCTGATGATGAAGTCAGATGGTAGTCATGAGTTCTCATCAAACAGGTCTTGAAACCATTTCGTGTTTGGACTCGTTTGATTCGCCTCAACAAGATCTTTGACAAGAGGTGATGGTACCCAGGATCTGATGATGAAGCCGGAAGGTAGTCATGAGTTCTCATCAACCAGGTCTTGAAACCATTTCATGTTTGGGCTCGTTTGATTTGCCTCAACAAGATCTTTGACAAGAGGTGATGGTACCCAGGATCTGATGATGAAGCCGGAAGGTAGTCATGAGTTCTCATCAACCAGGTCTTGAAACCATTTCGTGTTTGGGCTCGTTTGGTTCGTCTCAACAAGATCTTTGACAAGAGATGGTACCCAGGATCTGATGATGAAGCTGGAAAGTAGTCAAGAGAATTCATCAACCAGGTCTTGAAACCACTCCGTGTTTGGGCTCGTTTGGTTCGTCTCAACAAGATCTTTGACAATAGATGGTACCCAGGATCTGATGGTGAAGCCGGAAGGTAGTTAAGAGTATTCAACAACCAGGTCTTGAAACTCTTCTGTGTTTGGGCTCGTTTGATTCGTCTCAACAAGATCTTTGACAAGAGATGGTACCCAGGATCTGATGATGAAGCTGGAAGGTAGTCAAGAGTATTCCACGACCAGGTCTTGAAACCACTTCGTGTTTGGGTTCGTTTGATTCGTCTCAACAAGATCTTTGACAAGAGATGGTAATCACTCTTTTATACTCTGGCGCATCCACTGTCTCAGTGTGTCAACAGTCAACTAAAGCAGGTAGGCGTAGCGTAGAGTTGTATTTCCTTACAAAAAACTAATACATAGATGTGGACCTTCCTGTGCTCCATGCAATTAAAACAACATAATATTTAAAAACCGGCCGAGTCGTGTCGAGTCACGCTCAGTGCCTACACTGAACGTGGCCCGACACGCTCTCGGCCGGTTTTTAAAGCCGCGTTGGTAAATAGCCGCTCGGCTCTTCCGTAGTTTTCCATATTTTTCAAAAACTACAGAACCTATCAAGTTCAAAACAGTTTTCCTAGAAAGTTTATAAAGTTCTACTTTTGTGATTTTTAAATATATGGTTAAAAAGTTAGAGGGGGGGGGACACACTTTTTTTTCCTTTAGGAGCGATTATTCCCGAAAATATTAATATTATCAAAAAACGATTTCAGTAATTCATTTTTAAATACCTATTCAACAATAAATCATACGTTAGGGTTGAAATGAAAAAAAAAATCACTCCCTACTTTACGTGTAGGGGGGGTACCCTAATAAAACATTTTTTCCACTTTTTATTTTTGCACTTTGTCGGCGTGACTGATATACATATTGGTACCAAATTTCAGCTTTCTAGTTCTAACGGTCACTGAGATTATCCGCGGACGGACGGACGGACGGAGGGACAGACAGACAGACATGGCGAAACTACAAGGGTTCCTAGTTGACTACGAAACCCTAAAACACATTTTAAATATAAAAACAACTACTTAAAATTAAAGAATCGGATCTTAGTTCCATTATATATATATGTACCTAGAAAACATCATCATCTTCCTTGCGTTATCCCGGCATTTGCCACGGCTCATGGGAGCCTGCGGTCCACTTTGACAACTAATCCCAAGATTTGGCGTAGGCACTAGTTTTTGCGAAAGCGACTGCCATCTGACCTTTCAACCCAAAGGGTAAACTAGACCTTATTGAAATAAGTCCGGTTTCCTCACGATGTTTTCCTTCACCGAAAAGAACCTAGAAAACATATCATATACAAAATGAAATAAAACTAAGAAAACGGATTATATTCATTATACACGATATAATCTGATTCCATAAATTTATTTCATGAGTAACTATCGCGGTGACAGAAGACAATATTATATACACAATTTATTATATTATAAAAGTTTTTTAATTTATTTCTTCCAAGGCTACACACGTTTTAATAAAAAAACTGTGATAAGTTTAATAATTAAACTAAAAGGTCAAGTATTTATGCACGAAATCATGTATGCAAATATGTAATATATGGTGGTGTTTTTACGCAAGTATCAATAATGGTTAGTCCGCAACGCTACTGACGGCGTGGCGGTACCGACCATGAATGCTATCCCTTTCGCTTTAGCCGCACGTAAGGTTGGTTCGAAGAGGATCGCACGCTATGTCTGTACCGCAGGCTACAATCGTTATGCTTCTGGTTAAAGTGTGCGTCTGCACACAGGCGCACGCCAGCGCCGCCGGCGTCGAAATGCGAGCAAGCAGATTTTTTGAAAGCGCTCTTAACTTACATTACAACTTTTGTTAGTTAAGAACAAATAATTATGTTGACTACTAACCGTTTCTGTTGTCTATTAACCGTTTTTTGAACGTTTATATGTATTCCTCCTTCATAACATAACAGGGTTTTTTTTTAATTAAAGTTAACCCTTCCAATGCCTATGGTCATACCAACCCCGAGTTGACCCGCGCGACCCACACTTAAATCAAGTTTACATTATTATCGTGTAATAACGTTTTTATGTAAGTAATATGTTATCATAAAATTTTTGCCTATTGCCTATTTTTAACCCCCGACGCAAAAACGACGGGGTGTTATAAGTTTGACGTGTGTGCCTGTCTGTCTGTTTGTCTGTCTGTCTGTGTGTGTGTCTGTCTGTGGCTTCGTGTCTCCGGAACGGATGAACCGATTTAGATTTATTTATTTTTTGTTTGAAAGCTGAGTTAGTTTAAAATAAAATTACATAATATGAGACTTCATAGCGACTGTAGTAAGTATTGAATTGGAGGTTATGTATTTTATTATTCAATATGCCCTAATTATATTAATTACAGTAATTTCAGTTGGCATTACATTCAGTACCTAAACATTTTTACTTTCACATTTATAAGAGCAAAAATAAACAACCAAAAACATTTGAACATCATGATTTGTGCCTTATAAACAGTCAAACTTATTTAACAATAATCATTATATTTTCTACACAAACTCACGAGTGAAATAGTAACGCGTAAACCATCTAACCCTTCAAACGTCCCGCAACTATTGACCCCGGGTCAGGGTGACCCGAACCCGCGCTCAAAGGGTCCCGGCGACCCGTACCTGTTTAGCTGTCAATGTGTTTCCCACGACTGACATGCATGCGTGCATCTGAATAAGGGAATACTCTCAATTAATATTTACTTTGTAGACGTAACCACGTCTTCTTAATAGGAAGTCTAATGAATGAATAGTCTAATACCTACATGTTTCTATTATTAGATTTAGGTATCCATACTTAATATTATAAATGGAAAAGTGTGTGTCTGTTTGTTTGTCCGTCTTTCACGGCAAAACGGAGCGACGAATTGTCGTGGTTTTTTAAGTGGAGATAGTTGAAGGGATGGAGAGTGACAAAGGCTAATTTTTGTCTCTTTCTAACGCGAGCGAAGCCGCAGGAAAAAGCTAGTATTAAATGGATGAAAATATATTATTGATACATACTACAGTTTAGTGTTAGTAGTGGTAGTGAAACACTTTTTTGTACAAAAAAACACACATAATTTATACTAAAGCGAACTTATCCCATTTAGGAATTTCTTCCAGGTTAACCCTCGGGTTAACCCACCATTTTCGTTGGTGCAAGTGGCCCTTAGTGCCTAAGTAAGTACTTTGTATATCGTTGGAATAAAAAATACTAACATTAGTTAATGTCTTTCCTATACCTGACAAATACAATTTTCTGTAACCGTTACATTTTTTGTACGTCACCTATTTAAATAAAGACGTACTTAATGAAATCTTTTTTGTCGTTAAATTTTCACTCGCTTTAAGAATATGGAATATTAACGGTCTTCTTAAAATCCGGTTAAGATGACCTACGGGTCAAAATGACCCTACTTATAACGTTCCCACACAGCATCCAAAGCATTCATCTCGTATCCAGTTTAGATGACCTAAGGTCACAATGGCCCTACCGCTCTCACGGAGTATCAAAAAATCTTACTATGATTGACCTTTGGGTCAAATCTGGATGAGTCTAGTCTGGTTCGGTTCTCACGCAGCATCCAAAGGGTTATTTTAGCCGCATTGACCTTTAGGTTAAATCTGGAAGATTGTGGACTGGTTAGGTTCTCACGGCAACGGAAGGGTTGAGTGACCAGTTTTAAGATGTTTCAGTATTATTATTACTGGTCAATATTTTTTAAGAATATTAAGTTAGATATCTACCGTCTTTTGTTTGAACGATTGCCTTCAAGTAGGATAATATCCTAAGGCATTTTTCTCGATATTTATCAGAATTAAATGTTTCACACAGTGCGTAGACGGAATCGGTAAACTAGCAGTGAATCAATTTACTTGGTTGGTACAGCGCACTTGTGATTAGTGATAACTGATAAATCATCATCATCATAATATCATTCATTTTACATAATATCAGTCAATATATTGCAATAAAATGTGTAAACCATCCATCACAGCATAATTAATAATTTAAAACGTACCTTATTTCAAGTCACAGCACGTTCAAATCCAAAGATCTATTTTGCTATGTATTTTAAGATAGGTACCTACTACACAAAGGAAGAACTTAACACTTACGCCTTGTCTTGCGTGGGCGACGGTCGCGCGACCGTTGCCGTCGCGTCTCGTACTTCCATATCGATAAGGTTTGATTTCGTATGCGTCGCACCGCCGTCGCGCGACCATCGCGCGACCGTCGCCCACACAAGCCACGGCGTAAGGAATGTGTAACAATATCATTTACAAAATATTCATTGATATCAGAATTCGGTATTAAGTTAAGCGTACCTTAACTTTTTTTTCCTAGCCATGCCTTCCATGTTTTTCTTTCTCTCAAATTAAGAATTTATTTATTACTAGCTTTTGCCCGCGGCTTCGCTCGCGTTAGAAAGAGACAAAAAGTAACCTATGTCACTCTCCATCCCTTCAACTATATCCACTTAAAACATCACGTCAATTCGTCGCTCTGTTTTGCCGTGAAAGACGGACAAACAAACAGACACACACACTTTCCCATTTATAATATTAGTATGGATATGGATATTCTATACGATAGATTTTACAAAGTTATTCGTATTAACAGGTAATAATAACTTGTGTTACAAAGTTATACTTAACTAAAACCGAAACATGTAAACTAAGCTCATAACCCCACTCTTAGGGGGTGGTATATAACTACATATGTAGGTATTATGTAGGATACCTACCCCTTTAAGAAGGGTGGGAAGACAGTGGGCGAAGATGTGAAAATGTATGCTTTTAGAACCGTCAGAGAGTATTTATATTGTCCGATTCAATTTTTTTCTTTACTAGCAATAGGACTATTGAATTGAGGAATTTAATAGTCTACCTACTTACATAACGCCGCCAGCATCCTGTTCAGGCAGCGTTCCCACTTAAGACGATACGGTAGGGGTCAATTCTCCATACAAACGCTCTCGACTATTTCCTCCCTGGTTTTTGAAGATAGAGCAATGATTTTTTCAACACAGATTGTTATTATTTTTATCTGTGTCGGACCGTTTTGATTTTTTTATTCTACTTTTTAAAGACTCTAGAGCCAATCAAAAATTTCCAAAAACGGCCTTTTTCATTGTGGCGCAAAAAAAGTTGTGATACTCAAGATTGGTAACAATTAACCAAAAAAGCTAAACGGTCCGACATAGATTATTTCATTTTTATTCAGATTCTCAAATTTCGTTCCGATTGATTAAGTTTTGAAGGAGGAAAGAGTCGAGAGCGAAACCTTGATTCTAAAGATTTTTTTGAAATATCTTTTGACTGAGTTGTTCTTAATGGACAATGTTTTTTCGATAAATCTAGTTAATAACACTTGTATATTTAACTAAAATTCCCAAGTTGAAAGGGGGGCTCCTTTCCATTTTAGCATTTTCGCTACCGTATCCTCTTAAGCGTCGTGTGCCTCGGGGCGCGCAACGGACGTCTCCGCCACGCCGCCTGAATGTAATTAAAAAAAAACGTCTCCTCAGTACATTTTGTATAGGAAGGACGTAAGACGCGCCCCAGGCGGCGTGGCGGTGGCGATTTTTGAATTACATTCAGGCGGCGTGGCGGAGACGTCCGTTGCGCGCCCCGAGACATGCGTCTTATGAGTGTGGATGGTCCCGTGAGATTTTTTATATTCAGCAATATTTAGTTTTAGGTTTAATTTTATTTTTGTTGTGTTATATACTTAGATCTATCTTGTAATAAGTTGTCTACTTAACAAAAGGGCTTTAAAACCTCTACTTTTAATTATTTTCTAGATAGAAAATTTCTATATCTCATGAGAATTTATATATTAACCATTTTTTCAGGGTAGGTATAGGGGAACATTTTTCACGACAGTTCACTTTCCGAAATATGTATTAAAAAAACATCCTGTATAAGGTACCCGCGAGATATAATACTCGTACATCAGAGGGTGGTACATACCCCTAATAAGACAGGGAGGGAAGACGAAGACTTGGGACTATACAGCGTGGCCCGCGATAGTTTTCTCCCTCATATGTACAGGGTGGTACATACGATAAGACTGGGTGGGGGCGTGAAGACGGCGAGTGAAGACGGGTGTGGAATTATATAGAGTGGTTATCAATGTTTTAAGATCTTTTTACATCACATTTGCTCAATAAGTGCGGAATTGCACACAGGCGTAGCGGGAGTTAGAGAAAAAAGAGTTTCCTTAAGGAGTTATGAAATGTATAGTAAGGTGCATTAGGGTAATTTCGAAAGTCGTCTAATTTAGTCGTATAAAAACCACCATTATTTCCATCATATCAAGATTCCCCTTTCGAAATTACCCGAGCATTTCTGTGATTCGAAATTACTCTTATGCACCTTACTTATTTTTTTATCGTTTTATGTATTTTTAGGAAGTGTAATGAAAAACATTGTGTGTAACTCGAGGCGTAATAATTTCCCAAATCAAGTATTTAAATCGCTTACTCAGACAAGCTGACGCGATTTTACTACCTATACTCTTATTTACAATATTTTGCATAATGTACTATACATTCATGACATTTTGTAACACAATAAAAACATATTTTTATCTTGTTTCAGGTGACTACTTAAGAAATGGAGATCAAACAACTTCACTACATACCTAAATTGTATTTACAATTTACAGCTATGAGCACTATTTGGACCAAAAACAAATGAATACCACTTATGTTAAATTCTTCCTTCAATCACCGCCATATTTATAACACATCTACCTACATCAAAAATGTTCCATCATCAAACATTGTAAGACAGTTAAAACAAGTTTTTGAAGATACAGCTTCGAAATACAGTATATCTTCATGGATCAACTGGAGGGAGCGAGAGGAGATAAGAAAAAAAAATTCATGTTATTATTTTAATCTAAAATCAGTGTAAAGTATTTTCTTCTGTAAAGTATATTTACCTATAGAAAAGGTGCTTAGCACAAGGAATTTTGTACCTTGACCCGCCTGAATGTATTAATCGTTTGGTTTGGGCACATGAATTGTACTGTTACCCCCAACCAATCTCACATTGTAACTGACTACTATCGTCATAGGCATCACAAAAATATCATCATGACATTTGAGTTCTTCATATATTCATTCGAGAAATACTTAGAAATAGGTAGTCGGGATGACATAATTGGTTTAATTAGACAATAAAATCATGTCTTAAAGATCCGATAATCGTCACGAGATGGCGCTGTTATCAATCGGATAGACAGGTCAATGTACGACATTTATCATGCTAAGCGTCTTTTCTTTACTATGAAAAGACCTAGGAAATTTTAGTACCTTATCTGTTTACTGGTTTTTCGGAGGTTTAATCGAAAAAGTCACGAAGCTCAATTTTTAAAAGTGTTCATGAGTTTAGCTTGACTTTATTTAATTGTATGTATGTACATAATGTACAAATATGAAAAAGTTCAATTAAAATGTTAGGACGAGACAGTAAAGGCAACAAACTACTGAAATAAATGCTATCAAGGATAAAATTAATTCCAATATAAAATTAAAAGCCTGGTGTCCACTAGTTCGAGTCGAGTCTCATTAATTTGCCTTCTGCATTTCTTATAGAAACTGCGTCCATTAGCGACGCGTCGAACCGTACTCAAATGTATGAGGACTCGATTCGACGGGGCTTGATCCCGCCCAAGTAGACGCCAGGCTTAACCCACGGGGTTGTATCATCTCTCGTGGTATATTTCGGGGCACGCTCGGTGCGACTTTGAGGGCGAAAGCAGTTTGAAAGTCGGCGGTATTGATCGTCCCCCCCCCCCCGCGCTTCGCCCGCACTTAGGGTGCTAAGAAAATTACGATTTCACATCATTCGGTACCTCTAGTATGAAATTTTCATTCGAAAACGTAAGGGAAATGTTTCGATAAGCCTAATTTTGTAGGAGACCTTGAAAGTCGACCATTCGGTTTCATGAATTTCGTTCCATACTATCTCCACTACTAGCGATTTCAATTTTGCTAACAGAATAGAATATCGAATGGTCATTACCAATCAATTTAAAATTACTAGCCCTCCTTTTTCAGAATTCGTGAGTCCGAAATTCGAAAATCAGTGCCACACACTCATGGGACAAAATGCCCATTCTCCTTTCAAACTCAAACTCAGAAATATCTTTATTCATGTGTAGGCCTAATTACCAGCTCTTATCAATAGTTCATTACATATATATTACGATCTTAACTCAAACATTTCGATAAACCTCATTTTATGGGTTTTTAAACAGCGCTCTAACTTTTTGGAAACAGAACAGTGAACACAGTGTGAATGAAAAAGAAACTGAAGTTCTTTTTCATTCACACTAAGGAGCTCCGAAAACGGATATTCACCGCTAAAAATAATAACAGCAGAGGGGCATTTCTCTGACGTCAATCGTGCAAGTATTTTACGCTTTCTCTCGACTCGAATGTTCTCGAGAAAGGCACATCTCGAGCTACCGGATAGCTCTCGGGGTATAACATCAAGCATGTGCTGTAATGAAATATTAGTAACGCCTTCACACATAATTATTCATTACACCCTTATAAATAATCTTAGCTAGCAGCCCTATTAGCCCGGACACCTGAGAGCCGAAATATGATAGGAGATAAATGAACAGGGTTGTCTCGTGTGGGTGTCACCTAAAATTAACCAGTAGGTATGGAAAATTAATTGTCTAGTACGTTTTTTGATAAAATGTGATAGTTATTTTCTAACTAGTATGAAATAGTTCGTAGTTACGGTAATAGGTAATTACCTACATACAATGCCTTGCCTGCTTGAAAGCGAAAAAAGTCCAGCCACGTAAAACAAAATAGTTTGTTTTTTACAATGTTATTTACATTATTTTGTTACATTTTGGTATACAAATTTTTTTTTAATTGTTTAATGGTAATTTTTTACAATTCGAATTTTTCAACCAATGAAAGTAGGAGTTTACATTTAATTTATGCAATAAATATCCATCGGTATTAGTACTCCTCAGCTAAATCAATATTTTCAAAATCTAAGGCGTCGACGTCGAAGAAATTAAAAAAAATCCACTATCTTTTCTTATTATTGTATTTCATTTCGTTTTACACAATTTACTAGCTTTTGCCCGCGGCTTCGCTCGCGTTAGAAACAGACAAAAAGTAGCCTATGTCACTCTCCATCCCTTCAACTACCTCCACCTAAAAAATCACGTCAATTCGTCGCTCCGTTTTTCCGTGAAAGACGGACAAACAAACAGACCCACACACTTTCCCATTTATAATATTAGTATAGATTTATACTTATTCTTCATATTACGGTAGTTACTCAGTAACGGATATGTTTACCCGGCGTAGGGTTAGCAACGCGACACCGCTGCCTCTCTTCACTTGATAAATGACCACTCGAGATCGCCGTCTAAATGAGTCCACGTATAATACGCAAACGCGGGAGCGGACGCGGAAGCTCACGCGGTAGCGGGCACGGTTAAATCCATACTAATATTATAAATGGAAAATTGTGTGTGTCTGTTTTTTTTGTCCTTCTTTCAGAGCAAAACGGAGCGACGAATAGACGTGGTTTATTAAGTGGAGTCAGTTGAAGTGATGGAGAGTGACATAGGCTACTTTTTGTCTCTTTCTAACGCGAGCGAAGCCGTGGGCAAAAGCTAGTTGATCATAAATGTTTTTTGACGTGCAAAAATTTGAAAAATCGTTTTACCTACTCACGGATATGTGTGGCCGCTGTAGGTTTGTCTGTTTTTCGTTGATAAATTACCACTTGAAATCGGTGGATTACCTATTTTTCCTAAAGGTTATAATTGAAGGAAAATGGGTAATCCACAAATATCTATCAAAGTATGTTTTTTTTTAATTTAACTGTGTGATTCGAACTAATTAATTTCAGTCAAAATCACATTTTAGTGCGCCTTAAATCAAAAAAGGCCTAATGTTCTCGAAAATATTAAACGTGGATTTAACTAAAAAACGCCAAAAACGGTGTTATTTTTTTTTCTATTTTTTTTTAATTTTCTTCATCTGTAGGCCGTAGGGTTAGCAACGCTGCCGCTCATCACTTGAAGAACGAGCACTCGAGAGGCGGTCTCTTCGTAATTATACGATAAATATTAGACGATAAACACGAGGTTTGAGTTACGTCTGAAAACATGTACATTTTGAGAGGGATTACTTAATTGGAAATCGATAGCGGCACAAGTAAGGTTTTGTAGTTACGGCCCTTGATTTAACTGAGTAAATGAAATATAGATAACTATAACTATCCTAGTCTACAATCTTATGTCGTTTTAGGTTTTTGTGGAAACGGGCATTTATTTATTAAGTTCCCTACTCGTAATTTGCTCTCGCGTAATCAATTGGCTCGTCTTGGCGGACGCACTATTACCGTGCCCCAGATACGTAGCATAATTAAAATAAAATCCTAATTTGTGAAAAAAAAACTGCGTACCTAGAGTCTGAATAAAATGTATTACTTATAGCATTTTCCATTACAAGGTTTAGCAATGTCATCATTAAATCTTTATATGACAATTCTGAAACTGCCACACTTGATTCTATTTAAATCAGTGAAAGTTTAGAAAGAATTGGACCAACCCTAAAATCTATTACAACTTTAAAAACCTACACGAATACGAATGTATCTAGTAAACAAATTCAGAAGGTCCATTCTCAAATTAAACGTTATTCACGTAAACTACAAAGGCGACCTCGCGGCGACCCATTAACCGTTCGGATCGGCATCCCGAAAACATTTCAGTCTTCACTCCGCATAAATAATGGACATCCTACAAAGTGGGCATTAAGAAGAAGGGGCGTGGATCGATAGCAGGGTGACCACACTTTAAGGTTCGTTCCTTGCGGGGGGGCGGGCCGGGACTCTGCGGTCGTGGCGGGTGTTTCTTCTTTCGTTCCTTCGGCCCCACGCACACATAGAACTAAACTACACGACCAGTTTGCGAAGAACTTTGACAATTCATTCCGTGGCTCTGTTACTGGAGGGAACTCACCGCGCGGAGGGGGTAAGGGAGGTCTTCTTAAACTTGTCGAGTTTATATCTTCTTCCTTTCCTTTAGTAGGGTGGGTGGGGGCGTTTATGTGTGTGTGTGGGTGGGATCCGCAACTTTAAGACTGTTAGTGGGGTCGCAATCAGAACTAGTGCTTTTCATTAGAGGAGATGGTTATCGCTGAACGCTGGTACGTGTTTTGTTTGACGAGAACGGCCGTGTATTTGCTTTCGCTTTGTTCTATTTGTTTTTTTAAGATTTTATAATATGAGAAAACAATATAGTATGGGGTGTGTCGACTTAGGAAAGCGAGAGTGTTTTAGAGCACTAGTTCAAACAGGTTTAACTTTGATAGTTTCTAATTTTCTACGAAAGAGTTTTTGTTAGGTTTAGTTCCATTAAATGGGAATTTGTTATTTGGCCGTTGTAAATTTTTTATACTGACAATTAATTTATCTATGGAATGGATTAAGGTATTGTAGAATACGAATCTACATCTTAATTTTATACATATACATAAGTAAGTACCTACTACAAAAGGATAAGTTCGCCTTTGTACCTACTGTTCTTTACTGTAATTACTGTGTTTTTTTTTGTTATTAATTGTACAATAAAGAGTTTACTACTACTACTACTACTCCTACTACTACTACTACTACAAACCTTCATCAAAATCCATAATTTAAAAAAACCGGCCAAGAGCGTGTCGGGCCACGCTCAGTGTAGGGTTCCGTAGTTTTTCGTATTTTTCTCAAAAACTACTGAACCTATCAAGTTAAAAACAATTTTCCTAGAAAGTCTTTATAAAAACGATCTTAGTAAACCCTTATTTATTTTTAAATACCTATCCAACAATATATCACACGTTGGGGTTGGAATGAAAAAAAATATCAGCCCCCACTTTACATGTAGGGGGGGTACCCTAATAAAACATCTTTTTCCATTTTTTATTTTTGCACTTTGTTGGCGTGATTGATATACATATTAGTACCAAATTTCAGCTTTCTAGTGCTTACGGTTACTGAGATTATCCGCGGACGGACGGACGGACGGACAGACAGACATGGCGAAACTATAAGGGTTCCTAGTTGACTACGGAACCCTAAAAATCATCAATGCAAAAAAAATATTAAACCATTTTTCTAAAAACCGAAGTCGCTAGAAAATCTACAGTGCCAAAGACACACACAGTCACACACACACACACATCCTCGCATATCAGTCAAACTTTTAACACCCCTCTTTGCGGGATTTAAAAATAAAGGACCACCTTACCTTGATATCGCAAGTATATTAATAAAAGGAAAAAACATTAAAAGTTAAATCCTCCATGAGACTAAGTAGAAAAACCATTTGAAGTAGAAAAGGAAAGTAAATCCTCGGTAAAAAGAACTTCAACGCTGCGCTGTCTGGAGTCGAGAAATAGTTAGGGACGACAGCTTGCGGATAGGGTTGTCACTCGCCATGTGTTACCGTAAAAATATCTAAATAAATAAAAATATGTAAATAGACAAATTCTGCGAAAAAAAAATTTCTTTAAATAAATGTAGGAAACTACAATAGAAAAATAGTGTAAATTATTCATATTAAAACAAAAAAAAAACATTTAAATTTTGTACAATTATTTATTTATAAATTAAAAAATAAAATACCTACATTTTTATTATACCTACAGTTAGAATTATTCACAAATCTAATCTAGTAACTCTTTGGAACGGCAAAAGTACTATGAAATTATCTTCCCATTACAGCTAATGTCACTTCTTATCGAATTAGCGCTTCAAGTCTAGATTTTTAGTCCTATACTTTGGGACACTTTGGTTGCAGGAAAATCGTGCTAAACATAAATTCTAAATTGGTCTTGAGTCTCTTCAACTTGTCTGTATTATTCAACCACTGTCCAATGTCCAAATAGGTTTATGTGAGCTCAATTAACTAATTTATAATTAATAAAAATGCCACTATTTATTACGCTTGTTGATCCTTGTGATAAGAAAAGAGATTATCAGAATAGGTACCATTGGTAGGTATATTTCGCAGTTTTCTCCAAAGTAGAGGTAAAAATTATAGTACCTTTTTAGGGTTCCGTAGTCAACTAGGAACCCTTATAGTTTCGCCATGTCTGTCTGTCCGTCCGTCCGTCCGTCCGTCCGTCCGTCCGTCCGTCCGTCCGTCCGTCCGTCCGTCCGTCCGCGGATAATCTCAGTAACCGTTAGCACTATCTAGCAGCATCAGTTAAAGTAATTAGTCATGTCATAGATATAATAGCACCTTACTTGGCCGTAATATATAATATTTCAATTTCACAAGGCACCTTTCCAGATCTTATGAAATGTAGCAAAGTCATACCGCTTTTTAAATCGGGTGATTCGAGTGATATAACCAATTTCCGTCCCATATCAATACTTCCTGTACTAAGTAAAGTCTTTGAGAAGCTAATGTTAAATGATCTACTGGGACACTTCAACAGACATAGATTACTTACAAGCAAACAGTTCGGTTTCACAAGGGGCCGTTCCACGACCGATGCTGCTTCGGTACTCATTAAACATATATATAATTTTTGGGAAAATTCTTGTGATGCAATTGGCATATTTTGTGATCTTTCAAAAGCCTTTGATTGTGTGGATCATGGAACGCTCATTTTGAAATTAGAACATTATGGTTTGTCTATAAATGCCCTAAACTTTATGTCTTCTTACCTTAGCAATAGAACACAAACAGTAGTTGTTAACAAAACTCGCTCTAGCGGGACTGTAGTCCAATTAGGAGTGCCACAAGGCTCAATTTTAGGTCCATTCCTGTTTTTGGTTTATATAAATGATTTGCCATGTATAGTGAAAAACTTTTGTGAAATAGTACTTTTTGCTGATGATACATCACTGCTTTTTAATGTTGACCGAAAATCTACGGATTACAATGTAATTAATAGCACGTTAGCTGATGTACTGCAGTGGTTTACTGTCAACAATTTACTTCTTAATTCTAAGAAAACCAAATGTATTCGATTTTCTCTGCCGAATGTTAAACCAATCGATACAAAAATACTTTTGAATGATGAATGCTTAGAGATGGTAGATACAACACTGTTTCTTGGTTTAACATTGGACAAAAATCTACAATGGAGTCCTCATATAAAGAAACTAGCAAGCAAATTAAGTTCAGCCGCATACGCCGTTAGGAGAATCAGGCAACTGACTAATGTTGAGACAGCTCGCCTAGTGTATCATAGTTATTTTCACAGTGTAATGTCATACGGTATTCTGGTTTGGGGCAAAGCAGCTGACATACAGACTATCTTTGTATTACAAAGAGAGCCATTCGTTCTATTTACAACTTAGGAACACGTGAATCAGTAAGAGAACTCTTCAAAGAAATTAATATCTTAACTGTAGCTTCCCAATACATTTATGATAGTATAATTTATGTTGTTAAGAATTTAGACTGTTTCACTAAGAATTCTGATATCCATAATTATAACACTAGAAACAAAAATAAGCTTGCCATAAAGAAGTTTCGTGTCCGTAAAGTACAGAAGTCATTTGTTGGGCAATGCATTCATTTTTATAATAAGTTACCTGACACTGCTTTGAGATTACCCCTCCCAGCTCTTAAGAACTACTTAAAAAAATCATTGATGTTAAAGGCTTATTACAGAGTCGAGGACTATTTGACAGACAAACATGCATGGCCCGAACCAGAAACTACAAAAAACGAATAGCAATTAAAATAATTGTATTATGTATAGAGGACACAGTTCAGATAAGAAAGCACATCAAATATTTTATATTTTATGTTGTGTAGGTAAATTACATATTTAATGATATTGAGATTCATATTATCTTTTTCTTCTATGACAATTTGATATGTTTTCTCTGAAGAAGAACGACGTATTATTAAGCAATAATATAATTTATTGAAATTGATTTCCATAGAGTACCTAGTCTGTTCATATTCTTTGATGAATACTTTTGCATGTTAAATTGTATGTTGTTATTTAATGCATGTTAATTATAAGATGTAATGTTTTGAAAAGAAGTTGCCCGCCGAGTTTCTTGCCGGTCCCATAGTGGATACCCCCTCCCAACTGAGGGGGGACTGAAATCTTCTCGAGGCTGAGGCGTAGGGTTAGAGCCGGCGTAGCTTTATTTGACGTTCATATGCGCATTGTAATATGCCTACTTGAAAAATAAATATTTCATTTTCATTTCATTTTCACCCTACATGTAAAGTGGGGGCTGATATTTTTTCATTCCAACCCCAACGTGTGATATATCGTTGGATAGGTATTAAAAAATGAATAAGGGTTTACTAATATCGTTTTTTGATAATATTAATAGTTTCGGAAATAATCGCTCCTAAAGGAAAAAAAGTGCGTCCCCCCCCCCTCTAACTTTTGAACCATATGTTTAAAAAATATGAAAAAAATCACAAAAGTAGAACTTTATGAATACTTTCTAGGAAAATTGTTTTGAACTTGATAGGTTCAGTAGTTTTTGAGAAAAATACGGAAAACTACGGAACCCTACACTGAGCGTGGCCCGACACGCTCTTGGCCGGTTTTTATTAATAATAAAACTACCGTGAGACACTGACATATTAATTATGTAAAATCGGGTTACTCACGTAAAATTGTCGAAGATAGCTCGACATGTTTCGCTCCGTAACGAGGAGCATTTTCATTGACAATTTTACGTACCCGATTTTACATGTTTAATATAATTATAATATATAGTACCTATCCATCCGATAAATAAAAACAGTATTAAATGTCGATGTGGAAAATAACACGAAAAATCTGATAAATAATTTTCCTTAACCCGGCAGTGGCAACCCTATCAACGTCAAATCCTCTCGAACGGTAAAAATAGTAAGAAGATTTGCATAAAATTGTCTTCATAATGCCACGCGATAAGAGCAATTAGCTGCGTTTTTCCTCTACACTTTTTGTTTTTATCCTTCGTCTGTGGTTTAAAAAGTTTAAAGGTTTTCTTAGTTTTAAAAGATACTTGGATATAAAAATGACAGAAAAAGTTATGTTATGCAGCTGCAGTTGTAAATATTATCAGTAAAAATGTAATGATACACAGTTATTATTTAAAAAAAAGAAAACAAATATTCTATAACTAACAACATCATTCCGGAAGTTATCAAATAGCATAATTATGAATAATTATTTTTCACCACACCAACTGGTAAAGGCTTACTTTGCTATTCGAAAACAGGTAGCAAAATTGCATTTTATCCACAAAAGTGCAAAGTAATTTCATACAAATTTTAACTTGATGTCTTGAGCTGGCTGGTAGAACTTACCTATAAATGATGATTTTGGACCATAAATATTGAATAAATTGATGGATTTGATTTAGTTTCATGTTTTGTAGTCAGTCTTTTGTTGGTGTTGGTGTGGTGAAAAATTTTGTGTTCCACTCGGTGGCAAAGTTTGTTTAACCTTCGTGCCTTGAAATCCTCGCAACACTCAAGATTCCACTTTTTGAACCACTTGCTGGGCTCGCGGTTCAATACTGGAATCTTTCGCTTGCTCGGGTATCAATATTGGCACGTGCGGTTAAACAACAACTTTGCCCCCTTGAAAAACAAACTACTATTATTATACTTTTGATGTTTTTTAAAATCTGTTGTTTTGCGTGTAATCTATAGTTGGTTTTTTTTAAATCAGTGACATTTATCGAACTCTCATTTTTACCAAGAATAATTAAAAATCCAAAAACAAGATTTACACTTATGAAATCATAAGCAGTGACAATTCGCTTTAAAAAAAAACTAGTGAAGGACATTTTTAACGGCCGCCATCTATTCTACGCGACTGATCCTAACGACAAAATTAGATAAATAAATAATAAATAAATATTATAGGACATTCTTACACAGATTGACTGAGGTCCAGATTGATTGAGGAGATAAATACATATTCACTAATTGGCACTTCACATTATACTTATTCATCGTTGCGACAACCCTAGCTGCGTTAAGTCCTCTCGAACGATAAAAAATGTGAAAATAGTATGAATATTAGCATAAAATTGCCTTCTTAATGCCACGTGATGACTGCAATTAGAACGTTTGCAGTCTAGACTTTCATTCGGTCTGGGACTAAAATGTTATGACATGGATTACGATTTTATATAGGAAATTATTATCGTCTCGTACCGTTTGGGTCGAAAGTAAAGTATCGGGTATCAAAATTATATTCCATTGTCTAGTGACACTACTTACTTAGATATTTTTAAATTAAAGGGGAAATGGAAAAATTCACACCTTCGGCAGGCCTCGAACTTCCTATACTGCTTTGCCGGAGCAGACACAATGACCAACTTAGCCACGGAGGTCTGCTAGATGCGTGCAAATTTTTCTCTGCCTTCCCTCAAATTTCCTTTAACTTAAAATACACTTACTAGGCTCTAGCGTCTTTAAAAATAAGGATATGAAAAAAATCAAAACGGTCCGACACAGATAAAGATTATAATAATCTGTGTTGAAACAATCATTGCTCTATCGTCAAAAACCAGGGAGGAAATAGTCGAGAGCGTTTGTATGGAGTGACCCCTACCATTATCGTCTTAAGCTTTGGTTTTTTTTTCAAGCCCTCAATTTCTTCACTCGAGAACTTTTGGCTGATGGTGAAATGTTATTTTTGAAATATGAACTAAAGAAATCAATCGAAATTTCATGGTAAAGACCACTTCTGTAAAATTGTATCCATTAAGTTGTTGGCGACTGGCTGGTGCACGACCTCCTTATAGTAAGTAGTTTAAAATTATGTCACTTTCGAAAACTGGGGGCCGATTTTTGAGTCTCACTGTCACTAAAATACCGGTTGAAAACGGTGAATTGCCTATTATTTTCAGTGGCAATTTTCTGAATTCGAACGCCGTGAGACTCAAAAATCGGTCCCCTGTTCTCATGTTTTGAAAAAGGATTGATCGGTAGTCAGTCTGCCTTATGTCACGGAACTATACGTTTTGTTTACCAATGTCAATTTAAATTACTTAATTAAAATAAGTGCTTTTAATACGTGTCTTCATCATTTTACATTAGTTAATACAGTCCATAACCCAACCCTGCTAGCTATCAAAGTAGTAGAATTGAAATTACTAGTATTGAAGATCGCACCTAAGTAACTCGTAAGCGAACCACGAAATTGAGCGTTCGACACTCAAAAACCGTCTCTGCAAATGCACCCTAGAAATGTATAAAACACGCTGTAGGTACTAGTACCTATACTTAGTAACAACACGGTACAGTAGTACTTCGAGATAAAAAGCGAGTCAAGAATGCAAGCAACCACTAATGAGTTTCAAATAGTCGAGCGAGGTTGCTCGCGGTCCACTTTTATGTTTCCGATGTTGTAGTTTAGCAAGTTGGGGAAGGTAGGCTACTGGTATAGCTACTTGAACTCGGTTTATATTAGACTAGCTTGTAGCCGCGGCTTCGCCCGCGTTATGGCCCAGCCACGACATTGGTCTAAGCGCGATAGCGGTGAGCTGCAGCCATACGTGTGAATGAAAAGTCCCATCGCTGTGTCTCGCTCCAATGTATGGCCGCCGCTCACCGCTGCCGCGCTTAGCCCAATGTCGTGGCTGAGCCGTTAAAATCGAAAACTGCTGTATGCTCCATACAAACTTCCAATCTTAGAGAAGTGGAGGGTTAGAAAGAGACAAAAGTAGCCTATGTCACTTTTCATCCCTTCAACTATCTCCACTTAAAAAAATCATGTCAATTCGCCGCTCCATTTTGCCGTGAAAGACGGACAAACAAACAGACGCACATACTTTCCCATTTATAATATTAATGTGGATGTATGTGTAATAGCGTTGTTCAGAATAAATTTTAATAAATCATAGGCCAAATCCTCTAAATATATTAGGGATCAGATATTGTCAGTATAAAAAGTCCTATATTTATTGGTAACATCATCCGAAAACCTTAGAAAATAAAACAAACAAAAAACTTCAAACTTCCCCACAAAACTGAAGTTACGGGGTAAAGTTAGGATTATTTAGACCCTGTGACACAATGTAAAACATTTCATAGCAACCAATATGGGACCAAGTTCAATTTACGTCTAAAATCGTCCTTAAGAAATCAATATCTTTTGAAATCATCATTTGTAGTTGAATACATATCCCAAACGCCTGTATCCCATAAAGTAGACAGAGCACATGAAGCTATACTCAAGTTTCAGTGCCAATCTTGGCAATTAATGTTTTTTTTTATTATAAATGGGCTTACTCTTGGCCACAGACTAGCTGAAGGCAAAGACGTGGCCTACGACGGAGTGAGCTCGCCCAGAAGATGCCTGTTCAACCGAAATCTTTTGTATCGTCAACATATCACTCGAATGAGCGACGAAGACTGACCTTTCGTGTGAAGTACTGTTTATAAAATATATCAACAATGAGGTCCAAATCTGAAAGGTCCGAGGTCATATTTTCATTAATGCGGGCGCCCCGAGGGCCCGGGCTGTCGGCTGAATCCCAATGTTCGTATTACGAGTAAAACTTGGAACTACGCGTTAGCAAGATTTATAAAGGTGCGATTTAGTTTTGTTTTGGTCACTTAAGAAAGATGTTACTTTTATATTTGATAACGACAAAGAAAATAACGATCTAGTAGAGTAAGTAGGTGCATAACAATAATAGAAAACTTCGCTTGATTATTTTATTTAAGAAGTTTATTTGAGGAAAAGATCATCCTAAAAATCTGCTTTGGGGATTTTCCTAGCGTTTGATAAGACGTTAACTAGTTTTACAACGGAAATCAGTAAATCTGTATTAAAACATAAAAATAACTTAGACTACTGAACTATAGTTTGAAATATAAAACTTTAGGGTCGATTTTGGATCGATTGTCAGAAATTCAAAACTTGACCCCCAAGTTACGAACTTTTTTTCCATATCCTACGAAGATACTTACTAGTGAATTCAGAAAGACTACTCTTGAGAAATATCCTCGAAAATGGATCGAAACATGTCGAACGCTATATCGACTTAACACGTGAGTAACCCGCTTAAAATACCGCAAGGTGAGTGAACAGGCATCTTCTGGGCGAGCTCACTCCATCGTAGGCCACGTCTTTGCTTTTGGCTAGTCTGTGGCCAAGAGTAAGCCCATTTATAATTAAAAAAAAAATATATGTTTGAGTCTCACGGGAGTTTTATAGTTAAAATAGTGAATTCAGAGTTTATAAAGAATTGTGTGTCACTGGTAGGTACCTACATTTTATGATAAGTAAATAAAGCTTCGAATGTTCCATCCCGAAAACCAATAGTTTCACCAAAACTATCCAACCATCCACAATCAAAGCAAAACACATAATATGCCGTAAAGATAACCCGTCCAACTTTATATTGATAGAGGGCCAAAATTTAATATGAAATATCCAACTATCACGCACACATAGACGTTAAGTACAAAGTGGGGTGTCTTTGTTGTACATTAAGGAAGGGCAAGATGGGATGGGGAGCGTTTTGTATTCGCCGCCCGTTCATTCGCAAGCGTTCTATGGCGTCACTGTTGGCTTGGAATTTGTTTATTAAGAACGGGTGTGGTTACATTTTTGGGGTTTCGGATCGATCTATTGATTTGGTTGCGAATTTTGATTGGTACAGTTCGGTAGTCTTTAGGTTGAATTATGCTTTCACTTTTTGGTGGATACTCCTCAATTTTATAGCAGTACGAGTTTTACGCGTTAAATCAGCAGAGTTTTAAAAGTTTGACTACTGATGTGCGAGCTGGCAATGACTGAAAATAAAATAGAAATGAAACAAGACATTTGACAACATTGGGCAAGCAATGATGACGTCGCCTGAAAATATTTCGACTTTTCCACCGAGGTTTCACCCCATATGAATAGCCCTAACTGAGATATTTCTTATACAATGGATATTATACTATTTAGTGTGTTTAACAGTTGTTTAGAAAATATCAATTGTTGCAAAATTCTCAAAATTCTTGTCTTTTATTTTAAACTTTTTTAACTTATGTACTTACTCGTAAAATATGTAACAAAATACTTGACTTATTGTAACAAGTTTGATATAATTAAACTCTTTCCCAACAGTATAAAAATGTAAACACAAACATGTCCCGTCTTCAAAGTATCCGGGTACAAAAAACCCGGGCCGCGGAAAGTTGCGCGGTTGCGGCGCGTATTTAAAACTCATTAGCGGCCAGTCTTACCGCGAGGTTATTTGCTCCAGTTAAGAGTTGTATAAACTTTGGCTTTTTGTTACAATTGATGGCCTATTTTTAGTGGAAGATCATCTAAGGCTTCCAAACGTAATTATTTCACGAATGTAAAAAGTCAGTTTTGGTAGTTTTTTCTTTTATTTTACAACAATTTCGACATGAATTATATTTTTTTCCCCTCACTAGCTTGGAAACACGTGTTTTGTCCTTTAATACCAGCGGGTAAAAACGCATTTCATCCACTAGTGGGTAAAGTAATTTGACCTTACATAAAATCAAATTAACTGCTTTAAAATTGATAAAAGTAGGTGAATCTAGTAATAAAGATGATTTACCATCTGTGGAACTACTGGAAGCAGTGATAAACGCATTTTTTTCGTTGTAGTTTCCTCGCTATAGTGAGGGGAAAAGTTTTGTGTTACACTCGGGTGCAAATGTATTTTAATTCTCGTGTGTTAAAAAACTCGCAAGTTCAGGATTCTATTCTAGAACCAACTCAACTATAGAATCCTTTCACTCGCTCGTTTTTCAATTCCACACTCGGCGTTAAAATACAACTTTGCCCCCTTGTATAACAAATAACTATTAAAGCATTACCTAAGGTACAGTGGGGCAAATCTCGACTTCGGAGCAAATGTAACTGGACAATTTTTCCATGTTTTACAATGTTTGCATTATTAAAAAATAGTGTCCACCGGTTATATGTATATGGTAGGCGTGTTCAGTGGGTACCTGTAGAACTCAACATCATAGTATAATAATGGAAAAAATGGATCAGTTACAATTGTCCCCCAGTCGAGATTTACCCCGATGTACCTTAGTTGTTTTTCAAAAGCCGTAAACTTCAGTAGTTAGTAGGTAGATAGCTATGCTTTACGAATAAGCACGACCAATTTTATTTGGTAAAACATGTGCAACAGTCTTAGTGAGTCTAAGCACTAACAAACTAAAAGTTACCTTTAGTACATTTATATAGCCGTATTATAGCCACCCATACCTAACTAAAAAGAGATCAGAAAAATATACTTAATAAAGCTTGTAATAAAAAAAATATCACTTAATATTCTATAAACTTCTCTGACATGTCAAATTAACCATATTCTACAATAATTTGATATATAGATGTGAGAGATATTTACATTTAGTATGGGCACTTATTACCATTTTTTTTCGCGACTTTCCCAAGTTGTGGTCTGTCGATTTTCGCCCTTCTTCCGGAGTCATTATGCTAATACTGTATACAGAGGACAATACCCTTTGTGAATTATTTGGAACATTATGCGAATGTTATATGAACGGACAGCTATGGGTGACACAGCTAATGTAAGTAAAATTGTGAAAGACCTAGTTCCAAATATTAAAACACCACCTAAATACGGCACTCATAGTTGATCTTAAATATTGTTGACATATGTTCCTATATAGTTATGGTTATATTACTTGTATTTATAGATAAAATAACCTAATTATATAAATATTAAAACTTCACAGAAAAATTGTAAGACAGCGGGGCAAATCTCGACTGGCGGGCAAATGTAACTGGTCCACTTTTTCCATGTTTTACAACGTTTGCATTATTAAATAGAGTGTCAATCGGTTATATACGGTAGGCATGTTCAGTGGATACATTTAGGGTGAAGACACATATATCAGCATCGAATCGCATTTAGCTGGATGATTTTAGACACACTATACGCATCGGAAGTTAAAGTATGCTGTTACATGTGTTCAGGTGCTAAAGGGAGCTAACGCACGTTTTTAAAGCTGAAGTATCATATAGCATGCATTTCATCCGCTAAAGCATGCGATCGCATGCTATTGAATTGAATCGCTTGAATGTGCTAAAATATGGAAATTGTTGTCGTCCTTAAATTAGTCCTTTGCAAGGACACTGGTTAAATAAGCACCTATGAATATCAAAATTGCGTATTTTGCAAATACTTACGGTTAGATGACATTATTTTCGCTATTTCTTGCCCTGCATTTTCCTTCCTTTGATGATCACCAGACATCGGATTCCGTGAGGCGATACTTCTTGACAGCTAGGGACTTCCTATATCGATAAACTCATTTATCGATACTAGTTCTAAATACTAGTGATCACACAAAGGTTTGCTTATAAAATATTTTTTTATTAAGAGTATGCGCATGTGACACTGTTTGAGTTGCAGGCGTCCATAGGTTACGGTAACCGCTTTCCACCGCACCAGACCGTATGCTTGGTTGCCACCGACGTTGTATAAAAAAAACATTATATAATTAAATAAGAACTCAATTTTCTTCTTCTTTTTTGAAAACGTTTTTAAAAGTTTACTCGTCACAATTTATGTCGACGCTATTTATTTTAGACGCTATGTACTCGTATGAATTTCATACTGGTCTTCAGAACAATAGTTACAAAAAACACACACAATGTTGGGGGCGGTCACTAGTATATAGAACTAGTATCGATAAATGAGTTTATCGATATAGGAAGTCCCTTGCTGTCAAGAAGTTTCGCCCCACGGAATCCGATGTCTGATGATCACTATATATTGGTGAAGCCATGTCATACAGGCAAGGATATTTTTGCACTAGCATAATCATTATAATCAATTTATCCTCGTTCATTTTCGCAAGTAAGTAATTCTAAGAACATATTAAATTATTTTCATAGAAAATATTTTAATGTATTTTTTTTTAAGCATAACACTACTATTATGTTATAAACATTAAATAAATGTCATATACAAAGAAAAAGTGACCAAAGCCTCCAGTGTTCCGAGCTGGAATCGAACCAGCGTACTCCGCTTACCGGGCGAATGCCTCAGGCAGGAACACTGGAGGCCTTGGTCCACTTTTTCTTTGTATTATATGACATTTATTTAATGTTTAAGTAAGTAATTATTGCAATGTAAACAAACTAGTGCACTTTGCTAGATGGACACGTAGTGATAATAACGCGGTGGTCCGCCCGCACTCTGTGAATATCATGCTTAAGCAGCCTTGCTCATTCGCATCCCTCCCTTAAGCAGCCGTTATCAATCGCAAGTGTCATGACTCACGCGTAATCATCTTTTCTCATCCGCAAGCATCTAACCTCATGTCATAAGCAGCCGTTCTCATGCTTTATCTTAAATAAGCATTCTTCAGCATGAGAAGTGGATAGTTACACTTATACGCATTTAATGCTGAAGCTGAATCGATGCGGAAGGGTGAATTGATGCGGACGCATCTCCATACAATATTGCGTTTTTGTACTACAAAATGCGATTCGATGCTGATATATGTGTCTTCACCCTTAGAACTCAACATCATAGTGTAATAATCACTCACTAAAATGATATTACTTTGTCACTATACACAGTTCGCTCATTAAAAAAAAATACAAATACAGAACGTTAGCTCTATTAGCTATTTCCAATAAAAAAAAATGTAAATATTGTGAAAAGGAGTGGATAAAACGAACTTAAAAGTGAAATTCATTTGAACACATTTTCTTTATTTTAAAAGTAAACATGCGTTATTTCAACATAGTTTTACATGCACCGATGTCTTTTGAATAAAGTTGGTTTTTATAAAAAAAGTCTACAAAGTAGGTAACAAATTACCAACATAGGTAGTGCAGACTGCTACGAACTTTGTTGAATTTATATTACTTAGTTGTATAACTATTTATTACAAAATTCAATTTTAAAAGATCCCTTGCTGGTATGGTATACCTAAGTAAACGGAAACCGAAAGTCTTAATTATGTATATTATCATAGATATAACAAGATCATACCATCCCATACATTAAAATGCGACCGCCTACGAACGCGCTTACACTCCACCACACATAGATGGCGCCACAAAAAAAATGTCTTGTAGCTTTCGATTATACTTGTAGATGGCGTTAAGTGTCACTTTTGACATAAATTTACAGCTCGGAATTGACACTTAATGCCAATCTACAAATAATCGGTGGCAACAAGGCATTTTTTGGAGCGCCATCTATGTGTGGTGGAGTGTAAGCGCGTTCGTAGGCGGTCGCATTTTAATGTATGGAATGGTATGATCTTGTTATATTTAATTTATGATATTATGAAGCAAAGTACTTCTACAGGGAAGCGCTGGTAGCCTAGCAGTAAGTACGTGCGACTTTCGTTCCGGAGGTCGTGGATTCGAGCCGGGGCTGGCAGGAGGATGATGATGCGAAGCAAAGTACTTATGTAGTAACCAGTACAATACACTATTACCTAATACATTTTTTAATAAATAATAAACCTCAAGGTGAAATATTTCTACCAAAACAAGGTTGCCTAGATAATGCCTAGACCACCTTCAATTTACACCTACCCACCAACCCGTCAACAAACAAGCAACCAAGACCCCTATTACCAAGTACTAAAGTTAGATTTCAGTCTAGATAGCTAAAATGAGGTATTTTGGACAGGCGCCCTCGCTAATTTTCTTTACAGCGCTTCGATGGTGCGAAAAATTGTGTTTTTCAAAGGTTTTCGACGAAGATCGGATTGGACGAGTTACGTAAGCGTTCAGGCGAGTTATGCGAAAAATTCTGAAAATAGTTTGTAGAAAATGCTGAAAATAGTTTTTAATTATAAACGTTGCTATACATACTCTGAATTGAATGTGATGCTTCACTAATACAGTTGATTTTTTCGATATCTAAATAGAAATAATATAAGCAGTGAATATCGAAAAATGTTTAGAGATTCGGGTTAACTACATAGTATTAACGGCACATTTTATTTTTATATATTTTTTATTACAGGAATGTTTGTTCATTAATTATCTTTTTTTATAATTGGGTACCTATTTAAATAACTTATTGAATTATGTTTTAACTATGTGATGTATATGGTTCAATATTATAAGCATGTTTATTTTACTACTTTTAAAATAAACTTGTGCATACATTTGCTGGGTAAAGCCATCTGTTGTTGAGTAGTCAAACTTTACGTTGTACTCTATTCGTCACTAGATGGCCACTGACTAAAATTAGTGCCATCAAAACTCCGTACGCAGCGCTATAGTCGCATCCTACCGTGAGCGCCATCTTTTGATGAGTAGAAGTATTAATATTTAGAATAAGGGTTTTAGAAAGATTGACGTTTCACTTTTAACGACGTGTGACGATAATTAATTTAATTTGTTTAAATTTTTTTTAGGATGTGGAATTTTAACGAAAAAAAAAACAAATAATATGTAAGTACCTACAACTAAGTAGAATTATAAATAGGTACAACAATTCTCCAGATAAACCTATATTGTATTGATGTAGGACTACATTGTTTCATTTTATTTATAATCATCGTCATGATTTATTCTGTAAACACTTATACCTTTTATTAACCTTATACTTTGACAACCTGTGTGTAGGTTATATTGATTTATTTCTATGTGTAGGTTATTATTTACGTCTTATCACTCATATAAAATGGTAATTTTTATTTAAAATACTCCCCGCCGTTTTTACATTGGTATATATAATGACGGTATAAATTTATTTTTCTAGTCAAGGATAATTTATATAGGATTTACAATCTTCATACTAATAATCGTACCTCGATTTTTTAGCGCCACCTATTACATACTATCATAACTAAAGGTTGCCTGGAAGAGATCGCTCTTTAGCGATAAGGTCGCCTGTTGTTTACATCTGTAATAAAATTTATTCTAGTGTGTTCCTTTGTACATTTCTGAGGTTGTGCAATAAAGTGAATTTGTATTAGTGTAGGTGACAAAGCCTGTACAGCTGATTTGTTTTATGTCCACTTGACGAAGCCTGCGCTGCTGATCACGAACTATTTTTGTTGGTATGGTTTTTGGGTTTGGTTATGACTTTGACTTTTTTTTATTGTATTTTTTTTAACCCTGAATAAATGAGTTTAATTTGTATTGTACCTATTGAATAACTACACTGATGATGCCTACAAGTTTTTTTTTTTTTTCAAAATGTATATTGACGTGATATCATGATATTAAAATAAAGAAATATGTCATTTGTTCTTATAAAAAATAAAAACACGCAAAAATATTTGTGAAAAATATGATTTTGGTTACTTCCAGGCTGTGAAACAGCGCCATCTAGTGTTAAGCCTAAAAGGCACATACATTTCAGGGGTACGCTTTTTTGTATGGGCTTTGTACGCTTTTGCTTCCAATTTTATCACTTATCCACGTGGATAAGACATCTGTCACTCTCACACTGCTTTGTCAAAGCGTGACAGACGTCTTATCCACGTGGATAAGTGATAAAATTAGAAGCATGATACGCCGGCTGTAATAAATTGTTCTTGTTCTGGTTTTCAGTGTAATTTATGGTTTATATGCGTGGTAGAGTATAAGTAATGTATTTAATATTTGTAAGAGGGCGATTTTTTAATCTCGCATACGGAATTTTGTCACTAAAATACTGGTTGAAAACGGTGACTTGCTTATTATTTTCAGTGACAATTTTCTGAATTCGAACATGTGAGGCTCAAAGATCGGCCCGTTGATCTTAATCCCTAAACTATTGTACACCGCTAAGATTATACCGATTTTGTAAACACAAGCCTTCTTGAGCTTACCGTGGGACTCAGTCACTCTGTGTAAGAATGTCCTATATTTATTTTAATAATATTTAATGTATATGTGAGTGTGTTTAGTAAAACGTTCCACTTTATCGGTGACCATTATGGTGAGATTTACCTACTTGTATCTTTATATGAATAAACTGATTCTGTGACGTTTTCCCGTATTGTGTGAGTGGGACGTTTTCCCGTGCACAATCGCATATTTTCAGGACATAGTAGAATTATTAAAGAATAATACGAATGTACTTATCACATTTTGGCAGAAGAAGCAACAACTCGAGAAAATAAGTAGAACCAAATAGGTACCTAATTATATTTTGAATTTTATTTAACACTACTTCCTCTGCCCTTTGCTTTTACCTATTTTTTTATAGCATACAGGGTGGATGTGGCACTACAACAAACGGTCAATTAGGCCGTTTATTCATTGTTTTAGTGCTAATCGATTTTATTTTCATCTCGTCATAGAGAATAAGCCTACTTTACTAATACCAGTATTTTAACATCGACCGCTCGATTTCATGTGGATATTCTGTGAATAAAATATCCACTCTTAGCGATTAAAATTCTACTAAGAATTGAAAAATTCAATCCCTTAAATAAATATAAATTTTTCTATCCGAAAACGGATAGCAAAATTCCACTTTATCCATAAGAGTACTTGTACTATTATATATTTTGAGTTGGCTGGTAGAATTTACCTACAAATAATTATTTTGAAGAAATTATTAAATTTGATTTTGTTTGATTTTTTATAATCAGTATTTTGTTCATGTTGGTGTTGTGAAAAATTATGTGTTTCACGGTGGCAAAGTTTGTTTAACCTACGAACCTTGAAACCCTCGCAACGCTTAAGATTCCACTCTTTGAACGACTCGCTGGAATCTTTGGAATCTTTCGCTTGCTCGGGTATCAATATTGACACGTGCGGTTAAACAACAACTTTGCCTCCTTGTAAAACAAATAACTATTTTTCCTTAAATATAAAAACTTAAAGTATCGTTAGCGGACGTTTCCACTTGTAACAAAATTGATCATGGAAGTAGTTTCTCGATCACCCCAATCCACTCACAATGTAAACCAGTTCGCGTCTGGTCGCAGCTGCCGGACTCATCTCGTGTGTCCGGTAGAATGTCTCGATTGTGATGGTAAGTAGTAGATTTGATAATTATAATATCGTGAAATAATTATGATTAGCTGAATGATTGTGATTGTATATAGATACTAGTTTTTGCCCGCGGCTTCACTCGCGTTGAAGCAGAAAATTGCGGAATGCTTTATTCAAACTTCTACCCCCCATTTTAGGGAAGTGACAAAAAGTAGGTAGCCTATTTCACTCTCCATCCCAACTATCTAAACTAAAATCATGTAATTTGTCGCTCCGTTTTACCGTGAAAGACGGACAAACAAACAGACACACACTTTCCCATTTCTAATATTGAGTATGGGTATGGGATGGAGTCAAACCAAGCTAAATTGGAAGTGATTATGAAAGTGAAAGCACAGACTGTGAAAGTGTTAAATAAATTTCATAATTTAATAGAAATTTGACTTTTAAACGCTTGCTCGTTTTACTCGTTATCAGCGGTTTGTAGCGGCGGCAAACTTTGTCTGCCTCTAAATACCTATTTTAGGTCATCATCATCATCATCATACAATCACGCCTGTATCCCATAAAGGGGTAGGCAGAACACATGTACTAAAGTTGTAGCAAATAAGGGGTTGAAAAAAAACGAAACTGTGACATTGCAGTGACTTGTCTCGCCTCTAAATTTAACCTATTTTATTTTTTAGGTGCCTACAAATTTTCTCCAAAAATACATAATGAAACAAATTGTTTCACTTTTACTTTATTTTTGTCCTGTCAAGACATTCTCGATATTGATGTTTATGTATACAAACCGTAGTTATGCAACCAAATAGTAACCTGGCCCCGTAGCCGAATGGCATTTCTACGACGCGAAACGAAAACGAAACGCCGCGAAAGGTAGTCAGGCTCTGTCGCGCCAATACGCAAGAGCGATAGAGATAGATTTTGTTATCCTCTTTAACTCTTTCCTCCCATTTACTTAAAAGTTAACTGGAAGAAATAAGATATGCCTACTTCGGATGTATCTAAAAGTTACGTTACTACGATATCTACGAGCGTTTCGTTTCGTGAGCGTTTCGTCTGTGGTTTCGTGAGCGTTTTTACATTCGGCGACGTACGCAGTTAACCTGTGTCAACAAACACTAAACTAATCCATGTCCATGTTGAACCTTGAACCGCCACGTCGCCCCGGTTCATATAAAGGCATATCGGAGTAAAATTACCTAAAAGTCTAGTACTGTGGCATGGTAAAGTGTTACAGGCTTATTAAAGTTTTCCAATTTTTTTTACTTTTGAAAACTTTCAGCAATATTCATATTTATACATCAAACAATAACCATAACCCGTGTCAACAAATAGACTAAACTAATCCATGTTGAACCTTGAACCACTGCGCCGGTTCATATAAAGGCGCCGACATCAGAAGAGTAAAAAGTCTAGTACTGTGGCATGGTAAAGTGTTATAGGTTTATTCTATTTTCCAATGTTTTTTTTAACTTTTGAAATGTTTCCACAATTTTCAAGTTTATACGTACATCAAAAAGTAACCCTAATCCGTGTCAACAAACATAGTAAACTAATCCATGTTGAACTTGAACTGACGTGCCGTACCGGGCCGGTACGGGCACGTATAAAGGCGCTGACATTGTAGTAAGAGTAAAAGTCTAATACTGTCGGGTTCAAAAGCGGTTGGAGATTGATTTTATTTTTCAGGAACTTTTCTGTTGTTAAAAAGTACCATGTAAGCACATGTGTAGAAACAATGATCGTGTCAATAAACAAAGTAAACTAATTTTAATGTTTAATTTGAACTACAAAGCTGACATTCGATTGGAGTAAAAGTGAAAAAGACAAGTACTGTCGCACGCACAAGCGCCGCTATTTTAAAACAGAATCTATTCCGATTATACAATGATTGAAGGTACTATTATTTTAATTTGAAGGTACATATTTTAATTTCGATCTTAAATACTATTTACTATGATGATACTAAATGCGCCCCAATCACCAATATGATCACCAAGGTCATATCAAAACCAGCTCAAAACACATTAATTTCTAACTTAATTCCCAATGCATCACGCTCGTGGTATATTGATAATATTAACATGTTTTCCAGTAATATAATATGTTTAATATGTACAAGGACCGTATAATACGGAACTGAAAAAGCCCATACAAAAAAGCGTACCCCTGAATTGTATGGGCCTTTTAGGCTTAAAACTAGATGGCGCTGTTTCTCAACCTGGAAGTGGCCAAAATATTTTTGAGTTTTTTTATTTTTTATAAGAACAAATGATATGCTTCTTTATTTTACATACATACATACAACATACATACAATCACGCCTGTATACTCAGAACACATGAAACTACTACAGCTTTTGCCACTCTTTAAGGGGTTGAAAGAAAACGAAACTGTGACATTAGTGATTTTTCGCCTATAAGAACAATCCCATATGCTTCTACGACACCCACGGAAATCAAGGTATCAACGTCAATACACTTCTTTATTTTAATATCATGAAAAATACAATTTCGAAAAAATAATTTGTAGGCATCATCAGTGTATAATTGTTATGATGATATTTTAATAGGTGGTACTTAATAAAAAAATTAGGTACGATTCTTAGTATCGAGACTGTAAATCATATATACATTATCCTTGATATGTAATATATTCAATTGGTTGGTGACCCTGTAACAGAGTATAAATAAATCAATATAAAAGCATTGTATAAAATGTATAATTGTTTCATTACTCCCATTATTTCTCAGTATCCAAAATATAGTTAAATAGTAAAAAAAGCACAGTATTTTATTTTGCCTTATTAAATACACTAATACAGAACCCATCCCTTTCATAACCTACATTAAACCCTCAAGTTAATTCAATAACCGTTAACATATCCAAACACTTCTCTCCTCGCTGCTACCTGTTGAGCTCGCATCTTTTTATTCCCATACACGCGCGACTAAAAATCGAATAAATCAAAATAACCGATCACCGCACAAAAGCTCATTCAGAATTTAAACCAGTTTTATTCTTTTTTAACTGAAAACACGCAGCATCCGCGGCCATCTGGCCAGCTATTGTGCGTAAGACAATCTCGCGATAACCGGTTTTTCTTTTCACTATTATCGGTTTTATTCTTATTTTAAAACTATTTAGGGCAACGGACAGTCACTATAGTCAGTGTGTGGTGGATTTTGAACGTGGAACGGTTGATTTTGGTTGTAAAAAGTGTAAATATGAGAAATTATTATTGTTTTTCGGTAAAAATGCGGCTGAGTGGTAAGATTTTTTTTTAATAGTTCTAGATTGATTTGTTTTACTTATAGGGCTATTGTGCTACTATTCGTCCATATAACTAGTTTTCGTTCACACACGGAAAGTCAAATTTAATACAGAATGATTTTGTAAGTAGTCAAAATACTATAGCCAAACTTTGCATAATAGTGACTTTTAAAATCATATGGGAGGTGACTTTTGAAATACTATGAAAAGCTTGGCTATAGTACTTACGAAATCATCCTGTTTAGTAAATTTTAAATATATTTTTATACCACGCCGGTGGCAAACAGGTATACGGTCCGCCTGATAGAAAGCAGTCACCGTAACCTATGGACGCCAGCATCTAAAGGGGTGTCACTTTTTTGAAAAACCCCATACTGTATAGTTCATCGGAAATACCTCTGCATGGGAGCTCATTGACGAAATATCATTACGCGGCAAATAAAACTAGAGTGGACAAAAACTAGCACCGAACCCTATATCTATATATTTTCCTTATCAAGAAGTTTATTTTCGAAAATTGAAAACATGTCCAAGTTAGACAAACTGTCCGCGTGATAGTAGCGGCCACTTAATGTATGGTAACGGTCGTCGTGTCGTCTTGCTCAGGTCTTAATTAAAATCGACCCTTCATCGGCTATTAGATAGTATACTTGCATATGGAGTGTAGGTATGTACTACATATCAATTGGTACTGGTACAGTTCGCGACCAATATCGAGTTTAAAAACTATTGGAAAGTACCTATAGTGAGACAGAAAATAGGTATTTTCAATATTAAAATGGAACTATTAAAAGCGTAATCTACGTTCATAAAATACAATTTTTTTAACTAGAGCATTTGAATCAAGTTCTTTATTTGCATTATAATTTTTTTAACCCCGATGGATCCCTCCCGAAAATCGAACTATGTAATATTGTTACTCGCTGTTTTTTCAAAATTTTAATTTTGTGGGTAGGTTATTATTAAAGCGTTTTACGTCTTAACAAACAATTACGAACTAGAGCAAATTCACTGAATCAAGAACTTTTTATAACAATCATAATTTTATTTGTAGAAACTATAATATTGTTACCCGCTGTTTCAACTCGTAATATTGTAAGGTTTTACTTAGTAATACTATAAAGTCGTCTTTTTTTATAAATTCTCCTAAGCTAAGGATGGAGCACGCTCGGCTGAAAAGAAGAAGCAAAGCGCTTCGTCATAAAACACTATAATGTTCCTTTTTTATATAATACAATGAAGTGTTTTCTTATAAATTCTGTAGATTCTAAATGAATAGTGTAATAGGTAGATTCTAATGAACATAGGTGGCACCGGTGGCACATAATATGTAATAGTTTTGCAGTACTAATCATATTATTATTTGGCACAATGACATATTGGAAGTCACCTTACTGGTTGGACTGGATTGGACTGGATATCGACTTATAATATTAATTGTTTGCAAATATACGCCATACGTTTAAATATAATATACTGGAAAGTTACTTCTCTAATCTACTAAACACAGAATACATATTAGTACAACTGGCTCTAATTTAAATTTATCGATTGATCAAAAAATGTGTTTGTGATTGTCTGAAGACGATAAATATTTCGACAAGATGTACTTACGAATGTTACCAACCTCCGTTCGCAACACAACTTACCGAACCGTTTCAAATCCCTTCCCTATCCAGGCAATAATCACCCAAAAAAAGTAAATCGGCCGATACGGCCGCCATTTGTGTATCGATTTTGAGTCCCCTTTCTCTTATTATTATTTTTTTACATAACAAAGAAGAAAATATAAAGGAGGAGTCTAGGGCACGCGCCCCCGGGCGCGCTTGTGTGGGTGCGTAGTGCGATAGTGGTGGTGTGTTTGTGTGCGTGAGTTGAGACGATCGGCCGTGAGAGCGAAATTGGGGGAGTGATTTGAAGCGCGAATGAGTGATCTTGATGGTAGTAATCCATTCTGTGCCTTGTATTTCTATATTGCGTAGAATAAATCTCACCTGGCTCGTAGGAATTCTATTCTAATTTTAAAAAGTGTTATTGTTTCAAAATGGTTTTGACACGACCTTGATCTCTAGCCAGAATTTATATTCCGATCTAATCTAACATGACATAGTGATGGCTACAATAACGGTCTATCAAAATGTAACCTTTCACTTTATCTACCATCCTACCAACGACGGTAAAACGCTTGTGCTACGTGACAAGTGCTACGCTACGACGTAGACCGTTGCATTGTTTTAATATTACGTTACTGCTAAGTAACAAAATCCAATAAAATCTTGATGCCGACTTTTGTAGTTGATTTTTAATTGTGCCGTCATTGTAACAAAAATCGGTCGTTTTTGTCTTTGGCTAGGCTGTGGCCAAGAGTAAGCCCATTTATTAAACAAAGTTGTGTCCTATTATCATTTCAATTCCAATAGGACCAATAGAAACGAGACGAAAACTATCGGTCCGATTTGAACTTTACGATAAGTCAAACGGAAACGTCTCGTTTGACCAAGAACGATTTTTACGGGACTGATAAAGCCCAAACAAAAAAACGTACCTCTGAAATGTATGGGCTTTTAGTCTTAAAACTAGATGGCGCTGTTTCGCAGCCTGGAAGTGGCGAAAATCATATTTTGTCGAAATATTTTTGCGTGTTTTTATTTTTAAAGTAAAATTACATATTTCTTTATTTTGATATCTTGATATCATGTCAAAACACATTATGAAAAAATAAATTTGTAGGCATCATCAATGTAGTTATGATAGTATTTAATAGATGGCGCAAAAAAATTGTATTCGATTCTTACTATGAAGATTGTAAATTCTATATAAATCATCCTTTGCTTTTGACTTTGACATGTCGATTAGCGATACTATAACTAATGTTTGATGTTCTTAAAGTTGCAACCGAGTCGTACTCGTATTTACTTTACGCAGAAAGTATTTAGATATCACTTCCTAAAACACCGGCAAACAACTATCAAGTTGGCTCGAACGCGTCATAAGAAACAAGGAGCCGAAGAAAGCATCTCTTGGCTCTCCCCTCCTTGCACACACACAGCCGTGTTTGTGTATTTAAAAAAATACTTGACACGTACACGCATAAGCGCAGCTACCAATAGATTCATTAGACACATTTCTTTGATACAGCCCTGCTTTTAGCGATCTGTAAAACAATTTTAAGCTTTCATTTAGAAAAAGGAATTCCGCGCGTATGTCAACCTTAATGGGAATAAATAAGAGTTGTTTTTTTTTCTAAAGTTGTAAATGACAAAGTGGTCTAGGAGTAATTGCGTCTTTGGCTGTTTTTTTTTTCTTTTTCCTTTTTGCTAGGGTTGGGACCCTACGCTGAGATGCCGTTTGATGTGAGCCCGTCTTAAGATGAATGGAGAGGGTTATGAAATTTTGATTGTTGTATATTTGTATGTGTGTTTAGCAAATGTCTGGTGATTATGACGGACTGAAAGGGTACGGCGACGTTTTGGGATTACTTTGTGGAAAATAAAATGCTAGCATTAAAAACCTTTTTGTACGTGTTATACCTAGTTAGCTTTTCTTTCGTCTGTCGGATGGGTTATAAACAAAATACTGCACATTTTTAATCTTAGAACGCAATAAAATAGGAATAAATTGATTGATATATGATTTGACTATCTGAATTTTTATCATATTTTCCTAACCATTATCATCCTCCATGCCTTATCCCGGCATTTTCCACGGCTCTTGGGAGCCTGGGGTCCACTTTTGGCAACTAATCCCAAGACTTGGCGTAGACACTAGTTTCACGAAAGCGACTGCCATCTGACCTTCCAACCCGAAGGATAACTCATACTTTCCTAACCAAAATGTATTATTAATAATAATAATTTCCGTATTACTACCTAAGGTTAATAAATTCCTCCATTTTGAATAAAATACCAATAAAACGAAACCAGACATAAATCTTCATGTATCAATAGTTCGGAGGGGAGGGGTGATCAGTTTCGATATTAGGGTAAGATGGATAAACCGCGGAATGTAGGGATCGCATTAGATGCCTTGTTTATAATAACATTTGCAATATTCAATATTTATAGTAATGTACATATGGTAGTGAGGAGTTGTACTTTTATAGGTATTTTAGGGAAATACTTATAGGTAAAGTCAACCAATTGGAACCCTAGGCCACTCTACAACCATGTCAAAATGACAAGCAGTAAGATACTTCCTACAACCTGATTTATAACGTCACTATCACATAGATCTAAAGCGGCCTAGGGTTCCAATTGGTTGACTGTACATTGGGTTTTTTTTTATTCTACTCTTAACTTTTTTGTACATTTTGAAGATCGTAGATAACATACTATTGCAGGTGACTGAACTATTTACCGTTAAAATCAAAAGTAATATAAAACTACAAATAAATAAAATAAAAAATAATAAATTATATAAACAATATTCAAGTAAGACAAATAAACATCTAAAATGTAGTGTTCCTGCAGAAAAACGCAAACGTATGTAGTTTTGTGACCTCGTGGGTAACAGCAATGAGGAGGCACACTGACAATTTATCTCGCCAGGCGGCGCCTCTGCAAGTGTCTAGACATGTCACTGTCATTCTTATGTGAGAGAGAAAAAACATATCATCGTCTCGCTCTCACGTATGAAATTCTTTATCTGTGCAATGGACTAATAGGGTGGCGCCATCTGTCATAACCTTTGAGTGTGCGTCCTCATTCTGATAAAATTATTTTATTTTATTGAATATTTTTGATTTGTTCTTTTTTCAAGTCACTACGGCGGGCGTGTGGTCTAGTGGTATAGACGTTAGCCGCGTAAGCTGAAGACCCGGGATCGATTCCCGCCTCGGCCACCAGTGGGCCTTGCCGTTTTTTTCTTTCGTGTATAATATCTATTTCAATTCATGTAGAATGTAATTCTAAGCAGTCAGTACTATATTTTCTTCACCCTTTATCAATTATTTTTTGTTTAAACCAAAGCTTTACGGGTCAAATTGATCGTTTCACTGCTAATGAATTTCTAATCCATCTTGTTCGCAGAAATGGTCGCATTAAAATAATATTTCTAAACCCTGCGAATGCCACCTGAGCGTAAAACTTGTAATTATCTGTACAATAACCCTCTCTGAATGGTCTGTTATTGAAGCCAGGCTACCCGCTGAGACGAGCTGCTTGGACAGTAGCTTACATCCCAAGTTATAGGCGAGAGCGAGATATAGTTTTGGCCCCCTTCACTTTTTGGGGGTTTCGATACCAAAATGCTCATAGATTCGTTGTGTCCATCAGAAAGGTCACAACCATTTGACTAGGTAAGTAAAACATTTCACATGTATGCGCATTAACAGAAATTGTAAGCGCGAGCGAAGCGAGCGCGAAATTTTTTTCTATTATTTATGGAGAGGGGTGGGGGGGGGGGCGCTTGATTCAATAAAAGCTCCTGTCTTCATAGGACACGTACGCGAGGTTAATGCTTTTCTGTGCGGCGTGTTCATTGAGGAGTTCACTAGGACAAGAACAAATGGTTGTGATAAAACAAAAGAGGCCAAAGACCAAGCTCTGGCAGACCAAGAAACCGATAACTGATAACAGTCGGATTTGAGCTTTAGTTCAGGGCCAAGGCAAGGCATGAGAGAGAAAAGCAAATTGCAGCAATGGCCAACTTGGACAGACATGGAGAAGTCGAGAAGTTCGACTCTAATTGCAGAACTGCGGAAGAGCAAAGCTTGGAATTAAATAGGCATAATTGCTCTCATGTTATTCGGCCCTTGCCATATTTTGGGGTATTTAGACTTGGGTTATTAGAAGTGCGTTTATCATCACGCTTACGCTCCTTTGTCTCATACAAAATTGCGCCTCTGTGAGACGTTTTGCGCCTCTGTGAGACGTTTTGCGCCTTTGGCTTTAAGAGGAACTCCGCTTTGAATTGCGGATAAACACTGAGCGTTTGGATAGCGAAGTAACATTGTATTTTGTTGTTCGGTATCGCAACAATGTGGTTCGTCAAGAGCTAGAAACATCCTTCGCGGCGCCCTAGCAACAGTAGCAACGGCTCCCACCTTATGAATGTTGTACATTGTGGTGTAACTTTTCAGATAATCTGAATCACAATCACAAATATAGATTTTCAATATCTGAATAAAATTCATTTCCGGCTCCTCTCGCCATTTTGGGCTATAATATAATAATAATATAATATAATTTCTTTATTCAGACACAGGTCCATGATTATTGTTAGTTAAGTTCTTAAAAACTATGTTATTTTAACTAATTACAATTAATAATTCTTACCTAATTAATTTAAGTAATAAATATCCCCACTATGGGGGTTTATTAGTGCCGACATCCAATGTCTTTGCAAAAGACTATCTGGCCTGTCCGCAAGCATGCTTAGAATGCTGTTGGGACTACCCTGTATTCTGTTCCTGATGGACAAGGCTTTTTTACGCATTACGGCATGGAAGTCGTCTACGTGAGCATCGGCGAACATTCCAGATGCACTGCAGAATCTAGGGAGTCCCATCAGAACCCTAAACATGTTATTATAGAGAACACGTAAGGCGTTGAGTGCTCTCTGGGTATAACTAAACCACAGGCCACTGGTGTAAAACGATTGACAGAAGGATTTGAACAAGGTTCGCTTTACTTCTCCCGAACAATGAGCGAACCTGTGAGCCAGCATATTCCCCCGAACAGCCAACGCCCTACGTTCCCTATATATTAATATTGTCAATAAACTTTTTTTTTCCCTCTCAATATCACTATCGTCCTTTAAATCACTCCTGATAATGTGACCTAGATACTTGAACTTGTCAACCCTCTCCAGCTCCTTATCGTACAGTTTGATGGGCGGCATATATCCTAGAGACCTGCCTCGCACCGCGAAAGCCATGACCTGGGTTTTAAGACAATTGCACTTCAAACCATGTGAGTCGGCATAGGATTCGCACTTGCGCAGCAGGTCCCTAAGTCCACAGACAGCTATGTGTGCGCCCACGCAATGACGATTTTGGCGCCCCCTTACCATTCGGCGCCTAGAGCGGCCGCTCCACTCGCTCTACCCTTAATCCGGCCCTCTTCACTGAGTAAAACTTGTAATTATCTGTACAATAACCCTCTCTGAATGGTCTGTTATTGAAGCCAGGCTACCCGCTGAGACGAGCTGCTTGGACAGTAGCTTACATCCCAAGTTATAGGCGAGAGCGGGTAGCTTCACTGAGTAAAACTTGTAATTATCTGTACAATAACCCTCTCTGAATGGTCTGTTATTGAAGCCAGGCTACCCGCTGAGACAAGCTGCTTGGACAGCAGCCTGTGTCCCAAGTCATAGGCGATAGCGGGTAGCTTCAGTAAAACAACGTTTACTTGGGCACAACTACCAACCAAAGAATACATACATACATACATATAATCACGCCTGTGTCCCATGAAGGGGTAGGCAGAGCACATGAAACTACTCGTTTCAGTGCCACTCTTGGCAAATACCGAAACTGTGACATTGCAGTGACAGGTTGCCGCCTTTCGCCTACGCCACAATTTAAACCATATCCACACACCTTCTATGACACCCACGGGAAGATATTGGTAAATTAACCCGTCACCACACAGGCAACCAAAGAATATATTGTAAATTATAAAAGTACAAATACAGAAAGCTCACCGTCAGTGACCTGTCAACGGACTGCATGCGTCATTGAGTTTTATTGCGCAGCGAAGGTCTTCAAACTTTATAGGCCATCAACTGTACGTGAATGTATGAAAGAAACGCGGAGTAAGCCGCCTCCGCTAGCGCTTATGACTTGGCCCACACAGAAGTTTACTTGGCGACCGTAAGAGGGCGCGTGGGCCATATTTTCGCGCGTGGATGGCCATGTTATTTATCTGTCGGAGACATGTTTCGATAAGTTTACTTATTTAGTTTCATATAATATCAATATCGGACTGATGTCATGTGGCATTCAAAATATTTAAGTCTAAGTAATGTAAGTATAAGTTAATTCAATAAAATGTATTTTCGGTCATTAATTTTTTAAATTACTGTTCTCGTAATGCTAATTCACCTTCCGGTAATTATGTTAGTACCCATAATTTTCTACATTTAAGTACCTACCCACATAGTTTTATAATCTTCATGTACCTACGGGACGATTCGCGGGACGATTCGCGGAAACTTGGCGAGAATAACTTGATGTTAAAATAATAATTATAAAAATATAGACTATTGCCTGGCTCTTGTGAATCTATCCATGAAACTAGTATTTTTATATAGACTGCAATATTGTAAAAAATAAGAAAACTCCAAGTCTAAATTTAAGAAAAAATTGTAACAATATTTGTAAACGACTGTTTGTTTTCTCAAATAAATAAATAAATAAATAAATATCATACGTATGGAATAAGGGCCTAAATACTTACTTCCTAATTGTACCATATTTATAGATGCCATAATAAACAAGATAAAAAATTCCATCCTTGGGAAACTGTAGACATTTTTCTATAGAGTGACGGCAGGTGGACCAAAATGTTAACGGAATGGTGGCCGCTAACAAATGTAAGAAGTGCCTGGCATCCGTTGGCTCGTTGAGTCGACGACATGCGAAAAACTGCGGGTCACAACTGGATGAGATTAGCCCAGGACCGGGAGAAGTGGCGTACTAGTGTAGCCGGCTAGCAGCGGGGAAATTAAACAAAGGTTCTTCCAGTAAATAATATAATATAAAAACTATATATACAATAAAATGGGAAATATCTGTCAGTACGCAAGTAGGTATTTACAGGATGTACTTATTTAAATGATCGTCACTGGCCTCAACGTTCCTTATGCTGGTCTTCGTCGAGCAGTATAACGTGGTCTGTCCGCGGATGCCACTGCGCGACTGCGCATTTCTCCGAGTCGTATAGAAACCAGCGCTGAGAGATGCGCTTCCAGCGCTGAGCGATTGTGCCATTCGGCTAGCCACCCAGGCTAAGATGTTCCAGCAGTATGAGCGACGTTCAGCAAAGTTCTTCTTAAATTTTAAAGTAGAAGAAAGGGCTGCAACAATCGTGCGTGCTTAGATCTGCAGTCGGAACCTAGCCCAAGCCTTATTCGCTTTCACGAAACAGTGACGTACTATAAGACTTGGATTAGGTTTCAACATTAAACGAATAAACTTAGAACTATTTACATATTATACAATTATAAATACCTGCATAAGAGGCAGCCCAACACAAACACACTGTTTTTACAATAGAAGTATTTCACAAGTTTTAAATACAATTAAATAAATAGCACTTGAAATGTATATCAGCCTTCCCCGGCAGAGAAAATTTTGTGCAAAAAACAAAAGACGCGCGATATGGCCGTACTTTTTCTTCTTAGCGGCCAGTGCGCGCGACGGCTGCAACATGCAGGTTTGCCATGTTACACTAGAAGAGAGGCCTATGCTCAGCAGTGGGCGATAAAGGGCTGATATGATGAGACATTTGTCACGCTTTTTTATTGCATTTATAAATTTCAGATAAGTATGTAGAAGTACGGTTCTCACGTTTTCTACATCGGAATTGTAGCTACAAGATGAATTTCCTAGTAACCACATGTTATAAAAGTTACCTGTTATAGTATATCCCGGTCAATATAAGTCATAAGTGCCATAAGTGCTTACTAATTTTAAAAATATGTCTCACAAAGTATAACTTAAATAATTTAATTTATTTAAGTTAATAGGACGAAATGTGTGTGTATTAATGTATATGTACTTATAGTGTACGTTGGGCGGCTAGGGCGGGCCGCGGCGGGCGGGCGGCTCCCCCGGAAATGCTAGTTACATCACGTGACATCGTCGCAATCATGGTCCGAAGACGAGCTAATTGAGTTCAAAGGTTAATACCTTTAAATTGTATAGTACAATTTCAAAAATTAATCTAAGCTTAGGTACTCGACGTTTTTAGGGGCCATAAAACTATTTTGCCTTTTGCAAAATTTATTTGCTTACATACAATGTGGGAAGTCCGGGAGACTTAAATTAAACCATTTCAATAAAAAGTATCAAAATCTAATTTATTTTATCAGTAATCCAATCACTTGACGGTATCGACTTGGAGATGACACATGCAAAGTAAAATAAATAAATATTATAGGACATTTTTTTACACAGATTTACTGAGCCCCACGGTAAGTTCAAGAAGGCTTGTATTGTGGGTACTCAGACAACGATAAATATAATATACAAATACATATATACATAGGAAACATCCATGACTCAGGAATATCTGTTCTCATCACACAAATAAATGCCCCTACCGGGATTCGAACCCGGGACCGCGGCTTAGCAGGCAGGGCAGCAGCAAACGCGAATTTTCTGCTCATTGGCTGGGGTAAAAGGATCTTTTTCTGAGGTAATATGCATAATCATGCACATAGAACTGATTACATGCTTTGAACGCCGAAAATAAATCCGCAACACACGAAACATAATGCGTTTAACCGGGACAGCACATGGAATACCTACCTACTCCAATATTGAAGTAAGGATACAAGAGTAAGAACCGTCCCATGTAACGTCCTGCCCTAGCTTACAACTCATACAAGCTAAGACAAATTAAGTCCGTGTCGCTTAGATTACGGACTATTGGCCCGATTCGAACAAAAGTTCAAAAATACCAAAATATGTTGGATCGGATATAATTTTTTTTTTGTCAACATGATCGGATATAAATATGACTCTTACAGTCTGACCAAAAAGAGTCATCATCCTCCTTGCGCTATCCCGGCATTTGCCACGGCTCATGGGAGCCTGGGGTCCGCTTTCACAATTAGTCCCAAGATTTGGCGTAGGCACTAGTTTTACGAAAGCGACTGCCATCCGACCTTCCAACCCAAAGTGTAACTAGGCCTTATTGGAATTAGTCCGGTTTCCTCACGATGTCTTCCTCCAACGAAAAGAGTAGAAATTATAAAGTGACGTAGTGTCGTCCCGTTATCTTTATCTCACACCACACCAATCTCACACATATTGATTTGAAAGGGATTTTTTTAAATTTCTACTCTTTTTGGTCAGACTGTATGCCAGTGTCAAAAAATCATTTTTCTCAAACATGCAATGAAATATTGTCTTTACGTTCCTTAAAATGGGCTGGGAAGTATCGCTTTTTGGGCGCAACAACTCGAGAGGACTGTAAAGGGATTTCATATTATTTTTTAGGCCTAGGCCTGCAAAGTAACTTTTTTTTATAAAATATTGTCCTTTAGAGCATTTTTTTTTATTTCATTGTATGTTTGAGAAAAGCACTATACATGCCTCGGCGTTAAAACGGATTCCCGGCCTCGTATCCCTATCCGGCCTCGTATCCCTATCCGGGTATATACCCACTTGGCCGGAAATCCTCATTTTCCCGGCCTCTGATGTAATGTACTATCTATTAGTTTAACGGAAAGTCACTTTTGATACTGGCATATCCGATTCCTACCTGACGATGTTTATCAATGTTACTATCAGTCTCTTTTTCAGTGTCCGTATTTTTTTTATCCATGGGCGGCTAGAGGTTATACGGTAAACACATACTTTACCTAAACACCGGTCTAATCAAATCATCGAAGCAGTTAAAAATACAACCTGTTTTTATTGAATTCCGTTAACTTTAAGGGAAGGTTCTTTAGATCAAATACAATTAATTTCTCTAAGAAACTAGCGTCTTAACTCTTACGGCTATCGAGTTATTAAAAAAATTAAGATAATTACTGAACACGTGTGTGACAACCTTTACCAATTCCTAATGTTATTTGTTTTGACATGTGCTGTCAATCACTTGACACTAACTTGAATGTTATTCTTAAGGGTCTCTCCCACTAATAAATCCATTTATTATGTATGAAAATGATTAAAAATATTTTTTTGCGAATTTAACTAAAAGTTATATACAGGGTGGTTCCTGATAATGAACCTTAGCTACGTGTCGAATTTAACGGAAAACAAAAACAACACGGTGTATACTTTCTATCCAATAACCCATACATGTCAAGTTTATTTATCAATTTTATTTCCAAACATGTCATGGACATGCATGTATCCATCATTTATAATTTTTATCTGTATCACCAGTCCGTTACAGTTAAAATTGGAATGTTCAATTTTTTTTTTTTCTGTTACCAGCCAGATATAAAAAGATTTGCACGACCGCTTACAAGGTCGAGTTTGTTCGGACTTTTTTAACACTTTCACTGTCATATGTGCTGGACAGTGTTTTAGACAATAGTTGGATGGCCGATTAGTCGGCCGACTAGTCGGCTAGTCGGCCAGAACATAAATTTCAACTAAAATCACCAAAATTTTCAGTCATTCAATCGCAATTTTCATTATTTTTACAGGCTCAAAGTTCTGTGAGAAAATTTTATTTTTTTGACAACTGGTGTGGCTTAGTGGGCACTGATCCTGACTATGAAACCGATAGTCCTAGGTTCGAATTTCAATGAGGGCCATTTATTTCTGTGATGATTAGAGATATTCGTTGTTTTGACTAAGAAAGGACTAACCAATAGGTACATAATACAAATATATCGGCTGTTAATTTATTTTCGTCCTGTTTTTCTATCACTTATAAGGGGCCGACTAATCGGCTTTTTTTGCCGACTAGTCGCCGACTAATCGCCGACTACAAATGTGGCCGGATAGTCGGCTTTCCCGACTAGTCGGCGACTAGTCGGTACATCCCTAATAGAAAACACACAAATATTTACAGTAACCAACGAAAGCTTAGGTATATTAATAAAATTTACCTAACACAACAGACCTTCTGCAGGTATGATTTCAATTCTTAATTAAAATGTGTAAATATTATATAAATGTGTACTATTCATGGTATAAAGTATTAAAATATATTCCGTTTGGGCCTTTTTTTATAGATTTAATATAGTTTTAAATAAAAAATTTAATTGGATGTCCTGACTTATCCCAAAAGTTATTGTTACACGCATTTTACGTTCTCATATGACAAATACTAAAAATATATCAAACAAATATATTGCAATAATAATCTAGACAGTTTCAGTCATGAGTAATACTTAAGTACTTGTAGGTACATTTTTTTTCTCCCTTGGTAAGTACACCAACCCAAAGGAAACTTAAAAAATGCAGCCGCCGCCAAAACCGTTCAATTTCCGAACCGTGCGAACTTGCCAGCAAAAACTCCGTTATTATTTCCATCGAGAAGATTCCGAATTCAAAATAACGAAGCCCCGGAGCGCGGCGCCGGGAAAGTTCCACGAAAGTTCTTAACCTCATTAAATATCCAATAATTCACGAATTTATGTCTTCATTTACATAAGGAAAAGATAAAGACAAGACGCCCCTGCGCCATTTTTATTTTTTAACGAGGGGTATGATTTCGCCCGCTCAGCGCGCGGTCTATTGCTTGATTTCGGCCATTTTGGAACCCCTTCGAATTCGAAGTGCATTATTTATTGCGAACGCGGTATTATTATGTTGTTGCGGTGATTTTGTAGATTGCAAATATTGGGGTACCTAAGTATAAATATATTAGATTGAAATAAAATGACGGAACTTTTTTTCAATTTGATATTTATTCAACTAGACAGATTTTTAAAATAATTTGCTGTGAGAAATTAACTTCTATTCTAAGGACCACTTGCACCAAAGAAAATGGAGGGTTGACCCGAGAGTTAACCCACCATTTTATATGGAATATGACAGATGACAGTCCACTAACCCCGAGTTAAATGTTTGGTGCAAGTGGGCCTAATCAAGTTAAGTCCACAGAGCATAGCCCATTCAACTGGAAAAATACCTATCCACCTTACAGAAAACAATAGACAAATAACATGTGTCCAGCTCAAAGAGGGTGTTAAAAGACGTGGTGCAACAAAAAAAATACAAAAAGAGGAATAGTCGGGTGAAACAGAATTAAGAGTTTCTGGACCATGATCCCACTGTACAAGTGTACAGTCACCTGGTACATACTATACCAGTGATGGGCAAAGCACGGTCCGCGAAAGGGGCGCCACTTTCCCGAATGAAGGTTGAGGGAGGCGATGGCTGAGATACGCGTCGTACTCGTGAACGGGTGCTGTCTGTGAAGACCGGTCTGTTTAAGCTTACAGGGGTTATAAGTGACATTCATTCTGATTTATATTTCATTAGGACACTTTGTTCGGTACTCGTTTGTTTCTTTTTTTTTAGTTAATATTTTGATTACTATACAATTTTGGCTCTTGGAGACCCTATACATCTCTAAGGATAATTAGATTAAGTATATGTACATGTTATCTTTAGTTGTGACTTTAGAGTCATTTGCATCTCTAAACTAATTTTAGACTTCTTTTTTTGTATTTTTACTTTTCTATAACATTATGTGTACCTACTTGTGTAGTTTTTAGTTGAAAATCGACATTTAGAGACCTTATACATCTCTAATCATTGTAGCAGCGTTATACTTTAGTTAGAACTTAGAATTAGTATTATCAATTGTAATTTCAGTTCAACTTGTATATTAACGTGTAAAAATGCCCCTGTTGCAATTTGTAATTTGGTCCATCAAAATAGTGTGATATGGCCAGCATGGTATTAAAAATGAATTTTTGGTGTAAATCCGGCACTCCTCTAAAATTTCTTTAAATTTTGGTCCCCAATGAAGAAAAGTTTGCCCACCACTATACTATCTTGTAGATCTTTTTGTGTTTTTTTTGTACTAAAGTAAAATACCCTATAATGGAGGATGCCATTATGGACAAACAAAACGCATATCCTTAAAAATTAGTTTCTAAAACCTGACGGCACTGTACCATAAAGCTGAAGAACTGTACCATAAAGCTAAAGAGCTGCTTAATTTTGGCGCTAAATTTAATTCTGTTATTTCTGAAGGATTTGGTGACGTGACAAAATAAAAGTCATCATGTTTACTGCAAAAAATATAGGACGAATTCTTAGTAGTGTTGCTAAGGCCCACTTGCACCAGCCACTTAACTCAGGGTTAGTGGGCTGTCATCTGTCAAATTTCATACAAAATGGTGGGTTAAACCGAGGGTTAACCCTCCATTTTTGTTGGTGCAAGTGACCCTAAGAGAGGCAAGTTCATGTATTTAAATAATACATAAATAAATAATGCTCGGTGTACACTTTAATGAGTTTTACTTACTGCATTAACCATGAATAAGATATAAAACATACTAGTTTGTTACTCCAAAGATATAAAGAAATAGTGTTATTTTGTAAGTGTCCATTACTGGAACCGGAAAACTGCATACCTCCTATGATGGACAAGGAACAATTTACGAAACCAAACTTTACAAGAAACAATCCTATGTTAAAATAACGCGAACTATTTTTATTTGGGGTAAATAAAATTGACTCATTGAGTATCAGTTGGGCGGATTTAAAAGTAAAATTTTAAACTTATTTCACTGTCCATAATGAGGGATCCATTACTGGAGAACTGACGTCCATGACTGGAGAAACCTCGTTTTAATTTTTTAACTATGAGGTAACCAATAGCAGTATCTATTCTGCAATACGCTTGAAATGTAAAAGAAGGATAGTACATTCAAGATATAACACGCTTAGCGGTACAATTTTTACATTTATCAGTGAAATATCAAAAATAGGCAAAAAAAAAACTTAAACTGTCCATGATTGGGTCCGTCACCTTACTGCTTCTAGATATATTTGGGGAGTTTTACGGCAACATACCCACTTATATTTGAGTAAACGAGTAGTTATTGTTCACGGTTGAACAATACAAGCTAGAGCGAACTAAGACAAAGCTCGTCTCAGCCGCGTTGCCAAATTCTACGATTTATGGCGCAGGAAGTCTTACTCGTTCCGGTGACGTCACTATACTCGTGCTGCTTCACTTTATAGGGGGTTCAAAAACAAGAAATAATCAAAATTATTTTTTAACAAGCAGAAACGTCTACTAACGAATCTCCACATTTTATATTAAAGGAAAATATGTATAAGGAATAACTACTTAATCATTTGGTAAGGTACAGCGGGACAAATCTCGACTGGGGGGCAATTGTAACTAATCCATTTTTTCCATTATTATACTATGATGTTGAGTTCTACACATATCCACTTAACACGCATACCATAGGTATATATAACCGATGGACTATATATTTAATAATGCAAACATTGTAAAACATGGAAAAAATGGACCAGTTATATTTGCCCCTCAGTCGAGAATTGCCCCGCTGTACCTTAGGTAAAACATTTTTAATTTATTATCGATTACCTATTTATATTTAATTTCAATAGGTAAGTAAGTTTTTGCCTATGGTCTACTATAAAAATTCAAGATGCAAAACTAAAGCAGCATTAGAGTATTGCATGTTTAAAGATGTGCACTATTTTCGATCAAGAGTATATATAAGTAGGTACTATTTATTGCATGTTTACTTTTGGCTTCCTATATCTGCATTATTATTCTTTATAAACCATACCTAAGGTATTCTTTGTCAAGACTTTTATATTTATTACGATTCAAAATCTCGGCACTTTCTGCCGCTGCGCCCGCTTTTATCTTGGTCCGTTGGAGGTGAGACGGTGCCAATGTGTCTACGCAGGTAGCATCCCACACTAACATTCGCCCCATACTCCAAGGGACCAAGAATACTCCATCAGGCCTCTTGCCATCATCTCTGATTATGCCAGTCGGCTCAAGTTAGCTTTATTTTTTTAGATTTCGAAATTTTTTAGACAAGATTATATTTTCTTAGCTCTCTTTACCTATAACTGCACCGCGTAAGTACTTAAATCTATAAATTGAAATAGATATCATACACGAAAGACAAAAAAAACGGCAAGGCCCACTGGTGGCCGAGCCGGGAATCGAACCCGGGTCTTCAGCTTACGCGGCTAACGTCTTTACCACTAGACCACACGCCCGCCGTGGTACCCGACGAAATTTCTCTAGTGTATGTTATCTCTGATCAAAAAATATTCAATAAAATAATTTGATTTGTTCCTTAGTTGTACTTAAATCTAATTTAATATTTCTAAAGACGTCCAGATTTTGATATGTTCTAAGAATGAAAATCATAAACCCCCTGTAGACGCACAGGCACTTCCGCCGCACACTTGAGGGAATATATTAAGAACTTCCTTGGCTCGTGAATGAATTTGCGAAGTCGCATTGTGTGGGGTCGCTTTTACCCGCCGAAGGTGAGGGTTATGTTAAACTGGTTTCTAAAACAACATTTTTTGTGTGTGTCTTTACTATGTTTTTATCCGTTGGTAAATATCATCATTTATATCACGTTTTAAGATACAACATTAATTAAGATACCTCCAAAATAGTTGTGTGTAATTAACACGTTCTTGTTCGTAGATAATAAAGACAACACCAAACACTAAGTACAGTCAACCGATCTGAATCCTAGGCCACTCTAGAACCCTTTCACAGTAAAAGTTAAACTGACTTCTATAGCAAATGTGGAAAAATACGAAAGAAAAGCTTTTAGCACTACATCTGTACTTACTTACCATCGTTTACGCCACAGACATCAAAACGGGTGATATCTATCCCTATCGCTCTTGCGTACAGGCATCTTTTCGTTTGGGCGAGCTCACTCCATCGTAGGCCACGTCTTTACCTTTGGCTAGTCTGTGGTCAAGAGTAAGCCCATTTATAAAATTAAAAAAAAGACATTTTACTATTCGGTAAACAGTTGTTTAGCCCCGTTGTCCCAGACAACTGTTTAGTCCTTTGTAATTATTAACATCTATAGAAATCTTCTCACCAAAATCAAAACTGTCCCCTTGAAACCCAACAATCCAAGTAACTTCCAAGTCGTCGACGATTTATCGACAAATATTTGGACAATATCGCTAATTTCGCATTCTGCCAAGACAAACTGTAATCCGCAACTATGGGCGGTATTCAATAAATCGCAAGTTGCCGACCAAGACCGGACTTATGCCCGAAGAAAGTATAACTCCCGCTGACCGGAGCTAGGGGTGGGACAATTTATCGACACGATCGCAATATCGATACTTTCATAAATAAATTTTAACATAAGTAAATAAAAAAAAAAAAAAAAATATTGGGGACACCTTACACAGATCAACTTAGCCCCAAACTAAGCAAAGCTTGTACTATGGGTGCTAAGCGACGATATACATACTTAAATAAATAAATACATACTTATATACATAGAAAACATCCATGACTCAGGAACAAATATCTGTGCTTATCACACAAATAAATGCCCTTACCGGGATTCGAACCCGGGACCGCGGCTTAGCAGGCAGGGTTAGCAGGCAGGGTCGTTGCCGCGCCGCCAGTTTTTGCGGCAGGAAATCTGCGGCGCGGCACTACACGCAAGAACTCGCGGTGCGTCGACGCACCGCAAAAACTCGCGGCGCGGCACCGCAACGCAGAATTTTTGCGGCGCGTCGCCGCGCCGCCAAAATTGGCGGTGCGTCGCCGCGCCTCGATAACTATACACAGTGCAGAACTTCACGATCAGTCTTTATCCAGACATGGATCCCATTACGCGCATTCTGCTCTTGCTCGTATTACGGAGGCGCTTACAAAAAAAGGAGACGAAAAGAAGATGCTGGGTCAACCCATATATATATAAAATGAATAATGACGGAACTCATTTTGAAAGGAAATATGCGGCATTAAAGACAAGTGAAGTGAAGTTCAAAGAATATTTCAGAATGACAATAGCAAGTTTCGAAGAACTGGTCTTTAAAATCTCACCTCGAATAAAAAAACAATATATAAGGTCCTAATTTATTAGTTGCAGATATTTTAACACATGATACTTTACATTAAAATAATTAACGCCGACGACGAGACGACTTGGACGCCTTTATGAGTGACTGCATGGCCGGAAAAATAACACCAGAGGGAGTTGAGGAAATCAAGGGGAAAGGCCTTTGCCCAGCAGTAGGGCACTATAACGGGATAATTAAAAAAATCTGTACCAGTTTAATTTTAATATATTTTTAAGAAATTTTTGTACTAAAATGTAGATTCTAGCGAAAAAACGTACCTAGGTTTTTCCAGTTGAATTTACGATTTAATCGATTTAAATAAAACTTGCCTACTAAATTATCCATTTGCATATTGATCGTAGCGAAAACACGTACGAAAACGACGTACGTTTTTCTGTTTTACTTTTTTAAAGGCACAGGTCACACGTTTTTCATCAAATCTATGTCGTACCGTTTAGGTTTTTTGGCTAATTGTTACCAATCTTGAGTATCACTTTTTTTGCGCCATAATGAAAAAGGCCGTTTTTGGAAATTTTTGATTGACTCGAGCGTCTTTAAAAATTAAAATATCAAAACGTTCCAATACAGATAAGATTAATAATTAATAACAATCTGACTGGGAGCAAATCAAATTATTTTATTGTGATTTGTTATTTAATAACCTAACAACAAAATTAAAATTTTGAAAAAACTCCCGACCGCGACATAGTGGACCGATTTTCATGAAACATGGCTAAGAACACTCCCGACTAACTCAGCTTTCAGACAAAAAAACTAAATTTAAATCGGTTCATCCGTTCGGGAACTACGATGCCACAGACACACACACACACACAGACAGACAAACAAATAGACAGACAGACACGTCAAACTTATAACACCCCTTCGTTTTTGCGTCGGGGGTTAAAAATAGTCTTTCGCTATATCGTAATGCTGCAAAGGAGATAGGAGGTGCAAGCACTAATTGTTGCCTTGGGCCTTGTCGTTTTTTATTTCGTGTATGATGTCTATTTCAATTTATAGAATAATCTGTGTTGAAAAAATCAGTCTACCTTCAAAAACCAGGGAGGAAATAGTCGAGAGCGTTAGTATGGAAATTGAACCGTCCTGTATCGTCTTAAAAATATAATCGATTGTCGATTTGGCCCCGCTCCCCAGCTGCCAGCTTGCAGACCTGAGGTTGACTATGATAAGAGAAGTATCTTAGCAGGTTGCCTCAAGGGCCTACTCCAAAATCCTGCCAGATTTCCGTCCATAGTCCATAATAGTGCGTAATTTTATTTTCACGAATTTATCGGATTCGGATCGGACGTAGTTCGAAAGCGCTCTATTTTTAACGTAGGTACCTATCGTCATATTCAGATAGAACGAATATTTTCTTTACCTATGTATTTACAAATTGTCAAATCTTTTGGGAATTACATAAAAGTCATAAAATTATTTATTTAATTAAATTTTGAAAAAAACCCCCGACCCCGACATAGTGGACCGATTTTCATGAAACATGGCTAAGAACACTCCCGACTAACTCAGCTTTCAGACAAAAAAAAACAATCTAAATCGGTTCATCCGTTTGGGAGCTACGATGCCACAGACAGACACACACACAGACAGACAGACAGACAAACAGACAGACAGACAGACAGACAGACAGACACGTCAAACTTATAACACCCCTTCGTTTTTTGCGTCGGGGGTTAAAAATGTTATTGTTTAAATCTACCCATCGATGTACCCATTGCGGAAATATAAATTAGAGAGGCACTCCATAAATGTCAATAAACCCTTAATTGCATGATTTTACTTTTTTTAACAATTTACAGATATATGACACCATGGTGGTATATATGCTGAGCCTGGAAAAATACTGAAAAAAATCTATCACCATTTTTTAAATATGAAACAACGTAACTAATAAAAAAAGATGATTTTTAATAGCATATTGAAAAATTCGAATATTGCTTAGTATTTTATCGTGAAAAACTGTACTAAATCTACTATTGATTCAATGTTTGTGATGCTTGGAAAAAAACCATCACCAAGTAAAGAAGGGTTAAATATAAACGACACGAAGTTTAATTCGAACACAACAGTTCACAATTGCGAGCAGCGGTTACGCACCGCCAGTTTTGGCGGCGCGGCGACGCGCCGCAAAATTCTGCGTTGCGGTGCCGCGCCGCGAGTTTTGCGGTGCGTCGACGCACCGCGAGTTCTTGCGTCGCGGTGCCGCGCCGCAGATTTCCTGCCACAAAAACTGGCGGCGCGGCAACGCAACGCAGAATTTTTGCGGTGCGTCGCCGCAACGCGCCCATGTGGCCAGGCCCTACCAACTAAGCCAGACCGGTCGTCAAATAATCTATAATCTTCTACACTACATCAGTGGTAAACGTTCGGCTCGAAAAAAGTAATGGGGGGTGGGATGTGATGAGAGCAACTTTATCGATAGACTGAACAAACTGGCAATAAGAAAGCATATACGTATTATCCTTATTAGCATTATATTAGACGTAGAGGGCCTAGTTATGAACGTAGCGTGGTAAAAATCTGCGTATTTAATTATTTATCTAACTTACTTTGCACAAAAATACAAAAAGTTGCAAATGACGGAGTTTATGCACGATCTTAATTTGAGATTTAGGTATTGTATTGAATTTGTTTGGCAATATGTTTAATCTGCAACTATGGGCGGTATTCAATAAATCACAGGTTGCCGACTAAGACCGGACTTATGCCCGGCAGCATATGACTCACAAATGCAAAATGCCTACTAATCGTGCAACTTCAGCGATGTTATTTGCGCGTTTCTACCCTTTTAAAACTTTTTTGAGTAGATAATTATGCCAATGACTATGTTAACGTAAAATATTGCGGCTTAGGATATTGTAAAATTATTTATTATATGTACCTTTGCAGAGCGAAATGTTGCTTTTGACAGCATTTTCTTTAGTTATTCGCCCATATTTTTTATCGATAGTCCTTTAGACCTACACCCCATCTCTAGACACGGTCCGCCTTGTTTGCACGCGGCAAGTCTGATCGTTTAAGCTGAAACAGTAGCTTACTTATTACCTGAGATGGCACAACTTGCTCTAACAAATGTACAGAAACTGAGAAGGAGGGAAGTGAAAATTTGCTTGACTTGCAAAATAAAAAAATTAAACATCTAAAAATAAATAATAATAATAATACCGAAAAAAGACAATTTATCATAGCACGAAAAAAGTGTTATTAGGTAAAAAATATATCATAAAGCAAAGGTAACTTTTTGTGTGTAAAAGAAGAAATTGAAATCGAGTGGCGATAAATTATGAGTAGGGAAGTAGTGGGGTAGGGGGGTAGTAGGGAGTATTTTAAATCGACGAGAGCTACGAATTTCCTTTTCGCACGTGTATCGTTCGACGTCATGTTGCGCACTACTGCAGGCCAAAAAAGCAATCTGTACTGAAAATTTTGTTTATTCTATTTATTACTTATACTTAAACTACCTTCTCCGCGTAGCCCGTCAATAGAGTTTCGCTTCGGCGAACCAACACATGCAAGTATCCATACTAATATTATATTATAAATGGGAAAGTGTGTGTGTGTGTCTGCTTGTTTGTCCGTCTTTCACGGAAAAACGGAGCAACGAATTGACGTGATTTTTTAGGTGGAGGGTGGAGAGTGACATAGGCTACTTTTTGTCTCTTTCTAACGCGAGCGAAGCCCCGGGCAAAAGCTAGTTAATAATAACTTAATGCTTGCTTTTACACTCCATAACCGAGTTTTGTTATCATTTCAACCACCTTAGTTGCCAAGAGTGTCACTGAGACTCGAGTAGTTTTATGCGCTCTGCCTAGCCCTTTATGGGATACATGCGTGATTGTATGTATGTTTCTATATTTAATATTTATTTAAAAAAAAGTCCTCAACAATATGCGACCTTCTTCACCCAGCCTGTAGAGTTTCGCTTCGGCAAACCAACACATGGAAGTATTAATAACTTAAGGCTTGCTTACCGCCTGGGCCGTGTTTTAAGACGAATAATTAGGTAGTATTTTTTATACTCTCGCCATTTACCAAAATACATTCGATAACAACTTTGTTCCCTTTTAGTTTAGAATAAATATTATAACAGAATATTGATTTAGACTAACACGATTTGCACTCATAATTTTAGAACAAAACGGGACTTAATCGCGTAAACACTTACATTTATATTAGGCCCGACGTTTCGAACATCACATTATGTTCGTGGTCACGGGTAGACTGGCGAGGAATTGCATCAACATCTTCTAGCCGCGCGAGTTTCTCGAACTACCCGCACTTGTTCTTGATTATTCACTTTTGCGCTAGGGTTGTCACTTTGCCTACACACAACACTCACGACATCAGCCGGTGTGTCCCTCGGTGTTTTTTCACGCTTACATTTGGAGAAACCAAACGCACAATAGCGGTAAGGGTCAAGGAGCATATCGCGGCTGTCAAAAACCGCCAAATTAATAAGTCTGCGGTAGCTGAACATCTGCTACAGTCGGGACCAAACCACTGGATCGAGCTCCATAGTCCCAAAATTCTATCAACGGAACGTCTGTTCTACAGCACAAAAGTACGTGAAGCGATTGAAATTAGGAAGCATCGAAATTTCAACCAAAATGAGGGACAGGGAATTTCTTCTTCGTGGAATCCAGTGATTAGCAAATGTAAGCGTGAAAAAACACCGAGGGACACACCGGCTGATGTCGTGAGTGTTGTGTGTAGGCAAAGTGACAACCCTAGCGCAAAAGTGAATAATCAAGAACAAGTGCGGGTAGTTCGAGAAACTCGCGCGGCTAGAAGATGTTGATGCAATTCCTCGCCAGTCTACCCGTGACCACGAACATAATGTGATGTTCGAAACGTCGGGCCTAATATAAATGTAAGTGTTTACGCGATTAAGTCCCGTTTTGTTCTAAAATTATAAATATAACAGAGTTCTATAAGATCATCATTCGCCTGCCCTATACTTGTACCATTTACTTAGTATCGACCAAGCTAGTACAATAACAAGTATCTTATCTTCTTATCATATTCATATTCATATTCATTTATTTCGTAAATGCACAGATACATTACACGTCAACAGTTACAGTTCATATATTATCTTATCTTATCTTCTTAGCGTTACCTAGCGTTTTCCCGGCCTAACGTCGGGGTCCGCTTTCCTGCTCAGTCTTCTCCACTTCGCCCGGTCTTCGGCCTCCTTAGGTGTGAGATTGTTCTCTTGCATGTCCGCAATAACAGATAAATATATACACACACACACACACAAACACACATTTATATATTTAAAAAAACGAAAAGTCCTTAGCAATATGCTACCTTTTTCACGTAGCCCGTGGTCGAAACTCCGTTCGGCCACACATGGAAGTATTAATAACTTAAGGCTTGCTTACCGCCTGGGCCGTGTTTTAAGACTTTAGTTCGCTCCCGTTTACCAAATTACGTTATTACTAGAGTTACACGTGCAAGTTCTTAGTTACACGTGTCATATACATACTACTTGTAATAATTATTACCTACATTCATTAATAAATTTTAAATATTATAGAAAACAGAAGAGGCTTGGCCACGTCTTTGCCTTTGGCTAGTCTGTGGCCAAGAGTACGCCCATTTATAATTAAAAAAAAAAGAAGAGGCGTACTAGTTGGACATCTGACGACACGGCGACACGATCTGTTCCTCAAAAACATCGTAGAAGGAAAAAAAAGGTAAAGAGAGGAAGGAAGAAGAGCTAGGAGGAACTATTTCAGCCAAATTAAAGAAAAGGTTCAGGTCATGTCATAAGGCCAGAAGGTGAAGACACACCGACAAGAGCACAGGCTCTTAGAAGAAGAAGACGTTTATAGTTATTTGTTATACAAGGGGGCAAAGTTGTATTTTAACGCCGAGTGTGGAATTGAAAAACGAGCAAGTGAAAGAATTCTATAGCTGAACCACGAGCGAAGCGAGTGGTTCGAGAATAGAATCCTGAACTTGCGAGTTTTTTAACACACGAGAAGTAAAATACATTTGCACCCGAGTGTAACACAAAACTTTTCCCCTCACTATAGCGAGGAAACTACAACGCAAAAAATGCGTTTATCATTGCTTTCAGTAGTTCCACAGGTGGTAAATCATCTTTATTACTAGATGCACCTACTTTTACCAATTTTAAAGCAGTTAATTTGACTTTATTCAAGGCCAAATTACTTTACCCACTTGTGGATAAAATGCGTTTTTACCCGCTGGTATTAAATGACAAAACACGTGTTTCCGAGCTAGTGAGGAGAAAATTAGTTAAAGTGATATGGTGTAAGTGTTTGAAGAGTTTTTCTTGCAGGATAAAATAGAAAGACTGTCTATATACGGAAAAAAAAACATCTTAACCCTAAAGAAGAACCCTTCAGTCTTACTCTAGGTAAAATGTAAAATGTACATTGAAATAAATAAATATTGGGGGACACATAACACAAATGAACCTACTAAGCAAAGCTTGTATTATGGATGCTAGGCGACGATATGAATATATAGATAAATACATACTAAATGTATTTTTGTAATTATATATGTTTTATTAAGATTATGTAAATAAAATAGAATAAATTACACAATACATACTTTTATATACATAGTCTTCTATGACAGAAACAAATATCTGTGTTCATCACACAAATAAATTCTCTTACCGGGATTCGAACCAAGGGCCGCGGCTAAGCAGGCAGGATCACTACGCGCTAGGCTAGACCGGTGGTGTTATGGTGTAATTTAAAATTTTATTATTTGGGTACCTAATTTGGAGAATCATAGTCACCTACTCGTATCATGGCCACTTAACCTACAGTCGAGTTTTTTAAAAACATTGTAAGCCAATGTTTCAAAGATACACTAAGCAAGTATACATATATTCCTCTATGACACTCAAACACGATACTTAAACATATTTTTCTACTCGTCCACTTTAATCTGTCAATTAGGACACCACAGACTAAACTATACGTGCTGACTTTTCAGTGTTGGATAGTATTTGACACTTAGTCACTCAGCAAGCTTCGTGGCCTAAACATGGTACCTACTCGACTGAAAAGCTTTGTATTATATCACGATTGTATAAAATACTATTTTGGGACGTTGGTTTGTGTACTTATAGATGTTTGTGAACTCGATGGTAGACATTTATTGGTACCCGCCAAGACGGAGACCCTGTGAAGGCTCGTCTGCAGATAATTTCAATTACACCTTACAATTCAAATTACCCCAACGCATTCAAGAGACCCCAAGATCGCCATCAACAAATTAGACCAAAAGACAACTTTAATATCTTTCACAAACTCCTATCTTACACTTACATAAACAAAAAACCTACCTACAGTCATTGAAATACAGACGAAATTCTGATGCATTGTCAAAGGTTAGACATTTCCAAAGTTACTTCGTAAGTGAGCATCGATACAAGGTCTACCAAAATGTTCAGTTTAGGACGTTGTCACAATAAACAAAGATTGCAAGTTTCGACGCTGGTGGAATGTCGGGGGAAGCGTTTTAATACGACAAGGTTCTAAGTGTGCTATTCAGAAACCGGACGATAGATTTCTAATCAAAGATGCGGGTAAATCTTAGCAAATTAGAGGGGAGCTACCCTTTTGTGGATAGGGCTGGCGATACTATAGGATAGTCTACTTTTATCGAAGTATTAAAATATGAGAATCTTAAAATAGGGTTCGCTTTTGCGATCGTAAAGAAAGTAGGGATAGATATTTATACCTACATACATATACTCACGCCTGTTCCCCTGAATTTTGACAATTTGGCCCATATTGTTAGCTTGATATGTGTTAAAATGTCAAATTTATTAATATAAGTCGCTAAATTGTCGCGCACCGTGCGGTTTCAGAGGAATTTCCTCCCACAAACGCTCCGGCTGTAGAATAAGCTCCCTGTCGAGGTATTCCCGATGAACTACAGTATGAGGTTCTTCAAAAAAGGAGTGTACAAGTTTCTAATGGGTCGGCAACGCGCATGTGACACCCCTTGAGTTGCAGGCGTCCATAGGTTACGGTGACCGCTTTCCATCAGGCGGTCCGTATACCTGTTTGCCACCGACGTGGTATAAAAAAAAAATAAGCGCCATCTAGCCGAGCGTTCCCCAAAGGTGTAACGCCATCTAGGCCACCGTACCTTTTTCTCTAGGGCTTTTAGGTACGTTTTTTTCTTAGACTTTATCCGTCTATACGGAGTTACACTCTCACTCTCTTTGCCCACGATTGACCCACGGATTTGACCACCATGGAAGACTAATAGTTATTTGTTATACAAGGGGGTAAAGTTGTATTTTAACACACGAGAAGTAAAATACATTTGCACCCGAGTGCGAAAACTTTTCCCCTCACTATAGCGAGGAAACTACAACACAAAAAATGCGTTTATCACTGCTTCCAGTAGTTCCACAGGTGGTAAATCATCTTTATTACTAGATTCACCTACTTTTACCAATTTTAAAGCAGTTAATTTAACTTTATTCAAGGTCAAATTACTTTACCCACTAGTGGATAAAATGCGTTTTTACCCGCTGGTATTAAAGGACAAAACACGTGTTTCCGAGCTAGTAAGGGGAAAAATATAATTGTTCTTTTAAAACTGATACCCCTGCATATTACCACCAAGGAGCTCGACATATCGTCTTAAGTGGAGGGCTCTAATGTCCAACATGCGTCTCGGTACATGTACAGGGTGGCTAGCCGAATGGCACAATCGCTCACGAAACGCTCACGAAACGAAGCGCTAGTAGATATCTATCTCTATCGCGCTTGCGTATTGGCGCGACAGAGCCAGCGGCGTATCGCTTTCGTTTGGCGTCGGAGAAATGCCATTCGGCTACGGGGCCAGACATGCAAGTATATTAGGTGACTCATAGGCACTCCATTAGTTAAGTAATTTCTTGTCTTGTCACAACTAAGAGCTTTTTAATATATTTCTTGTAAAGATTCAAAATCCATTAGGTATAAAAATTTTATTGACAATGTTGGAAATATACGTATGTATAAATTACATATGTACCTACTTATACTTTACAATTTAATCTATGACTGCTGCTTTGATAGCATGGTACGGAAATGGAGTATTATCGAGACTAGAAGAAAAAGTAGTAGTATTTCGTTAAATTTTAATTATTTTATTACAAATAAAATAAATAACCTGTTATGTGCGGTATTTAATTTGCCTGTTGATGTTCTGTAGCCAGAGCCACCTAGCTAGAAAGACGGGAACTAACAAAAATGGCAAACGATCACTACTACCATCTAGCGGCGAGTAGATGCAAATCACGCTGTGGTTTTTGGCTTGTTTTTGGCCAGTTTATTTTAATAAGGTTGTATTTGTATAGGTAAGTAAATTAAGTTAAGTAACTTAAATATTTGTTATAATTATATCGATAATATGAAAATAGTTTATATAAATTACGAAATACTTAACTGAAAAAGATTAACAGCCTTTTTTATCTTGGTTTTTTGATAAAAATTCTGTCAGACTAGAAAAGAATATTCACGTCATCGCTTGTCAATTAATATGAATTCTTTAGTATTGTTTTTCGAAGTATAATAATTTACTTTAATTATAAAGTCTTATAAAACATGTTTAGATGTAGGACAGCGTGGCTGGTAAGTATTTTATATTTTTTATAAGGAGGAACTTACAATGTGTTGCATAACTTGCAATCCGAGAAAAATATTGGAGACCAAACATTTGCTATACTACGTATTTTTAGGTATTTTTGTACATTTTAATAAAATTTTGCAAAAAGAACAAAGGTGGGCACACTAAATTGCCAATCAATGCTAATTTGCGTCCGTCCCCATTTCACCATAGGACCACTAGACAATCGGCAATGCGGCATCGCTTCATGGTCAGTATTCCAAAAATGCGCACTAAGCGTTTCGCTTCAACATTTCTTTTGCGAACCGCCAAGGAGTAGAATGCCCTGCCTGAGTCTGTGTTTCCGCACGAGTACAATCCAGGCCCCGTAGCCGAATGGCATTTCTCCGACGCGAAACGAAAGCGATACGCCGCTGGCTCTGTCGCGCCAATACGCAAGCGCGATAGAGATAGATATCTACTAGCGCTTCGTTTCGTGAGCGTTTCGTGAGCGATTGTGCCATTCGGCTAGCCACCCTGGTCTCTTTAAAGCAAGAGTAAATAGGTATCTCATAGGTAAGCGTGATCCACCGTAGACCGCATCATCACTTACCATCAGGTGTGATCGTGGTCAAACGTCTACCTATCCATACTAAAAAAAAATAAGGGTAAAATCATTAAATATGTATATTTGAAGCTGCACTATTTTAATATCTATCATATGGTAGATATACCGTGCCCTTCTTACAGTCTGGCAAAAAAGAGGAAATGTGGTAACTTTTGAGTCTCTTTTTTAAAAGAACGGTAAGAGTTGCCATGATAAAATTGTACATTACGATAGAAGTGCGTAAAAAAGGAAGTACGAAACGAGTAGCGATAAATTAAAACACGACCGAAAGGAGTGTTTTAAATCGTTACGAGTTACGAATTTCCTTTTCGCACGTGTATCGTACGACGTTTTTCAGTACAGATGGCCCTCCGAAGTTTCGACCTGACATATAATGAACCACTTCTCGCACTAGTGCGTAAAAAAACACCATCTGTACTGAAAAGATTGTTTCATTGCTAGTCTTTCTTGTGAACCTGTGGTTTCTAGTAGGTACATATTTAAAACATTCATATTTTGCAGGTAATTCGAAATCACAACAAATGGCTGCATTTCCACGAGACTCAAAAACTCAGCTCAAGAAGCAAATATCAAAGCAATCACATACACACCATTCGCGACCATTTATTTTGGTATTACGTTCTTTATATTCTCTCTCCATATTATACATACAATCACGCCTGTATCCCATAAAGGGGTAGGCAGAGCACATGAAACTACTAAAGCTTCAGGGCCACTCTTGGCAAATAAGGGGTTAAAATAAAACGAAATTGTGGCTCCATATTATATTTTACTAATACCTAGTAGTTTCCTTTAGTTTGTCTTAAAGAGAATATTTTTGTTTATTATTTTGTTTTCAGTAATAAGCGCTGGTGGCCTAGCGGTAAGAGCGTGCGACTTTCAATCCGGAGGTCGCGGGTTCGAACCCCGGCTTGTACCAATGAGTTTTTCGGAACTTATGTGCGAAATGTCATTTGATATTTGCCAGTCGCTTTTCGGTGAAGGAAAAACATTGTGAGGAAACCGGACTAATTACAATAAGTCCAGTTACCCTCGAGTTGGAAGGTCAGATGGCAGTCGCTTTCGTAAAACTAGTGCCTACGCCAAATCTTGGGATTAGTTGTCACAGCGGATCCCAGGCTCCCATGAACCGCGGCAAATGCCGGTATAACGCAAGGAGGATGATGATATTTTATTTTCAGTATAAAAACTAATAATATCTAGTTGTATTTATATGACCACTAGCTTTTGCCTACGGCTTCGCTCTTAGAAAGAGACAAAAAGTAGCCTATGACACTCTCCATCCCTTCAACTATCTCCACCTAAAAAATCACGTCAATTCGTCACTCCGTTTTGCCGTGAAAGACGGACAAACAAACAGACACACACACTTTCCCATTGATAATATTAGTATGGATATTACTATGGATAAATCCCGCGTTTGCTTAGCTATAATACCTATGTAATGTTAACGTAACTATGTAAATAAATAAAATGAATGATGAATACTGCATGTTGATAATTAGGTACTTCTCTTTGTTATTTTTCTTATAAACTTATTTTTCATGATTTTTATATTATGTATAAGTATAATTTTTATATTCTCGTCAACAGCCACCCGAAGTTCCAGTCGACAGCAGCGCTTCGCTCCATCCACTTCGCAGTTTCCCTGCGAAAAGAAGAAGAAGTAAAAGCGCCAAATTTCCCTGACTCGGTCACTACTGGTGATGTCAAGTGAGAAATACTTACTTTTACATTCTAAACTGAGATACGCGTCATACTCGTGAACGGGTGCCTTTATAACTAAGTAACTTTAATTCTGATTTATATTACACTAGCTTTGGCCCGCGGCTTCGCTCGCGTTAGAAAGAGACAAAAAGTAGCCTATGTCACTCTCCATCCCTTCAACTAACGTTAATTCTTCGCTCCGTTTTGCCGTGAAAGACGGACAAACAAACAGACACACACACTTTCCCATTTATAATATTAGTATGGATTAGGACACTTTGTTCGGTTCTCGTTTGTTTCCTTTCTTTTAGTGAATATTTTAAATATATGGTTTTGACTCTTGGAGACCCTATACATCTACTTTTTTCTTTAGTTGTGACATTTAGAGACATAATTTTAGACTTTTTTTGTATTTGTATTTTTCATATTTAGTGTAGTTCTTAATTGTAATTCGACATTTAGAGACCTTCTACATCTCTAATTAATTATAGTAGAGTTATACTTTAGTTAGAACTTAGTATTAGTAGTACTTATCAATTGTAATTTCAATTCAATTTTAAATATTTTCTAAATATTATGTACATGTGACGTGTAAAAGTGCCCCTGTGGCCTATTTGCTGAATAAATTATTTTAAAGATTTTTGATTTTTGTATGTACTTAGTTAGAAACAACATGTGAGTACGTGACATTTCATAACTCCCCCGGGAGAACGGTAGAGAGAACGTAGAGGGAGTTACAGAAAAAACTTTTTCTCGATACAACAATTTCTATTTGCGTCTTTTTTATTTCAAGTGTGATGAAAAATATTCTGAGTAGGTAGCTCAGGAATATTGCAACCTCGAGTCTTTTAAGACGCAATTAACCGGAGCGAAAATGCTAAAATGGAAAGGAGCCTCCCTTTCAGTTTGGGAATTTTAGTTAAATATACTAGTGTTATTAACTAGATTTATCTATTTAAAAAAAATGTCCATTAAGAACAACTCATTTAAAAGATATTGCGAAAAAATATTTAAAATCGCACATATTGCACAATGTACCTACTATTGTTTCTCACAGATACGTAAAGAAAGAAGGCGACGCAGTGGCCATGGACGAGGTTGTTATGGAGATCGAGACAGACAAGACAGCATTGCCAGTCATGTCTCCGGGGCACGGCAAGCTCGTCAGGTACCTGGTGAAGGAAGGCGAGGCCGTCAAGTCGCAGCAACCATGTTTTATAGTAAGTCTTTGTTTGAATTTGTCTAGTTTGCCATAGACACAGTAGTAACACTTATGTATGTAATATGCGCGCCGTGTACGTACGCAACACACGTAAGCGCACTCGCCTAATACCATAAAGAGACACTATACAGTACTAAGCTTTTGCCCGCGGCTTCGGCTTAATATGCCTACTTGGAAAATAAATATTTCATTTCATTTCATTTCATTTCATTTCGCTCGCGTTAAATTCGAAAATTGCGGAATGCCCCATACAAACTTCCACCCCCCATTTTAGGGAAGTGGGGGTTAGAAAGAGAATAAATAGACTACACTCTTCATCGCTTCAACTATCTTCACTTAAAGAATCACGTGAATTCGTCGCTACGTTTTGCCGTGAAAGACGGTCAAACAAACAGACACACACTTTCCCATTTATAATAAATGGATCGTCCTCGTTGCGTTTCCCGGCATTTTCCACGGCTCATGGGAGCCTGGGGTCCGCTTTGACAACTAATCTCAAGATTTGGCGTATAGGCACTAGTTTTTACGAAAGCGACTGCCATCTGACCTTCCAACCCGAAGGGTAAACTAGAACTTACTGGAATTAGTCCGGTTTCCGCACGATGTTTTCCTTCACCGAAAAGCGACTGGCAAATATCAAATGACGTATCGCACATAAATTCTGAAAAACTCATTGGCGCGAGCCGGGGTTCGAACCCGCGACCTCCGGAACGAAAGTCGCACGTAGGTACTTAACGCTAGGCTACCAGCGCATTTCAAACTAATTCAACTGTACATGCAACAGGTAGACGTGACCGGCGTGGCGCCCGCAGCCGCCCCCGCCCCCGCCGCCGCTCCCGCGCCCGCCGCCGCCCCCGCTCCCGCTGCCGCCCCCGCTGCCGCCCCCGCTCCCGCTGCAGCGCCCGCGCCCGCAGCACCGGCCGGAGCCCCGATCGTGGCGAAGGTTTCTACTAAAGCAGCGGGCCCTACTGTAAGTAATTTAGTTAAGGCGCTACAGGAGCGAAAATGCTAAAATGGAAAGGGGAATTTTAGTTAAATACACAGACCAACCCCTATAGACATCCATTACAAGACGACTCGCGGTCACCAGCCTTACTTGTATTTGCCATGATATAAGCGCGGGCGCTCGCCATGCCCGATCAGTAACGACCAAGTAACCGACCAGAAAGCAGCTCGTGTTTTTCGCAATAAAAAAATTGAAAAAGGGTATTTTGATGCCTTAAAGATGTCCACCTGTAGTGTGGAAAGGTAACAAGAAGATCAAATTTAAAAACAGACGGTATTACATTCCACAGATAAGTCATATTTATAATTTATTCAGAGCCGGCATAGGTCAACTTACACTGGCTATTTACGCGACTGCCTGCCGTCCTTGAAACGGCCAATCGCAGCGCGCTAAACACATTCCCCTCCCGCTCCTCGCGCCCCAAGCACTGGTGATTTGTAGCGCGCACAAAATTTACAATATTGGCACTCTATAGGAGGTTCTCTGTGGTTAAATATAAGTACTAATGTTATTACCAGGGCCCGTAACTTTCATGCCGATGACATCAATTTGTCGTCACGTTGCATATAGGATGATTCAAATAGTTTTATTGTAATAATTAATCATTATTCATTAATCAATTTAATCGTGTACAAGACTTCAAAAGAAAACTATTCATACGTGGAATAATTAATTCCTACTTGATACGTGAAACGAAAAGGAAACAATTTGTTTTGTTTTAATAATTTATTGAAATATGGTAACAAAACTATTTATTAAAATGTATGTATGAAAAATAAACAAATAATTTAATTTACTTTTCACGTATATTCAAGTAAGTATTAATTATTTCACTTATGAATAGAATAGTTTTGAAGTCATGATTAAAAAAATGATTGATGAATAATGATTAATTATTAAATAAAACTCTTGAATCATTCTATATGCAACGTGACGTCAAATTTATGTCATTGGCATACAAGTTACGGGCTCTGGTTATTACCTAACTAGATTAATCGAAAAAAAAATGTCCATTAAGAACAACTCAGTTAATATAAAAGATATTGCGAAAGAATCTTTAAAATCGAGGTTCCGCTCTCGACTGTTTCCTCCTTCAAAACTTATTTAAACAATGAAATAATATGTATATGTCGGACCTTTTAGATTTTTGGCTAATTGTTACCGATCTTTGAGTATCACACCTTTTTTTGAGCCATATTGAAAAAGATATGGGATATGGGTTAAATTGTGGCGTAGGCGAGAGGCTGGCAACCTGTCACTGCAATGTCACAGTTTCGTTTTCTTTCAACCCCTTATTTGCCAGGAGTGGCACTGAAGCTTTGGTAGTTTCGTGTGCTCTGCCTACCCCTTTATGGGATACCGGCGTGATTGTATGTATGTATGTATTGAAAAAGGCCGTTTTTAGAAATTTTTGATTGGAGTGTCTTTTAAAATAAAAATAGCAAAAAATCAAAAAGGTCCCACACAGATAAAAATAATATTAATCTGTGTTGAAAAAATCATTGCTCTATCTTCAAAAACCAGGGAGGAAATAGTCGAGAGCGTTTGTATGGAGAATTGACCTGTATCGTATCGTCTTAAGTTATATAAATGGCACTATAGCACTGGTTGATGTAAAGTTATGCCATCAGTTCCTCAGCCGCTTCTTCGCCGGCTCCAACACTAGTAGCAAGAATCATTTTTGATGGGTGGTTAACATAATTTGAAATAGAAGATCGCTTTGCGATTTTTCTACTTCGGTCAAAACATAATCCAAAACCTTATTAATTATTAGGTATTTCCTGAGAAGGCAGACATAAATTACTGTGCAATAAGTAGGTAAGCCTTTTGGAAACATCTTTTTTTACATTATAAAAATTCCTTATAAATATGTCTCTTACACACATTATTAAATCAGTAATTGGATATACTCTTAGTTCGACACGTTCGTTTTTCGTCACTTTCCTAAATTGGTCCGATTCTGCTTTCGTCAGCCATTCTTGATTCGTCAATTTAGTCTGCAGTCATTATCGTCTTTGACCATAATGAGTTGTTGGCCTTTTTCTTATTTCGAGTCAATCGTTTTTCGTCATTTCGTATTTGGTCATACTTTTTCTAAGTTGGTACCGACCTAAGACTACGAAAAAACATAGATTTAACAGCGAACATGCCGAAAGAAGATTAAAGAACGAGACGAATTAAGATAAAGATGAACAACGACATTGACCGTAGTCGAGAAAAACCATCGACGATCGTGACGAATAAAGAATAGCTGACGAAAGCAGAATCGGACAAATTTAGGAACGTGACGAAAAACGAATATGTCCACCCAAGAGTATACCAATAATTGTATGATTTCAGTTAGCAGCGCAACGTCTCACAGATCCAACGAAGACGATATCCGGCACTCGCACCGAGCATCCCGTGCCCATGAATAAGATGCGTCTGCGCATCGCACAGCGGCTGAAGGAAGCACAGAACACTACGGCCATGCTTACCACATTCAACGAATGTGACATGAGGTAAAATACACTTTTCATTTGTCTTTCTTCAACATTTTAACGCCAAAGATTCATAAGTTTTTTATATGCCTACTCTCAGAACCCTCATCCCCCGATTTCTGGGAGACTAAACTCATTTGATTTTTAGGGCTCCGCATTTTTTAGTCAGGCCAGCGGGCCGATTTTTGAGTCTCACGCGTTCTAATTCAGAAAATTGACACTGAAAATAATAGGCAAGTCACCGTTTTCAATCGGTATTTTAGTGACAAAATCCCGTATGCGAGATTCAAAAATCGCCCTCTAGGTCCTCATCATCATAGCATTCTGGTGAAATCGAGGTCGAGGGTACTCCTCAAAGCATATTGATTTATACTTATTTGTTGTGTTTCCGACTTCGATCAATTCATGCAGTCCAGTTGGTAATCAGTGATTTTTAACCCCCGACGCAAAAACAACGGGGTGTTATAAGTTTGACGTGTCTGTCTGGCTGTGGCATCGTAACTCTCGAACGGATGAACCTATTTAGATTTAGTTTTTTTTAGGGTTCCGTACCTCAAAGAGGAAAAACGGAACCCTTATAGGATCACTCGCGTGTCTGTCTGTCCCTCTGTCACAGCCGATTTCTCCGAAACTACTGGACCGATTTACTTGAAATTTGGCACACGTATGTAAACCTGTGGCCCAAAGACGGACATGTAATTTAATTAAATGAAATTTAATCACAGGGGTCACTTTTGGGGGGTAAAATTGAAAATTAAAAATCAAAGTTATTAAAACTATATTGTGATACATATCAAATGAAAGAGCATTTTATCAGCATCTGAAATATATTTTTTTTATATTTTTTGTTTTGGTAATTTAGAAGTAATTTAAGAAAATAAGCAAAAAATGACCATTCCCCCCCTTATCTCCGAAACTACTTAGCGTAAAATTTTCAAAAAAATACACGAGATAGCCCTCTCCATGTAGATTACAGGAAAACCTATTAGAAATCTACAGTCAAGCGTAAGTCGGACTTAAGAGAAAAAAACTCAGATTACGAATTTCACTCACTGCCGCTGCAAGTAGTTACTAAACGTCTTAAAATTGTGTAATCGAGTTGGACAGGTATAAAGAAATTCATTTCTGTCTTTTTCTTTTTAGAACTTGTTCAATTTTTTTTTCATTTGTACAAAATGACTTAAGTTCCTACTAAAAAGGAGGCGCTTAAGACCGTTTATAAATTGACTAAGCAAAATTTTATTCAAATCGGTCCAAAAAAAGGTGTCTGTTGACGAAAACATAGAATTTGTGCCACCGAAAGCCCAAATCTGAAGTCCATTTTGCTCTATCTCTTATCGTTTCCGAGATATATACGTAAAGTCTTGAAAGTTCGAAACGTTAACTTTGCCATCATAGTCGTTCAGGCGCTCATGAGTTCTTTGTATGGAAAAGTCGAAAACCGACTCGCACTTGACCAATGTTCATAGAACGTTGTGGTTTTTTTTTATTAGCAAAAATGACTTAAGCGCCTTCAGAAGTGTAGGTGCTTAAGACCGTTTGTAAGTTAAAGTTAGCTGTGATGGCTCAACGAAGAAAGAAGATTTCAGTATCCTACTTATCAGGGCGAGCGGTAGCGAAGCCCTCCTATAGTCGACAAAGTTCCGAACCTTGTGGTACATTTTTTGAAAAAACTATCACGCCTATGAAGTTGTGCTTAAACATAGTAATTTATATTCATATCTAGATTTCATATCTGTAAAAAAATATTATTTTATTGTCATTTAAAAAAAAATCAAATCTTAGTTTTGTGTTCAATATTGTACTACTAACGCCATCTGTTAGGACTCTAAGGAGTAAGAAAACATCGTTTACTATTTTGTATAACTAACGCCATCTGTTAGAAAACTAAAGAGGTAACGTTGTATTTTTGACGTCTGTCAACTATGACGATCAATCGAAACTTGGCACTGGAAATGGCGCGTAATTCAATTTTTCTATGGGAATCAAAACTTAGCCCCTACATTTTTAATATTATGTTATGGCTCGTCAAAGTTTAGGAAGCCAGCCAGAAGCCAAGGGAAGAAAGGGAGGGAGAGAGAGGTTATCAACACGGTGTTTTCAGTCAAAAGAAAAAGTAAATTTTATTTATTTATTTATTGTTGAGAAACCCAATGTACTTAGGATATGTTTAGGAAACTCAACGATAGAGTTGTTCGCTGTCGTTCGCTAGATGTCACTGTTACCCCCGCAAACTGGGCAATGACTTGTTTTCGTAAAATGTATAAGTATTTTTTGATGTCCACATTTTTCGTTAGATGTCGCTGTACCACCTGCAAACTAGCGAACGGCATTCTATGGTTCAATAACATATATTTAAATTGTATTAATTTCATCTTTTTTAGGGTTCTGTAGTCAACTAGGAACCCTTATAGTTTCGCCATGTCTGTCTGTCTGTCTGTCCGTCCGTCCGTCCGTCCGTAGAATGCTGAAATTTGGTACCAATATGTATATCAATCACGCCAACAAAGTGCAAAAATAAAAAATGATAAAAATGTTTTATTCCAACCCCAACATGTGATATATTGTTGGATAGGTATTTAAAAATGAATAAGGGTTTACTAAGATCGTTTTTTGATAATATTAATATTTTCGGAAATAATCGCTCCTAAAGGTAAAAAAAGTGCGTCCCCCCCCCCTCTAACTTTTGAACCATATGTTTAAAAAATATGAAAAAAATCACAAAAGTAGAACTTTATAAAGACTTTCTAGGAAAATTGTTTTGAACTTGATAGGTTCAGTAGTTTTTGAGAAATATACGAAAAACTACGGAACCCTACACTGAGCGTGGCCCGACACGCTCTTGGCCGGTTTTTTTAAAGCTGAATTAGTCGGGAGTCTTCTTAGCCACATGTCATGAAAATCAGTCCACTATGTCGGAGGTTTGTTTTGTTCTAAATTTTAATTTTGTGGTTAGGTTATGGTGTCAAATCCCAACTCATCAATCATCGCATTGTGGCATTCAGGCGCACAACGCGATTTGACAGCAATCTATCAGGCACTGGCTCCATTCATAGAGAACGGCCAGTCTTATCACCTGCGTGAATCGGGATTTATTATAGGTTTATTTTTGCAGTAAGTTAATGGAGTACCGTAAGGCTAACCTAGCAGCATTCACGAAGAAGTACGGCGTGAAGCTTTCTTTCATGTCTCCGTTCCTCAAGGCTTCTGCCAACGCGCTCATGGACCAGCCTGTCATCAACGCAGTTATCATCGACGGCAATATCGTCTATAGGTGAGACGTTTTCGGGTAATTATTTCAAGTCAACCAGAACCTAAATACCTAATCTACCTAAATAGCAGATTTTGATACACGCTCTTGTTTACCCTGTATTTCGTCCTCAATCTGGCTTGATCGTCACATTCCAAAATATTGTTTCAACAATGAGGGTTTTCTGAATCGTTTTCATTTCGCCAGGTGACGATTCTAAGGCAGCAGGTCTTTCTGACATGAAACTTCAGAATCCACCAAAAATATTTTGAAAATTCTCATGTGACATATTATTCAAACATACCCATGATTTTAATTTAGCAAATAAGTTTTTCTATTTTTTTAATTTAGGTGCTTGCGCTTTTATATTTTTCCCATCCCTTCTTGAAGGATACTCTCACAAAGCTCCGATGGAAAAACGCTGATTTAATTAAATATACTTTATCCATAGATTCTTAAAAGGATCTATTGTTTCAGGTAAACTGACCCCAGGGGACATGCAAGGCGGCACATTCACAATTAGCAACGGCGGTGTGTTTGGCTCGCTGCTTTCCATGCCAATCATCAACCTGCCTCAATCTGCCATCCTGGGCATGCACGCCATTTTCCAGAGGCCTGTCGCTGTCGGAAAGAAGGTGAAAATCCATTCTAGTCCTATTTCAGAGTCACATAAATATGAAGGTAGATGGCAGTGGCGGCTGGTGAAAATTTCTGCTAGGCAACACCAAAGCAAAATAAACCTGCCTTAACATTAGGTACTTTACTAGTAATCAATTTTAGGCAAGCCGGTGGGAATCGGCTTGTATGGACCAGCCGCTGCTGGTAGATGGATACAAGGGTAGTGAAAAGTCTAAGAAAAGATGGATGGACTGTTTGAAGAATCATAATGCGAATGAAAGGTATCACTATGGAAATGACGGCTGATAGAGTGGAATGGAGGAGAGATCTGTTGCGATGACCCCAGGTAATGGGAGAAGGGCAAGTGAATGATGATATTTCAGACAGTCACATTAACAACACATGGTCTCACTAGAGTTCCCCTGAATCGGATGTTCCCTACTGTGAACCTAGCACATGATTGCCGCGAGAATCGCGAGATAGATCACACATCTTCTTCTAATCGTATTAATGACATAAGGATGAGTAGTCTATCGCGCGGAAATCATGTGCTAACCATGCTGAGACCCAGGAGGTCTACCACACAAATCGAAATTTGATAATTGCCAATGTGTCGCTCGAATATGCAACAGCAACTCTGAAGCCAGTAACTAAGTAACTAAATTCCGACATTGGACAAGGAGCTATCCTTTACACGATGACCGAGCCCTGAGCCACACACCCAACCTATTTATAGTAAACCTTCTACTAATAACTAATAACGAAGATCAAAATTTGGAATAGAATAGAATAAAATCTTTATTTATCTCATGTTGCTCTCATAGCAACATGATACTCTACAGGGTATTGCAATATGGTACATCTAATTGCGTTTGTGATACTAACTCACGATTTTTCACTTTTTCCAGATCGAAATTAGGCCGATGATGTACCTGGCACTATCCTACGATCACAGACTAATCGATGGTCGCGAAGCGGTGCTCTTCCTCAGAAAAGTCAAGTCTGGAGTCGAAGACCCAACGTCCATCCTCGCCGGAATGTAGATTTTAGCCAATTTGGAATATGACAAATTCAAAAAGGCATTTATATGTATGATGGATGATGATGGATTATAGAATCTTAATCTTACCCTTATACCCTTTAACCGCTGTAGTCCGATATATAAGACAAACAATATCCATCAGCTCATTTAACCGAGGTTTGATAAATAAGACAAATCTTCGTATAACTTCGTAATACCGCCGGCGACATAGCACGGCTCAGTGAAAAATTCAAAGCGGTTAAAAGGATAATGAATCACCACAATCTCACAAGAAGCTCACAACTCGTGTCCATATTTATCAGCGCCATAATTATCTGCATGCATATACTAAAATTGCTGTGTCAAGTATTCGATGGCGCAAAGGACTTATAATTTTATTGAAAACTTGATAAGGTGGTTGGTTACTGAAAAAATCGGTTGCGTTTTCCTTTTTGAGATACGGAACCCTAAAAAGGACAACACACAAGGAATTGCATGCGCTGCATTGCCGGCCGCCTTTTCGTATTTGTACACGAGATTGTCACCAGGCAGCCCTAATATTATTTTTGCATAAAGATTTTTTATTTTGTTTTAATACGCCCCTACTGGTGGTCTTCTACATTTTCTAGAAATAAAGCGTTGGCATTCCCATTTTGCTTACGCCGGGCACAGATGGGAATAAGTTCATCATTGTACTTACATTAGCCATATCATGTCCCATCTGTCTGTGTCATGTGTGGATGTGGCTACGTCTTATGGAGCACAGATGAATGGGAACACACCTAGTACGTCTTTGGTAATATGTTTATACTCGTGTAATAAGTATCCTGGACTGATTGCTGACAATTCAAAATAAAAGTAAATTGATATGCTATTTGTTTAATTTATTTTGTTTTGGAGTCACCTATTGAAAGTTAAATTAAGTGAGCTTTTCAGGAATCCCGGTGGTCAAACTGAAAACGATAAATTCTGTCAGTATTTACTTACTGCGATGGCTCAGCGACCCGAATTGGATCTTGGCCTCCGACACAATATTCCGCCATTCGCTGCTATCCTGTGCGATCTGATGCCACTCAGTCACTTGAAGGTCACACAGGTCTTTCTGGACCTCATCGATCCATCGGTACCTGGGCCTTCCGACCGGCCGTTTTTCAGTAGACCGCCACAAGTGAGCTCTTTTGGCCGCACGATCCTCTCCCATCCTCTCCACATGGCCGAACCATCGCAGACGAGAAGCCTTGCTCTCACCGATGACGTTGGGCTCGCCCACTAGCTCTTCTACCAGTCAGTTGTCAGTATTTGGAGAAAAACCATTGCTGATAGTGATATGTACCTACAGTCAACCTACAGTCAGAACTGGTCAGAACCCTCTAGGCCATTCTCCAACCATGTCAAAATGACAAGCAGTAAGAGATTTCGTGAAGTTTTCTTACAATCTGATTTATAACGTCACTATGACATAGTTCTACAGTGGCCTAGGGTTCCAATGGGTATAAGGTCACTCTTTATTTATTTATATTGCATAAAATTATAAAATACTAAAACGTAATAAGGAATAATATATGTATATACACGATTATACAGTATTTAAGGATAAAAAAGTAATCTATTTCCTAACTTAAAATTAACTTATAAGTAAGAAATGCTCCCCAAGTCGTCACTGTGTGTTATGGTGCCCAGAAAGCTGGCAGCGTTACCCCTTTAGATAGCCAGACTTAACCTCTGGCCGAAGTAGCTGCCAGCTCTCTGGTCACCAAAGGCATCCACCAGGCGCTGGGATATCTCTTTGAAATACGGAACCCTAAAAAGATTTCGCGCTGGGCCCCCGCGGTCCCAAAGTTTCGACACCGACTGATAGGTAATTTGAGTAATTTTATAGGTAAATTTTCTGCAGATGATTAAGTACCTACTCAGACGTTTTACCTGCCTATTCATCTATTTGACGTAGTTATTCAATGCTCTTTGGTCTTTACAACTCAACAACAACATAACCATAACGCATACGATTTTAACATCAACAGACTGATCGATTTTTAATCGATTACGAGATATACAATCGATAAAAATTTCATAATTTTGGGTAATGGCAACATTTTAGCAACTGTCAATTTGTCAACAATAAAAAAAAATTGGTTGGTAGATGCGGATTGACGGAAACGTTTGCTGTGTATTTTTATTAATATTTCAGCGTGGTTACTTGTTTATTTACGCGTTATATCATAGTATCAATTATAATATAACATTTATCTATTAATTTAAGTTTCATTTCTTCGTTCTGTTCCGTGAATATGTGGTAAAACCGTCAAAATGAGGCGAGGTCATTCTGGCATCGGTGGATGGCGGAATGAAAATCCAAGACATTTTTGGCCTCGCGGAGGCGGTGTACCTCGGCATGGGCCTCCCCAACAATACCCTCTACTAGATCTACCCGCCAAGTAAGTTGAAATGAACACTAAACTCTAAATATTTAGATTGCATCATATTGCGCGCCTAAAACGTGCCCTCGAGTTTTTTTTATTTACGTTACGCTTGTTCCATCGAATTCTAATACAATACTAGTTATAAGCTTTTTAGTAATAATAAATAGAAATAATACCAGGGTAATTATTTTGTTTAAAGATATGGAGTTCCAAGATTTAACCGAGGAGGACCACATTATAATCCTCACATGGGACCAAACCTTCGAATGCGAGGAGTCGATCGCCGATCGTTCGGACCACACGATAATCGGCCTCGGTTTCCAGGGCCCAATGATCGGTACAACTATCAACCACCCCATTTAAGAAATGATGACACCAGTGACACAACAAGTTACAAAAATATAGTCAGTTATTGTGAAAGCAGAAAAAATGACCAGAGCCGCATCAATAGTATGGGGGATGTAGACCACAGGCAAAACTTTAATTCACCTCACACTCAAAAACCATACGGCCAACATCCTATTTCACCATGGGCTAACCCTCCACCCGAAGGGAGGCCTGGCTATGACGACAGAGGTCACAGACGACCAAGCCAATACCATGACAATGTGGACGGGAACATTCCCAGTTTTACTAGCCATAGGCCACCTTCCTCTGACCATTATGGAACTAATGTGGCCTCAGCTATTGACAACTCAAATTCATTCAGCCGTTCTGTTGATGATACTGTAGATATTGTCAGAAAAAGGCTATTAAATCGGAATGAATCTCACAACAATACAGATCACCCTCCTGATCAGGATACTAATGAGAGGACTGACTCTGAGGCAGCACCGACCACCTTATTCCAAAGTGAACCACAGACACCTCCAGCCAGAAAGAGGATACAGCGACGGAGACAGAATGCCCAGTCCAATTGTGACAAAATCAAAAACAAAATTGTGCACCAGTTGTTCAAAATGGACAAGGAAAAACTTAATAAATTGATGGACAATCCAAATTCATCTTCTAAATTTGAATATGCCATAAGCAGTCTTATAACAGAGTCTCAAAACAGTTTGGACAGACATCTCAGATCTGTTGCAGAAAAGTCTCTCTGTAGCTCAAGTACAGAGTTCATTCATGATGACAACAACACTATTTATGAAGATACATTTTTGAAACAAATGCAGTGTATCTTAGAACCTCAAGATACAGTTTTACTTGAAGATATCAAGCCACTTGTAATGGCAGAGTTAAACAAAGTTCTACAATTAGACGATTTTGACCAGAGATTTGAAAGAGGTGACGAAGACCCTAGTTACTACCCATCAGAAGAATCAGCTGTCAATACAGACTATCCAAATAATTATGCATATGACAATGTAGATTTCAGTAACGATGTACTGCCAAACTACCCCGAAGAAGAGAACCAGTCTTACTATGAAGACCGGCAATATTCACCATCCAATTTTCCAGAGCAAGACACGCCAGAAAGTCCAAGAGGGCATGAGCAAAATGAACAGTACAGTTACAATCAGTCTTCTAAATTATTTGAAAGAAGAACTGCAAGAAAGAGTTGTGATTACAGCCAACTAAAGAAGCAAAGTGCTGAGAGCCGTGACCAAATGAGGAGGAGCATTGATGAAGAACGGAATAGGTTTAATGATGCAAGGCGTAAGCTAGTGACTCCGCCCCCAGTGTTTGATGCAAATATTGAGCATCTCTCAGAAGAAGATGATCCATTCGCTGATTTGGACAAGCAGTATCATGTTGCGGTAGACCACAACTTTATAGAATCTGAATTGGACAAGCAATACATAGCTGCAACTGAGAAAAACAGTTCAAAGAAAGAAAATGAAATAAAAACACAACTAATAAGCTTTGTTGAAGAGCCTCCACTGAACAAGCCCATCAAAAAGGAAGTTTTGCTTAGCCCAGAAATAGATCCAGTAAATATTAAGAAGGAAATTGATAACCAGTTACTTAACATTGCTAAATCTCCCTTAAAATTATCCTCTTCCACTAATAAAGATCGGAAGAGTCATAGAAGGAGTCATTCAAAAAGTGAGAAGAAGAAGGATGACAGTGATGTGTCTGTTCATGACACTAGTCATGTAAAAGATGAATATCAAGAATTAAATACTGAAAATATAAAGCATGAATACAATCCAGACGTTACAGATAGCCAGGAAAGTTCAAGATCAGAAACCTCAAGCACAGTAAAATCAACTATTGCACCGAATTCTCGCAAAAGATCCATTGATCAAAAGCCTTCTCATCGAAAAGAAAAGCGCAAAAAGAGTGACGTCAGCCCTGAGGCCAATAAACAAATATTAAATAAAAATATAATAATAAATGTAAATGACTGTGGATCAAAGTCTACAGAAAAGAAATGTGATGCTGCTATATTCAATTTATTTTTCTCTAAGGATGAAAGTGGGAAGGAGTTACCAAAAGAGAGCAAAACGGTTGAATCCAGTGACAAAGCTTATTCAGATAAATATGTCAAGAGGAAAGAAACACCAAAAAAGAAAGAAGATAAGAGGAAGCGATCCTCAAACAGTCATTCCATTGTTAGCCCTAAAGATACCAATAATAGTAGTAGTGAAGCACAACCCAAAACGGATAGTAAGAATAAGCTTAGGACAATAGATATGTTTCTGAGTCATCCAGTTAAAGTATCAAATGTGCACCAAGCACGTAGAAATACAGCACAAGCTCCAGCTATTAAAAAAGAAGAAAGTGACAAAAGTACGTCACATGCCAACAAGTTAATAAAACGAAGTGTTGGGACACAAATGATACATAAAACACGTAATAAAGAAACACAGGCAACTTCATCGAAAAGTTCATCATCAAAATTATGTCAAACAGAATTTAAAAAATTTGCAACAAAATCAATACAGACAGATCCTGTTGTGTTCGAAAAGTCACGAATCAATTCCAGTGACACCTTTGAGAGGATGAAAGAGATTGATCTCGAAATACAAGTATTACTACAAGAGAAATTTAAACTTTACAATTCAATTGAGACAAAAGAATCATGTTCTAACGCTATACAAAATTTGGGTATGACTGTCCTGAATGTCACTCCTATTGAAGATGGCAAAGATGATGCTAATGACGATGTTTTATCAGAAGACGTCATAGTTGATAACTTCACCAGTATTCCAGTGGAGGAATTGGAGCAAATCGCACTTGAAAGTGTGCAAGATATACCTACTGAATCCCCTAAAAAGACTAAGAGAAGTCAACGCCGAGCAGTTATAGAAAGGCAACGGAAAAATTCACAAAGCCCTACTGTTCGCAACAAAAGCAATAAGAAGCTAGCTGCTCCTAACATATCACTAATAGAGCAGATTATAACTGATGATCGACCTTTAGAAGACATCATATCTCTTGACGATTTTGAAAATCCCACTGAAAGTCCAGTCACAAAGAAAAGCAAATCTAAAAAGGCACAAAAATCGAAATCCAAAAAGCAACCTAAGAAACCTAAATCTAGCAAGCCTGTTGTCAAACACTCAGAGTTCACATTAAAAGAATGCCAAGTAGTTTTAACGAGAGAAGATTTAAGCAAGTACATGTCTAAATCTGACAAATCAGAGGAGCCACCACAAGAACTTATAGTAAAAGAACCTGAAATTCAAAAAGAAGTCAAAGTACAAGAAACTGAAATTCAAAAAGAAGTCAAAGTACAAGAAACTGAAATCCAAAAAGAAGTAATAGAAGTGCCAGATGTAGAGAAGACGGTGGATGCAGCTGATATGTTGGACATGTTAGATGTATCGGAAGATATAGTTATTGGGGACAACTGTGAGATCAAGTCAGACAAAGAGACAGAAAGAATATCAATAGGTGATGATATAATTCTGGATAACAGTCAGTCGTCGTCAGATGATGTGGCGGCGGTTGACGGGCAGAGTGAAGATGAGTGTAAGATGTTTGATTACTCATCCGATGAGGCCCTGAAACGAGAGTCTATCACGGTCACTGGGAATGCTGATGCTGTTCTGGCCATTGAGGTATGTATGTTTTCTTGAGCCACTTTTATCTGGTAAAATCACGCCTGTAGCTGACTTCCACCCTAGTTTTGGGTGTCGTTAATTAATTGTATACTGTATTTTAAACAAATTGTCTTGGTTAATAAAGTATTTTAACTTTTTTTGTTATGTTCAAATTTCTTTTTTAACACATTTATTTAATGCATTAATAGTTGAACTGCCCAAATATATACTTTACCCCTTCAAGTCCCAGCGACATCATATGATGTCAGTGTACAGAAGATAATGATGTCAGTGTTACAGAAGATAAGATTCTGAGGTTCAAATGCTTGGGACTCGAAGGGTTACTTACCAACCAACTTAACCTTGAATTGTCAAAAAGCGGTAAGAGTTCCACTTTTTTTTGCTCCTTAAGCAGATCTGTTTCAGTCATTAATAATTATCAGACCCTTTAGCACAACTTGCCTTGTCGCGCGCGAGTCCATACATCAAGCGCGACTTCAAGTATGGACTCGTGGGCGACAAGCAAGTTGTTCTAAGAGAGGGGCAGGTGCTTTTTAAGAATAACTATTTGGCGAGTGTTATACGGTATACAGATTCATAGTATAGCATAGTATAGAGGGTGTCGTTCAGGACGAGTGCCTTGGTTACTATTAAAAACAAAACTTATTTTTTTTTTCAGGCCATAGACAACAATTTCGTAGCAGCATGCCTAGACGGCAACGTATACCACTTTAACAGCGACGGTCAACTGTTGGCCACTCTACGGGGGTCAAACTTGGCGGTCACATGCCTGATCATCGTCAAGGAGAAGTATGGGACCACTGTGTACACCGGTTCTCTGGACTCGAGGATACGATACTATGATTTAGAGGTGAGTTTTTTCTTACATACTATTAGAGTAGATACGCGGAATGGGCTCTAGCCGACTAAAAATCGCTCGTTATTTTGAAGACGCTGACGCGGCGTCGTCGCTAAACCCATGCTTACGCTTGTTCATAGTAACTAGCGATTTTTAGTCTGTAAAATCCGATTCCGCGTCGATATTGTTGGGGTGTAACATTTTTAACCCCAGACACAAAAACGACGGGGTGTTATAAGTTTGACGTGTCTGTCTGTTTGTCTGTCTATCTGTCTGTCTGTGTGTGTCTGTCTGTGGCATCGTAGCTCGATTTGGATTTTTTTTTTGTCTGAAAGCTGAGTAAGTTGGGAGTGTTCTCATGAAAATCGGACCACTGTGTCGCGGTCGGGGTTTTTTTCAAAATTTCAATTATGTGGTTATTAGTGATAATAACTCTGAAAAAAGGCGACATTTAGAAAAGTTTATATGATGAGTTGATGACATTGTAGTCTCGAAATGTGAACAGGAATACTCTATTAAAATTATTTGATTTCCTCATGTTACACTGTAGGTATATAGATAAAAATAACAACAGATTTCATACTATTAAACACTGGAAATTTACACCAGTTTAAAGTTTTATTACCGATGCAACTGGATACTCTGTAGCATTACGAATTGCTGATATTAAAATGTTGTTCATTAGAATCCATGCGAATTTTTTTGCGCACTCAACAGAAAAGCGAATTGCTTAAATTAGTTGACATAGTATATTTTATTCGCATACTATAATTTATTTACATTTGAATGTTATATAATTTGAAAACCTGAGCTGAAATTAGTGTTTTGTGTAAATATAAACTGAAATATTATTCAAAAGGCCACAAAATATAGGCCCACTGAACCAGGCCCCTTTATGTACAGTCAACAACACAGTTGTGAATACAAAATGCCAAATATATCTATACAGAACTTTATTGCCTGTTCATTAAGGTATACATATTTTTGGCACTTTGTACTCACAGCTGTGTCACAGTATAATAAAGAGTACTATCGTACAGTATGGCCACTACCGCTCCCCGCTGAAAGTGCCGCCCACCCCCTCTCGGTTACCTCACAGTTACCGCATGTCAAAAACGCGAACAGTCGACCTGTCATATCTCACTCACACAAGCATGGTACGCGTTCACCTACACGAGCTTAGAATGTGTGCTAGGAACGCGCTTCTTTCATATATTTGACCGCCAGTGACCGAGATGTGGCTGTGTTTTTCACTGTACTATGGACTTGCTACAAATAACCTTTACATGTAAAAACTAAACACAAAAAACTTAATATAAAAAAAAAACCTGAGATTTTATACGATTACTGTCTGGCGAAAATTACAAAAGATTTTATCGACTTTTTTTCAGACTGGGTTGGAGAAAGGTCCAGAATGCAACGTACTCAGTCCCATACAGACAATGGACCGTGCGTGGGACACCGTGTACGTCGGCACTAGAACGGGCTTCGTCACACAGTATGAGTGCAAGGTATGTGTAAACTAAGAATCTTTTTAGTAAATAAATCTCTTTACTCAGTACAGGAATATCTCTCAATGTGAACTGACGATGACCAAGAAAATACATTATGTATTATTAGTATTCAATTTTTTTTTATATATTTTTTTTATATATTAATGCCCGGTAAGGGCATTTATTTGTGTGATGAGCACAGATATTTGTTCCTGAGTCATGGATGTTTTCTACGTATATAAGTATTTATATATTATATATATCGTTGTCTGAGTACCCAAAACACAAGCCTTCTTGAGCTTACCGTGGGCCTCAGTCAATCTGTGTAAGAATGTCCTATAATATTTATTTATATATGTTAATAACCTACTTGACATGACATAGATACTATATTTGACGAAGCCTGTGCTATGGATTTTTTTTGTACTTATTTTTTATTTTATTTGCTTATTTATTCAATAAAGGATTATTTATTTTATTATGTAGATTTTTTTGTAACTAGTTAATTCATTTGACATGTTTTTATTAGACACTTTCTATCTTTATTTATTCTAATTTGACATTATTTAATGGTACAATATTTTTTTTATTGTGAAACCATTTTATTTAAATAATTAATGATGAACTGATTTATAACGTAACCAATGGTTCTTAAAATGTTTTATGAATTGAATTGTTTACATGATGCACATACGACGATCGCTATACAATAAGTAATTGCTATTGTACTCTTTTACTTTAAATATGAAAATTGTATTGAGAGTCATAAACTAAACTAAACTGTGAGGAATGAAAGACTGACAAGCAATGCAAATTTGATTAATAATGGACAGGTAAGAATACTATCTTCATACAGTCAACCAATTGGAAGAGATTTCTTACAATCTGATTTATAACGTGACTATGACATAGTTCTACAGTGGCCTAGGTTCCAATCACAGAACTTAATTTAGATAGAAGAAACAAATTCATATTTTGTATAGGGGCCGAGCGTGTCAAATTTTGTACTGAAGTTGATTCTTGCCTGTAATTTTAAATATGTCTCAGGCTCTTGATTGTTCATAATTTTTGTGTTGTTGCAATTGAATATCACGTAACGAGGCATTTTTTATGTTTTGGTTGACTTCAACTTACAAAAATTGACGCCCGAAAGCTGCAAGCTGCGAGTAAAGACGGACAACTCAGTGGATTTCACTGAGTTCATTTGACGCGCTGAGTAGATACGTTTGCTTGATCTATGATATATATGACATCTGTGGTTCCAATTGGTTGACTGTACATCCAAATTCAAATAAGTACGTATTCCAGATTACTATCATTTGCATTGTCCCGGCCGTGGCTCATGAGCCTGGGGTCTGCTTTGACATCTAATCCTAAGATTTGGCGTAGACACTAGCTTTGCGAAAGCGACTGCCATCTGACCTTCCAACCCTAGTAACTAGGCCTTATTGGAATTAGGCCGGTTTCCTCACGATGTTTTCTTTCACCGAAAAGCGACCGGTAAATATAGAAATGACATAAATTTCGCACATAAGTTCCGAAAAACTCATTGGTACTAGCCGAGGTTCGAACCATTTAAAAAATGTATCTACCAAAATAAAATAAAAAATCTTATTTGTCTTTCAATAGACATCTTTAACATTGTGCAATGATAATGCGAGGGGCAATACCTAGGTTATATACATAATTATGTGATAACAGATTGTAATTCTTCTAAAACATAATTTCAGAACAATATGCTGATACCACGGAGTACAATGAAATTCTCAGAGCAGTCCATTCTCTGCCTTCGCGCGCTGAAGGAAGGACCTAGAAAGGTAAGATTAATATTTCCGCTAGTCTCCAAAGTAATGTTTATTGCCAGCTTTTGCCGCGGCTCACCAGCCTTACTTTATTTAGAAAGCGGACAAAAAGTAGCCGTATGTCAGTAACGACCAAGTAACCGACCCGAAAGCTTCAACTATCTCCAATAGGAGGCAACTGACATTTTACCCGCCAGGCAGCGCCACCAAGTGCATAGACATGTCACTGTCAGTAACAAGAGAGAAAAAAAAACATTTTCTCGCTCTCCACGTATAATAGTTATTTGTTTTACAAGGGGCAAAGTTGTTGTTTAACTGGCATTTACGTGCTGATACCTCCTTGAGCATGCGAAAGATTCCAATACTGAACCGCGAGCGTAGCGAGTGGTTCAAAAACTGGAATCTTGAGCGTGGCGAGGGTATCAAGGCACGATAGGAGGTTCTCTGTGCTCCAAACAAACTGTTTATTGCCGAGTGAAACCAACATTTTTCACCACAAACACGAACAAAATACTGATTATAAAACATCAAAATAAATTAAATCCATCAATCTATTCAATATTTATGATTCCATCATTTATAGGTAAAATCTAGCAGCCAGATTAAGACATCTTAAAATTTGTATGAAATTACTTTGCCCCCTCATTTTGCTATCTGTTTTCGAATAGCAAAGAAAGCCTTTACCAGTTGGTGTAGTGAAAATTCTTTATCTGTGCAATGGACTAATAGGGTGGCGCCATCTGTCATGACCTTTGAATGTGCCTCCTCATTAAAAAACTACGTCAATCTTCGCTCCGTTTTGCCGTGAAAGACAGACAAACAAACAGACACACACTTTCCCATCTATAATATTGTATGGGTGTCTTCTTGAGATGAGACTAATTAATTAATAAAAACTGTTTGTACTCGTATTACTATGTTACTTATAAGTTAGTTGAAAAAGAGATCTGCATAAATTCGATGTAAGATTATATATTTTAATTATGCTCAGATATTTTATAACAACTCAGACGCTCCAATATATCTAATGGCTAACTATCTTTATCGACCGGTCTGGCGCAGTCGGTAGGGACCCTGCCTGCTGCGCCGCGGTCCCGGGTTCGAATCCCGGTAAGGGCATTTATTTGTGTGATGAGCACAGATATTTGTTCCTGTTTCATGGGTGTTTTCTATGCATATAAGTATTTATATCCATACTAATATTATAAATGGGAAAGTGTGTGTGTCTGTTTGTTTGTCCGTCTTTCACGGCAAAACGGAGCGACGAATTGACGTGATTTTTTAAGTGGACATAGTTGAAGGGATGGAGAGTGACATAGGCTACTTTTTGTCTCTTTCTAACGCGAGCGAAGCCACGGACAAAAGCTAGTTTTATATATATCGTTGTCTGAGTCACAACACAAGCCTTCTTGAGCTTACCGTGGGCCTCAGTCAATCTGTGTAAGAATGTCCTATAATATTTAATTTATTATTATTTAAATATATCTTTGATATCAAATCAAGAGTGAACAGACATCTTCTGGGCGAGCTCAGTCCATCGTAGGTAGTCAATCTCGGTCTCGCGAGATCTCTTTTGTACGAGATCTCGGTCATTTTTAGCGAGATTAATCTCGGCCGAAAAATCAACGAGATCTCGCGAGATTAAAGAGATTGAACTCAATCATAAAACGTCTTATTCAAAGCTTGCAAACTGACTAGACATGTTTCGTTCGCAAGTTGTAAGTGATTTATATGAACTATTATATCATTTGACTGAACTCGTCAACTCGGTAGAGATTTAGATTTCTACTCAGATTCAACTCGCTTATTTCAGTCAGTAATTTACCTATCTCAGTCAAATGTGAATGACGAATGACAGATTCGGACCGTTTCGAAAGAATTCGGGGGGTGTCAGGGCAATTTGCATGATTGGCGATTCTTTATGGTATAACACTTATGGGTGTGTGTATAACCATCTATTATACGAATGTAACGAATTTTCGTGCAGTTTTGTTGGATGTCGAGAGAGCAGAAGCCTTATACTACGGCTCGGCTGTCGTTTGTTAGGCAACCAATAACAATTTCTATTTTACACTGAAAAAATAAATTCATTTGATTATATTTTTTAATTCTTATTTAAATAGTCCCACCACTATAATATGTTATTGTTAAATATCTATTTCTGTTTTTAGTTTCTATTTAAGTTTCATATTTAACTGTTGGGTTTCAGAAGCGTATTGTATTGGTAGTCTAATATTTTTATGTACTTTATTTTATTAGTAGTCAACTATTTATAATTTAGTATAGCTAATGTTTTTATGTAGGGTTATCTAATGATGGTAGGGATAACCTTGACTTTTATAATGTTAATTTTTTATCCATTCATCAACAAAGTGATACGTTGAGGAATTTTCAAGTAGTCTCTACAGTGTACTGTTTGCGGTTGGCATGGTAACGAATTCAAATTTCCCGATTTTGGCACGTTTCGTTTTTTTTACTCACTCGTGAATAATTATTTAATTTAATTTTCTTACATGATAATTGATAATCTAAACTATATTGTGAGTTGTGAGGTACATAATTTATGTTACATAATATAAAATACATTTGAAAAAATAGTCAAGATAAATTGAAAAAGATATCATACACAAACATCACACGCATATTAAACATTATCATACATAAAATAAATATTTAAGGTCCGACCGAGATCTCGGTCTCGGTCTCGGCATTCTCGGCCGAAAATTGGGCCGAGATTTCGGTCTCGGTTCTCGGCCAAAATGGGCCGAGATTCTCGGCATAACCGAGACTGCGGATTTAGATTTCAGTTTGTTACATCGCCCGTTTGGTATCCCGATTTTAGTGATTTTGGTAGGGTCTTTATCGATATTTTAAGCCAAAAACAAACAAATACCTAGGTATAATTCATAAAAGTGTAAAATATTTACAACTTGATGTGTGTGGAAGACAACGACGATGCGAAAAATCAAAGCAGCAGGTTAGAATAATACCTACCTTACATGATAGAAATGGCGAATTACGGAATATCGGACGAAATTTTGAGCTTTGTGGATGCTGTTTTGAGTTTTTTTAGTAAGTATCCAATGGGTTTTCCATAGTCATGTTTTTGATATACATACATACAATTTTGGAAATAATCGCTAATCGTAGGCCACGTCTTTGCCTTTGGCTAGTCTGTGGCCAAGAGTAAGTCCATTTATAATTAAAAAAAAAAATAATGAATACAAACTCAGTAATTTCATGTTTTTAGGTGTTGCTAGTAGCAGCGCGCTCCGAAAACGTGACAATCAAGGACGCACAGACCGGTCTCCTGATGCGGACGCTGGAAGGTCCACGCATGACGGTCTACACGCTCGTGTTCGAAGAGGGCAAGGTCTACTGTGGGACCTCGAGTCATCAGATACATGTGTTTGAGTATAACGTGAGTATACACTATAGTCATACTAGTTATGAAAAAACTCGTGTTCGACGGCAAGCTGCACTTTTAGATGGAAGCAAGCCGCTTTGCATGGTGATAGTAGACATCATAGTAAACGATTTTTTCCGAGGATATCGAAATTTCATCCCTTAGGAAGCCGAACGCAGCGAGGTGTTTTATGAAAATGAAAAAAATTCTATCTTTTTATCATATGGTCCGATTTTGACAAATCGTATCTCAAATGAAAGATATTGATTAGTGCAACTTAAAAAAATTAAAAAAAAAAAGATATATTGTTCAGAAAAAGTAACAAAAAAAAAAAGTTGAAAAATGTAAATTTACGTATCGCATTAAACAACTTCAAAGAATGAATGACAAAATGTAGAATATCGATATACGAGTTTTTTTATATCAAAGACAGATAAATTCATAATTGAAAACTAAAAACCGCATCGAAATCGGATCAGTAGTTTTTAAGGTACATGTTGCCAAAGTTGGAAAAGTTTAGTTTATATGATCACTTTGCAATTCCTTTGCCAGAAAGTCAGAAATAATCTATTTTTCTTAGACATAAAAGTACACAGTGACAGTACACATCAAAATAAAAGTTTTTTTCTCGAGGATATCATAATTTAAGCCCTTAGAAGGACGAGCGTAGTGAGGACTATTAAAAACTGTTAAAAAAATTCTATTATTTTTGTGCTTTGTCCGATTTTGACAAAAAATGTGTCAATTGAAAGGTATTGTTTAATGTAATCGAAAAAAAAATTAAAAAAAAAATTGCTAAAAACGTGTAAGAAAAAATTTAAAAAAAAACTTAAATTTTCGTATCACGCTGAATAACTGCTAAGAACGACAGATAAGATATACAATGTCGATACATGAGTTTTTAAAATCAAAGACAAATAAATTCATAATTATAAACTGAAAACCGAATCGAAATCGGATCAGTAGTTTTTAAGAGACAAGTTGCCAAAGTTGGCTTAGTTTGTTTATATGGTCGCTTTTAAATTATTCAGCCAAAAAGTCAGAAATAATATATTTTTCTTACAGCTAAGAGTATGCATTGATAGAAGACATCATAATAAATGATTTTCGCTGAGGATATAAAAATTTCATCCCTTAGGAATCCGAGCGTAGCGAGGTCTGCAACGAAAAACAACAAAAAACAAGTTTTTTTTTTGGGTTGTCTGATTTTTACAAAACGTGTGTCAGTTGAAAGAAATAAATTTATGTAACATAAAAAAATTAATTTTTTCTTACACGTTCTTAGAAATTTTTTTTTTAATTTTTTTTTCGATTACATTAAACAATACCTTTCAATTGACACATTTTTTGTCAAAATCGGACAAAGCACAAAAATAATAGATTTTTTTTTAACAGTTTTTAACTCCTCACCGTGCAGTCCTCACTACGCTCGTCCTTCTAAGGGCTTAAATTATGACATCCTCGAGAAAAAAACTTTTATTTTGATGTGTACTGTCACTGTGTACTTTTATGTCTAAGAAAAATAGATTATTTCTGACTTTCTGGCGAAAGAATTGCAAAATGATCATATAAACTAAACTTTTACAACTTTGGCAACTTGTACCTTAAAAACTACTGATCCGATTTCGATGCGGTTTTTAGTTTTCAATTATGAATTTATCTGTCTTTGATATAAAAAAACTCGTATATCGATATTCTACATTTTGTCATTCATTCTTTGAAGTTGTTTAATGCGATACGTAAATTTACATTTTTCAATTTTTTTGTTACTTTTTCTGAACAATATTTTTTTTTTAATTTTTTTTTAAATTGCACTAATTAATCAATATCTTTCATTTGAGATACGATTTGTCAAAATCGGACGATATGATAAAAAGATAGAATTTTTTTCATTTTCATAAAACACCTCGCTGCGCTCGGCTTCCTAAGGGATGAAATTTCGATATCCTCGGAAAAAATTGTTTACTATGATGTTTACTATCACCATGCAAAGAGGCTTGCTTCCATCTAAAAGTGCAGCTTTTGGTCAAAAATTCTCCATAACAAGTATGACTAGCGTGATTGATGTACATATTGGTACCAAATTTCAGCTTTCTAGTGCTAACGGTTACTGAGATTATCCGCGGACGGACGGACGGACGGACGGACAGACAGACATGGCGAAACTATAAGGGTTCCTAGTTGACTACGGAACCCTAAAAAGGTGAGTGGCGTGGGTAACAATTTGAGGCGAAGCCGAAAATTGTTAATAAAGACGCCACGAGCATTTTTTGACTCAGTTAAACACCGTTGCATACAATACTTTTTCTACGACCAAGCACTTATTTTGAAAGAAAATTATAAATTCAACAAATACCTACTTTCAGTCATCTTAGTTATCTAGGTGGACCGCCTACCATTTTAAATATGCAGTTTGAGTGCAAACATGAAAATAAAACTGTCTATGGCACGAGCATTTTTTGACTCAGTTAAACACCGTTGCATACAATACTTTTTCTACGACCAAGCACTTATTTTGAAAGAAAATTATAAATTCAACAAATACCTACTTTCAGTCATCTTAGTTATCTAGGTGGACCGCCTACCATTTTAAATATGCAGTTTGAGTGCAAACATGAAAATAAAACTGTCTATGGTATGGTTCTTTGAAGCCTGGCCACTAAAACGAATCGAGCCGAGTTGAATCGAGTTCTCATACATTTGAATGCGATTCGACGCGTCGCCAATGAACGCAGCAGAAAACGAAGGAGTCTCGACTCTGCGAATTGGTTTGTTAAGTTGGTAGCAATGTATTTACTGAACTGTAACAGCTATATCGTGCTACTGCTACTAAATGTTTTCAGGGTATAGACTAGATAGACTTGTCCTGACATCTTTTATGTAGGGTTTTAAAGTTCTATGCACGACCTTGTAACTCACGAATAACAGTACGGGAGTAGAAAAACAATATTAGGATATACTTACAGGCTTGTATGATCATCAGACATCGGATTCCGTGGGGCGAAACTTCTTGACAGCTAGGGACTTCCTATATCGATAAACTCATTTAGATGATACTAGTTCTATATACTAGTGACCGCCCCCAACATTGTGTGTATTTTTTGTAACTATTGTTCTGAAGACTAGTATGAAATTCATACATAGCGTCTAAAATAAATAGCGTCGAAATAAATTGTGACGAGTAAACTTTTAAAAACGTTTTCAAAAAAAGAAGAAGAAAATTGAGTTCTTATTTTATTATATAATGTTTTTTTTTATACTACGTCAGTGGCAACCAAGCATACGGTCCGGTGCGGTGGAAAGCGGTTACCGTAACCTATGGACGCCTGCAACTCAAACCGTGTTACATGCGCATACTCTTTTAATAAAAAAATATTTTCTAAGCAAACCTTTGTGTGATCACTAGTATTTAGAACTAGTATCGATAAATGAGTTCACCGATATAGAAAGTCCCTAGCTGTCAAGAGTAGAAATATTTTCAATAAATATAATTTGACTTGTGTTAATTAGAATTGACCTTGTGATTTTTAATTTCTAATTCATGACGAAAACGTTAACCCTTGTTGTTTTTTTTTTCAGAGCGGCTCCCACTGCGGCACACACGAAGGGGGTAAGGGCGCCGTGTGCCTCCGCGCGACCGGCGGCCTTCTATTCGCCGGCTGCTACGACGGCTGCGTGTACGTGTACCGCGAGGGCAACACCAGGCCCATCGCGCAGCTGCGCGGCCCGGGACTTATGTTGCTGTCGCTGGCTGTTGTTGGGACTAAGGTGAGATATCTAACTCCACACATATGTGCTACGATGTATGAAGCTAGGAACATACTACGCGGACGTCCGTCGTAAATCGACCGCGGACGGGGATCTGGACAATGAATATACACTTAACCGTGCAAACTATCGGTCGACGGACGTGGACGTGGCCTTGAGCGCATGGACGTCCGATCGAAATCTGGCTCGCTGGATGTTTTGTGACCGTGCACACTGATCAGTCGCGGTCGATTTACGACGGACGTCCGCGTAGTATGTTCGTAGCTTTATTAGTGCTACGGCGAGCGTTGTGTATCTAAAGGGGATCATGTGGCCCGGGACTTATGTTGCTGTCGCTAGCTGGGACTTGGGTGAGCACAACCGTTTTCGGCCAGGGCGACTGCGTTTTACTTTTGAGGCTTTTGGCGTAGCCAAAGCTACAAGTGCTACGATAGTTATTGTGTGCTACAAATACAAATAATTTATTAATAAAAACATAATTGTACAGTGATTGTTCTTAAAGGCTAAGAATAATAGGCTCTTAAAGGCTACGAGAGCAACAAGCGGCTAATGGCGCTGTTGCGGGGCATGGGACTTATGTTACTGTCGCTAGCTGTTGGGACTAAGGTAATATGTGCTACGAATATTATGAGCGCTACGATAGTTGTTGTGTATCGTAAGGGTGATATGGGGCCCATGGCGCAGCTACGCGGATCGAGACTTAAGTTACTATCGCTAGCTGTTGTTGGGACTAAGCCGAGATACATCACACAGACAGCTGTATGAGGCCTACCTCTACCAACGGCTTACTGTTCACAGAATTCTTTTATTCATAAAAAATTTACATTGTGTCTGAAAATATACATATAGTTATTAGCCCTTTCCATAGCATACTTGCAAAGTGATAGTAAAACATGACCTTCCGCTCTACATCGATTTTAATAGAAATATAAAATAATATCTACTATTGATCTTTATTTCCACTCTCTTGTACAATAAAATTGTTAGTGTTAAGTTAATCCACTCTTCAAGATCAATTTTATATTAAAAAAATTTATTTTTGCAGATTATCGCCGGATACAAGGACAGAAGTTTGTACATATGGAAGATTCCGCTTAGCATACTAAAAGAAATGATTTTGTAAATTTCACCATCTACCATACTTAGTGTTGTAGGTGTTTGCACTGTTTTAACTGTGTGTTAGGTTAATTTAGTTACGGGAACATTTATTTTACTTTACTAGATGAACTAGATCGTAATGTTTCAATTAAAGTTTAATTAAAGTGTTAATTGGTTTTATGTACTTGTTTTATTTATAAGAGAACTTATATTAAAAACGTGCAATTAAGTTTGTCTTATTTACAGCCCTTTCCTAAAAGATTTAGCTTAGCTATACCGACCCACACAGTGACATTAATGTATGTACATCGTGCAACGCCGGGTGGAAGTGAAATATTACAAACAAGAGTAAGTTTTAAGTAAATCAAAAGACTCTAGTATGGAATATTCTTACGTCCCGAGGTTACACACAATGTTTTTCATCAGACTCGCAATGTAAAAAATATGTAAATAGATATGTTCGATGTGTCCCAAAATGAGTTGTCACGGAAACCAACTGAAACGGAATAAAGACCCAATACTTGTTACTGACTTAAGTAACTGAAGACACGGACGCAGTTTCCCTAGAATAGTACAGCGGTTCCTAACTTACAAAAAATTCGGACCCGATCCATAAATACGGTGATAGTCCCGTTTATACTTGACATATGGCAACCCTATTTATAGAAAGAAAGAGACAGCTATATATGCTTTCTCTTTTTCCAACTAGTGTTGTCCTAATCGGTAATAACCGAACCATTTGAATCACACAGATTAAAAAATATCGATTGTCCATTTACTTTTGTTTTTTATGAACGCACTTTAATTTCTGCCAAGTGGCACTCCTGTGAATACGTTCTGACTTACGTCAGTGTGGGTGTTTCGGTTTCAGTGTGGCGGCCATTATTCTACGTTTAATTATTTAGTTTTTTTGCTGTTTAGTGCTTTACCAAACAAAGAACTTGAATATTTTAGATATATTCTCTAAAGCCATACTTTTGGACAAAATACGTTTATAGTACAAATATGAATCCAGAATAGTAGTACCAGTTCCATATCGTGGCGATTAAAAACAAGGATGGGCAGAAATCCGTTCTATTTCGCAGATTCATTGTCTCTTGATACAATTTTTCTTTCATTTTGTATAGTTTTTAGATAGAAGCCTTTCTTTTGAAGTGATATTAAGTTTGAATATTCTGAAATGATGTGGTGACTCATTGTGTTCGTGTTAGGTACATTCGAGGAATTTATGGAGAAAAAATCCGTAATCGTATGTAATATGAATGGCGCACTTGCTAACGGAGATCATGAGGCAGCCACGATTACACACTGAACTCTGCGCGTGCTAGATTTGTGATGAAATATTTTCTCTTTGTTACTCGTATACGCCTCCTTTGCAATCGCATATTTGTAATCTATGTCATTTCAAAGTTTGCTCACGTTTGTCATTCATTCTATGAGTATCACATAAAGTAAACGATAGTACTGTTTGACGTACACTAATATGGGTCTGATTTGCATTGTTTTCATTGTAACTAATCTTTATATTAATCATTGCAAACAACTATTCACTTTAATATTATTTTTTGCAGCGACTATCTGTTCAAGCTGCTCCTTATCGGAGACTCTGGAGTGGGCAAGTCCTGTCTTCTACTCAGATTCGCCGATGACACATACACAGAGAGCTACATCAGTACTATTGGTGTGGACTTCAAAATTAGGACTGTAGAATTAGACGGCAAGACAATAAAACTACAGATATGGGACACGGCAGGTCAGGAGCGGTTTAGAACCATCACCTCGTCATACTACAGAGGGGCACATGGCATTATTATTGTCTATGACTGCACAGACCAGGTCAGTACACTAATATAGTTTGATTGAGTCAGTCAAGCTGCTCTTTGTTTAGTATTCCTTTGTATGCAGGCAACATTAATTTCTTTGAAAATAATTACTTAAAGGTATATTATAATTTTTGTACCTTCTATTTTTTTTTATAAAAGCATAACAATGGGAATAGAATACAAGAAACAGTAGATTGACTCATTTTTTTTATTATGTGAAACTACAACTATCAAAAGCTAGTGAAATTAATAATAATCAAAAGCATAGGAATTTTTAGATTAGTTACCAAATGCACTTCAGAGACAGGATAACATAAGGAAAATAATGCCAAAAAGATATATTAAGTGTGAAGCAGCATAGACTAAACTAAATAAAGGAAGACATGTAACTCAGTACATCGCTACACGGCCTACTTAACGCGAGTTATCGTCGCTGGTACCTCTTAGTTTTCGAGTTATTTACAGATGGCGCTATTATCAATGTTTAAAAGTGCCGTCTAGTGAGATAATAATTAATTACATTGCCGAGTAACCATATCTGAATATGATTCAATATTTTGAGCCGGGCGGCTCCTTGTTTTTTGGCTTAGGGGTTAGTGTATTTGACTTGCACGTCTATGATCCCGAGTTCGAGACCCAGGTCCGGATTTTTTTTAATATGTTTGAAAAACAGTTATATTGTTGTTTTTTACTTTTTTTATATATATAATTGAATATTAGAAAAATAAGTATGATTTGAAGTTGAATCATAGAAAATTAAGTATTGTTCGCGCCTACTTGTTGTCTGTTTATAAAAACCATAGGTATAGGTCCTATACCTACTCGACTCTCTAATCACTTGCCGCCGAAGTCAAGAGGACGGAATAAAATAATAGGTCATATGAATTATTTAAATCATGAGTTGTATAGTAGGAACATTAAATTGTAGGTATGTAACCTCAACAAATGTACTAGTAAACCCTCAGTACCAAAAAGTACGGAAGAACCGGGATTTACCGGTTCTTTCCCAGTACCGGAAATCTCAGTCACGGTTCTGGGACTGGTACCGGTTCTGCATTCCCTAGTAGTGAGGTGTTTTATGAAAATGAAAAAAATTCTATCTTTTTATTGTATCGTCCGATTTTGACAAAACGTATCTCAAATGAAAGGTATTGCTTTATGTAATTGAAAAAAAAATTGAAAAAAAAAAAAAAATTGTGTATAAAAAAAGTAAATTTACGTCTCGCACTGAATAATTTCAAAGAATGACAGACAAAATGTACAATGTCGATATATGAGTTTTTTTATATCAAAAACAGATAAATTCATAGTTGAAAACTAAAGACCGCATCGAAATCGGATTAGCATTTTTTAAGATACAAGTTGCCAAAGTTGGGAAAATTTGCTTTATATGGCCACTTTGAAATCCCTTTGCCAGAAAGTCAGAAATAATATATTTTTCTTACACAAAAAAGTACATAGTGACAGTACAACTCAAAATAAAATTAAAAATTCCGAGGATAAGGTAAAATACCCCATAATGGATGGTGCTGCCATTATGGACAAAAAAACACAAATCCTTAAAAATAAGTATCTAAAATAAGTTTCTAAAACCTGACGGCTATGTACCATAAACTAGAGTTGTAGAGCTGTTTCATTTTGAAGTTTCAATTAATTCGGTTATTTCTGAAGGATTTGGAGACAAGATAAAATTCGCCAGTTTACTGAAAAAAATATCAAGACAAATTCTTAGTAATGTTGCTAAGAGAGATGAGTTCATGTATAAAATAATAAAAAATAACGCACGGTGTAATCTTGAATACGTTTTACTTACTGCATTAAGCATGAGATAAGGTAGAAAACATACTAGTTTGTTGCTCCAAAGATATAATGAAATGACGTTATTTTGCGAGTGTCCATTACTGGACCCGAAAAACTGCCTACCTCCTATGATGGACAAGGAACAATTTACAAAACCAAAATTTACAAGAAACAATCCTATGTTAAAATAATCCAAACTAATTGTATTTATGGCGTATAAAATCGACTAATTGCGTATCAGTTGGCTTTAAAAGTAAAATTTTAAACTTATTTCACTGTCCATAATGGGGGATCATTACTGGAGAACTGCCGTCCATAATTGGAGAAAAAACACCTAGTTTTAATTTGTTAACTATGAAGAAACCAATAGGAGTATCTATTCTCCAATACGCTTGAAATGTAGAAGAAGGATAGGACATTCAAGATTTAACACGCTTCGCGGTAGAATTTTTACATTTATCAGTGAAATATCAAAAACAGGCGAATTTTTTTCTTAAACTGTCCATGATTGGGTCTGTCACATTATCATAATTTCATCTCTTAGGACGACGAGCGTAGCGAAGTCTGTTAAGAAAACCGAAAAACAAAATTTGTACGTCGTCCGATTTTGACAAAACATATTTCAATTGAAAGGTATTGCTTTATGTAACTCAAAAAAAAATATTGAAAAAAATTGGAAAAATGTAAGATTAAAAAAAACTTAAATTTTCGTATCACAAAAAACGGTAGACACGATGTATAATATCGATATATGTTTTTTTTTTAATTAAAGAAAAATAGATTCATGATTATAATCAGCACTAAAAATCGAATCGAAATCGGATCAGTAGTTTTTAAGATACGAGTTGTCAAAGTTGGCTTAGTTTGTTTATATGGTCGCTTATAAATTCCTTAGCTAGAAAGTCAGAAACATTATATTTTTCTTACAGTTATAAGTATGCATTTGTAATAGACATCATACACACATATACAGTTACATAAAACAATACCTTTCAATTGAAATATGTTTTGTCAAAATCGGACGACGTACAAAAAAATAAGATTTTTTTTCGCTACGCTCGTCGTCCTAACCTAAGGCATGAAATTATGATATCCTCGGAATTTTTTATTTAATTTTGAGTTGTACTGTCACTATGTACTTTTCGGTGTAAGAAAAATATACTATTTCTGACTTTCTGGCAAAGGAATTTCAAAGTGGCCATATAAAGCAAATTTTCCCAACTTTGGCAACTTGTATCTTAAAAAACGCTAATCCGATTTCGATGCGGTCTTTAGTTTTCAACTATGAATTTATCTGTCTTTGATATAAAAAAAACTCATATATCGACATTGTACATTTTGTCTGTCATTCTTTGAAGCTATTCAGTGTGAGCTGTGTGAGACGTAAATTTACTTTTTTAAAGTTTTTTCTTACTTTTTTTTATAATATTTTTTTTTTAATTACATAAAGCAATACCTTTCATTTGAGATACGTTTTGTCAAAATCGGACGATACAATAAAAAGATAGAATTTTTTCATTTTCATAAAACACCTCGCTACGCTCGGTTTCCTAAGGGATGAAATTTCAATATTTTCGGAAAAAATCGTTTACTATGATGTCTAATATCACCATGCAAAGCGGCTTGCTTCCATCCAAAAGTGCAGCTTTTGGCCAGAAATTCTCCATAACAAGTATGACTATAAAAAGCTCGTGTTATTATTTTGAAGTTTATTAATAAACGTTACGAAAATTTATGTTTAAGTAAATAAATAATTTTATTTTTAGCAAAGTGCCTTTCTTTTTCTGTATACCTCATGTTCATTTAAGCAAAGATTTCTTTATTATAAATATTATAATAAAAATTTGTTACTTTTCTTAATTATAAATATTATAATAAAAAAAAATATCAGAGTAAAACAAGAAAAAATACAAAAAGATATGTCATTCTTGGAATTGGAACCGGGGACCTCACGTTTGCGAATCAGACGGAGTAGCCGCTACACTAACTATCCTCTTACCGATGCTGACGAAAAAATGTAACGCTTACACATGTCATTTCCTAGGGGAGGTCCTTTACTCTGATGCGAACTGTACGAAAAATCCCGATTGGTAAAAAATACTTAATTGTTTTTGTAAATTTCGGTGTTATATAATGATAATGTTGTATGATCAAGTTCCAAATTTTTAAATATTACGACTTGGGTCATTTAAATGAAATTATTTCGTGAATTGAACAATACCATTTGTCGCGAGAGTATAGTAATGCCATCTATTGTTTTACGAGTCAAACATATAAAGCGATGTACTGAGTTACATGTCTTCCTTTATTTAGTTTAGTCTATGGAAGCAGTAAGCCATGCCATATAAACATATCTTGATTTGATGTAATAATTAAAAAAAAACATTGGCAACTTTGTCAGACTTTGTTGATGTCCTTTGGTGGTCAGTAGATTAATGACCTGAAGTTAATCAAGTTCAATGTTAAAACCTAAACAACTGATCAAATACCTATTTTTCTGCAAGAAAAAACAATTTGATATCAATAATCTGTTGCAAAATAGATGTTATTCTCTTAGATTATTTATTTATTTTGTTTAATAATCTGTGCATTTATATTACATAAATACAATTGATTACCCACTTACCCACTGATCTGAGTACCCACCACACAAGCCTTCTTGAGCTTACCGTGGGCCTCAGTCAATCTGTGTAAGAATGTCCTATAATATTTATATTTATTTACCTAAGGCTTTATAATTTAGTGCTTTATAAACAACTGCCTACATTTCTACAAGAAGATACAATGGTATCAATAAACTATAATGCTAAATAAGTATCATTGTTAAAGAAGAAAATATTTGTTTAGTAATCTGTACATTTACACACATTACACAAACACAATTGATTATTTTACACACTAATACATTTTGTATTCAAATACATAGAAAATAACTTAGATAAAAATAACAATAGACAGTCTTATGATTATATTGCAATTTCATCTTTGTTAGAAAATGAATATTCTACAGTACCAGAGATAAGTTATAATGGAAACAACATGTTGTGTTGTATTATACTAGTTTGTCCTCTGCTTCTTATGTTTACAACTTATTTGTAGATAAGCTAAAATAAACATATTTTACCCATAGTTCACTGTATCAAAGTCGTATTGTGAGTCATGCATAAACAGATGATCAAGTTCAATACATAATTGATTTAATAGCAGTGTGAATAGTTCATATAAATAGCTCATGAACATTACCTGTCAGAGCTCAAAGATGTATCGCCTTAGGATATTTAACTGCACTGTTAAATTTTCAATACAATTTATGTGAGGCATTGTCCTTGATTTTTCTCAATATGCTACCGATATACATAGAAAATATCCATAACTGTAAAAAAAATATCTGTGGTCATCAGACAATGTAAGGACCTACCGGAATTCTGACCCAGGACCATTGACTTAGCAGTCAGGGTCACTACCAACAAGACCTGACCGGTCGTCGTAATGTTGATGTTTTTGAATCATTATGATATAATTTACAAACTTATAATTACTGACAAAGCAGAGCAGGTAACTAAGCAACTGACCTGGTGAATCAATACCTTGTATTGACTTTGATTTTATGACTTTGACCTGATTTTCTCTATTAACTTGTCTTCAACTGGATGTTGAAATAAAAACTTTTTCAGAAAATGAAATGTTAACTTGACCTGTTGGTGGACAATAATACTACACACAAGTTTTAAATGTAAACAGTCTCTGGTGAACTAGAAGATAGGACTCTTCTATCATAAATTGAAAATGAGTTAACATCATGAGACTTAATATCAATTTCAAATAAAAGTGATAATGTTATCAATACTACAATTGAATACTGATTACCATAATTATAATATTGAAACACTGATTCTTATATAGTTGAATACTGCACAAACAGTTATCTTGTCTTCGCAAAGTTGATATGTTTGAAATTAAAACCAAATTGAAAAAAAAAGTAGGTCAGTGAAAGTAACTACATAGAGTACTAGAGTTGTATCAATATTTTCTAATTATGACATCACAATTATTTAAAATTATTTAGCTAATGGTTCTTCTTCTTCTTCTTGGTTATGGGCTTTGTAAGGCTACAGAGCGCCTTATGTATCACTGCGACCATTTCTGATCTATTGTGATTGCCACCTACTACAACTCTCGATCAAGTCCTACAAATTCGAAGATTTGTAGTATCTTTTTGAGATCGAGATACCTCACATCCTCTGGGTTGCTATAAATGGGTAGCTAATGGTTACTTCGTAACAAAATTATGATGAAGATGCACTCGATGACTTTATTCCATGTAAATTCAGCAACAGCTGATTGTTGAGTAAAAAGTATATTCATAATTTCACCTTATAAACTCTCTATCTTTTACGGATAATTTATCATAATATCATCACCTTTTTTTTATTTTTTTGTATTAAATCCCCGTGCGTAGCCGGGGTGGCCCGATAAATAAAAAATATAGGTAAGGTACAGCGGGACAAATCTCGACTGGGGAGGGGCAATTGTAACTGATTCATTTTTTCCATTATTACACTATGATGTTGATGTATTCTACTTGTATCCAATGAACACGCCTACCTTACCTACCTATATATAACCGGTGGACACTCTATTTAATAATGCAAATATTGTAAAACATAAAAAAATGTACCAGTTACATGTGCCCCACTGTACCTTAAATCATTTTTCGTAAATATAATTCTAAATTACATGGGTGATTCTAAGTTAAGAGGTAATACGTTGTATGGAGAGACGGCGCGAACTTTTTTGTTGTTTTTTACCTATTTGTTTATTTGTATTAGTTAAAACTGCCAATTTGAAGTGTTTACAAAGAGGACCAGTCAATTTATTTGTTTTATCGTGTTTTATCAGCGACCAGGGGAAATACTCAGTCCAGGGGAGATACTGTTGCACAGGGGAGGATACTTTGTGACCAGGGAAGAGACAGTTGTATGAAAAATTTAGTTTTATTTTTTTAAGAAATAACTCTATTTATTGTTTTTATTATAATTATTGATTATTTATACTCAGACTTTACATTTCATAACATTTTTACAGCAAGAAAAGTGATAATTCCTTAATGAGTTGACTTATTTTTCACTTCTCCATATTATCCATTAAAACAAAAATAATTTTAATGTACAATCAATAGGTAAACAAAAACCTATCCTTTTAATATCAGTATTAAACCTTTTTATTAAACAGCTTCACGAAAATTTCATATGAAGTTATTGTGAATGTGTCCTCTTTTTTTCTTAATAGTTGCGTTTTTCTGGAAAGAAAACCTTCTATCGTAAAGCTAGAATAAAAATAGGTACAACGCTAAACAAAGGTTAAGAGAAAACGGAAATAAAAATAATCAAAACTAGTACAAAAGTATCTCCCCTGGCTTTTTTGATACGCCAGGGGAGATACATTTTCGATGAAAATCAAAAATAGCTGTAAAAGTGTTTCTCGTACGCAATTCATAAATAAACGTAACAATATATTCAACATTTACAGTGGATATTGTTATATATATTAGTATTTAAACAAATGATTGTGAAATAAAAGTGACCAGAGGAAAGACTGCATTCACTCAACATTTCTGTACCCAGCGAGTGCCGTGGCCGAAATAATCAACAAAACGGATGCATAGTTGCCTTACGCGCCTCTTGACGGTAACTTCACATAACACCCTGTGTATTAGACGACAGAACCTCCACAGATTAACAAATTAAACCGACTTTTGAACGAAAACTAAAAAGCCAGGGGACGAGACACGAAACACGTAGGACAAAGTTTGGAGTTCATAATTGTTGTTAAATACAGTAATATAAGAAATTCCACTCATAAAATACTGTTCCTTAGTTATTTATGTTTGTAAAATTAAGGCTATTAAAATAATAAGTGAATTTTAACAAAGTCATAATTACTTGTTGACAAATAAATTCGGTTGGGGGACAGGCCAGGGGAGAGACATTTTTCCTACATTAGAGCTGATTGTGACTAATTTACATGAATTTCTGTAATAATTTTGAATGCCCAGGTAGAAAACATTTAGTTTTATAAAATAAATATGTTATTATGAAGTATTATCCTGAAAAAATATATTTTTTTGTCAGTGCCGTCGAAAGTACCTCTTAACTTAGAATCACCCACCTATTAATTCTGGTGTTAGGTAATATAATGGTCTAAATGTAGGTAAATAAGTTTTTCCGCGTACCTCGTTGACCTAGTTCAGATAACTGGTTCGTGTGTTCAATAGACTTTGTGTAAACAGTTCTCAAGTTTCTAATGGGTCGGCAACGCGCACGTGACACCCCTTGAGTTGCGGGCGTCCATAGGTTACGGTGACCGCTTTCCATCAGGCGGGCCGTATACCTGTTTGCCACCGACGTGGTATAAAAAAAAATCTACGTCTTAGATAATCTTTTTAAGTGTTTGTCTATTGTTCTGTGATTTAGCTGTTCTCACGAAATTGCATTATGATGTTTGTGTTGCTGAAATTAGCCAGTTTTGTGCCGTTATGGAATATTCTAATAGATCTTATTGAAAAACTTATAAAACCTGGATTTTAAGAGTATCCCAGGGTAACGTAACCATAGCAAGGAATGAAAATAAAATGTTATTAGCTGGGTCCCCACAGAGCCAGGCACGATGCAAAGTAATGTGCTCGTGCGGCAAATGTTCACTGTAAACGTGCCTCAACCGAGGCAGGTCGCAGGCCCGAGCAAAATGTGCTTGCTGCCGCCGCCTCGGCCGAGGCACGTCTAAACTGAACGTTTGCCGCGCGATCACATTGCCTCGCGACGCTCCTCGCTCTGTGTGACTATGAACCCGTTTATTCTCTTCAATTATAAAACAAAGCTTATCCCCTAACATTCACTAAAGTTATCAAGCCGATAAAAGTGTGATAGAAAGGTACAGTCGAGTTCATAAATATGTGTACATTTCTTCACCTTAATTCGTTGCAATAAGGTGAAAAAATGTACACATTTATGAACTCTACTGTATACAAACGAACTTTATCGGCTTGATAACTAACTTTAGTGTAAGGTACAGCGGGCCAAACCTCGACTGGGGGGCAAATGTAACTGGTCCATTTTTTCATGTTTTACAATGTTTACATTATTAAATAGAGTGTCCACCGGTTATATATGGTAGGCGTGTTCAGTGGATACATGTAGAACTCAACATCATAGTGTAGTAATGGCAAAAATGGATCAGTTAAAATTGCCCTCCAGTCGAGATTTGCCCCGCTGTAACTTACGTAGAATAAGAGGGTACGTGTATAATAAATAAAGTGCCAGTTCATTAAAGCTCAAGTACGTATAATGTGCAGTAAAATCGCACCGTTTGGCGGCTCGCCAAGCTCGCCTAACTTCAATATGTAAACAATGCCAGGAACTAATTACATAAACATACTGACGTCTAAACAGTTAACGCTGACGTTCCTACAAAACGAACATTCATGGAAGAAAACAATTTTAATACATTGCACAAAATAAAGCAGGAGATAATTATAAGAAAAATATGGACAGTAGTTATTTTTAAACTCAATTTATATTGAATAAGTCTGAAGAAAGATATAAAGTAAATGACCGATATAGATATAAGTTGACCGTGACCTCACTCGACACGATTTCATATTAATACTTTAAAACCCAATTTATATTGAATAAGTCGGAAGAAATATATAAAATAAATGAGTTGACCGTGACGTCACTCGACACGATTTCATATTAGATAATTCCTTATTAGCAAATCGTTTAAAACCCTTTTGACAGTTATAATAATAATAAAATTTCATTTATTTTCACCTCACAAAGGATACATAAGAACAATTTTAACAGAAAATGGAGTTAAGCCCAAGTTCTTAATAATAAAAAGATGCTGATTTGACTAGAAGCAAAGTACTGAGAACTGATATGATAACACGCAGCTCGTCTATGAGCTCGGGGTCATTGACTCATTATCAAGCTATTAATGTCACCTGTGAAATGCGCCCGGCGTGAACTGCAGATGTGCGTTATCGTAGTTTAATTTTACTAGATAGGGTACAGTCAACATCAATAGCAGCGGATGAAATAACGCACCAAAAGTATCTGAATAATTTATTCTAAATATAGATGAATCTACAGTTCACGGTCAGAAATGTCAAAGTTCAAATATTTTTTCTATGTATAGGCACATCTTTATTTGTTAAGCGGTTACCGAATGGTACTTTCTCATGAAGCGTTATTTGGTCTGCTAGTTGATGCTGACAGAACGTACGTCCTTACACTACACTACACTTTGGTTTTCATCCATACGTGACGTGCCACGGTTAAAGCCCAATTTAGACGGTACGAGAACTCGCATACGAGTTTTATTACATTGCGCAATCCTCATCAGCCCGCAATGTAACTAAAATCGCATGCGAGTTCACGCCGTCTAAATCAGGCCTAAAGGTATCTTATGGCGGTTGGCTCTTACGATGCTATTAATGACTTCCATTGGCCAATGCGGTGATATGCGACGTCACTGATCACCATAAGTTACCTTTTCCCGTGGAAAGTCACATTTTATTCTCCGTGAGCGTGCCTTACGTTTTTCTATGTCGCAAAAATACGATGGGTAAATCAAATGGCAATGAACAGAAGGCATAAAGCCTAATGATTAGTGTTAAAACGGTATTTTTTGTCGGCATAATTAGGTATTCAATTAGAAATCGACGATAAACCTTGTACTTACATTCAAACTACACAATAATTTTAGGACACAGTATAATAACTGAAATAAAATCCACTTGTTCTTGAAAACCATCTTACTGTACACTATTTTATGCAAATAAATTACTTACTTACTAATGATTTTATAAAATTAGGTTCTGTAATTATGCAGACAGGTCGTTCAAGCAGAAAAATAGCATCTACAATTCGTTTCATTGCGTCGACAGTGATGGGGATGGGTTTTTCTAGGTAGTGAAATAGGTCTAGTTTGAGAAGTTTTAGTCATATTAATACATTTTTTTTAGTAACGATATTTTGCGTTATTTCACAGGATTCGTTCAGCAACGTAAAGCAGTGGCTTGAAGAGATCGACCGCTACGCGTGCGACAATGTGAACAAGCTGCTAGTCGGCAACAAGTGCGATCTCACCACCAAGAAAGTGGTCGATTACACCACGGCCAATGTGAGTACATAATTGAAATTAACTATTGACTTCAGAGCATTTAATACTAGAGAGCGGACAAGCGTGTTGCAGTAGTTAGCTCATTGAGCATACAGTTGTCGTGTGCGTGCGTGATGACACTACTCGTTGGTCGTTCGCATGTACACAGACATGGAAATGATGTGCGTGTATTGCTCAAGAGCCCAATAGCACCGTCCATCTCCAAGTCTGTGTGGGTTCGGTTCAAGAACTTTTTTTTACGCAGATCCGCCGCCACATTGTCTTCCCAGCGATACCGAAGCCATTCCTTCGAACAGCCACCAGTCAATCAAATTGGTTTATTCTAAAATAGTACTCTAAAATGATTTTTGTCTCAAATCAACTTAGTTTCACAGTAAAATCAATAAGACATTTATGATGGGAATGTTTAACCGTATAGATAGACAAGAAATGTACCTATAACCACTACATATTACGTTACCAGAGATCTAAAACTATTTATTATACGTCATTGAATTTATTTAAACAGAGCGTTTGAAATGAGCCAAGCTCAAAGTTGGAATACTGTTCCATCTCTAAGGACCCATTTACAGGCATGCCAGTTTAATTACACTGCGTGATTTGATCCCTTGTCTTATTGAAGGAACCTCAATGGCCCGCAATGTAAAAAACGTATGTATGCGAGCTCGCGAACCGTCTCTACGAATGGCCCTAAATATACAAATCATTTAATTACCAATTCAGGGATTTCAGGGTTACTTCGTCAAGTTTCCTGAGGATCAAATTTCCTATGTGGCCATTTTTTTTTAATACCACGTCGGTGGCAAACAGGTATACGGTCCGCCTGATGGAAAGCGGTCACCGTAACCTATGGACGCCTGCAGCTCAAGGGGTGTCACATGCGCGTTGTCGACCCATTAGAAACTTGTACACTCCTTTTTTGAAGAACCCCATACTGTAGTTCATCGGGAATACCTCTGCAGCTCATTCCACAACCGGAGTGTCCGCGGGAGGAAATTCCTCTGAAACCGCACGGTACGCGACCATTTAGGTTGCAAGGTGTGTGGATGAGCGCCCTGTCGATGGCTGGCTGAATTCCGTGTTTGGATCTCATTTAATTCGCCACCTCAACTCAATATTCCGTCTCCTTCCAGCAATACGCGGAGCAGCTCGGCATCCCGTTCCTCGAGACGTCGGCCAAGAACTCGACGAACGTGGAGCAAGCCTTCATGACCATGGCGGCCGAGATCAAGGCGCGCGTGGGGCCGCCCTCGGCCGGCGCCGCGCCCGCCGGCACGGCCGTCAAGATCGAGCAGGGCCGCCCCATCGACACCGGCAAGTCCTCGTGCTGCTGAACACCAAGTGAGGACCTACTCTTTTTACCTACCACTCAAAAAGGCGTAAGGCACCGGTCCCATATAAAGCGAGTAAGAGGAACTCCCACCCGACGTCCATCGTGGAACTAGGGTTGCAAATAGAAAAAAACAAATGTTTTTTTCAAAATTATGAAAAAAAACCGAGCACCATTGATTTTTTTTTTCAGATGAACAAATAATTCGACAATAACGGTTTTTCGTGAGTTGTAACGGTTTCAATAACAATGACGTACATTTTAATTCGATTAACATTCAGTATACAAACGTTTATTGGGGAATCCCCGATGCGGCGTGCAGCGTGGAGAGGCGGTGGTGTTGCCAACAGTAAATAGTGATAACTACCAACTACAGATTTCGTAAATGTTACTTTTATAAGACCAGAAATTAAAGTTATTTGATTAAATTCGTTTAATAGTTAACATTAAGTCTAAATAAAAAACCGTATAAAAGTACTAACTGCTTTGCAAATTTTGAGATTTCGTACTTTAGAAAAAAAACATACTCCAGAAAAGAAACTTTTTTTTTTTTTCAAGCCAGAAAAAAACACTTTTTTCAACCCTACGTGGGACCGGGGCCTAAAAGGCCCCATCCATCTTTGTCTGGTTCTAACTTGCCGATGACGCTTCTTCATCGGCATCTAGGTACTTTAGGCTATATTAGCCTCTTGCATACATCACGGTTAAATCAGTGCTGCTCAGTACTTAATGTGTTTTAGGAACGCTGTCCTAAGGTGTTTTAAACTACCGAATTGAATGTCAACTTCACTTTATATCGACGTATCACTAATTATTGAAATGTAAAGTCCGAGACAGAGGTTATCTTATCCAAGACGAATAAACTATAATTTTCATAATATCCCCTTAGCAATCCTCAAACCCCCCTCCTCATAGCTCTTGTTACGCATAGGTAAACACATTGAAGTTCACAATGTAGTGCAAATAATAACTAATAACAATATCCAATGTGGAATCTGTTTCTAGGCGTGGACCTAGAAACAGATCGCAGTATTGAATTTTACAATCGCAAAAAATCAATTGAAAAGCACGAAATGAGCGTGAGAAATGTCACTTACCTTACACAACGTATACTTCCTGACAGTACTTCAACTTAGTGTTTTTCAAATAAATAATTTTAATTTCAGGCTGGCGGCTTGGCTCGGGCGCTGTGCGATGCGCCGGCCGCACCACACATAACAAATGCAATTACCACAAATCGTTTCATCGCATCGTTAATTATAAACTAATATAGTGCCCGACCGGCGGCGGCACAGTACGCAAAAGGTAATAAAATTAATACAAGACGAGAATGGTTGTCCCTACATGTTTCCTGATCTGGAAATGGGATGTAATAAGTAATTACAATCAAGTTAATAAATAATGTTCAGCATTTTAAATCTATTTCTATGTCTAAAATTCGATTTATGCTTGTCTCATTTAATACGTTTTCTAACCTTAAAATTCACATGTTCAACAAAAATTTTAACAAAATAGATTTTTAGCTTCAACAAGTCAATTTTAAAGTTAGAAAATTGTTTTGATATAAGATAAATAGACTTATCACGTCATCTGGAATGAATGCAATTCTGTTTCAAAGACCCGAATGATTCACGATCCAAAACCGCACCAACTAATGTTAAAGCCATGTATAGTTGGTTCCCTCAACTGTCAAGTCGAACACAATCTAAAAGCAAGTATACCATAGAGATATCAAGGTAATTTACCATCAACCATAATATTACCAACGGAGAGGTCCTACAGAACTGTCAACAAGAGTAAAAGGGAAATAGCTATTATTTACCCTTATCCTACGGGCGAAATCAAATGGTGTCACCTTGTGTTTGCTCAATGTCAACAATGATCCTAAATTTTTAGGTATTTGTCAAGTATGTAGTGTTAAAATCCGCTTTTAATTTCCTCGCATTGCGTATATTCTCTCAGACGCGTGTACATTCTATGGTATACTTGCTTTTAGAAAAAAAGCGCCATCTATCGGTAGCGTCCAGCATTTTATACGAGTTAAACAACTGTCTCTACCCGTACTGTGCCGCGTGTGGTATTTAAATAAGCTGACTTAAGTTGCTATGTCCGAATATCTTGATAGTTAAAGGGAACGAAATGGATGGGTGTATGTTTATACATGTTTATATATAATGAATATTGTAGGTTAATTTTGTGCTGTTCCGCGAGGTCAAGCCGATTTCAACTTAGGTCAAATTTGTATGTGAGGGCTCGTTTTGTATGTTCTAATGTGTGTTAGATGTGGGGGAGGTAAATAAGGCTTTTTTACACAGTTATACTCATTCGAATATCTAGTTGCACAAACGCTTGCTGGTACAATTATCTGTAAAGGCAGGGGCGGCTCACTCCGCGATTCTATCGTTGCGCTATAAGTACGTGCCGGCAGCCGCGAGTTTGTGGCCCATTCAGTGGTGACGACCTTCGCGCGGCGCAATAGAATTCAATGTCGGGTGCTCGCGTGCGGTCCGTTTGTTAATGTAGGTAAGAATTTAGAATGGCGGCATTTTGTGAACATCAAAGGAGTACTTGTACTATTATATATTTTGTGGTAAAGGCTGGCGTCGCCTGCATTTATTATGAAACTGCATCCATTGGCGACGCGTCGAATCGAATTCACCGTTCATAGTAAATGTATGGAGAACTCGATTCGAAGCAGCTGAATTCCTAAGTGGACACCAGGCTTTATAATATGTTACTTTACAAAGGTCTTAAAAATGTGTCCGACTCTTATGGATATCAAACTTAAGCTGTTCATAGTATCAAATTTGCTCTAAATTTGACAAAAGAGAAGAGGTAATTGTGGGCACATGCTAATATAACTGTTAGCTATGTCAGAGCATTTGTGAAAGGATTTTTTTCATGCGGCTACTGAGACAATCAATGTTTAGAATGGTGCTGCAAAAAAAACAAAATTGTCAATCGGATGGAAAAGTAACTGTCTCAAAATTGGATTCCTATAGAACATCGAGTTTCCTGCTGTAAAAGAGTTATTTACCTCCAAGTTCTAATGCACACAAATCTACTTGATAGTTAGTTATGCTCTTAAGGCACTGGTCCCACCGCGAGCTAGTAAGCTATGAGCTATCGGCTATAAAAACGGACAAAAGATAATCACTCCCGTGTAAATAAAAGAGACACGGCGATGTTTATAGTTACTCGCCCGGCGGTGAGCTATCAATATCGCCGTGTCTGTTTTATTTGCAAGGGGGTGCTTATCTTTTGTTCGTTTTTATAGCCGATAGCTCATAGCTACTAGCTCGCGGTGGGACCAGTGCCATAAGCACTAGCTCCAAAGCGAGTAACCTATGAGCCATCGGCGAAAAGAAACGAACAAATGATAGTCGCTCCCGAGTAAACAAAAGAGACGCGATGATAACAGCAAGCGAAGCCACTAGCAAGTTAAGCCACGTAGAATAAAGAGTACTATTGTACAGTATGGCCACTCCCGCTCCCCGCTGAAAGTGGCGCGCTGAAAGGGGTCTCGGTTACCTCACAGTTACCGCCTGTCAAAAACGCCAACAGTCGACCTGTCATATTTCACTCATACAAGCATAGTACGCGTTCACCTACACGAGCTAAGACTGTGTGCTAGGAATGCGCCTCTTTCAATATATTTGATCGTCAGTGTCCGAGGTGTGGTTAAGCTGAGTTTAGACCAGCAAGTTTTGAGACGCAACGGTAAGAACGAGTGGCAAGTATCTGCATCTCTTTCTTGCATATACTTGTCTCAAAACTTGCAGCAATAACGTGCATGTCTAAACTCAGCATTATAGCTCGTCGTCGAACGATGAACTGTAAATCGCTCACTCTCTTTTATTTATACGGGAGCGACTGTCTTTTGTTAGTTTCTATAGCTCAACGCTTAATAGCTTTTAGTGGAGTGGCTTAAGAATGTAAAACCATGAGTTCTTGTAGATTTGTGTGCGTTGCAACAAGTCGTATCATACTGGAGCGAGCCAGCAGCGATCTAGTTATAAGTCTATACTTACCTAGCCCGTTCGGCTGTTTCATTTATACCCGCTGATTTCACTGAGGTACTAATTTTATATTCGCACTGAGTGTTTCGATACAAGACCGAGCTGTGTTGGATTTTGTGTTCGAATGTGATCTTCCATGCCTTAAAGATCCATGAATCTTAATGGAAAACCACAAATATATTAACACAAAATTGTAGATATAGCATTATGGCCTTAGATATTATAGCATCCGTGTAGGCAGAGGGATAGTATTAAAGACATTTCATATATCATACAGCAATCGTGTGATAATTTTAAAAGTTTAACGGTCTTCTATTATAAACGCCAGATGTTATTATTTCGTCCTTATTTAAAGTATTATCGCTGGTGTTTAAAATGATGGCCGGTAATTTATTGTATAAAATCTATAGCTGACTCATTTATGTGGTTATTTTTCTACATCAGTTAGTTAACCAAATCAAACGCTGACCCACTGTAATTCTGTATGAGGGTTCTTAGAAATTAAAACAGTATGCTATTATAAAGATGTTTTATTTCAACCTACATTCCATAGTTAATTTAAGCTGACTTCACGAATTGGTCGAATTATTAGCAATTTAGATGAAAATGAAAATGAAAAAAGTATTTATTAACTCCATCACAAAGTATACATGTACAATAATTTTCTTACAATTAATGGATGGTTACAATAATTGCAAAACTTGTGCGGTGGAGACTGGTGCCCAAACTAGGTTGAACCTGTGTGTCAGGTCACCAGGTCTCCAATCCTCAGATGTGTATAGCAACGCAGATTAAAGTAGAGATATGAATAATAAAATAGCCTGACAGTATTTCCTTCACGAAGTACACTTGCCTCCTGAGAACTAATTTTTTTTTTAATGGTATAGGAGACAAAACAGCAAATGACTCGCCTGGTGGTATGAGATAGTCATCTCCTATGGAAAAAATAACACTTGTAACGGCGTGGAATGCCCTTGTTTATTTGTGAGTGTGCAGGGGAAAACGTCCCACTTTGTCAGTCTATTCATATAAAGATACAAGTAAATCTCGCCTTAAAGGTAACCGACAAAGTGGGACGTTTTATACTAAACACACTCACATTTTTGGAACTTTTTACTCAAAATAAGTTCAGAATATTTGTACAAAATATGTGGTAGCTCAGGATGCAAGAAGGTCCACTATTTCATCTATAAGTTAGTAACCTTTCTAAACTACAATCAGTCTTATCTCTATGATGACTAATTTGCTAGCAGCAACACCTCATCATATACTCGTAGTCGTGACAAAGCCCGTGCAGATTCAGCGGGCACTGGAGGAACTCTGGACACAACACTGGCAGTTTATCTGAAAGTTACCGATTCAATATTACTTCTGCGTATGCAAGTACAGCATTAGCCGGGTCCACACAGCGAGACAATTTCTCACGCGGCAAACGGCGAACGTAGACGTGCCCCAACCGAGGCAGATTACTCGGCCGAGCAAAACACGCACTTTGTCACGTCTACATAGTACGTTTGCCGCGCGAGGAAATTGCCTCGTGACGTGCTTCGCTCTTTGTCGACCCGGTAATTAAATGAACAGCTTTCCCAAACGGTTACTTACTATAGAACTTACGTCTCAGACGACTGTTACATAGCTAAAGCCTGACCAGGAATATAAATAAGCATAGTCAAGAGGGCGCTGTTAAATCTCATGTATGTGTTGACTTGAGTACTATGAAAAAAATTGTTCGCTTGATATGGCGCGTAGTCGTATATTTCTGGCCAGGCTTTACAAGTTTTTACTAATAGAAATCCCTCAGAACACCGAGAGTATCTATTTGGTAAAGGAAAATATCCTTTTCCCCTCACTAGCTCGGAAACACGTGTTTTGTCCTTTAATACCAGCGGGTAAAAACGCATTTTATCCACTAGTGGATAAAGTAATTTGACCTTGAATAAAGTCAAATTAACTGCTTTAAAACTGATAAAAGTAGGTGAATCTAGTAATAAAGATGATTTACCACCTGTGGAACTACTGGAAGCAGTGATAAACGCATTTTTTGCGTTGTAGTTTCCTCGCTATAGTGAGGGGAAAAGTTTTTTGTTACACTCGGGTGCAAATGTATTTTACTTTTCGTGTTTTAAAAAACTCGCAAGTTCAGGATTCTATTCTCGAACCACTCGCTTCGCTCGTAGTTCAACTATAGAATCCTTTCACTTGCTCGTTTTTCAATTCCACACTCGGCGTTAAAATACAACTTTGCCCCTTGTATAACAAATAACTAGTCCACTTTTCCCTTGCTTTTTAGAGAGCTATGACAATATGCGACTCGCTCGCAACTTGCCCAGTGTGGGCTATCACGTTTTCTCATTATCCGATCCGATATAGGAACGATGTCAAAGAAAGCGCCGTTAATATTGTATATCGGTCCTTTAAATAGGTCCTTTCATAACTTACTAGATGGCGCTGTTATCAAAATACTCCTACCTAAATGGTAAGCGCAGCCGCAGCAGTACCCGTGTATGATGGCGTCATCGTCCTCGCAGCTCTTCGGGGGACAGCCGTTGCACCACATGCCGATACCCAGCCATGGCACGTTCCCTTCAAACCAAAAGTAACGTGATAATAATTTTCCAGTTCAATTTAACGTTTATGATTCAAAATCAGGTAAGTAAACGTCAATTTTATGGACTGTTTACCAAATCTTGGCAAATTAAAATTTTGAAAAAACCCCGGACAGAATGCAACTTTCTCATCTGTTTCTGAAGGATCTAGATAACCGTTACCAGTTAATTTGTTTAAAAATAATTTATATAAATTGGTAAAAGGAGGTACCTATACTTACATCTTGAAGCTTTCCTTACTCCATCTAACCCAGAATCAGTCGAAGAAGGCCACAGTAACCCTGCAGCATTTACAAGACACACCACAAGCAATACGCACAAGATCCTAAGAACAGCCATTTCGTGTAAATGGGGCTTGGCGGGCAAATTCGGGGTTTTAAAGGGGTCAGCTTTATAATTATGGGTAGGTCAGTGCCTGATAAGTTAATTGGTTTTAAAGTAAGCAGTTGAGATAATAAGGTATGTGTAAGTATGACTAATATCAAATATGGCATTTGGTTTCTCTTTCTGATATTTAACAGCGTGTCCCTACGATTAGCAGCTATCAATGACATCAAATTTTTAACAAAAGAAACTTAATAATATATGAATCTACTTACATACTTTATCTTGATTCATATAATAAACTATTTTCATATCGTTTAATATTCAAAATCAGATTTCCTTTCAGCTTTTTGTATGATATAATCCATACTAATATTATAAATGGCAAAGTGTGTGTGTGTCTGTTTGTCTGTCTTTCACGGCAAAACGGGCGACGAACCGTCGTGATTTTTTAAATGGAGACTTGAAGGGATGGAGAGTGACATAGGCTACTTTTTGTCTCTTTCTAACGCGAGCGAAGCCGAAAAGCTAGTACAATATAAATAATAAACAACTATATGTTACATAAAACATTTATTACTAAACATTGAACATTGGTACATTACCACATTAAAAACATTAACATTTTTTATGAAATAAGATTAAATTCAGTAGTAAAGGCCCACTTGTGTGACTAAATTATTAAACTTATAAGTAAATGGCCGGGTCCTCACAGAGCGAGGCAATATGCTCACGATAAAACCGTTCAATGTACATACGTGCCAAGGCCGAGGCAACATACAGAGTAAACTGCCTCGACAGAGGCAACATACAGAGTAAACTGCCTCGGCCGAGGCATTGATACAGAATAACCTGCCTCGTCCAAGGCATATTTAAAATTTGCCGTGCGAGCACATTGCCTCGCGACGCGCCTCGCCCTGTGTAGACCCAGCTAATGAGATCAAAATAATCACAGATTAGCGATAAGTCATTTTTGTGCTTGTGTATGTTGCAGTGATTAGTACATTTGGCTATTTAATACGCATGTAATGAATACTTAGTGCAAATAACATCTAGCTAGACAGAAGTTTCAATTTATCTAAAAAAAATGTTTAACCCTTTCAGTGCCAATCACGAGTATCACGACACATTGTCATGGAGATGTGGATGATTTCACTATATAAAAGACTTAATTTTTTTAAAATAGTAATATGTATTTAATGTAATAGAACAGTTTCTATCCCTGATATGTTTAAAAAATGCTCAGTGATCTTTGATACTTATGACGTTGACTACACTGACGGGCCGATTTTTGAGTCTCACGCGTTCGAATTCAGAAAATTGTCACTGAAAATAATAAGCAAGTCACCGTTTTCAACCGGTATTTTAGTGATGCCGGTTAGCCTTGCCTGGCCTGTGAAGGCCTGTCAGGGCTGGTTTGCGATCTTCTTCTTCTGTGGTTTTGGTTGCTGGATTGATTTGTGCAGCTTCAGGTTGCGGAGTCCTTCAGCTGCTGTCATTGTCGGACTGCGCTAGGCTCACCAGGTCTCTGGGGAGCAAGCGCTGTCGGCAGCGGTACCAGAAGTCCGGCGGTCGGGTGTGCAGTGGTGCGATTTCTTGTAGGTGCGGGTGTCTTGAGATGTCCGCTTGCGCGAACATCTTCCTCGCCAGGCTTCCAATGAAGGCGTCCCACACAGGCGGATTTTCTTAAATTTCTGGCCAAAACTAATGGATTGAAGGAAACGTTAGAAACGCTGAAATAATAAAATAAAAACACAATTAAATTAAACTACAGCTTTATTTATGTTCGATTTACTGTTGCAATTTTTTTTCTATATTTTATTAGTTATGTTTTCTTACATGTCCAATAAATACTTTAATTCTTTTGGATAATCATTTATTTTTGTATCTTGTTTGTAATGTTTTCGTGAAATATCCGTTATGTAAGGATCAGATGAAAGAGAAGAACCTAAAAACAAAGAAAAAATAAAAACTAAATATTTTCGTGATTTCTACTTCTACTTGATAATTGACTAATAAAAAACAGAGTAGCACGTATTAGCAATATAAACTATCAAAAAAGTTTAGCTAATACGTTGTGTTTTGTTAAAATCTTTACGCAATAGCGGAATTCTATTGAATTTATAACTTTGTAGCATAATATAAGCATCCGGCAAGCGTAACTCCGATTGTAAATAAACTTTTTTTTTCTTGTGTGCAGACAAACTTAAAAGTATATCCATTTATATTAAAACATAGGTACATACCTCCAGCTTCACAATCCATAATATAAATTGCACTGAACACATTAAAATAAGATAATATCTTATATAAATAAACTTATCTTTAACAAGTAATTAGTCTTTGATCAGAAGTCGATACTTTGTTAGTGTGGGTAGTATTGAAAACGTTCATTTAAATTGTCATGCGGACTGTCATTAAATGCTAAGAAGCATACAGATTAGAAAAATAAAGTCACGTGACCATTATAGTTGATTTGATACCATAGACTTTTGGCCATAAATTTAAGAAAATCCGCCTGTGTGCGTCCAGGCCTCGCTATTTCAAATCGACCGCGACCGCGACCGATCAGTGTGCACGGAACAAAACATCCAGCGAGCCAGATTTCGATCGGACGTCCATGCGCTCAAGGCCACGTCCACGTCCGTCGACAAGCGCGGATCCAGCTTCGTGCCCAGGGGGGGGGGTCACGTGATAAAGGCCCAGGCCTCAGGCGGGGGTCACGTGGTCAATTTGTATGGCCAATCTAGGCTCCAGGGGGGGGTCATGACCCCCATGACCGGGGGGTCCAGGGGGGGGCCCCTGGATCCGCGCATGTCCGTCGACCGATAGTTTGCACGGTTATGTGTAATTTCATTGTCCAGATTCCCGTCCGCGGTCGATTTACGACGGACGTCCGCGTAGTATGTTCCTAGCTTTATAGTTCGTCGCCGAGCGATGAGCTAAAAATCGCTCGCTGTCTCTTTTATTTACACTGTAGCGACTATGTTTTGTTCGTTTATATCGCCGATAGTTTTTTTTTTATTCTGAATGGGCTTACTCTTGACCACAGACTAGCCAAAGGAAAAGACGTGGCCTACGATGGAGTGAGCTCGATTACTCGCTTTTGGTGGGACCAGTGCCATAAGCCATAATATAAGGTCCTAATTTATTAGATGTAGATATTTTTACAGCTGATAGTACTCGGTCTCTGGAGTATATTAAACCGTGAAACATTATAGCTTTTACGATGTTTTTTTGGAGAAAACGGAAAAACAAATTTGCTACGTAAAAACACCCTGTTTATGTGATTATTAAATGAAAACTCATTGAACAGATTCTAGTACCTCTTTTACGTACCACTTAACTGTAACTGGCCACTTCAATGACATGTGCAGTTTTCCCGCCGAACCTTTACGACATTTACAACAAACAATTGTTGACATGACAGACAGTGTTATTGTGACATTTGATAATGCACATGATGATTTTTTTTAGACGAAATTATAATTAATTTTTTTGTTAGGAAAATGAAATAAAAAAAGTTACATGAAAAGATTTCTTAATTTATATTTAAAGTTAATTATTTTAATGTAAAGTATCATGTGTTAAAATATCTGCAACTAATAAATTAGGACCTTATATATAGGTAAATGGTAAAATTAAAGGGGCCTGTCTTAAGAAAGCGAGAGTATAGGTACAGTAAATATCTAAGCACTTATCTATATTCGATTAGACAAAGATAAACGTAGACAAGATAATAAATATAGACAAAGAAATGAACATATAAGCACTTAATTAACTTCTAATTTAAATACCCTGTTTTTAACAGATAAAAATATACGACTAAAAATAATAATACAAAAACATGTAAGATACTTAAAACTAATAAATGTGACAAATAATTTTAACTTCTGTCATTTTTATTACAATACATGAAAAATGTGTATAAAATCTTTGCTTAAAATATCTAACTATTTTGTGTATGTCCTAATTATTTAATTATTCTTATTTAAAAACCAGACTTACTGTTTGTTCTTCGTTTGTGTCTATTTTATTGACTTTCTATTTTACTTTATTTAGGAAATAATAACTTTGGTGGAGATATCGGAATTACAAACGAAATATATGTACTAAATTAATAAAAAAGGCTACTTACAACTACATATAAAAGTTAGGTATTTGGCAGTAACTATGAAATTATTTTTGGCACTAAACACATTTAAAGAAATGCATATCCTCAATAATATTGGAAAATCCTACGTGTTATGAGTTATGACTAACTTAGAAATTAAGCTTACACATATAAAAAAAATCGTAGGAAGTATGGTGGGAAGATTCTATTTACATTAGGTACAATTTGGCACAAAAATAATACTGATCTTTAAATTATAATATTTTAGATCTTACATTTGGCTTTTCTGACTCAGATTCAAAAACTATATAACAAAATGAAAGGATTTTATCCTATATTATTTATTAAATAACAAAACAATGCTTGGCAAATATGGATGATAATGTTCACATTTAAATTGCATTTAATAATAAAAATGGGAAGCGCTAACACTTTTACGAGGAAAAAGAAGCACTATGAGTGCATGAATATTATAATACTTAGTGGCCGTTTCACACTAACGAATTACCTCGATTTTTTCTCGCTGGTGTGGTAAGGCCTTATTACAACACTAGAATAAGTTGAACTTATAACGCCACTGGTTTAATAATTTTAATTTATCGTCTTCACTTTAGTATTTATTAAATAAGTACTTCATTATTTATTTCATTTACAATTAAGTTAAATTCGACGCCGAGGCGAGGTAATTAAAATTAGTTTTATACATCTAATTATTGACTTTATTCAATTTATTTTACTTTTGGGCTGTAAATACACTAAACTTAAAATACACTAGTAGTCAATATGCTACAATTTCAAAACGACCTTTGCTCATAACACACGAGACCCTAATTACTATATTCCCAAAAGGACCCTGTCCTCGATATGCACCATTCTCGTTGCGTACTATTTCCAAAATACTATAATCCCAAAATACCCTAAATGATCTCCACTCGGAAGTGCCAAAATACTCTACTGTCATAAGGCATTAATTCCAAAATACTCTAATCCCAATATACCCTAGTCCCAAAATACACTATTTTTTTTAATGCCAATTTCTCGTTTCACGGGGGAGGGCTCACCTGGCGTTATTGGATTGAAATATGTTTTTTTTAGCAATGCCACTACTTACTTAACTTATTATTGGGTTCCATCGTGGTGCGGGCGGTGGGCTGGCAACCGGTCACCATCACAATTTCGTTTAATTTCAACTTCTTACTTAGGAATTCATAATCATATCATTTCCTATTCCTAACCATTTGCACCGGCCGTAGCTTAAGAAATTAAATTAATTTTAATCCCAATGCCAATTTCTGTTTTTACGTTATTAAATTTTCTTTCAACTCCTTAATTGCCAAGAGTGGCACTGAAATTCATAGTTTCATTTGCTCTGTCTACACGATTTGTGAGTTTATGTACGTAAACTTATTATACAGGGTGTATTTTGACAACACCTGGTTTCAAGACTTAGCCGTAAAGCGTTCAAAAAGACACAGTCGCGATACTCTCTCCTCGGCGGTGGGGCCTCAATTTACGTGTACGAAATGCGGACGGGCATGTCGCTCCCGGATAGGTCTATATAGTCACGCGAGGCGTTGTCTCTCGCATTCGGACGCTGCTTAAATCATCTGTCAAGATGTAAGAGGCCTTATGATTTTGATAGCGGGTCAGTAAGGGCAGCTATGAGATGCCGTAGTCCGACGTGAAAATGGTCTCCACCCCCTCCCCCCACCCCCGCCCTTCCGCTTAACGTAGAAACGAGAAATTGGCATTAAAAAAATAGTGTATTTTGGGACTAGGGTATATTGGGATCAGAGTATTTTGGGAATAATGCCTTATGACAGTAGAGTATTTTGGCACTTCCGAGTGGAGATAATTTAGGGTATTTTGGGATTATAGTATTTTGGAAATAGTACGCAATGAGAATGGTGCATATCGAGGACAGGGTCCTTTTGGGAATATAGTAATTAGGGTCTCGTGTGTTATGAGCAAAGGTCGTTTTGAAATTGTAGCATATTGACTACTAGTGTATTTTGAGTTTAGTGTATTTACAGCCCAAAAGCATTACTCTTCTAAGTTTTTTCAAACACATTTATGATTCCAGGGAGCCAATGTTGAGTGTTGAGAGCCTTATAGGCAAGATGTCTTTAACCAACTGAACCAAGTACACTGGCTTATTATTTGAAAAAAAAAAAAAAACATATAAGGCGGATTTGATATTGAACTATTATTGAAGTGCAAACTTTTTTTATTGCTTGGTGGTTTCATCTCAGTATACCCATGTCATGTCATTTGTAGCATACTATGTGTTCAGACAGAAGCGCGATCAAGTGTCTCTGTGAATGGAGGCGGTAATTAGGTTGCTAAATTGGCATATTTCTTGTGTTGACAATATAGTTATTAAATTACCAATTAATGTCCATGTGTTTGACGGCCGGTCTGGCCTTGCGCGTGACCCTGCCTGCTAAGCCGCGGTCCTGGGTTCGAATCCCGGTAAGGGCATTTATATATATATATATCGTTGTTGAGTACCAGCAACACAAGCCATCTTGAGCTTACTCGTACCGTGGGCCTCAGTCAATCTGTGTAAGAATGTCCTATAATATTTATTTATTTAATGTATGTGTGTGTTGATTTTCAATGAATCTCACTCGATTATGTAGTCTGTTCTTGATACCATGTGTTCAGACGGAGGCGCGTTCGAGTATCTCGAGCGAGCCTCTGTGTGTGGAGGCGGGCAACAGCTCGCCTTCACACGCCTTACTGCCGAGACAGTTGCAGGAACATACCTGTAGCGAAATAACAATCATCAATTTAGACACTTAAAATAATCATAACTCTTATAAATAGGTCATCTAGTCAAATAAAATAAAAATACAAAAAAAGGTTTTTGGAAATTGTAACCGAAAATTTCAAATAGCAGATTTCGCAATAGAGTCGTACTTTTTTAACCCCCGACGCAAAAACGACGGGGTGCTATAAGTTTGACGTGTCTGTTTGTCTACCTGTCTGTCTGATTGTGTGTGTGTTTGTTTGTGCATCGTAGCTCAGGAACGGATGAACCGATTTAGATTTAGTTTTTTTTTTGTCTGAAAGCTGAGTTAGTCGAGATTGTTCTTAGCCATGTTTCATGAAAATTGGTCCGCTATGTCGCGGTCGGGGGCTTTTTCAAAATTTTAATTTTGTGGTAAGGTTATCAGCAATCAATTTAACTACTTCTAATTTTGCGGATAAGGAAGAAAATGTCAGTGATAAAACCATTATCAAACATTTCCTTACATCATCGTTAGGCTTCGTACATCTTTAGAGATAATTTGAAGATCTGTGATCGAGCGACAGCGCCGCTATAACTTGCAAGTCAATGGACGCAGAAGACAGTGCAAGGTTCAGAGACAATCGAAAAATCAGTTTTTAGCCTCCGACATAACTAGATCAAAAGCTAAGATGAAAGAAAGATAATAATAAGAGATAGAAAGTGACACTAACGTCGCTTACCGAAGCCTGGTCATCGTGGTGCCTGCCTTTAAGTCCTTGTGCGTCCAGTGGCAGTATGGTTTTAGCTTCTTTCTCTCTCTAGTAAACTAGGAAGGATAGAGAACAGATAATATAAAGTGAGACTAACGTCGCTTACCGAAGCCTGGTCATCGTGGTGCCTGCCTTCGAGACCATGAGCATCCAGGGGAAGTATAGTTCTGGCGGCTTCTTTCTCTTCGTCACGAGCATTTTCTTCGGCTTGCCTGTCGATATCGAAATCGAAAAGAATATTTTAACAGTTTTTCCTAAGATGACTGGGCACAGAGTTCCTGAATGTGAAATGTGCTCCGTGCCGTGGTTTTCTGAGGGTTTAGATGAGATTCTTCAAAAAAGGAGTGATAATTATGTAAAGAGTCGGAAAAGCGCATAAAAACAGACTCCAATATCGTTTAAAGTGTAGGACAGAGGAGCTAGCGCGTTGACAAACAGAATTAGGAAGAGGTTGAATCCTTTCATTTAAGTGGAGTATCCCGTAAGGGTAACCTTTTCCTAGAGCCAAGTCAAATGAACGGGTAAGCAGGTTAGCCAGCCAATAGTTAGGGCTATTCATTAAATGACAAGTATTTTTTCTGGGAAGAGGTGGATCGGTTGCTGTCCAAAACAGTTTTTTTTTAATTATTTTAACCCTTTACCGGATGAATTAAAAAATATTTGTTGACATTTAAACTTTAATAGTTCTCATCATACATCATTATATCGACCATAAATGGCTTAGCATGCGGTAAAATAGTTAACCTACTTACATGGTCATGAACCGTAGTACCAGCAAGTTGATGCTAGCGGCCACCACCGCCAGCCCAAATAGAATGAATACTAGACTGAGCGCCACGTAGCCCGGTTTACTGGTCAATGCTTGGTCGTTCTGAAAAAAAAAAAAAGTATATTAAACATTCCCGATATGGATTAAAAAGAAAAACCAATCATTCGACGAGCTAAGGCAATAAATAATGTGCACTTGTACAGGACTATGTTGCCCAGCTGACTGAAGGCCGCCTTCTTGCCTCAGGCGAGGCAAAGGTGCGAGCACGAGCACGGAAGTTTTCCGCACGAGGCAATTGCCTCGCGAGGCTGTTCGGTTAGTGTTGACCCAGCGTCATCCTATTTCATATAATCTAGTAATTATTCTAGCACAGCGGTTCTCAAACTTATTTTCCCATGGAACCCTTTTAGATGGTAAAATATCTGACGGAACCCTTAAATTAAAAATTGAAAAAAAAAATAATTATATTAATAAGTCATCATAAGTAGTAAAATCTAATTATTAGATTCTAATGTGATGAGGTTATTACATGAAACTGTTTTTTTTTAAATAATATTTGGTTTTATGGAAGAGAGTTGAAGTTGCATATCAGGTAACCAAAATTCACACGGAGACCCCAGAGAGGCTTTGCGGAGCCCTAGGGATCCGCGGAGCACACTTTGAGAATGGCTGTTCTAGCACTTCGTACAAATTTTCAGCACTGTTCACTATGGCATTTTATACAGCGATGGGTTCCAATTTAATTTTGACTACTTCTACTCAGTAAAATGTCTGTGACATGAACAGATATGACAAAATTATAAAGGCACTCTCTTACTATCATCTGGCCGCACAACAATAGCTTGTCAAGTAAAGTAACAGCCAACTAATAGCCAGTGAGCCTACAAGCGCTATTTTGCGATTTAGGTTTTAGAATTTTAAAATGTATGTACCTGTAAAGCCACATAGTCTCCAAAGCCGATGGTTGTCAGCGTCACAAAGCAATAGTAGAAGCTGTCGAAGTAACTCCAGCCCTCATAACGAGAAAACACTGCTGCACCTGGAACAAGTATTGTTGAGATATTATATTAGCATATGACGTCTCATATGTACACAAAGGTATAAGATATAAAGGATATTTCGATATGAAAAAGTAATAAAATATACCTAAAAACAAAATTTTACCTCATACGGCAGTTCTAAAATTCGTTTATAAAGAATGAATACTGAACTGATCCATTTTTTCCATTACCTATTACACTGTTCAGTTACACATGTATCCACTGAACACGCGTGCCTTAAATAACCTGTCCACTCTAATTAATAATGCAAACATTGTAAAACATGGAAAAAAATGGATCAGTTGCATTTGTCCCCCAGTCGAAATTGTCCCGCTGTACCTTATAGAAAACATCGTGTGTTGTATTTACCTGGTCATCGATTTGCTGGGTAGTTCTTAGGCAATATAGTTATTTTTATGACATAGGAGGCAAACAACGGATCGCATGATGCTAAGCCAGTACCGTCGTACAGAAGGAAGGCGTTGCCGGTATTCAAAATGGAACTAAGCACTTTTCTTGAAAGCTTGACGATTGTATGTTATTTTGAATAAATCGTAGGTAATAGCCGGGTCCAAACAGAGCGAGGCCCGTTGCGAGGCAATATCCTTGAGAGACGAACGTTTAATGTATATAGACATGCCTCGGCCGAGGCAGGTTGCTTGGTCGAGCAAAACGCACGCGCTGCCTCGGGCGAGGCACGTCCATGTAGCATGCTACAGGATTGTTGTGCAATATTGTTGTGTTGTCGTATTGTTTATGTATGTGTGTAATGTTTGAGGTTCGTAAATACCCTAGGAGGTAAGCCACCAACAGTGGTTATGCAGTTTCTTTAAGGTGTTTTTTAGGTCTTACCTGTAGTAATAATTATACTAGACAGCATCCCCGTCGCAAACATGAGGTTCATCTCCGTGGCCTCCGTAGTCTCACAGCGCAGGTAGCACTTCGCTCTGCGTATCACGACTGAGGCGAACTTGTTGAGACGCTCGCCTATGCTTTGGAACATCACTAGGCCTAGAGGAATACCCACCTGAAGAGAGATTTGAAATACTAGTAGAAAATGAGTGGTAAATCTTTTATAAAGCAAAAAAGCTGAAATGTCTGTCAAAGAAGCTTAGGATAAATTTCAAACATACTGCCTTGAACTCAGAATGCAGAAGCCTCACCGAGACAGTAATCAGAAGTAGGGACTTGTAAATTTATTTCATAGATATAACGTATATTTAAGTCCAAAATGTTTAATTGAGTAAATAAATTCGTGCCAAACTAGAATTAATGATTGTTGGGGCATGATCAACTTGATTATTTTATTAAGCGCTTCTCTAATCATGATAGCAAAAATTCTAGAAATTACTTACCATAGCATAAGCCATACAGAATGCTTTGCCTCCCACAGTAACCGGAGTAGAGTGCCCATACCCAATCATAGCCAACACCACAGTGGCGAAGTAAAATGCCCCGGCGAACTTCCACTGTGGCCCCGCTTTGTGCGGCTTGTTCTCTATTATAACTATCTCTATCATGTGGTAGTCTTCTGGGGTGATGTTGTATTTACGCATTAGACCATTCCTCATGTCTGAAATAAAATTAAATTGGTGTTGAAATATATTACAACTTCAAGAATTATGTAAAGTATAATAATTTTAGCAACATTTCCTAAACTGTGATTTACAAGCAAATTGGTGGGTTGTGAGTATAGAGTGGGCTCTGACATAGCTGGGCACCGTTAATCAAATAGTTAACTTCGTTAATCGCTAATCCGTTACTAAAAAAGTTAAAGTTAACTTAATCGTTAAAGCGATACTTTTCGACAAATTTAACGTAAGTTAAAGTTAATCGTTAATCCGTTAACACGTGAAAAAAATGAACTTTTCTTTAAATATTTAGTTGCATCAGTATCCACTATAACGTATTATATTTCTGTAAAGGCCGAAGTACAGCTAGCCTATAAGAAATAATCAAAAACAAACAAAAGTTGACAAAACTCACCAGAAAGAACTTCCCACCTCTTGCTCTCAGTTTCAGACTCTAAAGCGTCGAAAACTGCCGCACCGATCAGCAAATATGTGAACGTGCACACCACCAGGGACAGAGTGCGGACGTTCTGACGCTTCATGATGCCACCAGCAATGCAGCAATATGCGGCAAAATAATATTTATCGCACCGAGGTGCGCACCTGCGAAACAGTTGTAAATATTATCAAAAACTGTTAAATACACCATTATTATTCATGAAAATAGTAGAAAACTTAACAAAGAGAAGGAAAACATGTGTAATTTACCATTTTATAAATAGAAATTGTGTGATATACGATAATATACGTGAGGTATTTAAATTCTGCACTGCAGATTACGATTTAAGTAAAAATGTAAACGACTAATGTTTAATTTGGCTTTGAACAGTCTTATAATTCAAGTATAGGTAAAGAGGAAGCTATTATAAACAATAAACGACACGAAGTGTTACTTTTAATTAATAAAATAAATAAATTGTTTGTACAAAATCACAGCACAAATGAATACACAAATCGACAGTCGTGGGTGTGTGTTTCTATCATTAAAAAAAAAACTTTTGTCAATAATAGTGTTGTGCTTTTTCTATTCTTAGTGTCGGTTTTTATTTTGGTATTAAAAGGCACCTACACGGTGCAACACGACAATTCATAGAGAGTAGGATAGAGCGAGATAGAGTGACGAAAAATATAGCTATCTCATTCTCAGAACTCGTGTAAAGCAGTCCTAACAAAGTTAAAACAGTAAAAACGCTTCTAAACCTTCAAGTGTCACTTTGTTGTTGACAGTGACAGTTCTTCGTGTGCTAACGTGGGTCGGCTACGCTGCGCCTTTTCCTTTACGAAAATTATTTAGGATCGGCGGCCAAAAATAGCGACACCATGAAGATCTCCTGCAGTAAATCTAACCCACCTTTAGGTAAAAAATATAAGTTTTATACAATAAAGTGGCTATTTCCTTCACATTAAGAGCAACTTGTAATTAAAGTACTTTCTCTTTAATTTTAAGGTGGTTTGCTCGCTGTAGAGCTGTATCGGGCTTCCGGGAAGAGCATCGAGGTCTCATGGGGGGCTGACTCCACCGTTACCCTGCCTAATGGGTCTAAAACTGTGCCATATGGAACCAGTAATGATTTGATAAGAATACTGGAGAATGCGTTCAACAAAGCCGCCGGGCCGCTTCAGAAGGTTACGATGAACCACTGGCTGTCGTTCAGCCTCATCTTGGAGGACGAGATCCCGAAATCCATCGAGTACTTGGATAAAACTTTGGGAGCACTGACATATCTGGTAGGAGAAGCCTTATCAGTCAGTGATTTGGCTGTGTTCAGCGTGCTTCACGGTGAGTTTTTATCAGATATCATAAATATTATTTTATATGCTTTTAAACACAATTAGGCTAGAACTGTAGAAAAGTTAGTAAGAATGTTTATTAAAGTTTAGAGCATGTGATGTAAGAGGCATTTATTATGACTCAACCCAACAGAAGCTGTATGCAAGAGTAGTAATTCATTTTCAATAATTCAGGGTCTTGTTAAGTGGAATTCCACTCACTTATACAATTATATAACTTTTTAACCATTTTGCCATAAATTTAAGTTTTATAAATTAAAAGCAAATTAAATGCAAGCTGCCCTTGTCAGCTATGTTAAGCCTTGTTAAGCCATCAAAAGCGATGTCAAATAAATCATCTGAAATAGACACTAAGGCCAGTATATATAAATGCACAGATGTAACCAGTGTTACGCCAGTGCTGTTAATATTGATAGTTTCAAAAAAGGCTGAATTGGAGTATTTTGTCAAATTTGCTGCGAGATGCTACTTGCACAGTTATTTTAAATGTATAACAAATAAACTAAGTGATGCAATTTTTAGGAATTTGTTGGTATTTCATATATTACGCAATTTTATAGCAATATAGGTATCTGATTCTGATTTATATCAGAATCAGATATAAATAAATAAATATTGGGGACACCTTAACTTAGCCCCAAAAGCTTGTACTATGGGTGCTAAGTGACGATATACATACTTAAATACATAAATACATACTTATATGTATACATAGAAAACATCCACAACTCAGGAACAAATATCTTTGCTCATCACACAAATAAATGCCCTTACTGGGATTCGAACCCAGGACCACGGCTTAGCAGGCAGGGTCACTACTGACTGAGCCAGACTGGTTGTCAATATAGGGGTAATATATTATCCAAATTTTTTGGAGGTCCTTTACATTTATCATCCCACTTATCTATATCATTCAATCAACATAATACTCATGACTATTTTTATTTTGCTATTCCTGGTAATATTTTATTTACCAAAACTTGTATCAATTTGGTTTGTTTGATTAGTCTGACACAACTTTAGACTTGTTGTTTTTTTTTTTTCACCTCACAAAACAATTAAAATTATTCTTATGTTAAAACATTTATAGTGCAACAACTACTTATTAATTCATGTTTTTATAACATAGCCAATTTAACAATTCTAACAACATTCATTCAAATTCTTTGACATTTAACAATTCTAATATATCTTAGTTTAGTGTACAGTTCAGTTTAAACCATATTGTTCTTAACCCTTGCTTTAATTTCACAAACTACAGTATCCAGCAAGTTTAAGGATATCTCCAAATCCAGTGCTCCGACCAACATTCAGCGCTGGATGAAGCTGATTGAGTCCCAGCCTCCTGTGATAAAGGCCCTGAAGGACCTGCCGGCCGATGCCTTGGAAAACCTGTCTAAGGCTTCTTCAAGGTATGTTTTAGTGTATTGGACGAAGCTATTGGTGCATGTTCTATTCGGTAGGGATGTAGTAGAGTTTAATAAATGAAACACATGTTGACTCTCCAAGGTATCAATATGTAATGTCGATTAGAATACAGATAGAATAAGCTGATCATTATGAGTAATACAGTTTCCATATATAAAGCATCTAGCCTACTTAATCTAATTAGGTATGCTTACACATCACATTAGTATGTTTTTTTTTCTAAATTGTTTTCACTTTCCGGTTTTTTGTCATGTAGCTATTATTATATATTGTTGATTTATTATATTGCCAGCAAAGTCACAACAACTGTCACATAATACAGTCATTTATCTCAATTTATTTATCCATACTAAGTAATATTATAGGAAAGCATGTGTGTCTGTTTCTTTCACGGAAAAACGGAGCGACGAATTGACGTGATATTTTAAGTGGAGATAGTTGAAGAGATAGAGAGACATAGGCCACTTTTTGTCTCTTTCTATACCCCCTCTTCCGTAAAATAAACTTATGGCACCTTTCAATCACCTTTTGGTTAATATCAGAAATTGAAATTATATCTAATAGTAAAACTGTATGTTATAGTTACAGAATTGTACATCAGCTGTAACTATAAAGTACTTAAGACTTACAATAATGTGACTGATAAATTTTTATTGAAAATAAAATGTTGTAATTTCAGGAGGTCACCACCTGTGGATGCCTCAGGGCCCAAGCAAGAGGGTAAATTTGTGGACCTGCCTCATGCTGAGATGGGGAAGGTTGTTGTTCGATTCCCTCCTGAAGCATCAGGGTAAGCAAATGAGTCATATTTATATACAAAGACTACTTAGTATATTTTAGTGATAAGAAATTAGCCCCACTTCTTTTTATTCTACGAAAAATCCTTTTTATACTTCGTTGAATCTTTTTTCTTCTGTTTAATTGAAGAAAAATATTTTTCTCCTCACCAGCTCGGAAACACGTGTTTGGTCCGTTAATACCAGCGGATAAAAACCCATTTTATCCACTAGTGGGTAAAGTAATTTGACCTTGAATAAAGTCAAATTAACTGCTTTAAAATTGATAAAAGTAGGTGAATCTAGTAATAAAGATGATTTACCACCTGTGGAACTACTGGAAGCAGTGATAAACGCATTTTTTGCGTTGTAGTTTCCTCGCTATAGTGAGGGGAAAAGTTTTGTGTTACACTCGGGTGCAAATGTATTTTGCTTCCCGTGTGTTAAAAAAAAAATTCCACACTCGCCGTTAAAATACAACTTTCCCCCCTTGTATGACAAATAACTATTGCCAAATACACGGCACCCCAGGCACGACGAACCAAAAAAGCTATAACTTGATGTCATGAAAGTGGACATGAGCGGGCTTCTACGGGCCACGCGAGTCCAATACGGAGTAAAGTAGAGAGAATAGTAGAGGAAAGGAAGTAGAAAAGCGGTCCTGGCAAACCAAGATAACGATTATTTGTAAAATAAGATTTTGAAACCAATTATTATTTATTTAATTATTACAATCAAAGGTAACATAAATAATATAAATATACAGTGCTCCACAAAACTACGGTAAGTTTGACTGTGGAGTCAAGAAATCAATAAATAATTCAATACCTAAATTATTTTTTATTAAGCAGAAACGTCTGCTAACGATTCTAAACACCACCCCAAGACGCAAGGACGTATATAAGGGGGGGGGGGTTCAGGGGGTTCAAACCCCCCCCTTAGGCAGGGCCGGATTAAGGGTAGAGCGAATGGAGCGGCCGCTCTAGGCGCCACATGGTAAGGGGGCGCCAAAATCGAGAATGTGGAAAAATCCATACAAAAAATTATACGTTGCGTGGGCGCGCACATATCACAAAATGGCAGGAGGATTCGGAAATTAATCCACCTATTGAAAATCTAGATTTGTAATTCAGATTAAGTGGAAAGTTGCACCATATTGCCATTCATAAGGGCGCTGTTGCTAGGGTGCCGTAAAAGGAGGATTCTAGCCCTTGACGAACCACATTGTGCGGTGAACGGCAAAGTTACGTCGCTATCCAAATGCAAAAATATACCCGATAGTCCAAAGCGGAGTTCCTCATAAAGCCAAAGGCTCAAAACGTCTCAGAGAGGCGCAATTTTGTGAGTCGCAGCATATGGTGAGCGAATTTCAAAGCACTCAGATCACTTAGTGGCAAAATACCGAAATGGGCGTCCCGACGGTGACGATCGAGTCCGCAGTTAATCTCTTAATTAACTCTTAAGCATTATTATAAAAATAATAGTGATGGCGAAATGTAAGGCCTAAAAGTCGGGAACATAGACGCCCTGTGAAGTCAAAATACCCCAAAATATGTCAAAGACCTCCAGAGTGCAGCTCTGCAGAATGCAGACGATAAAAGCTTGAAAGTTCGCGGATTCCCCGCTGGCACCTTGTCTTAATTAATCGAGTCAATAGGAAAAAAATTCGCGCTTACTATTATTATTATTTTTTTTTTTAATTTATTTATTTAAAGGTAACATACATTTTACATTTTTAAAGTTCCTCGCCAAACTGCTCATGCAGTTTGTTGGCGAGACAGCGCTCATTTTTTACAAAGCTATGTACCGTTCTTAAGTGGCTATAATTCTAAATAATGCTTACCCTAAATTTAACATTAAATAGTAATTTAGTAAATACACAACTATGTGAATATGTGCTTAGACTAACATGCTTTACAAAATAGTAAGTATGTATAACAAACAATACAATGAATTCCTATTACTGCTTGGTAGCTGCATTTAAGGTAGGTTATCTATAAGTGTTTTTTTTTAATTTATTCTTTACTTGCAATAAACTATATTTGTTTTCCTCTCTTAACCATTCTATTTCATTGTATATTTTCGGGACTAAAAATTTATCTGTTCTTCTACCATAATAATTTTTAACTAAATGTTGTATATATTTTTTTATTCTAATATTCTTTGTTCTATATCTACTTTTTTTATATATTTTATACTTATTGTTACAGTAGTTATCAATAGCTATCAAATATTGCATTCTTTGAGGCAGAGGTAGTATTTTATACATTTTATAAAGTTTTTCATAATCACCGTTTAGTTTATTTTTTGTTTTTCTGTCCAATAAATATTTTAAAGTTCTTTTCTGTAACTTTTTAATTTCTTCAATATAAGTTTGGAAGGTTCTACCATACACATTAAGTCCATAACTTATCACTGAGTCCGCTAACGCGTAATAAACGCGTAATAATAATTTATAATTATCTGCTCTTTTAGTTAGGACAAATTCCGAATTTGCTTTCCTGACTTGGCCACTATAGTGCTCCATTTTGTTTGTTATTTTATGTACATGATATTCACGTTCAGCCACACGTAACTATACTAGGGTGCGGCTACGAAAGTTCAACCATTTGTCCCTTTCGCACTCTGTCTGATGAAATCCATAAATTTTGTATTGCGTTAATCTTCAAATTACGGCATTACTATGAAAAAAATTTCGCGCTCGCTACGCTCGCGATTTATTTTCCTACGTAGTGAAACTTCTTCATAAGGGCGCCGAAAATTTATGCCCTGGCGGTGAACTAGTGGCACCTCGTACAACTGGTCGCCAAACCCATCGCAATAATGTTCCAGGGGAAACTGCGGAGATATACTACCAGCGAAACGTATTAATATCCTTTCTTGGAACATTTGATATCCGAGTTAGACGCCCGATTCCAACCTCATGAATACGCAGTTGGCACATTACAAAAGGTCTTGCCAACGAAGACTAATGTTGACAACGCCACAAAAACGGAACTACTGAAAGCTGCTGAACTTTTTCTCCACAAATTCAAATCTGAATACGAACTCTGGCATAATCATTGGTCAACCCTGGAGCCTGAAAAAAAATCTAGAACTGCTATTGGGGCCATCGACCAGTGTGATCCAAATTTCTTTCTTTCGATCAGAAAGTTGCTATTGATACTGGCCACTTGGCCAGGTTAAAAACATTTTTGCGTAATAGGACGGGACAAGAGCGCCTCACGGGGCTAGCCCTTATATGTCTATCCATAGGGAAGTAGCTGCTCTAATAGACGCTAATGATATTGTCAATCAACTAATTTTAAGAAGAAAACGATTAAATATAGTTTTATAAGGAAGTAGTGTCTTTTACACTGATTTAAACTTTCATGATTATTACACATAATTATTTTTAAAATCGGGACTTAATCGCGAACCAAAAAACATCGCAATTTCAATCGGGACGAAGGTTTTAGGATCTCATCCACATGGAATCCTGTCATTAATAAGTGTAAGCCGAAAATAATATCGACAGTCGTTAAATCGAATATCGTCAGAGTTGTATGTCGACAGAGTAACATCCCTAGTGCGCAAACAGTTCAAGTTGATAATCAAAACCAAGTGCGGGTAGTTCGAAAAACTCGCGCGGCTGTCAGAAGGTGTTGATGTCATTTCAAGCCAGTCTTCTCCGAGACCACGGGGACAACGCCGTCTTTGAAACGTTAGAGGTCAGTTTAATATGTAGTTATACGCGATTAAGTCCCGATTTTAAAAATAATTGGTGTCTTTTAATTTGCATCATTATTAATTAAATGTTCGAGACCGCTTTTTATCCGGTTGAGTTTATGACCCGGACCCCCCCCTTAGACTTTCTATATATACGTGCTTGCCAAGACGTATGTACAAAAGGAAAGGCATGGAAAGATTTGCGAAGTCCGGCGTGGCTTCCGTAGCTCAATTGGTAAGAGCATTGCACGGATTGCAAAAAGGATGCGGGTTCAAGTCCCGCCGGAAGCGTAAATTTTTCCATTTTTTTTCCTTTAATATAAAAAATTCAATACCTCTAAGGTAACAATCAGTTAAAATGTCCCTGATGAGGGATAAAACAGGATATCATCGTCATCATCATCAAGGTTAACATTTGAGTATAAACATTAAAATAACATAAATGCAGGAAGGCAATCCCTTATAAAGTTTCTAATTCATTTGTTGTTTCAACCTATGCCCATTTTTCGTGCCCTGCTACTCCTTGAAAAGAGAATGCACATAGCGGACATGAGAATGTTGAGATGGGTGTATGGAGTGACCAGAATGGATCGAATCAGGAATGAGTATATTAGGGGAAGTTTGAAAGTTGCGCCTATAACGGAAAAGATGACTGGCAGGTTGGTATGGTACGGTCAGGTAATGAGGAGGGATGCATGTCATATAGGCAAAAGAATGTTGGAGATGAAGGTTGATGGATGGAGAGGGAGGGGTAAACCCAAACAACGATGGATGGATTGTGTGAAAGAGGATATGAGAAAGAAAAATGTGAGTGTTGAGATGACGAAGGATAGAGGAGAATGGAAGACGAAGACGTGTTGTACCGACCCCACGTAACGTGGGATAAGGGTAGGAGGAAGAAGAAAAAGAAGCTACTCCATATCCAAAATGAAGTGGTATTTCTTTGTATATCCAATACAATACAAATATTCTTTATTATTCACCAATATAACAAAATTACATTAAAAAAAAGCACATAACTTTAATTAACTATGGTAGACAACAGGCGGTCTTATCGCTAAAGAGCGATCTCTAATAATGTGGACACCAATCTCTAATGTCACAGATACTTGCACATTGGACACGCGAAGGCTGCGCTGCTGAACCAGTACTACCAACAAGCGTTCGAGGGTAAACTGGTCATGAGGTTCGATGACACCAACCCCGCTAAGGAAAACGTCGAGTTTGAGAAGGTATGTTTCAAGATTAACACTACTTTTGTAGGTTTAAGTATTGCACTTAGGTATATGCGAAAACTCGCAGATTAGGTAATTTACATTGCGGTATTTGATTTATATGCTGAATTTTATGTAACCTCAACAGTCTGCGACGTAACTAAAATCGCATTCGAGTTCGCGCGTCATGTAATAGGTAAGAACTTACGTTGATGATGATGGGATGATCAAATTAACAAAATTATTGTCTGATCCTTCTAGGTTATCCTCGAAGACGTAGAAATGCTGGAAATCAAGCCGGACCTCTTCACCCACACGTCCCAATATTTCGACCTGATGCTGCAATACTGCGAGAAGCTCATCAAGGAGGGCAAGGCTTTCGTGGACGATACTCCCGCTGAGCAGATGAAAAACGAGAGAGAACAGAAGGTTGACAGCAAGAATAGGAATAATTGTAAGTATTATTAGGCATTGGCAGGATCGCCATGTAGTATTTTGTTTAAGTAGTAGTATTAAAACACTTTATTGTACCAGAAAACAATACAATACACAAGAAAAAAGCTTATCATGAGTACTAAGGTGAACTTATCCCTTTAAGGGACCTCTTCCAGTTAACCTTTGAGCAATTAACGTTGGATAACCTGAAAGACTCGTCAAGGGAGCAAGTATGGTCCACTAGTATCATTAGAACTGACACTGAATTTGGCAGATGTTTGAAAGCTGTCACCAAAAAAGCTAAAAGATTTTATTAAAGATAAATCAGCCAGGTATTGACCAAGTCATTTTGCAAGAGCGCCAGCTGCCAACAAATGGGATATTTGAGATATGAGTGGTATTAGACATTAGTATACAGTGAAGACTGTTAAGAACTTCATTTCATTTATTTGCCATAAATTGTATGTTTACATAAGATGGTACATGTACATGTTTAATAAGTTTCAAAACAATTTTACCAGATTGGTGTAGCATTATTTAAACAATGTTTACAAAAGTAAAACTAACATGCAATATATTTTATTTTATTTTACAAGCTGAAAGTACTCTTTAAGACTATATGGACACAGTTCGATAAGATATTTTTTTAGACAATTGAGGAATTTAGTGGATGAAAGAGACTTTATTTCTATCGGTAAGGCATTGTAAACCCCTGCCGCTAACTTCATTGGTTAATATAATAAAAAGATATTTTCATCCACTAATTCGTTCCATTCGTGCCAGCTCTTGTAACCTGACCTGACCTTTATCCTAACTAAAAGTTTTTTTCTCTCCAGCGGTCGACAAGAACATGCAACTCTGGGAGGAAATGAAGAAAGGATCATCCACCGGCGTGCAATGCTGCGTGCGAGCCAAGATCGACATGCAATCAGCCAACGGCTGCATGCGGGACCCCACCATCTATCGGTGCAAGCCTGAACCACACCCTCGGACCGGCACACAGTACAAGTGAGTTTTTCTACTATCTCTCTCACTCTTTCCCTGACTCTCTTGCGCTCTCGGTCTGTCAACTGTGCGATTAAGGACGTACAGTTAGCTAATGGTTGCATGCGGGACACCACCATCTATCGGTGCAAGCCTGAACCACACCCTCGGACCGGCACACAGTACAAGTGAGTCTTTTGACTATCTCTCGCTCTTTCTCTGACTCTCTTGCGCTCTCCGTCTGTCAACTGTGCGAGTAAGGATATAAAGTCAGCCAACGGTTGCATGCGAGACCGCACCATCTATCGATGCAAGCCTGAACCACACCCCCGGACGGGCACACGGTATAAGTAAGTTAGCTAACGCAAATCGCTATTTCCTATTCGCTATCCCTGTGCCTGCCAAAAACGTTAATTGACCTGCCTAGTGAATTTCGAAAAGGTTCACCATGACAGCAATAGCATAGGTGTAGGTTTTCATGAATTAGGTAAATCAACAGAATATTCCCTACTAAAGTCTGACTGTACACTATATTTCCATAGTAGATATGATATATTCTTAATTTCTTATAGGTATCTTTGGCGCTTCAGGTTTTCGCCAACAAAGACGCGCCGTTATTGTTCAATATCAACTTTCGTTAATTTCACCAGGGTTGATATATACGAAATGTTCAAAGGGTTAACCACATTTTTTTGGAAATCTCTGGGTCTATAATGTTATATCCGATCATGTATAATTGTATATTATTCCAGGGTGTACCCGACATACGACTTCGCTTGCCCCATCGTGGACGCAGTTGAGGGCGTCACTCACGTCCTACGCACAATGGAGTACCACGACCGAGACCCGCAGTTCTACTGGTTTATCGACGCTCTAGGTCTACGCAAGCCTTACATCTGGGAGTACAGCCGGTAAGATCACTTTATGTTACATTACTAATTAATCCCACTTCTGATACCAAATCCAACATCAGGGCCTAATTGCATAACAATTTACAACTCATATTACAAGCGGTAGTCCCCCTCCAATTCATTTTATAAGAAAGAGAGTTCCAGTAATACAAGTGGTTATGATTGGGATTCATTTTCTACACATGTTGTACATTTGTGAGTACAGTCGGTGAGTAACATGCCCCATAGTGGACGCCTTTGAGGGCGTCACTCACGTCCTCCGTGCCACGATCGAGACCCGCAGTTCTACTGGTTCATCGACGCTCTATAGTCTAGGTCTACGCAAGCCTTACATCTGGGAGTACAGTCGGTAATTTACTGTGACCAATGTACAGAATATAGGTACGAATTAGCTAAAAATCGTTGGTCATGTTGACTTATGTTATGTATGTATTTGTGGGAAAGGGACGGAGGAAGTCACTTTTGTTTGTTTATTCTCAAAATAAACCCTTTTTTAACAACATTAAATCTTCTGCCAAACTGCAGGACAGTTTGTTGGCAGAGGGTGTTTGTTGTGCGCGTGTCACGGGACACGCAAGCGCAGACTTGTGGCCGAAAGGTGTGGTTTTTCGGCGGTTCTGGGGCAACCTGCCGAATCTTACAATGGGGCAAACTACGCAACGGATTAACGGTTACGTCATCGCTCAAAACTTATTATTCGTTTGTTACTACATAGATAACACTTTTCTTGGACCATTGATGTCTTAATTAAATAAATGATTTGAAAAACATTTTTTTCTACTCGTCGACTGTAATCTGTCAATTAGGACACCACAGACTAAACTATAAGTGCTAACTTTTCAGTGTTGGATACTCTATGGCAGTTCCGAATCAACTATAATATCTCATTATAGTTGACTTTAGCTAACTGTAATAATTTCAAAAATAGAACTTCATACAATTTCTATACTAATTTGCGATACCTGGCAAATTTTTCTGCATCTGAAACACATTTTTTTATCTGTCGCGTTATCGGCCATTCAGAGACGTTTATTACAAACAATTGGTTGCTAGGTAATTCGATGTTGATACAACGGTGAACGACGCTACTAACATTAATTTTAACTTGGAGATGATATTTCATTGATGATCTTAATTAAATATAATTAAATTTTCACTCTCGAAAAACAATTTTGGCCTAACCAATTTGTATTATATCAGTTCTATTTAACCAATCAGTTCCAGTATTTTTTATGACGATTATTTTTGGAGGGTCAATAATGTATGTATGCCTATGTCTTTTCAGATTGAGTATGACGAACACGGTGTTGTCAAAGAGAAAATTGACCTGGTTCGTGGAACAAGGACTCGTCGATGGATGGTATGTTTAGTACATTACGTACAAGTGCGGAAAAGTGGAAGTTCATTTTCGCACGTGTATCGTACGACGCTTTTAGTACAGATGGCCCTCTGAGGTTTCGACTAAGAATCACTATGTGTACTGAAAATTAACATCTACATTGACTCATTTGCTTTTTAAATGTAGCATTACTGAAAATATTTCTTTTACTTTTACGATTGCTATGTATTCAATATTAATCCAGTCATCATAAAATGTTTTAATTTGTATTGCTTAAGTATAGCTAGGCTAGTTATGAAAAATGCCAAATCAAATTTGGGCCACTTTAATTCAAGATGGCGACTAACCCCGGCGCCCCTCAAGGTCGAAAACTTGCATTTTTCATAACTAGCTTATACTTAAGCAATACAAATTAAAAAATCTTATACCCCACCTTTTGTACGGCAAAGCCCCTATTTTACACCCAATGACTGGATTATATCGCGATCAAACCTAATCAAACAAATTTTCCAGGGATGACCCCCGCATGCCAACAGTACGGGGCGTACTCCGCCGCGGTATGACCGTGGAGGGACTTCGGCAGTTCATTAAGGCCCAGGGCTCCAGTAGATCTGTCGTGTTCATGGAGTGGGACAAAATCTGGGCCATCAACAAGAAGGTATATAACCAAATGACATATCTTATACTTTTAAACGAGCAATTCTTGTATATTTATATATTTATTTACACTGACGATCTCGGAAACCGCTCTAACGATTTCGCAGAAATTTGTTATATGGGGGTTTTTGGGGGTGAAAAATCGGTCTAACTTATCCTTAGGTCCCGGAAAACGCGAATTTTCGAGTTTTCATGCGTTTTCTTCGCGCGCCATCTCGTGTGCAGTAGTTGTACTGTTAAGACAGAATTCTTTCGGTCGATGTAAGTACTATTTATTGCAAACACTAGATGGCGACACAGGTCAAGGCTAAAACGAATAGAAAAATACACTATTTGAGTTTTTGTGGCGAAATGCGCGCCATCTCGTGTGGAGTAGTTGTGTTGTTAAGGCTGAGAATTCTTTCGCTCGATGTAGGTACTATTCATTTTTGAACTAGATGGCGACACATGTCAAGGATACGAACAGAACCGAGCGAAGCTCGGTTGCCCAGATATTTGTATCTGATAAGTGATAATAGGCTAGTTTAGTGTAGTTTCCTATACTTAAAATTAAATATTTTATGCAGTGCACGAAATAAAGCACCACACAATTAGAAGAAAAATATGGACAGTAGTTATGTTTAAACATAATCTCTATTTAATAAGTCAAAGAGAAAGATATAAAGTAAATGAATTGACCGTGACGTCACTCCTCAGTATTTCATAGTAATTCCATATTAGCAAATCGTTTTGAGAGTTCTTACACTGAGAGAAAATACAACCAGTTTTCATGTTCGTTCAACAAGTTTTTTGGTTAAAATAGCGCCTACGTGCTCTTTGGTTCAAACAACAAGCCATTTGAATCAGCAATATATTTGAATCAACAAGTCGATTTTATAAAAACAACCTGATACATATTGTTTTAAACATACGTTTGGCTGATTCAAACGGATAAACCGCAACAAGTCGAACTTGTTAAATTCACAATGCAAATTTCTCTCAGTGTAAAAAGAAACTGATTTGACTAGTAGGAAACTAGCCTATTTGCACATTGGTCTCTGGGTATGATCAATTGATGATTGACCAAACGATGAAAGTTATTCTACAGGGGCTCATTTCTCAAAACTGAAAGTTACAATTTACAAGCGGAAGTCTCTTTCCAACCTGTCATATTAGACATTGACAACCGCTTGTAAATTGTAACTTCGAGAAATGGGCCCCAGGGGCCCGTTTCTCGAAAGGTACAAGCCTTGTATTACAAGTGCGCGAACTGTCAAATCGTATGGGTTGTCATGGAAACACACTTGTAATACAATGCTTGTACCTTTCGAGAAACGGGCCCCAGGTCACATTTCTCAACCAATGGGGCTCATCCATAAATTACGTCACACGTTAAGGGGGAGGGAGGGGTTCGACGAAGTGTGACAATGTGTGACAAGAGGGTGGGAGGGGTCCTAAATTGCGTGACGTCACATTTTAAAATCTATCATAATGTAAGTGTGTGACGTCACACTAGGTAGGGGGGGAGTCTCACAGATGTGACCAGCTGTGACAAGGAGGGGGTGTACATGATTTTTAGTGTGACGTAATTTATGGATGATCCCATTACAAGCGGGCGGTTATAAATTACGACCCGTTTCTGACATAGTGCGCCATCTTTTGTCTGATAGCGAATGTTTTAAAGATGCTGTGGCCAATGACGATCGTTTCTTTTTTTTTTCCCAGGTCATTGACCCGATCGCCCCGCGCTACACCGCACTGGAAGCCAACCCAGTGCCAGTAAACCTAAAGGGTGTAAGCGACTCCACGCTAACCGTCCCCCTGCACCCTAAGAACGCGGACGTAGGGTCCAAAGTCGTGTGGGTCTCGAAGCGGCTGCTTATTGACCAGGTTGACGCAAAGACGCTAAAGGAGGGAGAGAATGCTACATTCATCAATTACGGGAATGTTATGATTAATAAGATTCACAAGTGAGTAGCCTTTATTTTTAACTAAATAACCTAACCTCAAAATTTTACAACTAGGGAAGGAATCAAATTATTTTATTGAATATTTTTGGCGGGCGTGTGATCTAGTGGTAAAGACGTTAGCTACGCGGCTAAAGACCCGGGTTCGATTCCCGGCTCGGCCACCAGTGGGCCTTGCCGTTTTTTCTTTCGTGTATGATATCTATTTCAATTCACCTGATGTAGTAGACCGATTTCCATCAAACAGGGCTATAAACGCTTCCGACTAATTCAGCTTTCAAACAAAAAAAAATCGGTTCATCGGTTCTGGAGCTACGATGACGCACGATATAGACGCACACACAGACAGACAGACACGTGAAGTAGTTTCTTATATAATTATGTAATTGACGACCGGTCTGGCTCAGTCGGTAGTGACCCTGCCTGCTAAGCCGCGGTCCTGGGTTCAAATCCCGGTAAGGGCATTTATTTGTGTGATGAGCACAGATATTTGTTCCTGAGTCATGGATGTTTTCTATGTATATAAGTATGTATTAATCTATTTAACTATGTATATCGTCGCTTAGCACCCATAGTACAAGCTTTGGTTAGTTTGGGGCTAAGTTGATCTGTGTAAGGTGTCCCCAATATTTAATTATTTATATTTTCATTTTTTATGTTCATGTAAATAAATGTACCTCTATTTAGTATATTAATCACCCACCAGATCTGCCGACGGCACAGTGACTAGCATTGACGCAACACCCAACCTCGATAACAAAGATTACAAGAAGACCCTCAAACTGACCTGGTTAGCCGACACCCCACAATCACCAGCCCTTGAAGTGTACTGCGTATACTTCGACCATATCATTTCCAAAGCAGTGCTTGGAAAGGATGAGGATTTCAAGCAGTACATTGGACATCAAACCAGAGTATGTATTATCAAAGATATATGTAACTCCTTATAGACAGCTAAAGCCTAAGAAAGAAACGTACCTCAAAACCATACATAAAAAGGGGCGATGACGTAGCTGGCGATACACCTTTGGGGGACGCTCGGCTAGATGGTGCTAATATTAAGATTTGACATTTTAACACATATCAAGCTAAGAATATGGACCAAACCAAATTGTCAAAACTGAGGTTCAAAAGTTTTAAGCATGTGTCGAGAGATGGCAGTCTATGCACTGTGATTACACATTTTACTTTGACAGTAACTCTCTATAATACTCGATCCTCTTTGGTATTATGAATGTATTGGGGTCAATCCGCGGGAAGAGACATGAATCATGATTATGTTTTATGGCATGGTCAATTTATTCACAATACAAGGTCAAATAGTAATCTATCTCTAAATAAGTGTTACTTTCCCGATATATGCATAGATTACTTTCATTTGCAGCTGTGTATGTGTGTTCAAATAAACAATCAATGAAGTCGTGACTCACGTTACTTTTACATGGATTCACCCGTTAAAAAAACATCTTTGGTAGTTCTAACCAGAAGTTAGTTCTGCACCATAAATAAAAAAGTGACAGCCATACTAATATTATAAATGGGAAAGTGTGTGTGTCTGTTTGTTTGTCCGTATTTCACGGCAAAAAACGGAGCGACGTATTGACGTGATTTTTTAAGTGGACATAGTTGAAGGGATGGAGAGGAGAGTGACATAGGCTACTTTTTGTCTCTTTCTAACGCGAGCGAAGCCGCGGGCAAAAGCCAGTCTAAAATACATTCGCAACAATAAGAACTACTCACACAGAGACGAACAAGAGTCGCTCCCGTGTAAGACGAGATGATAGCGCGAGCGAGTTGTTCGTCGCCGGGCGATAAACTTATAAATCGCACGTTCTCTCTTGTATTTAGATGGGAGCGACTATCTTTTAATCGTTCCTATTCGCCGATAGTTCGTCATTTACTTTTGGTGGGACCAGCCTTACGGCCCAGCCACGACATTGGTCTAAGCGCGACAGCGGTGAGCGGCAGCCAAACGTGCGAATGAAAAGTCCCATCGCTGTGTCTCGTTCCAATGTATGGCCGCAGCGTGCTTAGACCAATGTGGCTGAGCCGTTAGCCTTAAGCTCCAAATTCGAGTGGAAGTTTTAGAGCAATATGAATTGAGCATTTCTTTTTTTTTGCCAGTTTTATGAAGTGTGATATTTTTGAAAAAAATGCGCTATTTCTACTCAGAATTACTAGCTTTTTCAATCCTAGTAATTTAAAAATTTGTCCCATACGATTTTTTCTTATTTTGTTACCATTTTCCGTACATGTTATATGGGGTAACAAAAGAGGAAAGTAACAAAAATGTATGGAAATTCTGGGACACTTTTTGTCTCCCAGTGAGATTGAAAGTACTCGTGATTCTGAGTACAATTGACCTAAAATTCCCTAAAACAATCAAAATTTTTTTATTGGCAAAAAAAAAGAAATGCTCAATTACGCACAAAAGGCTAAATTATTATTTTTTTCCCAGTGGGAGATTCCCATGATCGGCGAGCCAGAGCTCTCCAAACTGAAAGTCGGCGACATCATCCAACTACAACGACGAGGCTTCTTCCGTGTCGACGCGGCGCCATCGCCGCCCTCCGTACACACCCAGCGCGCGGCGCCACTTGTGTTGCTGCATGTACCTGATGGCCACACCAAGGAGATGCCTGGACAGGTCAGTGGTACTATTAGAAAACAATATCTGGGTTCTGTTTCGTATCCTTGACATGTGTCGCCATCTAGTTCAAAAATTAATAGTACCTACATCGAGCGAAAGAATTCTCAGCCTTAACAACACAACTACTCCACACGAGATGGCGCGCATTTCGCCACAAAAACTCAAATAGTGTATTTTTCTATTCGTTTTAGCCTTGACCTGTGTCGCCATCTAGTGTTTGCAATAAATAGTACTTACATCGACCGAAAGAATTCTGTCTTAACAGTACAACTACTGCACACGAGATGGCGCGCGAAGAAAAACGCATGAAAACTCGAAAATTCGCGTTTTCCGGGACCTAAGGATAAGTTAGACCGATTTTTCACCCCCAAAAACCCCCACATAACAAATTTCTGCGAAATCGTTAGAGCGGTTTCCGAGATCGTCAGTGTAAATAAATATATATATAAATAAATAAATATACAAGAATTGCTCGTTTAAAAGTATAAGATATGACTGCGAAGATAGGGATACTTCGGTGCCGTCCGTACACACCCAGCGCGCGGCGCCACTTGTGTTGCTACATGTACCTGATGGGCACACCAAGGAGATGCCTGGACAGGTCAGTGGTACTATTAGAAAACAAATGACTGCGAAGAAGCCCCAGCGTGCCGCGCCACTTGTGTTGCTGCATGTACCTGATGGCCACACCAAGGAGATGCCTGGACAGGTTAGTGGTACTTTTAGAAAACATATGACTGCGAAGACAGGGATACTTCGGTGCCGTCCGTGCACACCCGGCGGCGCCACTTGTGTTGCTACATGTACCTGATGGCCACACCAAGGAGATGCCTGATGAACAGGTTAGTGATACTATTAATACTAGTATAGACAGAAACCATATTACTGCAAAGATTGAAGGTTTTTGCGCGGCCACCGTCCGTGCAAACCAGCGCGCGGCGCCACTTGTGTTGCTGCTTGTACCTGATGGGCACATTAAGGAGATGAAACCATATAGCTGCAAAAATATAATATTTCCTTGACGACGTCTTGCAGAAGTTGGTGGCTATGGAACAATTTTACTAATGATTATAATAACACTTATTTAAAGGCGAATCGAGCTCTTATTAGACCTTTATGTCAGGCTGTGTTCAGATTTCAGTGATTTGGACAGTCGTATAAAGGCATCTGATGTGTGTGTGTGTATGTTAGATTTATATTAACCGAAATAATGCGAAACGTCTCCGTTGAAGTGGTTTCTTCTGTTCGGATATTCCTCTACAGGTCAACATTATCAACAGTCATTATTGTAAGCAATAATTATATGAAATTATTTTGTCAAGTGTAAAGTATTAGTTACACATACATAGTACACATACTTGGTAATTTTTAAAATAAAACATCAAAAAAAGGAAACTTAAAATGTAATCTCAACATATTTTAAACAAATGAAACTTAAACATTCTTCTATAATCTCCGCTTAACTATCAACAGTCATCAAAGGACTCGTAAATAAATGGGTTAGCGAAAACGAACTCGATAGCGATTCTACACCGAGGATGCATGGCTAGCATACTGGACAGGAGGTCTAAAAACGCTCGTAGTTTCTTCTTGTCCTCTCGCTTGCTTTCTATGTCTTTCTCTTTCCCCCAATCGTTGGAGTAGGCTTGGAATAGGGAGGTGTTCAGTTTTCCGTTGAATTCGATCTCGTTTATTATTACTTTCTGAAAAATGGAAGAAAGTTAAGAGTAAGTAGTCGGCGTAAGTGTAAGCATAGATTAAATATAAGAAGATCATATCCCATACATTAAAATGCGACCGCCTAAGAACGCGCATACACTACACCACATATAGATGACGCCACAAAAAATGCCTTGTAAACGAGGTAGGCAGAGCACATTTCACTGCTCAGGTTTCGGTGCTACTCTCGACAGTTAAGGTTTTGAAAGATAAGGAAATATAAACCAAATGAAAGCGTGTTAGTTACCTCTCTACTCCCAAGTCTCTTCATAAACGCAGTTCCTCTAAAATGCGCATTCCTAAACTGGGATTCCATCAGCATTTCCATAGGTATAGCACCAAGCGTGCACAATTGCTGATACAATATATTATTGTTATAAAACCCAGGGAAAAGTTTGTTATTCGTCGCCATTTCGTACATGACTAGAGCGGTTGACCAGACATCTATTCCGTAACCAGCTGGGTAGCCTAGTATTAGTTCTGGTGCCCGATAGTTGACAGTCCCAGTGTTGGGCAAAAGGCTGCTTTCTTCTAGGTAGGAGGCTTGGTCGAAGCCGCAAAGCTTTATGCGGGTCTGAGATGAGTTTATTAGGATGTGGCTTGGTTTTATATCTGGAAAATAGAATATATAAATGAAACGAATGAACTGCTTTTGGGCGTCGTTTTGGTGACGTCCTCAGCTCTCTTATATACAACACGGCCGTAAAATTCCAGAGCGATTTGATTGGTTGTACTGTGCATGTGGCTAAAAGATTACTCTATAACTGGTTGTTATCACTCGACTATAACGAGACTGAGACATTACTCTTGAAAATTGTTTATTATTATCACACATGTAATAAATATAACTAACTAAATTGGAAGAAAATTGCTAAAATGTCAAGCCTACCTGGTTACTTACTACACATATAGTCTAATAGGTAAATTATGTAAATTGAATGTATACTAACTAACATAATTGTAACTTTCTGTAATTTACTGTATCTATCCGTAATATATATTTTCTTTCCTTCATCGTCATTGCATGACATTCAACTTAAGCATCTGGTCTCCCGCGATACAGGCCTAGCCTAGTGCGGGGACTCCTGAGGTATCGGTAAACCAACTAAGCTATGCACGTAGGTAATTGTAAGCTATGTAAGAATGCATCTCATTTGTGTCTTTTTGTGCAATAAACATTTTTTATCTTTTTTATCTTTTATCTTAAATGAATCAGTCAAAAAATTGTTTTATTTGTTAGGTAGTTTAGATGATTCAGTGGCGGAGTAACCTAAAATGAGAGCTATGATTATACAGATGTAGTGCGAAAAGATTTGCCTTCGTATTGTTACGGAAACGTACGAACGTGTCATGCTATTTCAGTAAATAATATATAATAGTTATTTGTTATACAAGGGGGCAAAGTTGTATTTTAACGCCGAGTGTGGAATTGAAAAACGAGCCAGTGAAAGGATTCTATAGTTGAACCACGAGCGAAGCGAGTGGTTCGAGAATAGAATCCTGAACTTGCGAGTTTTTTAACACACGAGAAGTAAAATACATTTGCACCCGAGTGTAACACAAAACTTTTCCCCTCACTATAGCGAGGAAACTACAACCCAAAAAATGCGTTTATCACTGCTTCTAGTAGTTCCACAGGAGGTAAATCATCTTTATTACTAGATTCACCTACTTTTATCAATTTTAAAGCCGTTAATTTGACTTTATTCAAGGTCAAATTACTTTACCCACTAGTGGATAAAGTGCGTTTTTACCCGCTGGTATTAAAGGACAAAACACGAGTTTCCGAGCTAGTGAGGGGAAAATATTATTACACAGATTGACTGAGGCCCACGGTAAGCTCAAGAAGGCTTGTGTTGCGGGTACTCAGACAACGATATATATAATATACAAATACTTATATACTTAGAAAACATCCATGACTCAGGAGCATATATCTGTGCTCATCACACAAATAAATGCCCTTACCGGGATTCGAACCCAAGACCGCGGCTTAGCAAGCAGGGTCACTACGCGCTAGGCCAGACTGATCGTCAAAATTCAGTCAGTCTCAGTACAAGATGTACTGGCATTGACTGAACTAGCATGACAAAAACGAACGTTTCCGAAAAAATATGAAGGAAACCCTTTTCGCATTACATCTGTATTGGACTATATACTTTATGAACAGTGATCGGAACTATGGGAGCAAAACTTTAACAAAACCTTAGAGCTGACATAAATTTAAAATAAAACCAAGATTATTATTTTCAGATCAGTGGTGTTACATTTGATTCTATACCTGAATCCAAGATTTCTAATACATTACTACAAGGATATTAATATTTTCATGGCTGTACGTACTCTAAAATGTCCACTTAGCAAGTTTTGTTAAAGTTTTGCTCCCATAGTTCCGATCACTGTTTATGAATATGCTCTAACGCGATGCATATCGTCACTACTTTTAAAAAATCTCGTTTCTCACGCTGCTCCTCAAAGTTAAAACGCAGTAAGTCTATATGCATTCCATACATACTTACTACAATTTTCTTTTCATTGACAGACGAAGATACAAGTTTTTTTTTAAATTAGTGACGATATACTGATAGATACGAAAGACCGATCTATCCACCTAAACGTTTCAGCATTAAGATTAAATTAATCCCTATATTTTTTTGCCATTTAGATTACATAATATATACCAATTTCTCTTTTAAGTCACCTTATCTAGTAAACAGTGCAGCTGAACACTAAACCGGGTTTCACTAAACTGCGGACTTAAACTACCGAATGCGCATATGTGACATATGTTTGTTATGAAAAAGCGGCACCCCGTGAATCTATTTTTAACTTCCGAAGTCCTGACCTTATCGACATACACAAGTAATCTAACGATATCAATACCACTGGCCCTCTAGCCAAGCATGCAATCGTTAACGCTCCGTCGTTTCGTAGTTCTCTCTCTTTCGCTCTTCCGTATTGGCGCGACAGAGCCGCGTGTCGTTCGCCAAGGAGCGTTAACGATTGCACTTCTGGCTAGAGGCCCTGAAGTGCGTAACTAATCTATTTGGACAACACAATGGGGCCTTATAAGCATGAAAGTACTTTACACACGTTTAGTTTACTTTTATAGTTTGTTACAAAGTAATCGCATTGAGGGAATTTCGTACAGTTTGAGCAGCCGTGTTTATATTGTGTTACAATTTCCGGGAAGGCGATCTTTACAGTAAATCAGAAGTCACTCTGACCGCTTTTTAAACACCTTTTCAACTTTGTAACTGAGGTTAAGTTTGTTGGTCATCTTTCATACCCACGAATGCTGGCCACCAAATACATGCCTATAAAAAATAAAAGAAAAAAAAGACGTACCTGAATGAATAATGTTATTGTTCCTCAATATAGTAACAGCAGAAACCAGCTGCCTGCTCAGAATCTGCACATGATCAATGTGGAAACTTCGCTTATTTTCAAAAAAGGCCTGTTCAAGATTCATAGGATAGTACTCCATGAAGTAGCACCATAGCCCAGAGGCCACAAATCCGGTGATTAGTCGAACACAGTTGAGATTGTTCGCTGGGACGCCATTTTGAAGTTCCATCATCATATTCTTCTTTTGAAAACCTAAGTTGTATCCGTTGGACTGCTTCCTAAAAATAAATACATACAAGTTACAAATATGTTCACAAAGATGAGTATTTTATGCAACTGGTAGTTAAGAGGTCAAAAAAGGTGAGTGGCGTGGGTAACAATTTGAGGCGAATTTAAGGCGAAGCCGAAAATTGTTAATAATGACGCCACGAGTATTTCTTGACTCAGTTGTACACCATTGCTTGCAATATTTTTCCAACGAAGCATATATTATACAGCAGTCAAATTTTATTACACCCCTCTTTTTGCATTAGTGTCAAATACATATAGGTAAACTTTAGAAGCTTTCAGCCAGGCTGTTACTGAAATATTTAAAAGAAAGTTTAGGTATATGATGTACTTACTTCAATACTTTTATTGCAAAATCCTGTTTTCGCGAATCTATGCACCGATATATTTTGGAGAACCTTCCATCGAATCGTATTACTTCTGTAACAGTGCATTTTTCTCCCAACATCAAAAGCATTCTTGATTGCAGAATTTGAACAAACTTGCTATTGGCTAAGTTACTTCTTGCTACTTCATTTTCTTCACTATATTTGGCTTCTGTATCTTTGTGTGAATTTGTATCAAGCCTTGTGCTAACATTCTGCTTTTTTGCAGTGTCCGGAATTGTCTTTGGTACAATTTTTTTGGGAATATCTTCAGTTTTTGGTGGCTTGTCAGATGGTTTTGTATCAGTTTTATTCGTCTTTTGTAAATTATCTTTTTTATCTTTGAATGTATGTATATCTGTATTTGTTGTTCCAGGTTGTATCTCATTTGTTACCTTATCTTGGATAATAGTTTTTTCACTTTCGGAATTATTTTCAACAATATTTGTTTTCGTTTCGTTAATAATATCTCCCACTGCTGTTTTGTTAGGCTTACTTTGTTCAGCCGTAATTATATTTTGAGTATTAGCGCCATCATTATTTTCATCTAACTCACTGTTATCAACGCTTTCTTCAATGCCATAGTCTGTGTCTAGTACTAATACTGATTCAGAGTTGTCGCCTGTAGGTTCAACAAGTATTACTTTAGTTGATTCATTTAACTGACTTTCTTTGACATGTTTTATATCTCTTTTATTTTTATCTAATACCAATATCGATTCTGTACATTCTCTAGCAGGTTCAGAACTGGTTACAACATCTAATTTATCTCGCAAACTTTCCTTCTTAGACAATATGTCTGCAGTTTTTGTCTTTCGTTGTCTGTTTGTGATTAATTTCTGTTTCGCTGTCTGAATCATCAATTAAAATAACATCAGGGTCTGGTTTAATGCACGTCAATATTTCAGTTGTGTTATGGACAGCAGCAGCAGTCATTGTCTCTATTTGAGTAATCGGAGTTTGGTGCTGCGTATTTGAATACTTCATTACTGTAGTTGACATTTCGACTTTATTCTGTTTTTTGTTATTTTCATCGGTATTATTGTTTGTAGAAGCAATAAAAGATTTTATCGCGTTTAGTTCTAAATTGTTATCATCTTGAAGAGCATCTATGAGGTCTCTGTGATCAGAGTAAATATTACTTTCTGAATTAGACATTGTCGTAGGTGCTTCAGAAGATCCAAGTGGCAGTTTAGCATCTGTTATGATTTCTGAATCCTCCATTTTAGTCACTAACTGCAAGCCTTTGTCAAGGGTGTTCTTAACTACTCCAGAATTCTGTAATATTTTAACCAAATCTATATTACCCTTCATTTCTGTATCATCAATATTTGTTTCTGGCAGATATGCAGCAGATTCTTGATAATTATTAAAAGATACATTTGTGTCAGAGCTAGAAACATTCTCAATTTTTTTTACGTCCTCAGCTTGAGGATTGCAATTCTGGTATGTATCAGTTATAGTTTCAGTTCTGGCGCTTAGTTCTGTACTTGTGTTATCTAACTCTGTACTTATATTCGATCTTATTGTGTTTAGGTTTTCTACACAGCAGGTCCTGCAAAAAGAAAAAAACATTAAAATAAAGAACATTTCGAATATTTACAATTTCAGACATTAACAAACTAACCTATGATTATTGACTGTTGACTGTAATGCTGGTTCTTGATTCAATTCCATTTTATTTTCAGAAAGATTAACTTCACGCGTTGTATTTAATATCAAAGTCTCTTTATGAGCTATAGCCTCTATTATCTTAGTATTGTCTGATGTGCTGTGTTGTACGTTCATATCAACAGCGGTATTTCCCTCCGTCGTTTTTTTGGCACAGTCTTTACTACACTCGTTTAGACATTCTGCAATTTCATCTACGTTAAAGTCATCAAGGAAACTAAGGTCCATATTTTCCATTGTTTCGGCGCTTGTGTCAACCTCGCCTTTGGTAGATTCTTCGTCAGTTGTATCCCCATGACCAAATACAATGTTGATTTCTAGCTTTATTTTTTTACGTTTTTTATCTTTAGGTGATGGTTGCTTACGCGCCAATTTCTTTACCGGTGATTTCTTCATTGTGGGTTTTTCTTCATTGTCATCTTCTGCATTAAATGATATAATCAAATTTTCTTCTGGCACAAATCGCTCACCGTTAGGCACTGTGGCAAATTTATTTTTCTTGTGAATATGGTTCCAGTTATAGTCTTCTTTCCGATAGTCGGTTTTAGGATATTTACGCTTAAGTTTTGCTCTTAAATCAACGTGTGAACCCCTTTGAGCATGCTTCTCAGAATTTTGACTATGATAATCTCTATTTTTGCTTGATGATTTTTCGTAATTAGTATGGTAATCAGACCCAGACCCTTTATGGTAGATTTTTTCTGAATTATGAGATGGATGGTCTGTTTTTATTCGCGAAACGACGCTTTTGATAGGCGAGATGCTTTTACTTAATCTACCTTCATGGGCGGTTTTAGACCTTTTTTTTGCTGTGTTATCAGTATCAGGCGAAGATAGTTTAATTTTTTTAGTCTTACTGCTCGAATGTTCTCTTTGACTAGATTTTTTTTCTGCAGCAGCCCGTTTCTTTTTTAATATTTCAATAATTTCTTCCTTTGTTAAACGAGGTCGCTGCAAATGAGCGTCTTTATTGGCTACTGCCTTATCCTTAGGTCTTTTTGACTGTATATCGATCGTTCGACTTTCTTTCGATTGACCACGTTTTTCTAGTTTACTGGCTTTAGAAGAATCTGAAACATGCTCTTTCTTCGTTTTAATTTTAGTTGAAAAAGTTGGATCTTTTTTATTCTTTAATTTATAAATCTCTTTAAGAGTTTTTATATGAGCAATAATATCTTCGTTTGTTTTATGACTTATATTTCTTTTTGTATTTTTGGGCGGCGAAGGGTCGTTTTGATCCCTTGCCAAAGTTGTTTCCTTAATTGGTTTGCGCTGTTTAATTACCTTGTCATGTTGTGGTTGATCGTTTTCTTTGTTATTTGTCGTTTGAGTTTCATTACATTCTTTATATTTAGATGGCACGCGTTCACCACATTTTGTTATGTATTGTTTGTCAATGTGTGGAACCGTAACTTTCTTCTTGAGCAGTTTTGTTTCACTACAAGTTTTAAGTTGTTCGGAATTCTTATACACCTTCGCCTGAGTTTTGGCGTGGTTATATTTATCCTGGATATTACTTAAATCATGTTTTAATTGAATTGTTTCTTTAATCTTATTTTTATCAGTAGTTTCTTTATATGTTAGCGTATGAAGGGCCGCAGTTTTGTTGTGGTTTATTTTAACGATATCGTTATTATTTTTTGATGACGACACCAAAGTCTGTTTTTTCAGTGTGACGCTGTTTTGTATACAAATGTTATTAGTATTATTTGTGCTAGCAGATTCTTCTATTGGGTGTACTGACTGTTTGTTTTTTGATTGCATAGGAATCTTGTAGTTTTTAGGCAAAGAAGGTTCTTTTCTTACATCGGTTGGGCGTGTAATATTGTTTGTGTTGCTATTAGGCGTCATTTCTTTGGTCATGGTGGCTTGAGGTACTGTTTTAGGTTTTATAAGATTGATGTTAATCTTTGGTTGAGTAGTTTTTTTCTCCATTTTTTGATCAGCTAATACTGTATTAGTTTGTTGTTGATTAAAAGTGTATGGTAAAGTAGTTTCTCTGTTTTCTGGTTTGGCTGCCGTATTTGTGACGAGGGACGTTGGTTTTGACGCCAGGCCGTAAATCTGTCGAAAAATTATTAATTACTAAATTATGAAAGATTTTTTTTTACGTTTTTCTATACTTGTGGGCAGTCATGAACTCATGACGTCATAAGGCTAATTTTCTAGATTTTGAATTTATATAACATTCTGTTAGGTAAACTTGAATTTATTTTGTACTTGTACCTGTTTTGTACAAGTACACCGGTACTTACGAAGATAAAACAGAAGAATTTTGTGTTTGTGTAAGTGAGCAACACATTGTAATAAAAATAAATAATCATCTTTAGTTTCAATTTTGACAACACTTCACGAGTTAAAAAAAATCACCTATCTAACATGAATATTACATTTGATTTATTAAACATATTGAATACATAATCTGATTAGAACATTTAAGTAACTTGAATTTTATTAGGTAACATGCGCATAGCATAGCCAACCATACATTTAGAAATATAACTTCACCATATAAGATTGTGTGACTTTCTCAAATAACATAAAAAAAAACAAATTTGAATTACCTGTTAGGTACGGTCAGCCAAGAAAGTGTTTTACCACTTTCCGACTCTATTTTAAACACATAAGGTCGAAAAGTGGTAGACCACTTTTTCGGCTGACTGTACAGTGTCCTTAAGTTTAAACGACGATGTGGTACCTTTTGCTTGAGAACGGCACATATGTAGCTGCAAAATTGCATGGAGAAATTGTCAATGAATTAATTGATAATTTGACATGCACTTTTGCAGCTCACTGTACAATCCATACTAATATTATAAATGGGAAAGTGTGTGTGTTTGTTTGTTTGTCCGTCTTTCACGGCAAAACGGAGCAACGAATTGACGTGATTTTTTAAGTTTACCTACAACACAAGCTATCTTGAACTTACCGTGGGACTCAGTCTATCTGTGTAAGAATGTCCTATAATATTTATTTATTTTTTATATTTATTTATTTATTCTCTTAGTACTAAAGTTCAACAGGTTCACTGCATGACATATTGAGAACAAAATGATTATCTATTCCTATCACCATTACTGTTACACATTAAATAAAATGCCATGTGCTGCTGTGTGTACTGATGTGGATTTCAAAGAAATTGCATCTGTTTCTATGTAACTTTATACAAACTACACGTAAATCTTTTTTATTAAATATTTATTTTATTTGAGGATGTTTTTCTTTTACAACACAATAATCAATATCAATTGAATAATGTTTCTCTCACTGTATATAGATAACAATCAGTTTCTGGAGTAGTGCACCATTTTGTGTCTGGCACTTCTGGCAGTGAATATGTTAAATGCATGTTTACATATATTTGAGCACATTAGCGGGTCTTATATAGATTATAATCTGTCTGGTTTTTTTTTAATTATTATTGTTAAACTAAAATTTTGAGATGTTTTACAAAAATATAAAATAAGTGTTGTAGTTACTTGATAAATTAAAGTCACTTTATTATTCATAAAATATTCAAAACATAATTAGTTCATTTTATTCAATTCTAAACAGTCTGTTTAATACGATACAGGAGGGGTCAATTCTCCATACAAACACTCTCGACTATTTCCTCCCTGTTTTTGAAGATAGAGCACTGATTTTTTCAACATAGATTATTACTATTTTTATCTGTGTCGGACCATTTTGATTTTTTTGATATTCTTATTTTTAAAGACGCTGGAGCTCATCAAAAATTTCCAAAAACGGCCTTATTGATTATAGCGCAAATAAAGGTGGTATTCAAAATTGGTAACAATTGCCAAAAAAACTAAACGGTCCAACACAGACAATTTCATTCTTATTCAGATTCTCAAATTTCGTAACGATTGATTAAGTTTTGAAGGAGGAAACAGTTGAGAGTGGTACCTCGATTTTAAAGATTGTTTCTCAATATCTTTTAACTGAGTTCTGAATGGAAAATTTTTATTCAATAAATCTAGTTAATAACACTAGTATATTTAACTAAAATTCCCAAATTGAAAGGGGGTCTCCTTTCCATTTTAGCATTTTCACTCCTGTAGCGTCTTAATACTTTTGGATAACTACATTACTTTCTTGAAAAATCCATGATGTTTTAGTAACTTAACTAGTCTAGCTGGCTTGGCAAAGACGTACATGTCTCAATTCTTTTTATTTTAAAAATATTGTCCCTACTTCTACATACCTTTAACATACACATTAATTTTAACACAGGAAGTAGCAAATATCAAATAACATGGTCAGAGTGTAGCAAAGGGTGGCCCATATATAGGACTTAGAAAAATTTTAATTTTTTTTTTTTTTTGCTCGTTTTTACTACTTTTTTGATCAGAACATTAAAGAATATGTAAAAATAAGCATCTTTTACTGGAACTTTTTTTCTCTAAATTGAGAAATGGCCGAAATATAGCGACACAAAGTTTTATAAATTTCAACACTTAGAAAATTTTCACACTGAGCGGTGTCATTATAACACCTATTTTTGATGAATGAAACATATAGAACACATCAAAATAAGCATCTTTTACTGGAACTTTTTTTCTCTAAATTGAGAAATGGCCGAAATATAGCGACACAAAGTTTTATAAATTTCAACACTTAGAAAATTTTCACGCTGAACGGTGTCATTATAACACCTATTTTGGATGAATGAAATATATATGTCACCGCAAGATTGTAAAAACCGTTAGATTATAATTTTACTAGTCAGATTGTATCGCGCATTTTGGAAGAAACCTAACCAACCTAACCTAACCTTACTCTGGGGCCCTAATGGTCATAATGACACCACATACATCAAATTTTTTCTAAGTCCTGCGCCCTTCATACTGTGATAACTTCGTAATGGTGGCTCGTAGAAAAAAGTTTATTTGAAATAATATGGTTTTTTCGACATATAAAATATGATTACATTGGAAAATAAATAAAAAAAATTTTGGTCAAAATTTTTCTAAGTCCCAGGTACGGCCACCCTTTCCTACACCCCAACCAATAACATTCTGTAATTGATCATAAGATATGTGTACAAGTTCAAAGCTTGGGCTTACCCTGCCCTTAAGGTTAATGACCTCTGCTTTGCTAGGACCGTACACACTCAGGTTTGATTGCCCACCATGCTCACAATCGGACCTAGAGGAACAGTTTTTAGACAGTGAAGGGGCCCCAACAAAATTTCAAAGGGACCCTGGAATCTAACTGTCATGCCAAGTGCCTAGGGGCCATATCTTGAGCACAGGACTTCCAGTACTTGCAATAAGTCAGTACAGTGTAATTCAAACTTACAGTTAACTACATTACCACTAACTTACTCTGTCAAACTTTGTTGAAGTCCCACCAATACTTTGAAGATAATTAGCTGCCCAACTTGTCGGCGACCTCTGAACTTTACGCACATCTATCAGGACATCATTATTTCTACCACTGAAATTCAGTTTTGCACCACTTTTTCTTGCAAAAACATTGGAGTAAATGATTCCTGGTGTAGGAGTAGGCAAAACAGTATCACTTTCTTTCACTTTCTTAGGCGACGGTTCGTAAAACGTTTCGATGTTATCAGTAGGCACAATCACGAGATTTGGGCTGTCCTCCTGGACAACGTAAGGCTTCTTCGACATTTTACGCAGAAATGAAAATAAAAAGTCACGTTTTCGAGACGGTCGTTCATTTGTTACTCGACGTTCGAAACTTCAATAAAATCAAAGAAGGTAGGTAAACAAATTCGTTCTGTCAGCAGAAGTATCAATTTCGCAAAGTCTTATTAGAAACGCTGAACTCTTTATCTAAATTAGCATTTTTCGCTTATAATCCACATTTAATACGATATTGCAGTGTAATGGAAATTCATAACTTTTATTTGAATGACTGAAGCAGTTTAGAATAACAAAAAGTAAAACTAAATGTGTTTACAAATTACGACGGCCAATCGTGCTAGATTTGAAATATGACTCGCGCACATTTTATAACCTTTTCAAAGTTAATTCCTTACTTATTTCTCCACTTCGAAATATAATTAATTCATGCTTGTGTTAACAAAACTACTATCAACACTATAATTGTATTTTAAGTAAGCTTTCGCCCGCCAAAGATAACTTGTAGCAGTTGTAGCAAGATTCGAATGGTCGCCCCCGCGATAAGCTTTTTCTTGTTTTTACTCCATATGACATTGACACTAGAGGTAGGTGTTGCCCGGTCTCTCTTATTAAATATCTCAACTTTTTGTATTTAATTATAAACCTTGTCTATATTTTTATATTGACAAAAGAAAAGTGATAAATAATTAAATATAAATAAAAATAAATAAATATTGGGGGACACCTTACACAGATCAACATAGCCCCAAACTAAGCAAAGCTTGTACTATGGGTGCTAAGCGACGATATACATACTTAAATAGATAAATACATACTTATATACATAGAAAACATCCATGACTCAGTAACAAATATCTGTGCTCATCACACAAATAAATGCCCGTACCGGGATTCGAACCTGGGACCGCGGCTCAGCAGGCAGGGTCACTACCGAGTGAGCCAGACCGGTCGTCAAATATAATAATTGGTCAACCAAATCTTAGCACTAAAAAATGGCGCGAAATTTTAATTTTCTATGGAAATTAAACCTTCGCCCTCACATTTTCAATTTTCAAGTGTCACGAGTATGACTCGTTGATGATTCCATTAACGTCAAGGTTTAGGACAATAGGCCGGTGAGCCCGATATTTTTATTGAAATTTCTTTCTGTCTTGTGTCTTTTTATTTAATTAGTATCTATTTCCTATAATTAAGATTAAGGATATAAAAAATAGGTAGCTAAAATCAAACTCATTAAACGCATTCAAATTTGTCAGTCGCGCTAGTCATTTCAGATCGCTAAATGAGCTAAAATATGGTATGAAGCAGTTTGATAGGCTTACATTATCACGGCAATGACAATAACCTCTTCTAACAACATTTATAAAATGTAACAAATTTTGTGGGGAACTGTATAAATACATATAATATACTAGCTTTTGCCCGCGGCTTCGTTCACGTTAGAAAGAGACAAAAACTAGCCTATGTCACTCTCCATCCCTTCAACTATCTCCATTTAAAAAGTCACGTAAATTTGTCGATCCATTTTGCCGTGAAAGACGTACAAACAAATAGACACTCGCACTTTCCCATTTATAATATTATTTTATTTATTATTTATTAATCAGACAGGCAGTTATGACAACTGATAGTTGCCTGTATCCAACTATTTAGTATGGATGTATACTTACTGAGTATATTATATTCAGTAAGTAATGTAAGTATACGCCGTATGCAACAAAAAAAACATCGCCTCATAGATAGATTTCTTCTGCTTTTTCGTAATATACTATTCTAGTGAAACCCCATAACTTAACCAAATAAAAAAATATTCCTTGCAATTGACCTGGATATATCAAACTTTAATTCTCTGCTTTAAATACTAGCTAGAAATACGTAGTTATTACTTACTATCACAATCTTCCACGTAGAATTTTCAGTTTTTGTTCATAATACATAATTATTGTCGCAAATACATAGTTAAAACACTTTAAATTCACTTTTTCACTCACGAAACATGAAAAGAAGCTATCGTCGCCTAGTTCCTATAGTTTAATGTTACCTAGCGGTGTGCTAGGTAAGATATCTCCTAATATTTATTTATTATTTAAAAAATAAGAGATGATGCCATACTTTCACCCTATTGATTCCGCAAAGCGCCAATGACTGAATAACAACTGACTTTCGACGGCAAGTGGCGGTTTGGTAGTCATATCAGAACAATAATTTTGGCACGACCGAATAATCAAGAAAACTGGCATAAGCGAGCGCTCTGGTTCAGTATAATTGATTTGGGTAATACGATCACATTACACCGGACGGTAAGAATAACGTGGTGGAATAATGGATAGTGGGGACAAAAAAAAGGTTAGTCAGGTAACGTAAGCCCGATATCGATAACACTTGTCGGTTAAATAGGGTGTGTACTTGTGTACCTACTGTTTTTCCATCTGTATGAAATGAGTGCAAGTCGCCTTGTTGAGTTTCGACTAATTAACGGTGCACGGTGAAGGTGAGTCTAGAAGAGAGGATATAGACCAAATCGCACTAAAAATGGCGCGAAATTCAGATTTTCCATGGGAATGAAACCTTCACACGTACTTACATTTTAAATCGATATCGATTTTTAAGTGTTATGGCTCGTCGATGATTCTGCCTACGTCAAGGTTGCTAGGAAAGCATGCGTTTTATAAAGACAATTGGCCGGTGAGTTCTACATTTTTCAAAGTTGCCGGGTTTTTAGTGCCAAGATTTGGTTGGCCGTATATATAATTTACTCTCCCCTAGACAGAAGATCGTAATTTAATTCACTTAGAATGTAATTCAAAGTCGTGTTTTAACTTGGCTTGTTTTTACATGCGGTTTATTAACCACTTGGAGTGAAATGCCGTTAACTTCCCAATGCTTCGGAGATTGCTTACCTTCAGGCGGGCCGTATGTTTGTTTGACACCGACGGAGTATAATTATATACGGCGGAGTATAATAAATAAACACGCCTCGTCTTTTCAAAGTCTGCGAGTAAATGGTGAAAATATACACAGAAAAAATGCCACTCTCTTCTTGATGTCGGTTAAAAGATTACTAAGCATAATATGAAGGATAGCTATAGTTTTTTTTCTGCTACATAAGTAACGTTGATCTCAAATAAACGCAAACTTACCTGTGTAATTACATTTTCCTCTTCTAGGCACCTAATAGATACGAAATTGCTACAATTAAGTTCAGTGGGTATTCAAAATGGAGGAAAATTTGTGTTGTGTGGTACCCCTTTTGTTATGAAAAACACATGTATTACCGTAGCAATGCAGACTATAGTAGTCTTGAATGCCCTGATAAATTAAAAGGTCAGATATATAATAATGTATTGAGTATGGCTCATTTTACAGAAAAATATAAGTACTGAAATAACGTACTCGTACGACTAAACTCTGTCAAACAAGTCTGTCAGTAAATAAGAACAAAGAAAACTATAGGTATCCTTTTCTCTAGCACCCTAAAGAAAAGGATGCATATAGTTTTCTTTGTTCTTATTTACTGACAGACTTGTTTGACAGAGTATAAATACCACCGAAAATTATCACATTTTTTTAAAAAATTCGGATTCATTTAATATTCTGGCAACATTTACGCGCCGTCCTCGCGCGCCTTGAAAGCCCACCATGCGCAGTTGCGCACGCGGGACACATACGATACACGATACCGCGATAAATGATAAAAATATCTGGCCGTCCCTATCGCACTTACTAATAGTGCGACTTCCTTATACGAATTACTTCCTTACGAATTACATAATGTATCGAAAAGGGATGCATATATGTTTGTTGTCTCTTTTTGGTAGGGGGGCCACAATGTCGCCAGCGCCACGAAGTTTGCACATGTTACTCTTGTATAGGATACTCGGAATTCGGAATTCGGTTTTGTATTGGTTTTGTTCTTTCAAAGTTCTCTTTTGAATTCTTAATTACCTACACATGGTCGTATTTTACTAAAAAAGAGCTTTTTTAGGTACTTAAATGTATTAATACTACATCGTCGGTGGCAAACAAACATATGAACCGTCTGTTAGTAAGCAGTCGTTGTAGACTACGAACGCCTGCAACACTAAAATGATTATGTTCTATTTATATTGATAATATTTTGGAATTATAATACCTATAGGTTAAAGTTTTGTCAATAATAACAATATTGCTGCCTCTTGCTTTTTCTGTCCTATCCGTGATCTAATTGACGGTATTGTTTTTTCCTAGGTGATGTGAAAAGCAATGAATATCAATAAAACTATTTCCACCTTGAACGACAACATTTGACTCCCTCACTACGCTTAGGTTTCAGTAAACGCCCTTGCCGTTAATACAATTATGTTTTGCTTCGTACGTCCGTGGGCTATTTTACCACAGTGCCATTGACAATTCTGTGTCTAGGTTGATAAGGGTCCCCCCACATCTAGCGTCTCGCGAGCGTCGCGTCGGGCCAACTGTATGGGCAAAGCCTGACGCCGCGTCGACGTCGTCTTTTTCCATACAGTTGGCCCGACGCGACGCTCGCGAGGCGCTAGATGTGGGGGGACCCTTATCAACCTAGGCACAGAATTGTCAATGGCACTGTGGTAAAATAGCCCATCAGCGACAATATTTCCTTGTTGAACAGGCAATGAACGAAGAAGTGTAGTGTCGCTGTCGATGTCGGGCCACAATTGTCACTAGGTGTTGAGAAATAGGCCACTGTACTGTAGTAGATTCCCAGAAGTTGAGGGCTTCGGCACGGCCATATTTCTATACATTCCTACTTATCTATATTAATCTTAAACTACTCTTCATTGGAGTTGCTTAATAATAATACGCCTTTGCATCTATAACAGATGATTTAAGCAGCATCCTTGAGACACTTGCGTTCGTGGCTGTATAGCCCAATTCGAGAGAGAATCCCTCGTCCACACACACGGCAGGGTCAGAGGGTGTATGCTCCCCCAGATGGCGTTGCTTATACAGCGTATTATCAACTTTCTTTACAATTATCAATTCAAAGAAGATAATTTACTGTCCCATATATATTACAACTCTTTAGAATTTACGTAAATATAAAACCTAAAACAAAGAAATATATTACCTACCTACATAGACAACTATTGTATAACAATATGTATTCTGTGATTTCTGTGACACATCTGTGACAAAATGTCAATTACGTGATCAAGATAAAAGTCATATTCTCAATTGCTTTTCATACAGAAATATATTTATTAGTGTATTCATAATGCCCGTCGACTGCCAAAGGTCTACTTCTGGTGGGAAGGGGAATTTAGGGATGTTTATAGAAAGAACCCCTCACGTCTGCGCAGCCGGACTGCCGTCGGCTGAACCAGACGATAAAATAAAAGACTTTATGCAGCATTACCTCTTAAAAGAAGAAGCTGATGCCTTAATTTCAGACGCGATTCATCCACCAAAACCTTCGCGACCCCTTCCTCCTTTACGCAAACCCTTCCCCCAGGACAAGAGAAATGCCGGGTTTTTCACCGAGGTCAAAGAAGTAATGTTCTCTAAAAAGGAAACAAAGTTTCAAACTATAGCCGAGGATTTAAAAAACACCGTATATGCTTCCGTCTGGAAGAAACCATTGGGGGAATGCAGGGATTCTCTTCCTATGATGCCAGCAGGTTTCGATAAAAATACAACTTTCGGAAAGAAAACAGATCAGGGATCGGAACCCGTTCCCAAATACCATTTGATATCGTTCTTAAACCGTTACCTATAAATTTTGTTCAATGGGAACAAAATAATTTCGGTTACGGTTCTTATATCGTTCCCTAAACGAACGGTTCATTATAAATTTTGTTCAGTGGGAACAAAATAATTTCGGTTTCGGTTCTTATTTCGTTCCCTCAAAGAACAGTTCCTTACAGTAACGTTTAAATGAACGAACAGAATTTTAGCGTTCCTAAAACCAATATTATTTCGTTCCGAGCCGCGCGGGAGTAGGTATAGCGACTGTAGCGAGCGCCAGAGCCGAACGTTTTCGCCGACGCACGAGCCGCCTTTCGCTGTCTCTTTTTCACACGAAGTTCATGTATATTTCTGTTTCGGTTAGCCGGCCGGCCGCGGCCGGCAATGAAGGTGAAGGTAGGTTGTTTGTTTTGTTTACTTCATTTACTTGAGTTGCAACTTTCGGCGTATAAACAGCGAACGTGCAGTGATAGTGTATGCTTGATATTGAAACTATTAGGATAGGAAGAAACAGCATAGAATATACACCATGTATAAAGGGCGGCAAATTTTAAAATTGTAGGGCTCACCGGCCAATTGTCTTCATAAAACCTGTCTACTTAAAGTTTCACGTTAACGGAATCATTAAAGGATTAAGACGATACAGGAGGCAAGCACGAATTCAGATTTTTAGGTCTTTATCGCCGTCGCGTTGACGGGGGCGGAACCCACAGAGAGGCCCTGTATAGTAAAGTTGTGTGTGCGCGTGGCGCACGCACACAGACGCGTACGCCGGCGGCGCAAGTACTCGCGCTCGAGCCGACCGGCGCCCGCAATCGCTCTCTATAGTCTCTATCTATATTTTTCTAGTTTTGGACTTCTGATTTGCGTATAGTTTTGGACTCCGTGAAGTATACTCGTACTGATTTGAATAGAATGCAAATTTGTCATATTTTAGGTATTCTAAATATTATTCCTTACCTTATACATAATGTAATTATCTTAAAAGGAATCATGATACCGAAATAAAGTTATTCGGTATGTAAAAAACTAAAGCCTTTTCGATGTCAAAAAGAAAGTTTAAAATAATTTTGTGATAAAGTAAATATTTTCTGAAAGGATTGGGTTATACCTAGGGATTGCAATAATATAAAATCCGGATTTTCGGATTATTTTTAGGGCAAAATTTTTAGTAACTAAATTTTTTTTAGTAACTAAAGCCTGACAAGTTTTTATTTGACCCTGGAAGAGTGTCGCTACAAATCGTTTTCATATGGCAATAATGTGCCGACGTCATGTATAATCGGGACAGCGAGTACTGGGTTTCGTTTCGCGTTAATATTTGTAGAAAATTAAAGCATGGTTTTAGAGAATGACAATTTAATAAGCTAGGTTTGAAGACTTGCTACTTCCACACAGCCTAAAATTCATGAAGCTTGTGCCTGTATCGAAGTCGTCGATGTTTATTTTCTTCTTACGTGGGACCTTGTTTTGTACTGGTGGCGATGATGAAACGGCCTCCTTATTTCTTTAAATATTTTTCACGGCAGAGCTAAATACAGACACCATAAATAAGAACAAAAAATATATTAAGCTAAATCGAAACCAACTAATCATTGCATGAGAACATTATTAGGGTGCCCGCCCCCCTACACGTAAAGTGGGGAGAGATTTTTTTTTCATTTCAACCCTGACGTGTGATATACCTATTGTTGGATAGGTATTAAAAAATGAATAGGGGTTTACTACTAACATTTTTTGATATTGTTAATTTTTTCGGAAATAATCGCTCGGAAATGTATGGGACATTTCAGAGGTAAACTTTTGTATGGGCTTTGTCAGTCCCGGTATCTATCGTCCTTGATATTAGGCAAGTCAATGTGCACCTCTAACGACTCTTACGCAGTGGCCATTGAGGCCAATCAATTAAAGGTGAGGAAACAGTCTCAGCTGTTGCCATTAGATTTGGTGAAAATAACATTGATCGCGTTGGATATGGTAAGTATGGTTAAGAAACTAAAGCCTGACCAGAAACATAAATAACTATTGTCAGGCAGGAGTGCGCTGTTATTCTGATGTATGGAGTGACAGTTCAGTATAGTATGATGACTATGAAGAAAATAGTTTTGATGAAATTCCGCTACATGGCGCGTAGTCATATATTTCTGGTCATGCTTTACATGTGTATAAAATAAAACAAAACTTATGAATCTTATGATATAATCTTTCCAGTAATTGCCTATGGGAAAATAACATTGTAGTTACCACTGGTAACAACTTAGTGGTAACTCTGACTAGTGGAATAACCCTTATTTTATAACGATATTTCACTAACGAATGTACCAAAATATGATTGACTTTTACACTGAAGCTATAATTATGATAGAGTACACATAATCTTGATACACATTTAATAATATTTTTCTATTTTATTTTCGAGATCTTCTAAACAAGCCCGTAAATTCTCTTCGGGAACTTGTTCTAACTTTTTCTTATAACGACTGCAACTATATTACGCTTGCATGAACAAGGGCACATCGCGTCCGGTTCCGGTTCACTATAAATGGATTGCATGGGTTGTGCTCTCTCAAGGACTGCATCTTGGTCCTTAAAAACATTTAAAAACATATCACTATTACAAATTCACACAGATTAAGTAACACACATATTTATACAAATTAGTGCAGATTATATTTTATACAGCTTTCTCACACTATAAGCACTTACATCCAACTCAAGGTCATCAGAATCGCTTGGATATGGGGTAGTTTTTTCTCTATATATATTTTTTTGAAGGCTAGATCTTCATCATCTATGTCAAAGCTTTTATCTGCAATAAAAATATCTTATTTATTTTGCATAATGTACTTACATTTCTAGAAAATTATTACAATAAGTTACAAGCTTTTGAGAATTGGGCCCTTGGTGTATCTACATGGAATACACAACTGTAGTTGGCGAGTGTATTAGTGTCTACACTGTCTACAGACGACCAAACCGACCAAGGTCCAACAAGTACGGGATTGTAAGAGCGGGAGAGCTACGTCAACCGGGGTGGCTTTAGGAAAATTTGGGGTTACTTTGATGGTATTTGAACGGCTTTAAAATTAACATCATTCATTATTTACTGAAACTGTTCATGTAATTAGTAGATAGATAATAGATCAATAAATATTCTTGTAAATCTACCATAGAAAATCGCGAACTTACTTACAGTATGACTTTAAAACTAAATTTTCAAAGTCACCCCTGCGTTTTAAAGCCACCCCGGTTGACCGTATAAGGCTTTCTCATTTTTTAGGGTTCCGTAGCCAACTAGGAACCCTTATAGTTTCGCCATGTCTGTCTGTCCGTCCGTCCGTCCGTCCGTCCGTCCGTCCGTCCGTCCGCGGATAATCTCAGTAACCGTAAGCACTAGAAAGCTGAAATTTGGTATCAATATGTATATCAATCACGCCAACAAAGTGCAAAAATAAAAAATGGAAAAAAATGTTTTATTAGGGTACCCCCCCTACATGTAAAGTGGGGCTGATTTTTTTTTCATTTCAACCCCAACGTGTGATATATTGTTGGATAGGTATTTAAAAATGAATAAGGGTTTACTAAGATCGTTTTTTGATAATATTAATATCTTCGGAAATAATCGCTCCTAAAGGAAAAAAAGTGCGTCCCCCCCTCTAACTTTTGAACCATATGTTTAAAAAATATGAAAAAAATCACAAAAGTAGAACTTTATAAAGACTTTCTAGGAAAATTATTTTGAACTTGATAGGTTCAGAAGTTTTTGAGATAAATACGAAAAACTACGGAACCCTACACTGAGCGTGGCCCGACACGCTCTTGGCCGGTTTTTACAAATAACTGCGTCCCTAATTGACATATGTCGTTACGGTCGCCTGTAAGTACCTACTTTAGGAGTGACACCGAATAGGGCTTGTATTGTAATCCGGATATATCCGCTGATTTTGAAATTCGGATAATTTGCACGTTAAAATCCGGATAAAACGAATAATTCGAATATTGTGAATGACAGAAATACCATTGCAATTTTTAAGAAGCTCATTTGGAAAACAAATTTTAAAGTAAAATTAACACATTTACGATATTAAAGCGATTTATATCAAAAATTACTCCTTGAGTGGCACTACTACCTTATTTAATAATAGTCATACTAGTTATGAAAAGAAAGCTGCACTTTTGGATGGAAGCAAGTCGCTTTGCATGGTGATAGTAGACATCATAGTAAACGATTTTTTCCGAGGATATCGAAATTTCATCCCTTAAGAAGCCGAGCGTAGCGAGGTGTTTTATGAAAATGAAAAAAATTCTATCTTTTTATTGTATCGTCCGATTTTGACAAAACGTATCTCAAATGAAAGGTATTAATTTGTGTAATTAAAAAAAAAATACAAAGAAAAAAAATTTAAAATAAAAGTAAGAAAAAATAATATTTATATTTCCGTCTCGCACTGAATAACTTCAAAGAATGACAGACAAAATGTACAATGTCGATATACAAGTTTTTTTTTAATCGAAGACAGATAAATTTTTAGTTGAAAACTGAAGACCGCATCGAAATCAGATCAGCATTTTTTAAGATACAAGTTGCCAAAGTTGGGAAAGATCGCTTTATATGGCCACTTTGAAATTCCTTTGCCAGAAAGTCAGAAATAATATGTTTTTCGGACACAGAAAAATACATAGTAACAGTACACATCAAAATAAAATTAAAAATTCCGAGGATATTATAATTTCATCCCTTAGAACGACGAGCGTAGCGAGTCGGTTACGAAAACCGAAAAAAAATCTCATTTTTTTGTACGTCGTCCGATTTTGACAAAACATGTTTCATTTGAAAGGTATTACTTTATGTAACTTAAAAAATATTGAAAAAAATTGGAAAAAAAATGTAAGATTTAAAAAAAAAACCTTAATTTTCGTATCACACTGAATAACCGCAAAAAACGGTAGACACGGTGTATAATTTCGATATATGATTTTTTTAAATTAAAGACAAATAAATGTATGATTATAAACTAAAAACCGAATCGAAATCGAATCAGTAGTTTTTAAGATGCAATTTGTCAAAGTTGGCTTAGTTTGTTTATATGGTCGCTTATAAATTCCTTAGCCAGAAAGTCAGAAACATTATATTTTTCTCACAGTTAAAAGTATGCATAGGTAATAGACATCATAATAAACAATTTTTTACGAGGATATAAAAAATTCATCCCTTGGAAAGCCGAGCGTAGCGATGTCTGTTACTAAAAACAAAAAAAGGCAGTTTTTTTTATTGGATCGTCTTTGTAAGGGTTTCTAAGGAATGAAATTTTTATATCCTTGTAAAAAAATGTTTATAATGATGTCTATTACCTATGCATACTTTTAACTGTAAGAAAAATATAATGTTTCTGACTTTCTGGCTAAGGAATTTATATTATAACTATTATAAGCGACCATATAAACAAAGTAAGCCAACTTTGACAACTTGCATCTTAAAAACTACTGATTCGATTTCGATTCGGTTTTTAGTTTATAATCATGCATTTATTTTTCTTTAATTTAAAAAAATCATATATCGAAATTATACACCGTGTCTAACGTTTTTTGCGGTTATTCAGTGTGATACGAAAATTAAGGTTTTTTTTTTAAATCTTACATTTTTTTCCAATTTTTTTCAATATTTTTTTAAGTTACATAAAGTAATACCTTTCAAATGAAACATGTTTTGTCAAAATCGGACGACGTACAAAAAAATGAGATTTTTTTTTCGGTTTTCGTAACCGACCTCGCTACGCTCGTCGTTCTAAGGGATGAAATTATAATATCCTCGGAATTTTTAATTTTAGTTTGATGTGTACTGTTACTATGTATTTTTCTGTGTCAGAAAAACATGTTATTTCTGACTTTCTGGCAAAGGAATTTCAAAGTGGCCATATAAAGCGATCTTTCCCAACTTTGGCAACTTGTATCTTAAAAAATGCTGATCTGATTTCGATGCGGTCTTCAGTTTTCAACTAAAAATTTATCTGTCTTTGATTAAAAAAAACTTGTATATCGACATTGTACATTTTGTCTGTCATTCTTTGAAGTTATTCAGTGCGAGACGGAAATTTACTTTTTTTATTTTTTTCTTACTTTTCTTTTAAATTTTTTTTCTTTGTATTTTTTTTAAATTACACAAATTAATACCTTTCATTTGAGATACGTTTTGTCAAAATCGGACGATACAATAAAAAGATAGAATTTTTTTCATTTTCATAAAACACCTCGCTACGCTCGGCTTCCTAAGAGATGAAATTTCGATATCCTCGGAAAAAATCGTTTACTATAATGTCTACTATCACCATGCAAAGCGGCTTGCTTCCATCCAAAAGTGCAGCTTTTGGCCAAAAATTCTCCATAACAAGTATGACTATAAGTAAATAAATAATAAACAAAAATATTGGGGGACATCTTACATAGATCAACCTAGCCCCAAACTAAGCAAAGCTTGTACTATGGGTGCTAGGCGACGATACGAATACATACTTATATAGATAAATACATACTTATATACACAGAAAACATCCAAGACTCAGGAACAAATATCTATGCTCATCACACAAATAAATGCCCTTACCGGGATTCGAATCCGCCGGGACCGCGGCTTAGCAGGCAGGGTTTTTTTCATGAATATTTGTGGATAATCTCATGTAAATGTATATCAATTTAACTCAATCAATCAAGTGACACTGAGTACCGTATCAAACGCTGCACTTTCATTATTGTTAGCATCCGAATACATTATAAATAAATAAATAAATTGCAAACAGAACTAAAACTGTTCAAATTTTCTGACAAAAAGAAGTCTTCTATGTATCCCGCGGCGGAAGACCTGTTTAGTATTGAACTGCAGAACAAGATGAAGTAGTTAAGCAGATACGCTTTTACATTTTATCCTTTCAAAATAGGTTGCAAGTGTTGCAACACCAAAACTTTTTCGCTGTATACGTAACGTAAGGCCCTCTGGCTAAGAACGTCTACCCGAGAGTCCCAAGTGTAACTGGAATGGAGTCACGAAGTCATCAAAGATAAGAGGTGAAAATTATTAGAGAGAAAGATCATTCAGCCTTGTTATTTAACAAAGCTAAATGGTGTTTGTAATATGTCATAGTTCTTTTTGCATTTGAATAAATCGGCAATGAAAACCTCGTAAATGCAATCTGATATTTAAACAAGGAGTAGGTAGGTAATACCTTTTTAGGTTTTTAATATTCGATCTAAACGATCACAACATGACGTTTTGCCTCATATGGCAATCAGATTATGTCTCTAGCATTAAAATTCATTAATATCAAATATTAGTCAAAATTACATAAAAATAAAATCATATATCTTATGGGCAACTGAAGTCATTTCATAAAAACCGGCCAAGAGCGTGTCGGGCCACGCTCAGTGTAGGGTTCCGTAGTTTTCCGTATTTTTCTCAAAAACTACTGAACCTATCAAGTTCAAAACAATTTTCCTAGAAAGTCTTTATAAAGTTCTACTTTTGTGATTTTTTTCATATTTTTTAAATATATGGTTCAAAAGTTAGAGGGGGGGGGGGGGGGGACGCAATTTTTTTCCTTTAAGAGCGATTATTTCCGAAAATATTAATATTATCAAAAAACGATCTAAGTAAACCCTTATTCATTTTTAAATACCTATCCAACGATGTATCACACGTTGGGGTTGGAATGAAAAAAAAAATCTGCCCCCACTTTACATGTAGGGGTGGTACCCTAATAAAACATTTTTTTCCATTTTTTATTTTTGCACTTTGTTGGCGTGATTGATATACATATTGCTACCAAATTTCAGCTTTCTAGTGCTTACGGTTACTGAGATTATCCGCGGACGGACGGACGGACGGACGGACGGACGGACGGACGGACGGACGGACGGACGGACGGACGGACGGACGGACGGACAGACAGACAGACATGGCGAAGCTATAAGGGTTCCTAGTTGACTACGGAACCCTAAAAAAGGCAAGAATGAAATAACTAAGTAACCTAACCTAACATTAAGGTTACGAACAACAGCTCAAGCCTGATTATAAAATAACAATTTCCTACGACGTGTTTTTCGTATCGTAGTACATAATTATGTTACTAATTATGAGATTTATTAAATAAAATAAAAAATATTCGAAATATCCATTTTATCCGAATATCCGGATTTTCAAATATCGAGTCGAATCATCCGGATTTCGAATTGGACGGATAATTGCAAGCCCTAACACCGAACCACCGGGCAGAGTTTCAGTATTTAGGTTTATGAAGGTTTAGTATAGGTAAGTACTTACTCAGTGGCTCATTCTGTGCATCGATCAAGTCATAAATATCATCATTAGTGCCCCTTTCACTCGCAGCAGTATAAGAACATTGGATGAATTGGGATTCTTCGAGTTCTGGGACACGGGAGTGTTGAATACTAAAAACAATTTATTTTTGTGACTAATTGCACATTTCACATCTTTCATTGTGACGTTTTTAGACTAAGGGCCCGTTGCATCAACCACATTTGACACACACATCATCGTCACGCAGCAGACGCCTATGGAACTGTCCATACAATAAAATTTAACGAATGCTTTAACGGTGACAGACGGTTTGGTGCAACTGACCCTAAAGGTCCATTGTTGATAGTAGCTGATGTAATTTCTATGGTAATTGACTATCTACAGTACCAACGACACAATTAATGGGAAAGTAGTGTATATTGTACACACGCACACGCACACGCACACGCACACGCACACGCACACGCACACGCACACGCACACGCACACGCACACGCACACACACACACACACACACACACACACACACACACACACACACACACACACACACACACACACACACACACACACACACACACACCTGAGATGACCGTACCAAGGTCAAATAAGGACGCTCGCTCTTGCTAATAGCGGCGTCCCGTCCTTATTTGACCTTGGACTGTACGATTGCCTGTAAATAAATACTTAAGCGTCGTGACATTACTTAAATTTTAAAATCGGTAAAATTGAAAGCACTAAGTTAAAAGAAAAAAACTTACTTCATTGTGGTTGTGGTGCAGAATGTTTTCGACGTATTTGTTTCGTTCGACGCCACGTTTACTCACCGCTAGTCTCAAATCAAACTAAAGTTACTAAAGTGATGGCCGTGGCCGACACCGCTTGCACTGTTCGTTCAAATTCTTGGAAATAGAAAAACCGAAATAATTTCGTTCCTGCGAACTGTTCTTTAAAGAACGTATCATTTAATTCCGTTCCCGCGAACTGTTCTTTAAAGAACGTATCATTTAATTCTGTTCTTCGGAACAGTTCTCACTCATAAACGTTCGTTCACTGAACGAAAAAGAATACCGGTTAATGGAACCAGAAACGCTAAAGTAAAGTTCTCGGGTCAACGTACGGAACCGTTCCGAAAAAAATACCGGTATCCGATCCCTGAAACAGATAGACCTGTGTCGCTATACGATATAATCATGCCCAAGGTTCCTTTACTAGACAAGACGCCGCCTTTTAAACAAGCTGGTGTTCAAAGGAAGCGAAGCTATTGTGAACCATTCAACCCCGACGCGTTTTTCGGCCACAAGTCAGGATTATGTAAGACTGGAAAATTCGCAAAGAAATGCATGACTGATGACAACGTGGAAAATGGTATCACTGCCGCTGTAGTTACAAGTAACCACGCAAATTATTTAAACACTACCCATCAACGGTTAGGAAAGGCATTGACCCCTTACGATAATATTAAAGAACGACCAGAAGGCAGTAGCTTTGGCGCTCCATCAGAAACCCCTAAACCCAGCGTGGAATCTTACACTTCCTGTAAACTATACCCTGAAAAAGAATTCATCAAGAAATGCTTTACTCATCTCAATTCTGTAAGAAAAGTTTTATCCAAGCAGTTCTTACCAGAATTTTTCGCTAAATTCTACTTACTCTTTAAACACTTGGATACGGAGAAGTCAGGATGGCTATCAAAGAATATCGTTTATGAACAGTGCATTATTAAGAGGATCAAGTTTGATTCTTTCATATTCGAAACTTTGCTGTCATTGTGGAAAGCTTTCGACGGTTCTCGAATAGAGTATAAGACATTCGTTCACATGATAAATTACAGAGAACCGACGCAAGAAATCCCAAAAATACCTGACATACAAGAAAATTGTCTAAACTATCAAACGACATACATGGAGTTGAGCGAGCCAAAATGTCCTGATGTGAGTCCGATGGCAGGTATTCCATCTGGCCGATATTTCGACCGCGACTATCCAATAACACCTGATAATTGCTGCAAGGCAGATAGATCTCTTCTTCCACATGAATCTGACGCAAAGTCCTGCTTATACCCAAGTGTATTTACCAAATTTAACGTCAGCCATCGTGACATGTACGCTAAAAGAGAGCCTGGATTGATTAGAAAAGTATTTGAGAACAGCGGGGAGCGGTTTACAGATGATTCTTTTGAGGAAATTTGGCAGGAAGCTAAGAAGTATCATTCTGAGGGGTGGGTCTGTTTTGAAACTTTTAAACGCGCATTGATTAAGTATCAAGGTAGTAAATAGTTCTCTTTAAGAACAACATAGGTGTTACAATCAACTTATTTATAGTTTACTTATATCGCCGAGTGCTGAAGTTAGAAATTTGATCTCATATGTTTTGCCAGCAACATTTTATAGGTAACGCATGTTTCCGTTACATACCTAAAGCAGGGATGTAACGGAAGTGCTTTTAACGGAAGCGGAAGCGGAAGCAGAAGTTTAGAATTTATTTTAACGGAAGCGGAAGCGGAACCGGAACCAGAAGCGGAACTTATAGATGTTAAAAATGAAAAGAAAAATACCACATAGGTATTACATAAACCAAAAATAACTAAATTACCTAGAACTTTTAGGTGTTTATGAAGTAAGAATTGGCTTGGAATATTACTTATACAATCCAAAAATTAAAATCACCTTAGTTGTTTACTCACTAAAAATCACATAAGAATAATCAACCTTTTTTATGCCGTAAAAGGTTTTAGAAACGGAAAGAAAAGTTACCCGTTAGGTATAATACAATCCAAAACTAACCAGTTAAAGTAATATGTGTAATTGTTAGCACACAATTAAATTTTTAAATTAAATGAAGTGATTCTAAAAGAAGTAGGTAGGTAAATTGTATTTAATAAACAAAAGCTTGGCAGCTTCATCTTCCTGCAGTCTGCTTCTAAGGGGATCGTAGATATAAGCCCTGCACCACTGAATAGTTGTTCACTTGCTACAGAACTAAGGTGGACAGGACAAAACATTGGCGCGAAAATCGAATGAAGCGATTGATATTTAGTATCGCAACACGTGGCAGCGGAGAGATGAGCGAATGACAGGTATAAACCTGTTGGTCTTTGATGTACGCCGCTCATGTCCCACCGTCGCGCTAGGTTTCGACATCCGCTATAACTTCCGTTTGAAAAATAACAGAACCGGAACCGAAGCGGATGTGTAAAACAAAACGGAAGTTCCGCAGAAACGGAAGCAGAAGCAGAGCTCCGTTACATCCCTGACCTAAAGTGTACAGCAAGCTCAGGTAGGTATTTATATATGGATATTATCTTACTAGGACTTATTGGTAAAAAGAGATTTAATTTAGATGTATGGTTTACATTTACTTTTAGATAGGCATTAATTTGTAGATACATATTATTTGAATATATGTATGTGAATAATTTTGATTAATAAACTATATTATTCTTTCAACTTTTTATTATTATACTTCAGTATCAGTGAAGAAAATATAAAACAGAAATTCAAACATCGACTCCCAAATATTGATATTGAAGTAAAACCCGAATCATATAAAAACGGATCAATAATTTGCGCAATACAAATGTCCAAGCACACCGAGTTTTACTTTTGCGGAGTTACAATGTGCATTTAAATAAGTTACCTAATTTTCCTGCAATGCAGTTTCGCTCCAGAAAAGTTTGGGTGCACCTTTAGTTGTCACATGATTTAAAAGTGAGACAGAGATATTGCGCAATAAAATTGTCTGTCTAAATCCTGTCATAGACAAGCTTAATTCTTCAGGAAGTCTTCGAAGGACTTGTGGTATTTGCCGTTGGGGTCGTATTTAGAGACGAGCTGTTTCCAGAGGTCGGGGTGTTTGTCCTTGAGCTCCTTGACCAGCTGTTTGCCGGCGCTCTTCTGTTTGTCTGTGCATTTGGAGCAGTGGGTTGAGAGGGCCTCGGGAAGTTTCTCTGTGAATAAAATATATATTGTTTAGAATGAAAGGATACCTATATCTACTTATGAAGACTGGTTGAAAAGTAAAGTGCTCAAGATAAATTTAGATGGGTTACAGGCTTACAGGAACTCCTATGACTCATATGACAAGCAACGGTATTGGTAAAACTAAATAAAATAATTAAATTTATATCTTTGAATTTTGGATTTTTGTCCCTCAATCAAATTCAAAGAACAATATGCGTTAAAAACCTAACGCTCAGGATTCTAATAAATATTTTTTTTTTAATCCAGCGGAAATTGTAGAATCTTTCGTTTTTCCACGGGTAAAAACAAATGGATAAACAACACAAAAGTGACAAAATTAAATTTTATTATATAGGTACCACCGGGTCTTACTCAAATACTAGGAATACCAACATTTTTGAACAAAATTTTATTAATAAAAGTCCTACTAAAGACGAACTGAACATACCTTTCAGCTGCTTAACCTCCGGGGTGCACGGGCCCTTATCCACCAAACAATTTGTATACGCCACTAGCAACCTCTCATTCCCCAACACCTCGGACAGATCTACGTCATCATGAGACGAGTCGTATTTCGTCTGCGCGGCGGCGTACGCGATCAGGCAGGCAAACAGTACCGTCTTCATCTTGGATGATTCTGATCTCCTGGTACTGCGATCCTGTATTTATATCCGATCATGTATCGATGTTAAAACGACAATGGTATTTGGCGGTTATGACTTTTAGAAGTTAGAAACACTTAGAGCAAACTGTATTAGTTCGTATTTAATTGTAATACGGAATATGGGTGATGATAGTGTTATAGAGACTTAGACTTTACTGAGTCCGTTGCTTTGGAGAACCAGCCACTAAGGGACGCAACAATCTGTCTGATATATAAGGTAGGCACTATTTTAAAATGATTTGTACATCACAGAACAACACAGCGGATGTCATTCCAAGTCTAGAGCAGAGCCCAACGGGGATAAGACGAGTCTTTACAGAAAACCGCATCTTAATTCAAAAATCAAGGGGATACCGAACTGGTCCCTAAATTTGACAATAATTTTGAAATGTTCACACTTTGTATGCGGCCTGTAACGTGCACGCAGCTTATTTATAATTAGCAGGGAGCGTACTTTTCGTGCCGATGACATCAATTTGACGTCACGCTCCATATAGGGTGATCACAAATTGTTTTATTGTTAATTATTAATCATTAGTCATCAATCATTTTAAGTTATGAATTTCTTTGCATGGTAATGAATGCAAGAAGGATGGTGTGCTTTACGTTTTAGAGAGAAATTCTCTTTTCTACTTCTTTATTGTAATGTGTTGTTATCAATACTATTTAATTAAAGGGCCTGGCCGGACTGCCATGGTAAAATCGCCCCTGGCTAAATATGAAATATTGATATGCAGGATTATTCGTATTGTTACTACATGTACTACTACTGGATATTATGCCTCAAACTGTTTCCGTTTACGAAAAAAATTAAAAAAAAGAAATTTTGTTTTTTATTTTTTTCTTTAAAACCGCGTATCCGATTGAGTTGTTCTTTGGATATTTTATAGATATATTAGGGATACATCAATAAAAAAAAATTAACTTCCTGACTTTTTGTTAAATACATTTTTTTTTTAATTTATGTTTTAAATATTTTTTTTTTACCACATGCGAGTTAGCGACACCTACTATATTTTTATATAATAATCGCCATTTTATACTCTATTACATATATTTTTATCAAAAATATTAGTTTGGATCAACAATGTCAAAATAAGTTATTTATATATTACTAGTATTACCCTTTAGTACGTTGCTCCTGGAAAGTGATGTATGAAAATTTTGGCATAATTAATGGAAGATTTTTTTTTAATTGGGATATGTAGATTATAGGCCGAAATTATTTTTCATCAACCCTCCCCACCCCTCCCCCTCTGCGTCACCCCTCTACCCCCTTAAAGAGCCGAAAATGCGATTTTTCTCGATTTCTGACAAAACCGATGAAGATACAGAAAAAGCGTGTAGGAACGAAGTAATCCTTAATAAATTTACTACAAATCTCTCATAAACACTTTAGTGCTAGCACTTATAGTTTTCGCGCAATCCGTCACGAAAGTTGCTCCTTTCTGCAATTTTCTTTAATGAATGATAAGTTTTCTCCTTAAATGCTTACGAAATCGTCGGTTTGATAGTACTAAAATATTATAAACTCAGAATGAATTTCAGGGGAAAAAAATCACTGCCATGGGCGGGACTTGAACTCACGGCCTCTAGATTGATAGATAAATGACGCTAGGGGTACCATTGATTCATATAGTAGAAAGCTGAAAGATTCGCTAGAAACTAGGGATGAGCTTTTGGTGGCTCAGTTGGTAGAGCCCTCGAGTTTCTATCCGGAAGCCGTGAGTTCAAGTCCCAACCATGGTAGTGATTTATCCCCTTAATTTTATTATAGTCATGAGTTTACAATATTTTAGTCGTATCAAACAAATTTCGTAAGCATTTTGGGACAACACTTTAATATTCTTTAAAGAAAATTGCAGAAAGGAGCAACTTTCGTGACGGATTGCACGAAAACTATAAGTGCTAGCACTAAAGTGTTTATGAGAGATTTGTAGTAAATTTATTAAGGATTACTTCGTTCCTACACGCTTTTTCTGTATCTTCATCGGTTTTGTCAGAAATCGAGAAAAATCGCATTTTCGGCTCTTTAAGGGGGGTAGAGGGGTGACGCAGAGGGGGAGGGGTGGGGAGGGTTGATGAAAAATAACTTCGGCCTATAATCTACATATCCCAATTTAAAAAAAATCTTCCATTAATTATGCCAAAATTTTCATACATCACTTTCCAGGAGCAACGTACTAAAGGGTAATACTAGTAATATATAAATAACTTATTTTGACATTGTTGATCCAAACTAATATTTTTGATAAAAATATATGTAATAGAGTATAAAATGGCGATTATTATATAAAAATATAGTAGGTGTCGCTAACTCGTATGTAGTAAAAAAAAAAATATTTAAAACATAAATTAAAAAAAAAATGCATTGACAAAAAGTCAGGAAGTTAATTTTTTTTTTATTGATGTATCCCTAATATATCTATAAAATATCCAAAGAACAACTCAATCGGATACGCGGTTTTAAAGAAAAAAATAAAAAACAAAATTTCTTTTTTTTAATTTTTTTCGTAAACGGAAACAGTTTGAGGCATAATATCCAGTAGTAGTACATGTAGTAACAATACGAATAATCCTGCATATCAATATTTCATATTTAGCCAGGGGCGATTTTACCATGGCAGTCCGGCCAGGCCCTTTATTTATAAAAACAAATCAAATAATTTTATTCACGTTTCACACTTCAAGTAGGTATTATTTATGCCACATGTAAATGGACTACTGTATTTGAAGTAATTTGTACACGATTAAAATGATTGACGACTAATGATTAATAATTTACAATAAAACTATTTGGGATCACCCTATACGGAGCGTGACGTCAGATTAATGTCATCGGCATGAAAAGTACGCTCCCTGATAATTAGTGACCCTGCGGCACTCCACCCAAAGTGGCGGGATTCGTTGGCGCTTTTAGGCGGTAGTCATGCATAGACTGGTTTCCCGGACCGGGTAGCTTGCGTAAAAGAATTTACCCAAAGTAAAAACTTTGTTATTTTGAGTTAGCGCGGTTTAACTCGCCAAGAATAAGCGTTTGGAATAACATTCAAGCTTAGAAAAAAGCCATAAGCGCCATTATCACAGTGGCGAGTTTTCCTATACTTTACGCAAAGCTCGGCATTATGATGACGTTTTACTTAGTAATTGTTAACATATTTATCTGGTAGTAATTGCGCATATTAAGTGATTCGCCGTATTGATCTATTTGTTGGATGCATGACTGATATGGAATAAGGATATATCTGAGAAATCGTTTATTTAGTAAGCTTTTGAATTGAATTGACTTTTTTATAAGGTACAGCGGGTCAAATCACGACTGGGGGTCAAATGAAACTGGTCCTATGTATGTATTTAGATTAAAGCAATTTCTAAAATGTAACATTCCTTTTGTACTTTTTATGATCCTAACATTCACATCACCCGTATGCGTCTACAACTACATGTACTTTAGTGAGCATTATAAATATTATCAATCTTTTTCAAAAAAAAAAAAAAACTAAAATAAATATAAATCGAGTTGCAACTTTTGCCATTCACACATAGTAAATTAAGATCTTGACCACACTATTAAATCATAATTGTGTACTGGCGCATTGCATCTTGATTACAATGATTAAGTCTATATGTGGGTTCCGTACGTGTCCAAGGTGTTTCCTCAGTTCCTTACTCGACATATTTAATCTATAATGACATGATGAGGACAAGGTGTCAGGATACTACATAAGTTGATATACATCGTGGGCCTGAATAACCGAAAAGATTCGAACAGTGTATTCCTGTTCACATTTAGAGACTACAATGTCATATAGACTTTTCTGGATATCGTCTAGTTTCAGAGTTATTTACCAATTGAAAAAAAAAATCTTATTGTCACTCAGTACAAAAGGCTTTTTTAACGGCGTTGATGCCATTATGGAAAATAGTCTCACTATCTTCAGAAAAGTAAAACTTTACAAAAATGAGGTTTTTAGAAAAAAAAGTTTCTAAAACCTTCATTTTAAGTGCCAGTTTATTATGTGAAATTAATAACATTTACTTTTTATGTGAAAGTACATTCAAAAATAGTAAAAAAAAAACAAAAAAAAAACTTTTTTCTTGTCCAACTATTACAAGTCATATAATTTTTATTTTGTTTTTTCATCAAACAATGCGTGGTCAAAATCTTTCGGGTTATTCAGGCCCACGGTGTATGTATGTGAGTAAAGTAGCTGACTTTGACCTAATTATTTATTGACATTGTTGTTCTAAGTCAAAGAGATGATATAACGTTTCCACGCTAGATGTAATGGGATACAGTAAAGTTAGTTTGTCTTAACAACACTGTCAACTATAAAAGTAACTTGATAAAAAAAAGGAACGATATTTAACATCATTTGTATGTTACAAAATAGTATAAGCGCGAATCAAATTTTTGGCTGTGGAGTTTCTTGCGTTATTAATATTATGCCTCTGGAATTGCTATGAAATTGAGGAGCTTCTGAATCATCTAATATATATTATTTCTGGTTTTTAGTTCGGACCCTCAATGTTTGACATACAGTACCTACCTATGAACGAAAACTTATTTAAAAGCCTATTATAATAATAACATTTTAAAAAGAAACATAGCTTTGTGTTTGGTTAAGAGCGCTATGACAAAAAAAGGCGATATATTGTAAAATGCACAATATTTATCGACAAAATTGTACACTTTACTCATACTAAAAGACAGTGAAAGTACTTGTTTCAGTTAGAACATCTTATTAACTGTCGGTTAAATAAAAAACATATGAAAAAAAAGCTTTTTCAATTAGTAATGATTGTTTTTCTGATGCTCGTTTAGGAAAACCGCGTGAAGCACAGAATTCGGAGCTCTTATTATGTACAATTTGATAAGATCACTCTCATAAATGAGGTAAATTTAAGTTCCAAATATCTTGTACTTAAGGCCCATTAAACAATATTTATCATTTAATCCTTTGAAATTGAGAAATTGAAAGTAAAACGAACTCAATTTTGTCTTGAAAATACATCGAAACAAGTGATCATTTCTCCGAAAATCTACATGTTATCGAAGTTATTTTAGTATATAAATAATCTGCACAATGTACTTAAACTGCTGTTATCCATTTGTCGTTATAATATTTTATCATGATTTTTTGCCAATTTTTTGAAAACTAGCCTTCCTGTCGCTATTTTACCGGCGACGGACGCCTGCGATTTCAGTGCCGCGCCGGAGCTCGAGCAGGTAAGACGTATGTCGCTTTGGTCTCCGAGTTTTCATCGCAAACGTCGAGAATATTTATTGTTGTGTGGGTCGGACGCCTTGTTTCTACACGGGCTATCCTCGCATTGTGTGTGTGTAAACAGCGACCAACGAATTTGATCCTAGATCCGTAAATATTTGCTTTGCTTTTGTAATACTTTGTTATGTTTAAATGTTAAAGTATTACAACGTTGTGATGATAAAAATGTGAAAATTACAATACGGTCAAGATGATAAGACACATCAAGATGGTACTCGGGATCTGATGATGGAGCCAGAAGGTGGTCACCAGTACCAGTGAACCATGTAAGTAAACGACTTCGTGTTTAGGCTCGTTGGGTTCGTCTCAACAAGACCTTTGACAAGAGGTGGTACTCAGGGTCTGATGATGGAGCCAGATGGTGGTCACCAGTACCAATGAACCATATAACTAAACCCAGAGATGGGGAAATCGTAATCGATTCCGGATTACACGATTACTTGATTTTACTTTGTAATCTGACACTACTGGGTGTCAGATTACTTGTAATGTAATCAAGTGAAACGGTAAATTACCATTACATGTAAAGGAATCACTAATCATCTATACAATCATTACTATTACCAATAATTCGGAATCATAGTCGATTCAAAATAACTGAAATTATTGACTTGATTACTTTCAGATTACGAATATGTAGTACCTCAGATTGCTGACTGTCACTTTGACACAAAAGTCGTCATGGGTGTCGTAAAATAGGTTTTAGGAGGTGCTGATTCCAAAATTAATGACTAATGTTCAATCTGACATTGCTGACTGTCACTCTGACACAAAAGTCGTCATGGGTGTCGTAAAATAGGTTTTAGGAGGTGCTGATTCCAAAATTAATGACTAATGTTCAATCTGACATTGCTGACTGTCACTCTGACACAAAAGTCGTTATGGGTGTCGTAAAATAGGTTTTAGGGGGTGCTGATTCCAAAATTTATGACCAATTTGGAATCTGACATTGCTGACTGTCACTCTGACATAAAAGTCGTCATGGGTGTCGTAAAATAGGTTTTAGGGGGTGCTGATTCCAAAATGAATGACCAATTTGGAATCTGACATTGCTGACTGTCACTTTGACACAAAAGTCGTCATGGGTGTCGTAAAATAGGTTTTAGGGGGTGCTGATTCCAAAATTAATGACCAATGTGGAATCTGACATTGCTGACTGTCACTTTGATACAAAAGTCGTCATGGGTGTCGTAAAATAGGTTTTAGGAGGTGCTGATTCCAAAATTAATGACTAATGTTCAATCTGACATTGCTGACTGTCACTCTGACACAAAAGTCGTTATGGGTGTCGTAAAATAGGTTTTAGGGGGTGCTGATTCCAAAATTAATGACCAATTTGGAATCTGACATTGCTGACTATCACTTTGACACAAAAGTCGTCATGGGTGTCGTAAAATAGGTTTTAGGGGGTGCTGATTCCAAAATTAATGACCAATGTGGAATCTGACATTGCTGACTGTCACTTTGACACAAAAGTCGTCATGGGTGTCGTAAAATAGGTTTTAGGGGGTGCTGATTCCAAAATTAATGACCAATGTTCAATCTGATATTGCTGACTGTCACTCTGACATAAAAGTCGTCATGGGTGTCGTAAAATAGGTTTTAGGGGGTGCTGATTCCAAAATTAATGACCAATGTTCAATCTGACATTGCTGACTGTCACTCTGACACAAAAGTCGTCATGGGTGTCGTAAAATAGGTTTTAGGGGTGCTGATTCCAAAATTAATGACCAATGTTCAATCTGACATTGCTGACTGTCACTTTGACACAAAAGTCGTCATGGGTGTCGTAAAATAGGTTTTAGGGGGTGCTGATTCCAAAATTAGTGACCAATTTGGAATCTGACATTGCTGACTGTCACTTTGACACAAAAGTCGTCATGGGCGTCGTCAAATAGGTATCCGGAGGTGTTTGAAAACTAATGACCAATTTGGAATCTGACACTTTTGACTGTCACTTTGACACAAAAGTGATCATGGGTGTCTTCAAATAGGTTTTCATGGGTACTGATCTCAATATTAAAGATCAATTTGGAATCTGACATTGCTGACTGTCACTTTGACATAAAAGTCGTTATGGGTGTCGTCAAATAGGTTTCCTTTCCAGGGGTACTGTGCAATGTCAGGTTCCAAATCGGTCATTACTTTTTAAATCATTTCATTAATTTTGGAATCAGTGCCCCCTAAAAACTATTTGACAACACCCATGATTCCTTTTGTGTCAAAATTACAATTAGCACTGTGAGATTCCAAAATAGTCGTTAATTTTGGAATCAGCACCCCCGGAAACCTTTTTGAAGACACCCATGACGACTTTTGTGTCAAAGTGACAGTCAGCAATGTCAAGATTCCAAATCGGTCATTAATTTTCAAATCAGCACCTCCAGAAACCTATTTGACGAAACCCATGACGACTTTTGTGTCAAAGTGACAGTCAGCAATGTCAGATTCCACATTGGTCATTAATTTTGGAATCAGCACCCCCTAAAACCTATTTTACGACACCCATGACGACTTTTGTGTCAAAGTGACAGTCAGCAATGTCAGATTTAAAATTGGTCATTCATTTTGGAATCAGCACCCCCTAAAACCTATTTTACGACACCCATGATGACTTTTGTGTCAAAGTGGCAGTCAGCAATGTTAGATTCCACATTGGTCATTAATTTTGAAATCAGCACCCCTAAAACCAATTTTACGACACCCATGACGACTTTTGTGTCAAAGTGACAGTCAGCAATGTCAGATTCCACATTGTTCATTAATTTTGGAATCAGCACCCCCGCAAACCTATTTGACGACACCCATGACGACTTTTGTGTCAAAGTGACAGTCAGCAATGTCAGATTCCACATTGGTCATTAATTTTGGAATCAGCACCACCTAAAACCTATTTTACGACACCCATGACGACTTTTGTGTCAAAGTGACAGTCAGCAATGTCAGATTCCACATTGTTCATTAATTTTGGAATCAGCACCCCCGCAAACCTATTTGACGACACCCATGACGACTTTTGTGTCAAAGTGACAGTCAGCAATGTCAGATTCCACATTGGCCATTAATTTTGGAATCAGCACCCCTAAAACCTATTTTACGACACCCATGACGACTTTTGTGTCAAAGTGCCAGTCAGCAATGTCAGATTCCAAATCGGTCATTAATTTTTAAATCAGCACACCCGAAAACCTATACTCGTGGTATATGCACTTGAAATGTGAAAGTGAAAATGCTAGAATGACATGTAAACCACGAAGTTGTATAGTCATATTGTTCATTGGTATTGGTGACCACCATCTGGCTCCATCATCAGACCCTGAGCACCACCTTGAAGTAATTAGAATTGTATTTGTCTTATTTTATCATCATATTAATATAATTATACTTTACTCTAATACTTATCATATAACAAAAGCAAATATTTGGGATGGGATCTACTTTTATAATTATTACTTTAATTTTTTAAATAAATTTTAACATAATTGATATTATTTCGCGCTATATTCTCGTATTTTCGTACAAAATAATGTTTATTAGAAACCAAAAGTTTATATCGAGATAGTAGATTGTGGTTGTTATCAAAATTCCATAGAAAGGATCAAGATTGTTTTGTCCATTATTGTAGTGCGAGCGAGTGATAAGACGTGCTAGAAAGGGTCGGCATATTGGGCTCGCGCGGCGGGTAAAATACCTAATTTCGCCCGACGCCGAAATGTTATAACGCTCTTAAAAAGTTGATTCGCCATACATTGCCTACTTCGTAGAGGTTATATTGGTAAATGGCCGAAAATAAAACCAATTACATAATATCTAAGTAATAATATATTTGTTAAAGCAACATAATTTCTTTAGGCACGTTCTCTAAAATCAACTAGCAAGAACCATGCTTCGAAAAAAACTTATTTTAAAACCTATACCTCTTTACTTTATAAAGAAATCACAGTAAAAATATACTACTGTTTTAATATGTAGGTAACAATAATCTGTGGTATGTTACAAAGAAAAAAATATGGCACACGTTAATACAATTTATAATCTAAAAAGTTACTTTTAGTTAATACAATTCCAAATTTGTTATAATAGCTTCTTAGAAAATTGAAACTATAAACCGTTAAATCTAAAATACGCTTTCGTATCTTTATCTTCTTCACAGTCTTCAGTTTTAATGTTAATATTATTCTGAAATACCATCGAGTCCGAACCGATATTTATATAGTCTTCTTTTTCCATTTTTACAATTGTTTCATTGGTAACAGCTGCACTTTGTTTTCTTTTGTTACTATTATTCCTTCTATTCTTAAAATAAATTGTATTGTTCACGTTATAATCAGTTTCAGGAGCGTAATCATTATATTCCTCACTAGCTTCTCTTTCACTCTCACTAGATTTTGGAGAACTATTACAATTATTAGCAACATATTCATCATTTACCATCTCTTGTTTAATCATTGTAATAGTAGATGCTGCATTTAGATTTTTCTTAGCATTACTTTGTGTAGTAACAGCGTATTTGTGGTAATCTGGAGTTGCAGTTGGTGAACTAGGAGAATACCTTACATTTTCATATGCATTCATGTTCAATCTGTTTAGATCTTCCTTTTTGATGCCTGGGATAATAGTAAGCGAATATTGTTCATTTACATCGTTGTTCATTGTGGTATTATCTACATTTTCCATTTTGACAAAAACAGATGAGCATGCAGGTCCATTCACGTTGGGATTTATTGTAGTTTCATCTAATTCAATACTTTCTGGGGTAAACGTAGGAGAATATGGCTCATTACCATTATCCGTTCTTACGGGAGAATAATCCATATTTCCTATTTTTATCAAATCAGGGGAGTAAGGTCCATTAACATCATTAGATATTACGTCGTCTTCTATTTTTATTGCATCTAATAATGACGGAGTTGGAGAATAGGCATCGGAAATTGGGTTTAGTACCATAGTGTTGTCAGAATGTATAGATTTCTTATCTGTATCGATACTATATGGACTGGGTGTGGGTATATAGTCGATTTTTGAAATTGGTGTGCTTGTGTACTCTCGTGATGGGTACAAATGTCTGATTTCTTTCTCACGCTGAAAAAAAAGTACCAATAAGTTTTACGATTTCATTAAGAGACGTTAAGCCAAAAAATTTGGGGACTATGCTGTATCAAGAATTCAAGACGGTACGGCTTTATAATTGGCCCATTCTACTACCTAATTAAGAATCAATTAGAATAAAAATATAAAACTTTTAGGTATTAATTAGTCTTGATGAAAAACTTTATACGATTGGTAATATCCAACTTGATCTTTCGGTTTAGCCCGTGGTTGATTGTTGTTGATTGAGAATACCATCTGGCATTAAGTCCGCCATTTGTACTTTTTTGTATTGTGCAATAAAGTTTAAATAAATAAATAAATAATAAAAAGATTATATGATAAGTTTTGTACGGAACTCCGTTTCTGCTATATCTGGCCTTAACATTCAATACCTTATTATGTTGCGAATTTATTGCTTGATATCGATGTATTCGTGTGACGTCAGTGCAGCGGAAAGAAACGAGTTCAATGGAAATTTCTTACATTGTATATCACAAAGTAATCTTAGATTTTTTAAAGATAAACATAACATTATTAATACATACTTTCTTTAAGAGAAGGCAAGTCAATAATATAGTTGGTACAAGACTCAATGCAGGCATAAGTTACGAATTTCATACCTTATTTTATAAAAAAAAAAACTATACTCTGGCACGCTCAGTTTGTCAGTAGATACAGCATTAACAAACTTTCTATGGGAGGTCAGCTCTTCGCCCCTAATTTTTTATTTTCTGTCACTCTTTTGAGAAACTCGATGTGTCGGACATTTCCGTTACATTACAATATTCCATATTACGTTTACCGATGTACCTAGTGTGAAATGTTTTCTTTCATATTTACACGGGAACTGACGAACGTGTCATGCGATTTCCGTAAGTTTCAGTACAAAAAGAAGGTACTAACGTTGACTGAACTAGCTAAAGCCCCACATTCACGGTACGATTCATCGCTTCGATCGATCGGACAGATATCGTGAACGATCGGTCGCATCGAAAGCGCCGGCCACACACGAGGCGATCGATCGTTTACGATATCTGGTCGGTCCGCTCCGGTCGTTTCGATTAATCTGTTGCGATGGATCGTACAGATATATCGTACCGTAGGCGAGTGGATCTCGATGCGAAACGCGACGAGTTAAAGGCCCGACCATCAGCGATCATAAATTACAATTTTGTTAGAGGGGTGCTGACCTGCAGCGAGTGTGGTCGCATTCATGACAAAAATAGGCTACGTCAGTTACCTGAGAGCTCACGACCGTCGCTCTCACTAACCGGTACAAACCCAGTCGCCGAGGCCGAAACCGGCCGGGACAGGATGATGATGATCGTACCGTGAATGGGGGGCCTAAGAAAATACCATGGAAAACCATTATGCACTGCATCTGTTTATATGTTAGGGACCATCCACACTCATAAGACGCATGTCTTGCGCGCCGCGAGACATGCGACGCCTAAGTGGGGACGCTGCCTTAAGAATATTTGTGTAAGATCGATTAATATCTATTTACCTACTTATCAATTATTTACCTGTTTAGTCCGTTTAATGAGCGTGTCCAACTCCTCAGAGTCACTCGAGAAGCTTCCATTGCTGACGTCTTCGTATGAGAGGTTGTTATAAGCAAAAGCGTCTGTTAGGGCTATAGAGGATACGGGGGAGAGGCTGCCGTCTTTCGGGTTGAGATATTTATTTTCCTAAAATGGGAGAGAATGAGATTACACACGGTGAATATAGATAAGATAAGATAAAATTATTTTCAATTTATTGTTACACACTACAAAAGGTCTCACTATCCTCATTTAAGATTTCAGAAAGTGACAAATAAAACCTTTAAAATAAGATGTTATTACTAATTTTAAGTGTCATTTATATGAAAAAGTTTTTCTGAAAATACATCCAAAAATAGTAAAAAAAGATATGTAAAACATTTTTTCCTTACTCGACATATTTAATCTATAATGACATGATGAGGACAAGGTGTCAGGATACTACATAAGTTGATATACATCGTGGGCCTGAATAACCGAAAAGATTCGAACAGTGTATTCCTGTTCACATTTAGAGACTACAATGTCATATAGACTTTTCTGGATATCGTCTAGTTTCAGAGTTATTTACCAATTGAAAAAAAAAATCTTATTGTCACTCAGTACAAAAGGCTTTTTTAACGGCGTTGATGCCATTATGGAAAATAGTCTCACTATCTTCAGAAAAGTAAAACTTTACAAAAATGAGGTTTTTAGAAAAAAAAGTTTCTAAAACCTTCATTTTAAGTGCCAGTTTATTATGTGAAATTAATAACATTTACTTTTTATGTGAAAGTACATTCAAAAATAGTAAAAAAAAACAAAAAAAAAACTTTTTTCTTGTCCAACAATTACAAAAGTCATATAATTTTTATTTTGTTTTTTCATCAAACAATGCGTGGTCAAAATCTTTCGGGTTATTCAGGCCCACGGTGTATGTATGTGAGTAAAGTAGCTGACTTTGACCTAATTATTCATTGACATTGTTGTTCTAAGTCAAAGAGATGATATAACGTTTCCACGCTAGATGTAATGGGATACAGTAAAGTTAGTTTGTCTTAACAACACTGTCAACTATAAAAGTAACTTGATAAAAAAAAGGAACGATATTTAACATCATTTGTATGTTACAAAATAGTATAAGCGCGAATCAAATTTTTGGCTGTGGAGTTTCTTGCGTTATTAATATTATGCCTCTGGAATTGCTATGAAATTGAGGAGCTTCTGAATCATCTAATATATATTATTTCTGGTTTTTAGTTCGGACCCTCAATGTTTGACATACAGTACCTACCTATGAACGAAAACTTATTTAAAAGCCTATTATAATAATAACATTTTAAAAAGAAACATAGCTTTGTGTTTGGTTAAAAAGTTGATTCGCCATACATTGCCTACTTCGTAGAGGTTATATTGGTAAATGGCCGAAAATAAAACCAATTACATAATATCTAAGTAATAATATATTTGTTAAGAGGCCTTATTCCTAAAGACGAGCGTTTTTTGCAAAATAGAACCTTTTTCATTCAAAATTATAAAGAAACTATAAATGATTATTAAAAAAATGATAATGTTCCTAAAAGTACATATTTTAAGCTAGAAAGTCAATTGGTACTACTTTAAAATATGTCTTTTTATACTTCCGAAAAATCAGTTTTTTCGGAAGACGTTTTCAAATTTCGTAGTGGAATAGCACGTTTAGAATCGTGATTGTGCTGTTAAAAATGTTATTTGGGGTAATAAATGATCACAATCCTATTTGTTATATCCTGTACGAGTTAGCTAATACTTTGACATTTTAAGATTTACTTGAAATGGTGGATAAATAACCTTCCGTATCCTCCCCATTTTTTCGATAAAAAGAGGTTTACATTATGTATTTTTCCTGCGATTCCTGCATTTTTTGTAACTCTTAAATAATATTATCCTAAACTAGAACTTCTTATTGACCTATAAAAAAAAAAAAATCATACATATAAGACATACCTTTCTGTCGATAGATATGTTTTTAAAACACCTAAAATTCGAATAAAAGACACTGTGCTAACGCGAGCCCGCTCAGTCTGCGCCGAGCGCTCGAAGACAACGGACCTGCGTTTGATCGTCCGGCGCACCTAGCTTTCGTAAGCAGCGCGATAGTTCCGAGAAGTGCCGTAAACTGCGACTAAACAAATCTTGATCCTTTTTACACCTTATGCAATTTTAGCATTCGACATGCTTTTCATATGATTTTGGATTTTAAGTTATACGTGAAGTTTGTTGAGAGTTTGAATTATTATTATATTTTGGGACCAGGGTGAGGTTCTGGTTCTCATGATGATGGAGTCAGGCAGGAGATGTTCAACAGAACTGCTATTCTACTTATCATAACTCCACCATGTTTGGGCTCATTAGATTTGGGCTGATGAGCACCATCGATCTAGATGAGGTCCAAGGTCTCATGATGGAGTCAGGAGGTGGTCAACAGAACTGCTATTCTCCTCATCATAACCCCATCATGTTTGGGCTCATTAGATTTGGGCTGACGAGCACCATCGAACTAGATGAGGTCCAAGGTCTCATGACGGGGTCAGGAGGTGGCCAACAGAACTGCTATTCTCCTCATCATAACCCCATCATGTTCGGGCTCATTAGATTTGGGCTGACGAGCACCATCGAACTAGATGAGGTCCAAGGTCTCATGATGGAGTCAGGAGGTGGTCAACAGAACTGCTATTCTCCTCATCATAACCCCATCATGTTTGGGCTCATTAGATTTGGGCTGACAAGCACCATCGAACTAGATGAGGTCCAGGGTCTCATGATGGAGTCAGGAGGTGGTCAACAGAACTGCTATTCTCCTCATCATAACCCCATCATGTTTGGGCTCATTAGATTTGGGCTGACGAGCACCATCGAACTAGATGAGGTCCAAGGTCTCATGACGGGGTCAGGAGGTGGTCAACAGAACTGCTATTCTCCTCATCATAACCTCATCATGTTCGGGCTCATTAGATTTGGGCTGACGAGCACCATCGAACTAGATGAGGTCCAAGGTCTCATGATGGAGTCAGGAGGTGGTCAACAGAACTGCTATTCTCCTCATCATAACCCCATCATGTTTGGGCTCATTAGATTTGGGCTGACGAGCACCATCGAACTAGATGAGGTCCAGGGTCTCATGATGGAGTCAGGAGGTGGCCAACAGAACTGCTATTCTCCTCATCATAACCCTGTGACGTTCTGCCTGCGCAGGACTCACATATCCTCCGTGCCTGATGGGCCTGGGAGGTTTTACCGAGCTAGTCTCAGATGTGGGAGAAAGGGGGTGCAAGGCGAATAGAGAGAAACACCGGTTTCACTTAACTAATCGGGCTTTTATGCCGTTTATTCACACACACAAAATAACCTTAATACTATCGCGGTAACGCGGCTTATCCTATGCCATATCTAACCTTCCCCGGCCGGCCGGGGTTAAACGGAATCAATCTAGGGTGCGCCGGAAGGGCCTACAACTACAGGGACCTATCGAGGGTCAGGAGGTAGGAAACCGTAACCCGGCCTAGGCGCGAAATGGTCACCCCGGCCCTGATCACGGGGGAGATAAAATAAGGTAGGAGGGTTTCAGAGGGTAGGAATCGTAACCCGGCCTAGGCGCGAAATGGTCACCCCGGCCCTGATCACGGGAGAGGTAGGATATATAGGTAACCCGGCCTAGGCGCGAAATGGTCACCCCGGCCCTGGTTTGGGAATTCGCTGGTAATCGGATATCAACCCGGCCTAGGCGCGAAATGGTCACCCCGGCCTTGGTTGTTGGAGGATAAGTGGATGGGAGCGTCGCCGTGAAGCGACGGGGACGGAAAGGGCTGCTGCACTGGCTGCGCGCACTTAAATATGGTCGGCCGGCGATCCCCTCCACTGCGCCGTGCGCTGCCGGTGGGCTCGATTCCGCGCGGGGCGCGCCGCTGTGATGACATGGCGCGCTGGTGACATAGCTATGTCACAACCCCATCATGTTCGGGCTCATTAGATTTGGGCTGACGAGCACCATCGAACTAGACGAGGTCCAAGTTCTCATGATGGAGTCAGGAGGTGGTCAACAGAACTGCTATTCTCCTCATCATAACCCCATCATGTTTGGGCTCATTATAAATATGTGGAAGGTCGTTAATAATAATAAATGTTTTATTAGGGTACCCCTACATGTAAAGAGGGGACAGATATTTTTTTTTATCTACTACTTTTTTTTTATCTGTATTCATATACATTCAATATTTTTTTTTTTAATCGGTCCAGTAACAACGGAGATATCGAGGAACAAAGATAAAAAAATTAAAAAAATAAATAAACATACAGACGAATTGAGAACCTCATGATGTGATGTGATGTGTTAAAAAGTGACACATCATGAGCAGTTCCAATGCACCAAATGTCACTGTTCTGGACGTAAGTGCATGCTGTTCTTATAAAAATATGAAAGTCACTATAACTGTGATAATTTCCGAAAATATTAATATTATCAAAAAACGATCTTAGTAAACCCTTAGACTTATATTGACCGGGATATAGACCGTGATTACCTTTTTGATTTTTGTCGAGCTCCCGATATTTCGACGCAGTTGCATGCATCATGATCACGGAAAACTGACGAAGGCGGGTGGATGTTAAGGTTGTATAGACAGCGCGCGATCTACCCTCCTTCGCGCGCGTTTGCTGCGTTCACTTTCAGCGTTACCACTGGTCGCGTTCACACTCGATGGTCTATCCAAACACACTACACTCACAGTGTCACTACGTTTGTTCAATTCTGACTTCACCGGCCAAAGAAGCCATTCAGAGAAGCCATTGAGATTCACAAATATAAAAATTTCAATCGTGAGGATGGCTTCAAACTATCTAATGTATGGAATCCAGTGATTTGTTTGTGTAAAAAACCGGTGAAGTCAGAATTGAACAAACGTAGTGACACTGTGAGTGTAGTGTGTTTGGACAGACCATCGAGTGTGAACGCGACCAGTGGTAACGCTGAAAGTGAACGCAGCCGACGCGCGCGAAGGAGGGTAGATCGCGCGCTGTCTATACAACTTTAACATCCACCCGCCTTCGTCAGTTTTCCGTGATCATGATGCATGCAACTGCGTCGAAATATCGGGAGCTCGACAAAAATCAAAAAGGTAATCACGGTCTATATCCCCGTCAATATAAGTCTAATGAAAATAACCGTGAATCATTCAAAACTCTTAGTAAACCCTTATTCATTTTTAAATACCTATCCAAAAATATATCACACGTTGGGGTTGGAATGAAAAAAAAATCAGCCCCCACTTTACATGTAGGGGGGGGGGGTACCATAATAAAACATTTTTTTCCATTTTTTATTTTTGCACTTTGTTGACGTGATTGATATACATATTGTTACTAAATTTCAGCTTTCTAGTGCTTACGGCTACTGAGATTATCCGCAGACGGACGGACGGACGGACGGACGGACGGATGGGCAGACAGACATGGCGAAACTATAAGAGTTCCTAGTTGACTACGGAACCCTAAAAAACAGAAATCACTATTAAACTATTCTCTAATTTCAAGTTCCTAACTAAAATTTTCCTAATAAAAAAAAACAAATTGATCCCGCTACAAACTTTCACCCCTTTTTCCCTCTACTAGGGGTGTAAATTTTCATAATCGATTCTTATCTCTTCGAAATTTTGTTAATGCAATCTATACAAATTTCGACTTTCTAGCTTTCGTAGTTTCGGCTCAGCGGTGTTGGTTGTTGAATCAATCAATTAGGAAACCTGAATTTATATATGTACATGTAGACTAATACTATACTTTTACTACATTCATATACCTTATTTACTACTACCATACCATGAATATGAAATTAAATAAAGAGTCCCCATATAAAATTGAAAATTATGTTATTAGCAATTTAATTCAAAACTATCAAGATTATTCGTGTCTGCGTTGAAACGCGCGTTGAGTTGCCGGTGCTCGCGTACCGAGCGCCAACGCCATCTATCGATGGCCGTTTCGTGAAATTGATGAGCGCTCTAAGGAATAAGGGGTCTTAAAGCAACATAATTTCTTTAGGCACGTTCTCTAAATCAACTAGCAAGAACCATGCTTCGAAAAAAACTTATTTTAAAACCTATAATTCTCTTTACTTTATAAAGAAATCACAGTAAAAATATACTACTGTTTTAATATGTAGGTAACAATAATCTGTGGTATGTTACAAAGAAAAAAAAATATGGCACACGTTAAGAAGACCCCTTATTCCTTAGAGCGCTCATCAATTTCACGAAACGGCCATCGATAGATGGCGTTAGCGCTCGGTACGCGAGCACCGGCAACTCAACGCGCGTTTCAACGCAGACACGAATAATCTTGATAGTTTTGAATTAAATTGCTAATAACATAATTTTCAATTTTATATGGGGACTCTTTATTTAATTTCATATTCATGGTATGGTAGTAGTAAATAAGGTATATGAATGTAGTAAAAGTATAGTATTAGTCTACATATACATATATAAATTCAGGTTTCCTAATTGATTGATTCAACAACCAACACCGCTGAGCCGAAACTACGAAAGCTAGAAAGTCGAAATTTGTATAGATTGCATTAACACAATTTCGAAGAGATAAGAATTGATTATGAAAATTTACAGCCCTAGTAGAGGGAAAAAGGGAGTGAAAGTTTGTAGCGGGATCAATTTGTTTTTTTTTTTATTAGGAAAATTTTAGTTAGGAACTTGAAATTAGAGAATAGTTTAATAGTGATTTCTGTTTTTTAGGGTTCCGTAGTCAACTAGGAACCCCTATAGTTTCGCCATGTCTGTCTGTCCGTCCGTCCGTCCGCGGATAATCTCAGTAACCGTAAGCACTAGAAAGCTGAAATTTAGTAACAATATGTATATCAATCACGCCAACAAAGTGCAAAAATAAAAAATGGAAAAAAAATGTTTTATTAGGGTACACCCCCTACATGTAAAGTGGGGGCTGTTTTTTTTTTTCATTCCAATCCCAACGTGTGATATATTGTTGGATAGGTCTTTAAAAATGAATAAGGGTTTACTAAGATCGTTTTTTGATAATATTAATATTTTCGGAAATTATCACAGTTATAGTGACTTTCATATTTTTATAAGAACAGCATGCACTTACGTCCAGAACAGTGACATTTGGTGCATTGGAACTGCTCATGATGTGTCACTTTTTAACCATTCTCTCCTTCCAATCTCTCAGATTTGAGGCGAAGTTCTCAATTCGTCTGTATGTTTATTTTTATTTTTTTAATTTTTTTATGTTTGTTCCTCGATATCTCCGTTGTTACTGGACCGATTAAAAAAAAAATTGAATGTACATGAATACAGATTGGTCGCATTTTTCTCAGAACCCAGTTCTGATGATGGGATCCTGGAGTAATCGAGGGAACTCCTCGAATCTGAAAGGCATACGTATGGTGATTTTTGTGTTTTTAAAGGAACAGCATGCATTTAGGTACGGAACAGTGACATTTGGTGCAGTGGAACTGCTGATGATGGCCAGAACGGAACTTCTCAAATCTGAACGGCACGCTTATAGTGACTTTGGTATTTTTATAAGAACAGCATGCACTTTCGTCCAGAATAGTGACATTTGGTGCAGTGGAACTGCTGATGATGGTCAGAACCGATCTTCTCAAATCTGAACGGAACACTTATAGTGACTTTGGTATTCTTATAAGAACATCATGCACTTACATCCAGTCCAGAACAGTGATATTTGGTGCAGTGGAACTGCTGATGATGGTCAGAACACTCAGAACCAAACTCCTCAAATCTGAACGGCACGCTTATAGTGACTTTGGTATTTTTATAAGAACAGCATGCACTTACGTCCAGAACAGTGACATTTGGTGCAGTGGAACTGCTGATGATGGTCAGAACCGAACTCCTCAAATCTGAACGGCACACTCATAGTGACTTTGGTATTTTTGTAAGAAAAGCATGCATTTAAGTTCAGAACAGTGACATTTATTTAGTTATGTTTGTTGGTATGGCCACGCTCAGTGTAGGGTTCCGTAGTTTTCCGTATTTTTCTCAAAAACTAACCTATAAAATTCAAAACAATTTTCAAAGAAAGTCTTTGTAAAGTTCTACTTTTGTGATTTTTTTCATATTTTTAAACATATGGTTCAAAAGTTATAGGGGGGGGGCGCACTTTTTTTCCTTTAGGAGCGATTATTTCCGAAAATATGAAAATTATCAAAAATCGATCTTAGTAAAACCTAATTCATTTTTAAATACCTATCTAACTATACCTATATCACACGTTGGGGTTGAAATGAAAAAAATATCTGCCCCCTCTTTACATGTAGGGGTACCCTAATAAAACATTTTTTCCATTTATTATTATTAACGACCTTCCACATATTTATAATGAGCCCAAACATGATGGGGTTATGATGAGGAGAATAGCAGTTCTGTTGACCACCTCCTGACTCCACCATGAGAACTTGGACCTCGTCTAGTTCGATGGTGCTCGTCAGCCCAAATCTAATGAGCCCGAACATGATGGGGTTATGATGAGGAGAATAGCAGTTCTGTTAGCCACCTCCTGACTCCATCATGAGACCCTGGACCTCATCTAGTTCGATGGTGCTCGTCAGCCCAAATCTAATGAGCCCAAACATGATGGGGTTATGATGAGGAGAATAGCAGTTCTGTTGACCACTTCCTGACTCCATCATAAGACCTTGGACCTCATCTAGTTCGATGATGCCCGTCAGCCCAAATGTAATGAGTCCAAACATGATGGGGTTATGATGAGGAGAATAGCTGTTCTGTTGACCACCTCTGACTCCATCATGAGACCTTGGACCTCATCCAGTTCGATGGTGCTCGTCAGCCCAAATCTAATGAGCCCGAACATGATGGGGTTATGATGAGGAGAATAGCAGTTCTGTTGGCCACCTCCTGACCCCGTCATGAGACCTTGGACCTCATCTAGTTCGAAGGTGCTCGTCAGCCCAAATCTAATAAGCCCAAACATGATGGGTTTATGATGAGGAGAATAGCAGTTCTGTTGACCACCTCCTGACTCCATCATGAGACCTTGGACCTCATCTAGATCGATGGTGCTCATCAGCCCAAATCTAATGAGCCCAAACATGGTGGAGTTATGATAAGTAGAATAGCAGTTCTGTTGAACATCTCCTGCCTGACTCCATCATCATGAGAACCAGAACCTCATCCTGGTCCCAAAATATAATAATAATTCAAACTCTCAACAAACTTCACGTATAACCACAGAATATATAATAGTACAAGTACAGAAGGCTCACTCCTTTGATGTTCACAAAACGCCGCCATTCTAAATTCTTACCTACATTAACAAACGGACCGCACGCGTGCAGACGACATTGAATTCTATTGCGCCGCGCGAAGGTCGTCGCCAGTGAATGGGCCGCGAACTCGCGGCCGCCGGCATGTACTTGTAGCGCGGTGAAAGGATCGCGGAGTGAGCCGCCCCTGGTATAACTTAAAATCCAAAATCATATGAAAAGCATGTCGAATGCTAAAATTGCATAAGGTGTAAAAAGGATCAAGATTTGTTTAGTCGCAGTTTACGGCACTTCTCGGAACTATCGAGCTGCTTACGAAAGCTAGGTGCGCCGGACGATCAAACGCAGGTCCGTTGTCTTCGAGCGCTCGGCGCAGACTGAGCGGGCAAGCGTTAGCACAGTGTCTTTTATTCGAATTTTAGATGTTTTAAAAACATATCTATCGACAGAAAAGTATGTCTTATATGTATGATTTTTTTCTTATAGGTCAATAAGAAGTTCTAGTTTAGGATAATATTATTTAAGAGTTACAAAAAATGCAGGAATCGCAGGAAAAATACATAATGTAAACCTCTTTTTATCGAAAAAATGGGGAGGATACGGAAGGTATCCTAATACTTTATCCACCATTTCAAGTAAATCTTAAAATGTCAAAGTATTAGCTCACTCGTACAGGATATAACAAATAGGATTGTGATCATTTATTACCCCAAATAACATTTTTAACAGCACAATCACGATTCTAAACGAGCTATCCCACTACGAAATTTGAAAACGTCTTCCGAAAAAACTGATTTTTCGGAAGTATAAAAAGACATATTTTAAAGTAGTACCAATTGACTTTCTAGCTTAAGATATGTACTTTTAGGAACATTATCATTTTTTTAATAATCATTTATAGTTTCTTTATAATTTTGAATGAAAAAGGTTCCATTTTGCAAAAAACGCTCGTCTTTAGGAATAAGGCCTCTTAATACAATTTATAATCTAAAAAGTTACTTTTAGTTAATACAATTCCAAATTTGTTATAATAGCTTCTTAGAAAATTGAAACTATAAACCGTTAAATCTAAAATACGCTTTCGTATCTTTATCTTCTTCACAGTCTTCAGTTTTAATGTTAATATTATTCTGAAATACCATCGAGTCCGAACCGATATTTATATAGTCTTCTTTTTCCATTTTTACAATTGTTTCATTGGTAACAGCTGCACTTTGTTTTCTTTTGTTACTATTATTCCTTCTATTCTTAAAATAAATTGTATTGTTCATGTTATAATCAGTTTCAGGAGCGTAATCATTATATTCCTCACTAGCTTCTCTTTTATCCAATCTTTTTCCAAAGCAGATTTTGGAGAACTATTACAATTATTAGCAACATATTCATCATTTATCATCTCTTGTTTAATCATTGTAATAGTAGATGCTGCATTTAGATTTTTCTTAGCATTACTTTGTGTAGTAACAGCGTATTTGTGGTAATCTGGAGTTGCAGTTGGTGAACTAGGAGAATACCTTACATTTTCATATGCATTCATGTTCAATCTGTTTAGATCTTCCTTTTTGATGCCTGGGGTAATAGTAGGCGAATATTGTTCATTTACATCGTTGTTCATTGTGGTATTATCTACATTTTCCATTTTGACAAAAACAGATGAGCATGCAGGTCCATTCACGTTGGGATTTATTGTAGTTTCATCTAATTCAATACTTTCTGGGGTAAACGTAGGAGAATATGGCTCATTACCATTATCCGTTCTTACGGGAGAATAATCCATATTTCCTATTTTTATCAAATCAGGGGAGTAAGGTCCATTAACATCATTAGATATTACGTCGTCTTCTATTTTTATTGCATCTAATAATGACGGAGTTGGAGAATAGGCATCGGAAATTGGGTTTAGTACCATAGTGTTGTCAGAATGTATAGATTTCTTATCTGTATCGATACTATATGGACTGGGTGTGGGTATATAGTCGATTTTTGAAATTGGTGTGCTTGTGTACTCTCGTGATGGGTACAAATGTCTGATTTCTTTCTCACGCTGAAAAAAAAGTACCAATAAGTTTTACGATTTCATTAAGAGACGTTAAGCCAAAAAATTTGGGGACTATGCTGTATCAAGAATTCAAGACGGTACGGCTTTATAATTGGCCCATTCTACTACCTAATTAAGAATCAATTAGAATAAAAATATAAAACTTTTAGGTATTAATTAGTCTTGATGAAAAACTTTATACGATTGGTAATATCCAACTTGATCTTTCGGTTTAGCCCGTGGTTGATTGTTGTTGATTGAGAATACCATCTGGCATTAAGTCCGCCATTTGTACTTTTTTGTATTGTGCAATAAAGTTTAAATAAATAAATAAATAATAAAAAGATTATATGATAAGTTTTGTACGGAACTCCGTTTCTGCTATATCTGGCCTTAACATTCAATACCTTATTATGTTGCGAATTTATTGCTTGATCTCGATGTATTCGTGTGACGTCAGTGCAGCGGAAAGAAACGAGTTCAATGGAAATTTCTTACATTGTATATCACAAAGTAATCTTAGATTTTTTAAAGATAAACATAACATTATTAATACATACTTTCTTTAAGAGAAGGCAAGTCAATAATATAGTTGGTACAAGACTCAATGCAGGCATAAGTTACGAATTTCATACCTTATTTTATAAAAAAAAAACTATACTCTGGCACGCTCAGTTTGTCAGTAGATACAGCATTAACAAACTTTCTATGGGAGGTCAGCTCTTCGCGCCTAATTTTTTATTTTCTGTCACTCTTTTGAGAAACTCGATGTGTCGGACATTTCCGTTACATTACAATATTCCATATTACGTTTACCGATGTACCTAGTGTGAAATGTTTTCTTTCATATTTACACGGAAACTGACGAACGTGTCATGCGATTTCCGTAAGTTTCAGTACAAAAAGAAGGTACTAACGTTGACTGAACTAGCTAAAGCCCCACATTCACGGTACGATTCATCGCTTCGATCGATCGGACAGATATCGTGAACGATCGGTCGCATCGAAAGCGCCGGCCACACACGAGGCGATCGATCGTTTACGATATCTGGTCGGTCCGCTCCGGTCGTTTCGATTAATCTGTTGCGATGGATCGTACAGATATATCGTACCGTAGGCGAGTGGATCTCGATGCGAAACGCGACGAGTTAAAGGCCCGACCATCAGCGATCATAAATTACAATTTTGTTAGAGGGGTGCTGACCTGCAGCGAGTGTGGTCGCATTCATGACAAAAATAGGCTACGTCAGTTACCTGAGAGCTCACGACCGTCGCTCTCACTAACCGGTACAAACCCAGTCGCCGAGGCCGAAACCGGCCGGGACAGGATGATGATGATCGTACCGTGAATGGGGGGCCTAAGAAAATACCATGGAAAACCATTATGCACTGCATCCAGGGTTCGAGGATATATATCAATGGATATATATCACGATATATATCCAGCGGGGTTCGACGATATATATCAATGGATATAAATATCCGATTAACATCATTTTTTTTATAAATATTGCAATACAAAAATGGTTTAAAAAAAATGTTACATTGTTAAAAATATAGTTTTTTTTGTGTTTGTTACTGTTTTTCTGCTAAATGTTATGATTTTTAGTAGAATTTTCCTTATTCTTCAGTTGTATTCATAAATAATGCAACAAAATAATAATATGCCTTCCATACAAAATGGATATATATCGAAGTTGATATATATCCGATATATATCATAAATATCCGATATTTTGATATTTATTATAAATATCGGATATTTTAGAACCCTGACTGCATCTGTTTATATGTTAAAAATATTTGTGTAAGATCGATTGATATCTTTTTACCTACTTATCAATTATTTATATACCTGTTTAGTCCGTTTAATGAGCGTGTCCAACTCCTCAGAGTCACTCGAGAAGCTTCCATTGCTGACGTCTTCGTATGAGAGGTTGTTATAAGCAAAAGCGTCTGTTAGGGCTATAGAGGATACGGGGGAGAGGCTGCCGTCTTTCGGGTTGAGATTTTTCTTTTCCTAAAATGGGAGAGAATGAGATTACACACGGTGAATATGAGTAACCCGATAAATTTTAACAGCATATTCCTGATCCCATTTTAAGACTAAAATGTATATAAACTGTTCGGGATTTCGCCTAGTTTCAGAGTTATTACACTTATTTTCAATTTATCGACTGTATACATTGTGGCAGTACAAAAGGCTCAACCTATCACTCATTTCACATTTTGATTTCAAATAAAACCTTTTTGCAATAAGATGAAACTTAGTTTCATGTGCTCTGCCTATTTATATGGGATACAGGCGTGATTATATGTATGTTATATGTATGTATGTACACTTATTTTCAATTTATTGTTACACAGTACAAAAGGTCTCACTATCCTCATTTAAGATTTCAGAAAGTGACATATTACCCTTTAAAATAAGATGTTATTACTCATTTTAAGTGTCATTTATATGAAAAAGTTTTTCTGAAAATACATCCAAAAATAGTAAAAAAAAGATAAAAAACATTTTTTTGCAAAATTTGCAGATCGTCTCAGATGTGCGAGCGGGAGCGAGATATATCTCTCGCTCACAAACTGACTATGCACAGCTCTGCTGACGGTATTTAAAGTAAAACTTACTCTGCTCAATGTCGACCTGCAACATCCAGAAATATCTGTACACATGTCTCTCAAACAAATCGGCACAATCCTCTCATAGTATGCCTCTTCCCTGCACACATTATACGCAGACCTTACTATAGACTCCGAGCCCTCACAGTACAAAACACATTTAAACTTTTTCTTTTTTTTTATCTTCGTGGTTATTAACAGATTATCCATGTTCTTGTAAAAGTTAATTTTTCTTTTCAGTTTCTTCTTTGGCTTTTTAAGTTTTTCTGCAGTTGATGCTATTGAGATGGTGTCGGGTATGTCATCGCAGTTGATAATGTTGGGGTCATAGTGGGGTGTTTGTTGCTCCATTTTTGGTCATAGGATCTTGAATGCTGAAAAACGATAATTGAGTTTATGTTTTTTACTAACAGTTCACACCCGAGCTGATATGATCGTTGGGTTGTTAGCGAGTTGTTAACATATAATTGTCAATTTTAACATATGTCATTGAAATTAAAAATTTATTTAGCAAACCTCAATTTCTTCGGTTGGAAAGGGTTAAGATTTATTTCACTAGATTGCAGTGTTGCTGCACAAAAGTATGGTGGGCATTTTTAAGAAACATGCACCTATATTTAATGCAATGCTTGATTGACGGGTAAATAAGTTCCATATAATATAACGAAACACTAATAAGGGCGGATTTCTATCAATGAATCCCAACCAAAACTAGATGAATTTATTGTGTATTTTAAATTACTGATTTATTTACATAATTATATGCAAAGTTAGTAATGCCCCTGAGATTGTAGGCATTAAATAAATAAATAAATAAAATAGGACATTCTTACACAGATTGACCGAGTCCCACGGTAAGGTCAAGAAGGCTCGTGTTGCAGGTACCCAGACAATGATATATATAATTTACAAATACTTATATACATAGAAAACATCCATGACTCAGGAACAAATATCTGTGCTCATCACACAAATAAATGCCCTTACCGGGATTCGAACCCGGGACCGCGGCGCAGCAGGCAGGGTCACTACGTGCTAGGCCAGACCAGTCGTCAAATTTCATAGGCTACTGTTGACTGCTTACCAACAGACAAGTCAGCCATATGCTTGTTTGCCACCAAATTGGCATAAAAACCTTATCTGAAAAATATAAAAACTTTAGAGATCATTGTATACAAACTGAAATAGATATCGTACACAAAAGAAAAAACGACAAGGCCCACTGGTGGCCGAGCTCGATCCCGAGGTCTTATCACAGATAACATACACTAGAGAAATTTCGTCGGGTACTACGGCGAGCGGGTGGTCTAGTGGTAATGGCGTTAGCCACATAATCTGAAGACCCGGGTTCGATTCCCGGCTCGGCGACCAGTGGGACTTGTCGGTTTTTCTTTCGTGTATGATAGAGATGGGCCGAATATTCGGTATTCGGCATATTCGGCAAGTTTTTCAATGTTCGTATTCGGCCGAATAATTCGGTTGCATTGCCGAATATTTACCGAATAAACAAAGTAAATAACTAACGAAGATCTTACGTATTCCATTGGATAATAAGCTCTTATTTTAGTAGCTTTTTAAGATACTGCTAAAAAGAGAGAAACATGTGTCAGAATATTAATACAATTGTTTTGTAAAAAAGTTAAAAAAACCGTAGTTTAAGAGGTGAGAAGAGTTCAGAGTTGTTTTAACTAAGTTTAAGTTATCCTCTAAATGATAAAAACATAGTTTTACCTAGTAGGTAACATATGTAACCATTATCAATCATTTAATAGTTTTAATTAACATCCCCTTTAAAAATATGGCGTAGCCGAATATTCGGCCGAATGTTCGGTTCGGTAAGAGCTGAACCGAATGTTCGGCCGAATATTCGTATTCGGCAAAGTCCATATTCGGCTCATCTCTAGTGTATGATATCTATTTTAGTTTCTAAACAACAAATCAAAAAATATTTAATAAAATAATTTGATTTGTTCCTTGGTTGTTTAGAGACCATCTTTAATAACTTTACACCTACTTCCTTAGTTACCTTCTGTATGAATAAATAAAAAAAATATATGCAACATTCTAAAACATCAAATAATCTTGGTAGAGGTTAAAGAATGTGGTATGGGGATGCAGATAACAACAGCTTGTCATTGTTTGCCTTATGGTGTCAGTTAACCGACGGCGGAAACATTGAAACATGAGTTCCATAAGCTAAAATCATGAAGGTTACTTGCCAGTATTAAGAATAAACTGTTATATCTCATTTATACTGGTAAAATTCACTTGTAGGCGAGGTTTATAACTTAAAAATATTGCAATTAATTCAATTTTCTCCACAGTTAAAAGTAAATTGATACCAAAAGATCCTTGGGATTGTTTTTAAAGGGTTAGATTATAAAACTTATTTACGTCTTATAATTGAAACTTACCTTTGTTTACTTCAGTAAACATGCAGATAATTGATATGTGCACTAGTGTACATAAGAAATCTACCCGATATGTACCTGATTTATTGAAAATTTTAAGTTTCTTTAGGTAGCCTGAAAATGAATGCACTCTTACATGAATTATACTCGAAACGATTAACTCAAGACTATAGTTTATCTTCCTTGAAACGGTAACACCAACTTTTCAACACAAGCGTTTACTTTAAAGCTTATTTGCGTTTAAAATACTCATTTCGTAATCTAAAATCTCGATAGGACAAAAAATCGCGCCGAATACCCTTTTTGAACGAATTTATTTGACAGCCATCACTTCATCTGACACTTGACACTTGAGATTGCGTTTTGTTGCGTAGTTTTTTTGCATCACTTCCACTTGTCACAAACATGAACAGAACTTTACTCTTTGCATTATGTTTGCATTAGCAGTACTTAATATGTATTAAATGGCGTAAAACTTTACACACAATAATTTGCAGTAGATTAATCATTTACGTAAACTCCTTTTACGATTTGCGATGGACCTCGGTAGGCACATATGATCCCATATGTCACTCCATAATATTATATTTAAGTAATTTGAATAAATATCCTATTGATAAATTGATAGTTAAAAACTAAAATTGCGTTTTTACACGCCTGCTTGGTTACAACTCTCACAACAAATGCAAAAACTTTTTTCGGCCCTTTGTCTCTAAGCACCCTTGGGTTTTAAGAGCTCATTGGAAATCACCGGCTTTTGTTTCATGTTTCTCGCCAGATCATTGAAGTTTTAATACCACGAGTTTTAGGTACAATCGATTGTATTCAGAGAAGGACTGTGACTGTACCTTGCACATGTGTTGGCATTTGGCAGCTTTGCCTGATGAAAGAAAGTTTTTTTTTAAAGTAATTATGAACAGATGTTTCGTTCATTCATATTATATTACCTAGTCTTTTTTTATGAAAGGTAGAGGTACCTTGTCTTAAAAAACCGGCCAAGAGCGTGTCGGGCCACGCTCAGTGTAGGGTTCCGTAGTTTTCCGTATTTTTCTCAAAAACTACTAAACCTATCAAGTTCAAAACAATTTTCCTAGAAAGTCTTTATAAAGTTCTACTTTTGTGATTTTTTTCATATTTTTTAAACTTATGGTTCAAAAGTTACAGGGGGGGGACGCACTTTTTTTTCCTTTAGGAGCGATTATTTCCGAAAATATTAATATTATCAAAAAACAATCTTAGTAAACCCTTATTCATTTTTAAATACCTATCCAACAATATATCACACGTTGGGGTCGAAATGAAAAAAAATATCAGCCCCCACTTTACATGTAGGGGGGGTACCCTAATAAAACATTTTTTTCCATTTTTTATTTTTGCACTTTGTTGGCGTGATTGATATACATATTGGTACCAAATTTCAGCTTTGCTAACGGTTACTGAGATTATCCGCGGACGGACGGACGGACGGACAGACAGACATGGCGAAACTATAAGGGCTCCTAGTTGACTACGGAACCCTAAAAAGAAAACAAAAGGTTAAATAAATATCTTAGTCGGCTTCTTTTATTCCAGAATGAGGTTTAGCAAATACTCGGAGAGCAAATTAGACACATTATAAACGTTCTTCCAGTATTAAAAATCCAACACATTAATTTAATTGCGAAATTAATGAATGTCCTTTCCTCTAAGATATTTTTACGATTGTAGGTCTATTTGTTAATTATTATATACCTAATACAAATATGGTACAGTGGATGTGATGTGCTGCAAAATTACTTTTAATTATAAGGTCACACAAAGAAATCCATTAGCATTCCCTAGGTTTACCTATGTGCATACAATTTACTAACAAACGTTTTCTTTTCAGCCTAAACCAGTGCAATCTACCCAAGCCAAGCAGCCCGCCGCAAACGACTCTGCCAAGTTAAGCGACGAGGTCGCCAAGCAGGGTGACCTTGTGCGATCGCTGAAGGCCGCCAAGGCTGATAAGGCCAAGGTCGACGCGGCTGTGAAGACGCTGCTTGACCTTAAGGCCAAGTGCAAGGCAGCTACTGGCCAGGTGAGGATCATCTTAAATTATTTTTGCAATGATTAGAAGCGGTCAATGAAGACTTCCATGGCTGATGACGTGGCCAAGGTTGAGGCGGCAATGATTGACCTAGGCCAAGTATTTCACTTTTGCAATTGAGTGCTGTTGTATCCAAGCAGGTTTATTGAATGCGGTTACTGCAAGATGCCAATACTGTTTGGAAAATTTAAAAATCAGTTTATATCAAACACTTTTACTGAGTGAAATAAATAAAGAGGTCATGTGATTTTAAATGTTTGTTTCACGCAAACTAATCGCACAGTCCATTTTATAACATAGGTTCTATTTTCTATTCGCCTCCAAAAATCTATTATTTAAAGACGGTCAACCAAATCTATGCACTAAAAATTGCTCAAAATTCATTTTTTTTGGGAATTAAACCTTCATCCTACATTTAATATAGGTAGGTTAAGTATAGGTACATTCATGTAATAACCCATATAAAACATACTTAATTGCTATTCTTATTTAACCAGGACTGGAAACCGGGCGCTGCCCCAGCCGCGGCCCCTGCTGCATCAGGCGACTCTTCCAAGTTGGGCGATGAGGTCGCCAAGCAGGGTGACCTTGTGCGCTCGCTGAAGGCTGCCAAGGCTGACAAGGCCAAGGTTGATGAGGCGGTCAAGACTCTGCTTGACCTTAAGGCCAAGTATAAGGCTGCTACTGGACAGGTGAGCAAAGTTGCTTATGACCGTAACTTTTTAATTATTTACATAACAATGATCTTATATTTCCTTTATATAAGATGTACGTAATAATTTGAAAGCCACATACTTATATGTGGCTTTCAACTGTTTATTTATCCGTGAATGACCTTGATGTTTGATAGTGGTGGTTGTTGATGCTGTCCTAAGATACAGAGGTGCAAAGAGCCTTTACGAGCTCTTATCTGCAATGGATGGTGTTTGAAAGCAGGAAATATTATATTTCTCTAACGGCCTGTTTCAGAATCTCCAGTTATTATTATTTAGTATCTGCCAGACAAAAAATAACATTTCCTCTTTCTTTCATCTGCAAAAAAAAGAGAGCGTGTTATTTTAACTGGAGATTCTGGAACAGGTCGTAAAACTTTTACCTGCGCGTTAGAGTTCGGAAAGTGAAGAGTCGTGGAATGTATTGGACCCCATAAATTTTGCGACTCTTCACTTTCCAAACAGACTACAAGATTTTTTTTTGTGTGTGTATGTAGTAGGTACATTATAAATATTTTATTACACAGGAATGGAAGCCAGGCGCGTCACCCGCCCCTGCTGCCGCCCCGGCAGCGTCAGGAGACGCAGCCAAGTTGAGCGACGACGTTGCCAAGCAGGGTGACCTTGTGCGCTCTCTCAAGGCCGCTAAGGCTGAGAAAGCCAAGGTTGACGAAGCGGTCAAGACGCTGCTTGACCTTAAGGCCAAGTACAAGGCTGCTACTGGCCAGGTAAGCAACTCGTACTTTGAGTGACTGTTTCTGATTTCGGTATTCTCTGGGGTGGTCTCGTTCGCTTTTCGTCACGTTCCTAAATTTTTCCGACTCTGCTTTCGTCAACCATTCTTTATTCGTCACGATCGTCGATGGTTTATCTCATCTACGGTCAAATTTGTTGTTCATCTTTATCTTAATCCGTCTCGTTCTTTACTCGTCATATCCTTCTTTCGGCATTTGCGCTGTTAAATCGTTTTTCGTGTTTTTTCATAGTTTTAGGTCGGCACCAACTTAGAATATGACCAAATACGAAATGACGAAAAACGATTGAGTCGAAATAAGAAAAAGGCCAACAACTCATTGTGGTCAAAGACGATAATGACTGCAGACTAAACTTGACGAATGAAGAATAGCTGATGGAAGCAGAATCGGACAAATTTTAGGAACGTGACGAAAAACGAACAAGACGACCCAAGAGTTTACAATACAATACAAATATTCTTTATTGCTCACCAATATAACAAGATTACATTTAAAAAATAAGCACATAACTTTAATTAACTATGGTAGACAACAGGCGGTCTTATCGCTAAAGAGCGATCTCTTCCAGACAACCTTTGGGTAGTGGAGACAAGACACAAAAAACAACTGATTTGAGTAGATGATGCAGTGAGTGATAGAAAACGTCAAACAATCTTAATACTAATAAACATACATAAATAAGAAATAAAATAAACCTAAATATACCGTACATATATACTATAACAACACAGCTACGACACACAGTTTACTCTGATTTCTTATTTATAATTCGGTGCATCATAAGCGTGACGAAATCGGCTGTCTAACTCTGTTCCTATCCTAGCTCTTAGCTTTTGTTTTGCGCCAGATGTCATGTTTTTTTCTTTTGTACGGTACAAGTTGTACCAATGATTGACCTATTTTTTTTAACCGTCCATGAATTTTTATACGATAGATGGATTAAGGATTCCTTAGGGCAAAGTAGCACTTGCAGGAACTCCTGATACTGTTTCTTTTGCTGCAAATCTATACCCTATAATAATATTACATTTGACATAATATATTTTCTAGGAATGGAAGCCAGGTGCAGCCCCCGCCCCTGCAGCCGCGGCCCCACCATCAAATGACGCTGCCAAGTTGAACGATGACGTCACCAAACAAGGAGACCTTGTGCGCTCGCTGAAGGCTGCCAAGGCTGAGAAGGCCAAGGTTGACGAAGCGGTCAAGACTCTGCTTGACCTTAAGGCCAAGTACAAGGCAGCTACTGGTCAGGTAAGGACACTCTATGGTGTGCAATATAATCGAGAGAAAAAGTTTAGGGTCACTAGCATTTACCTGAATATCTTGACAACGAATAAAGCTTATCGAAATATATTTCACCTTATAGAGCCTAGACTGATCTCTAATGGTGTTCCCACACTGGGCTGTTATAAATGTTGCATAACTTGGTGTGACTTGATAAATCGCGCTGTCCCTGTGCACTATGGGGGTTTTGCTAAATACCCCAGGCGATTCTGAATTCATTTCTGGATGTATAAAAGCGAGGTACAGTCACCGGCATGAATAAGTAATGATTTCTGTACCTTGTCACTTTAACGTCGTGTTTGAAATGTCATACGAAATTGTCAAACGATTAAAAGCGACAAGGTACAGAAATCATTACTTATTTATGCCGGTGACTGTACTGTTAGAAAAGTCCTAGAAACCTTAAGTTTTACTGCTTTTACTACAATTTATATAATAGATTCACGATTTAAAACAAAAGACTTTTCTTTTGTAACTTATTACGTCACAATTCGACCCAACATGCACTAGCAACTGTGTAAATACAGTCATGGCACATTAACTTATCGGTTGATCAGTCTTTACTATAATCTGGACCATAATCGGTGTGTATTTTTTTTAAATTTAAATCCAGACTTGTATCCAGACTTAAAAACACTTAAAGTGCGGAGTGTTTGTTATTGTTTATACTATGACTGAATGTTTTTTTTTTCATAAATTACACATATGACTGAAAGTTATTTCAATTTGTGCGAAATGAATTCTCAGTCTTATTTCGTATAAATTATGATTAAATTTAAATAATGTATTATAGACCGTTTGTCAGTTTGCTTTTTATTTCTAAATATTAGTGTAGTGCGAAATTTTATATTATTTTGGAGTAATCGACAATGATATTAAATAATTTCATATTTTAAAAGGGACCTCACGGTAATAGGCGCTGACACCATAATGAGGCCCTCTCGATGTAGACTGTCACATTTTACGTACGTTATGACGACTTTACCACAGTATAATAAAGAGTACTATCGTACAGTATGGCCACTCCCGCTCCCCGCTGAAAGTGCCGCCCACCCACTCTCGGTTACCTCACAGTTACCGCCTGTCCAAAACACGAACAGTCGACCTGTCATATTTTTACCAGCGCTTATCCCCCAATATTACAAGCTGTCCCCCAATATTTATTTATTTTAAATTCACATTATAAAAGCCACAACATTGTGCTGCTGTGCAATTTTATCTATTTTAATTTATCTTATCCAGGACTGGAAGCCCGGAGCAGCCCCTGCCCCAGTGAAGACCGAAGCCCCAGCATCAGCAGTGTCTGAAGTAGCTACCGTGCTGCAACAGATAGCGACGCAAGGAGACAAGATACGCAAGCTCAAGGCTGATAAGGCTGAGAAGACCGTTATTGACATTGAGGTATATGCTTATATAACTTATGAAACTAAAAATCTGATATTCAAACTGAATGCTACAGTGAACTCGATAGGAAACGAGTATGGCCCGCTCGCTATCCTCAATTTCCTACAATTATGTACTGAAGTGTGCTGGAGACCAGTCTCGCACCAGAGAGTGGAACAGCTACTCTGAATGTTCATTAAAAATGTCTGCTCCAGAACATTCAGTCGCTGTGGCTTAAAGGTCAGGGCGTCATCATTAATAATATGTATTTTAATTTAGATTAGAGATACTACAAGTATCCAGGTCCCTTAGCTGAATGGCAGTTCTACGACGAGAAACAAAAACGAAACGCCGCGAAAGGTAGTCTGGCTCTGTCGCCCCAATACGCAAGAGCGATTGAGATGGATATCTACGAGAGTTTCGTTTCGTGAGCGTTTCATAAGCGTTTGTACATTCGGCTACGCACGTAGTTAAGCTTCGCCACAAACAAAACTGTATATACATCATCATTTCAGCCATTAATCGCCCACTGCTGAGCATAGGCCTCCCTTGGTGTACGCCACATATCCTGGTCAGGACCAGGATAAGTGGCTTATCTCATCCAGAAGTGCCCCGCAGTTTTTTTAATGTCGTCCACCCAACGAGCCAACGGATGCCAGGAGCTTCTTACAACCAATAGCGGCCACCATCCGGTCAACATTTTGGTCCACCTTTTTTAGGGTTCCGTAGTCAACTAGGAACCCTTATAGTTTCGCCATGTCTGTCTGTCCGTCCGTCCGTCCGTCCGTCCGTCCGTCCGTCCGCGGATAATCTCAGTAACTGTTAGCACTAGAAAGCTGAAATTTGGTACCAATATGTATATCAATCACGCCAACAAAGTGCAAAAATAAAAAATTTAAAAAAATGTTTTATTAGGGTACCCCCCCTACATGTAAAGTGGGGGCTGATATTTTTTTTCATTCCAACCCCAACGTGTGATATATTGTTGGATAGGTATTAAAAAATGAATAAGGGTTTGCTAAGATCGTTTTTTGATAATATTAATAGTTTCGGAAATAATCGCTCCTAAAGGAAAAAAAAGTGCGTCCCCCCCCCTCTAACTTTTGAACCATATGTTTAAAAAATATGAAAAAAATCACAAAAGTAGAACTTTATAAATACTTTCTAGACTAACATAACATTAATAAGAAACAATAAAATTCGCTTTTTAGGTGCATTGTTTTGAACTTGATAGGTTCAGTAGTTTTTGAGAAAAATACGGAAAACTACGGAACCCTACACTGAGCGTGGCCCGACACGCTCTTGGCCGGTTTTTTTTTTGTCGGAGTGGGGAATGCCTGGCAACATGCCCCGTCCAATTCCATTTGAGTTTGGAAATGAAGTCACCCACGTCCTGCACCTTGGTGCGGCGTTGGATCTCGACATTCCTCACTGGATCTTGAAGCTTAATGCCGAGCATGGTGCGCTCCATCGCTCTCTGTGCTACCCGTTTCTTATGCACAGCCTTTTTAGTGAGCGTCCATGTTTCGGCACCATATGTCACGGTGGATAGGACACACTGATTGAAGAGACGACTCTTCAGGCATCGTGGAACATTATTCGACTTAAGTATATCCGCTAGTTTGTTGAATGCCGCCCAGCCCAGCTGGAAAACTGTATAATGCTTTGTTTTGTAAGAAATTATGCCATTTTTTCCTTAGGTGAAAAATCTGCTGAACCTGAAAGAGCAGTACAAGTCCATAACCGGCACCGCCTGGACTCCTAACGCCGCGCCGCCCGCCGCCGCCCCACCGAAAACTGAGGTACTAACCACCTGTAACATTTTAAAAATAGCATTTTCTGTTACTTTTGTAGACATTATCAAGTTATTCTTGACATGATCTTCTTATATTTAATCTATGATTAAACGAAAAAGAAACGACAAAATATTGATTCTATTATTTGATTTCTACAGGCAAACGCCATAATGAACGGGGACGAAAAAGCCGCCGCACTCGGGGCCGAAGTCGCGAAACAGGGCGAGGTCGTACGAGACCTCAAAGCTAAGAAGGCTGACAAGGTATTACATATATTAATCGCTTTACTATTTCTGCTTTAACTGTCGGAGCATAATTATTTCTCTCCATATTCTTGTGCGGAAAGAGAAACTAGTGCTTTACCAAAGGCATCCTCTGTATCAATCTTTTATCCTGGGGCCCATTTCTTGAACGATATTTGACTAATAATATCAGTCCGCGAACTGTCATATCGTATGGGTTTCCATGACAACACATTACCTCTAATATTATTAGACTAATAATATTCGAGAAATAGGCCCCTGGTAGTTGACTGTCTGGTACAAATTCTAACAAAAAATTGTACATCGGGACGATCATGGAAAATGAAAGGTCGACTAGAATGGCGTTACGCTACACCTTTTGTTGATTCGTAACTAGATGGCATTTATTCTTTTTATCTTCTTTCCTGTAATTAATAGTAACATAGCTAGTAACACTTCTTATTTCAGTTAAACTCGGTAATGTATAGGTACAGAAAATTGATTCTTTAGCAATTTGCGGTTCGAGTAGATTTGGTTGACACGTACTTAGGCTAAGAGAGCTGTCTAATGTATAGTGAACCGTTAACTGCTAAAGAATAAATTTCCTCGACTGTGGTGCGTGGCGCGCAGGTAGGCGTGTTCTTCCAAACATATTGTAGTAGGTACATTTCGTCACTACTTTGAAAAAATCTCGTATCTCACGCTGCTCCTCATAGTTAAAACGCAGTAAGTCTATATATCTTCCATACATACTTACTACAATTTTCTTTTCACTGACAGACGAAGATACAAGTTTTTTTAAAAGTAGTGACGATTTTTAAAAAATTGTGGCTAATTACAATTATTTCATTTTGTCGTTACGTACCTATTAAATTATATGTTTAGTATTTTGTAAATATCACACGTTTTCAGGCCACGATAGACGCAGAAGTAAAGAAGCTTCTAGATCTAAAAGTCAAGTACCAGGCCGAGACGGGAACAGCGTACGTCGCGCCGGCGGCCCCTCGCGACTCCAAGCCTAAAGAAAAGAAGGAAACTAAACCTAAAGAGAAGAAGGAGAAGCCCAAAGAACAGGTAATAGACTAACCTATATCAAAAACATATGTAACTCCGTATAGACAGATAAAGTCTAAGAAAAAAACGTACCTCAAAACCATCAAACAGAAAAAGGTACGGTGACCTAGATGGCGATACACCTTTGGAGGACGCACGGCTGATGGCGCTAATATTAATATTTAACATTTTAACACATATCGAGCTAAGAATATGGGTAAAATTGTCAAAACTGAGGTTCAAAAGTTTTAAGCCTGTGTCGAGAGATGGCAGTCTGTGCACTGTGATTACACATTTTACTTTGACAGTAACTCTCTATAATACTCGATCCTCTTTGCCTATATGGAACTTGTATGTACTTAAAACAAAATATTTTATACAGATAAAGCAACAGATGCTTATAAGAAACACATGGGCAGTGGTTATTTTTCAATCCACGTTCCATTTAATAAGTCGCATATAAATATGTATACACATTCATATTAATTCCATATTTGTGAGCAAATCGTTCAAATTCGTTTTGACAATTCTTAAAAAGAAGCTGATTTGACTGGAAGTAGCCTATTGTTCTTTACTATGTATTGATATATGTATAATCTCATATATTGTATTTCGATTTGCCCATAATCATATTTCTAACAACACTGTATGTCCAATAAAAGTTCAAGTGGTGTATTTTATGTTATGAAAATTTTGGAAAATTTATTTTCTAAAAACTATAATGTATACATTATATTTAATTGTGTATTTTATTTGTAGTTTTAATCCTCCCCAGGTGATAATCTGTGTGCGTAGCCGAATGCCCACACGCTTCACGATTCGCTCACGATTCGCTCACGATTCGCTCACGTTTCGCGAAGCGTGCATTCGGCTACGCACACTGGTATCGGTATATTATCACCGTTACTTTCATAAATTATTCTTCACTTTCTGTTTAAGTTGCTTGTTTTGTACCTCCATAGAATCAGTCGTGTGTCTCAAATATGTTTTTAACCGCCTTCCAAATCTCAACGGAAGGAGTTCTCAATTCGTCTGTATGTTTTTTTTTTTTTTTATTTTTTTTTTTTTATGTTTGTTCCTCGATATCTTCGTCGTTACTGGACCGATTTTGAATTTTTTTTTATTGAATGTATATGCATACAGATTGGTCCCATTTTTCTCAGAACCCAGTTCTGGTGGTGGGATCCTGGAGAAATCGAGAGAACTCCTCAAATCTGAAAGGCATACGTATGGTGATTTTTGTGTTTTTAAAGGAACAGCATGCATTTACGTACGGAACAGTGACATTTGGTGCAGTGGAACTCCTGATGATGGTCAGAATGGAACTCCTCAAATCTGAACGGCACACTTATAGGTACTTTGGTATTTTTATAAGAACAGCATGCACTTACGTCCAGAACAGTGACATTTGGTGCAGTGGAACTGCTGATGATGGTTAGAACGGAACTCCTCAAATCTGAACGGCACACTTATAGTGACTTTGGTATTTTTATAAGAACAGCATGCACTTACGTCCAGAACAGTGACATTTGGTGCAGTGGAACTGCTGATGAAGAGTGAGCCGCCCCTGGTTAGAGTTCCGTTCTGATAATCATTCTCATCTGTAAGTACTTCAGAATCATCCAAATTTCAAAATTGGTTCAGAAATGACGGAGATATCGAATAACAAACATTAAAAAATATACAGACGAATTGATAACATAATCCAACATTTGAAAGTATTTATCACCAGAACCCCAAAGGAAGGCGGTTTTTTTTCTTAAAAATTATTTATAGTTTAAGTTTTTTAAGAGAAAGGGCAAAAATTGTAAGTCAAAAGAAGAATGTAAGTAAGTGTAAAGAATTATCTTGTTTTTCTTTTGAATTTTATATTTTTCGCTTTTTATCATAACAATGTAAATTTAACAAAAAATGAGTTTCGTTTTTGATATTAACACCTTTTCCTTGTATACAGTGTGTGTATACAGTCGACTACAAAGAGATGTATCCACTTTTTCACCTTATTACAGTGCAATAAGGTGAAAAAGTGGATACATCACTTTGTAGTCGACTGTACAGTGGGCCTTGTCGTTTTTTCTTTCGTGTATGATATCTATTTCAATTTATAAGATACAGTGTGTAACATTTTGATTCTCAATAATAATTTCGAAGAATATCTATTCATTTTACGTATTATTTTCAGTCACCGAAGCCTACCAAAGAGGAATCTGCGAGTGGGGTGAAAAAAGTGACTCGCCTGGGACTCGAAGCCAGCAAGGACACCGATTTGTCAGAGTGGTACTCACAGGTCATTACCAAATGTAAGTTAAAACCACAGAATATATAATAGTACAAGTACAGAAGGCTCACTCCTTTGATGTTCACCAAATGCCGCCATCCTAAATTCTTACCTACATTAACAAACGGACCACACGCGAGTAGCCGACATTGAATTTTATTGCGCCGCGCGAAGGTCGTCACCACTGAATGGGCCGCGAACTCGCGGCCCCCGGCATGTACTTGTAGCGTGGTGATAGAATCGCGGAGTGAGCCGCCCCTGTTAAAACTATAAAGATTTTTTACTAATTTGACAACTAAGATTTGGAATAGCTCATCATCCTCCTTGCGTCATCCCGACATTTACCACGTGTCATGGAAGCCTGGGGTCCACTTTGACAACTGATCCCAAGATTTGGCGTAGGCACTAGTGTTTACGAAAGCGACTGCCATCTGACCTTCCAACCCGAAGGGTAAACTAGACCTTATTGGAATTAGTCCGGTTTCCTCACGATGTTTTCCTTTGCTGAAAAGCGACTGGCAAATATCAAATGACATTTCGCATATAAATTCCGAAAAACTTAATGGCGCGAGCCGGGGTTCGAACCCGCGACCTCCAATTCAATTAAATTCAATTCAATGATTTATTCATAAAATGTACATTTTATACGTCAACAGGTATTATTTTACACTTCCGGAACGAAAGTCGCACGTACTAACCGCTAGGCTACCAGCGCTTTGGAATAGATAATACATCCATTAACATTTTTTTAGAATTTATTAACCAAAAGACCTTATTGAAGAAGATTTTTTTAAACGCTGAATTCGGTTTGGTGCAATCTACCACGAGACATGTTACCATTCAAATATCCTTCTTATTTCCAGCGGAAATGATCGAGTACTACGACATATCAGGCTGCTACATCTTCCGACCCTGGTCGTACAGCATATGGGAGGTCATTAGAGAGTTCCTCTCGACCAACTTCAAGAAGCTCGGAGTCAAGGATTGTTACTTCCCGATCTTCGTTTCTAAGGTATGAAAATAAGTGAACAGATTTCTTAGTATGAAGTAAAAGTGAGGGAGTTCTTTTGCATCCAAGACAGGGATAAACTGCCCTGTCTGTCTTTCTTTAGCATTGGTAACTGACCTATTAGTTCTATACACGACCAACTGACTTTGACGACCGGTCTGACAGCCAGACCACCGACCAGACTACCGACTGAGCCAGACTCTGGCTCAGTCGGTAGTGACTCTGCCTGCTAAGCCGCGGTCCTGGATTTGAGTCCCGGTAAGGGAATTTATTTGTGTGATGAGCACAGATATTTCTTCCTGAGTCATGGATGTTTTCTATGTATATAAGTATGTATTTATCTGTTTAAGTATGTATTTATCTATGTATGTCGTCGCTTAGCATCCATAGTACAAGCTTTGCTTAGTTTGGGGCTAAGTTGATCTGTGTAAGGTGTCCCCAATATTCATTTATTTATTTATTTTTTACATATCAGTCAGTCTACTCAATCTAGTTGAACATTTTAAACCGAATTTACGTCAAACTGACGACCTTAGTGCTAAGAATCTCGTCTTTCAGACTTTGTAATTTGTATTCAACTTGTACTATTGTCCCGATACTCAGTTTAGGCACACCTCGGACACTGGCGATCAAATACCTACATGAAAGAGGCGCTTTTCTAACACACAGTCTAAGATCGTGTATGTGAACGCGTACTATGCGTGAATGAGTGAAATATGACAGGATTGACAGGTCGACTGATCGCGTTTTTGGCAGGCGGTAACTATGAGGTAACCGAGAGGGGGTGGGCGGCACTTTTCAGCGGGGAGCGGGAGTGGCCATACTGTACGATAGTACTCTTTATTATACTGTGGTTTAGCGGATAATTTTGTCATTAAAAACGTTTAGGTTATGTACCAAAAAGTGAAAAATTTATTTACGTAGTCGTTTTATAAATTGTAACATTATGCTGAGCCATGCCGCTTATTAATATCATGTTGTTTGTTTAAGTACCTAGTTTAAATTTTTAAGATTATATGTCGAAATAGATTTTAATTTTATTTAATATTACATGTCTATATTTTTGTTCTAGGCGGCTCTTGAGCGCGAAAAGACCCACATAGCTGATTTCGCCCCAGAAGTCGCATGGGTGACCCACTCGGGCTCCTCCGAACTGGCCGAGCATATCGCCGTGCGTCCCACATCCGAAACCGTCATGTACCCAGCTTACGCCAAGTGGCTTCAAACCTACAGAGACCTGCCTATCAAACTCAACCAGTGGAATAACGTTGTGGTAAGTGAACATTACTATATGTCAGTAAATAGACGTCACAAGAAACATAGGCGGTCTTAGAACGAAGACCCACATAGCTGATTCCGCCCCAGAAGTCGCCTCGGTGACGGTCGGGACGACTACATAAAAAAAACATGGCATTTTGTTTAGTCCGTCAGTTAGATAATCCAAAAATAATGAACACATATTTTTCGCTTTTTCTAATTAATCAAAAAATACAAAGATATAGAGCATCAAAGTTCGGGAGTGGGGGCTTGTGACTTGTGACGTCACTTCTAAGTAAACATTGTACCTAGGTAAGACGTCACGCGAAACTTCAACGCACTGTATCGTCGTCATTTTTCGTTTACGAGAAAAAAGGAAAAATTCGTGTCTAAAATTCTTTGATAATCTAACTGACGGATTAATTACTTTTTTTAGTCGTCTCGTCTATTTTATGCCAAGCCAATGAAATAACTTTTTATAATTTTGATACATGTGTATATTGTTGACAGCGCTGGGAGTTCAAGCAACCACAGCCGTTCCTGCGTACCCGCGAGTTCCTGTGGCAAGAGGGTCACACCGCCTACCGCACTGCCGAGGAGGCTGGCGAGGAAGTGCTAAAAATTCTCGGTAAGTACTAGACTAGATACTTTAAAGTAGTATTCAATCTCAATACGACAAGTACCATGGTGGAAATTCAAAGCCGCCACAGCCGTAATCGGTAGGTACCATCTAAACTAAGGGCCGGTTGCATCAAACCATCTGTCATCGTTAAAGCGTTCGTTAAATTTTATTGTATGGGAAGTTCTATAGACCTCTGCTGCGTGACGATGATGTGTCTGTCAAATGTGGTTGATGCAACTGGCCCTTAGTTGTAAGACTATATCACCCTGAGGTAGTACAGTCAACCAATTGGAACCCTAGGCCACTCCACAACCATGTCAAAATGACAAGCAGCAAGAGATTTCTTACAATCTGATTTATAATGTCACTGTGACATAGTTCTACAGTGGCTAGGTTTCAATTGGTTGATTGTGCCTACTAAATACGGCAATGATCATTTTAACTGCGCTGAGAGTTCAACCACATCCGTTTTTGTGTACTCGTCAGTTCCTCTGGCAAGAGGGTCACACCGCCTACCGAACGGCCGCGTAGGCAGGCGACGAAATGCTGAAAATCCTAGGTGGGTCCTACCATCAGCTTTTTAACCAGGTTGATTGTTTTGGGGTTTCATGATTTCATGACATATTGGGCTTAGAATAAATTTGTAAGTGGAAATTGTCTGCCTTAGATGAGATCTGTACTCACGGCCTCTGGATTGATACTCCAGCGCTTTGCCAAATTAACTACCGAGACTTCAACCAAGCCAGCGAAATTTTTCACCACTTAGGCCAACTACGGGTCCCCGTAGCGAGTGTAGTTTAATACTCTTATGGTAGATACCATATGAGTATTAAACTTCTTAAACGGCAACCAGAGTTCCAAGTCATATAGGAAATTCACCAGTTACGATGCGCTATAACCATACTAAATTTTTAACTTATGTTTAGAAACGTCTGCAATCGATGCCGCTAGGCTTAGAATCAATTTAAAAGTGGAATATTATTTTAGATGCATTAATTTCATTTTTAATTACAGATCTGTACGCGCGCGTGTACGAAGAGTATCTCGCCATCCCTGTCATCAAAGGGCGCAAGACAGAGAAGGAAAAGTTCGCCGGAGGAGACTACACTACCACCGTAGAAGCTTACGTGCCGGCTAGCGGTCGTGGTATTCAGGTAAAGGATAGATGTTATATTTACCGGGATATAGACCGTGATTACCTTTTTGATTTTTGTCGAGCTGTGAGTGTAGTGTGTTTGGACAGACCATCGAGTGTGAATGCGACCAGTGGTAACGCTGAAAGTGAACGCAGCCGACGCGCGCGAAGGAGGGTAGCTCGCGCGCTGTCTACGCAATTTTGACATCCATCCGCCTTCTTCAGTTTTCCGTGATCATGATGCATGCAACTGCGTCGAAATATCGGGAGCTCGACAAAAATCAAAAAAATAAGCACGGTCTATATCCCGGTCAATATAAGTCTAATGAAAATGACCGTGAATCATTCAAAACTCTCAAAGTTTAGATGGTTCTTGAACAAAAAATCTCGTCAAAGTCGATGTACTCTTAATATTGCTCACTTTTTATAACACTTTTGTACAGTCGCTATCAGATATATAGGAGCTCCCGCGGTGTTCAAATGTATCTTGACACGCACTTAATGCCTTAACAAAATCTTATGACGACGGTAGTATGTACCATATAATAAAGAGTACTATCGTACAGTACAGCGACTCCTTGCTTCCCGCTGAAAGTGGCGCCCACCCGCTCTCGGTTACCTCACAGTTACAGCCTGTCAAGAACGCAACTATAGTATGAATTTTCTGAGATGAACTTTTCGCTTTAGCCATAATCTGTTAAACAAAGGCCTTTGTGTCTATTGTTTACGGCGGCTAGCTCCCGTTTAAACGGCGGCAGTTAAAAAGCAACTATCATGATAGTAATAAGGTTCAAATCCATAAAAAGCCCTTTCGGAGATAACACGTTTTGTCATCTTCAAAAAAAGTTACCTGCATACTGCAAACTGTTTAATAAATTTGAACCTTATTGCTATCATGATAGTTGCTTTTTAACTACACTGAGACTTTAGCACGTGCTGTGGAAACGGGAGCTAGCCACCGTGAATAATAGAAACAAAGGCCTTTGTTTAACAGATTACGGCAAAAGCGAAACGTTCATCTCAGAAAATTCATACTTTAGTCGATCCGACTTATCTCACTCATACCACAGAATATATAATAGTACAAGTACAGAAGGCCCACTGCTTTGATGTTCACGAATTGCCGCCTTTTAAATGCCTACAAAATTCTAACAAAGAAACGAGCCGCACGTGCGCAGCGCCGGACGATAGGGTTGCCTACGGATTAAAACGAATTAATACTCAGATGAAATGTTATGCTATTATATTCCAGTCTTGGGTACTTTATAGGTATATATACAGTATTTATATATTTTTGTTCAAGTCCCAACATCACAAGCCTTATTGAACTTTACCGTGGGACTTAATCAATAGTAGATCTGTGTAAGATTGTACTATTTTATTCATGATGTCTATTTAACTAAGCACCATTAGTCATTCATACGCGGACATCGCATAAAAAACTTTAAAAAAATCTCGCGACGTAAAGTAACAATAGAAAGTGCGAACGTGCGTTCCGTGAGAACGCGCGCCACCCCTGATTAGGCCGCGAACTCGCGGCCGCCAGCATGTACTTGTAGCGCGGCGATAGAATCGCGGAGTGAGCCGCCCCTGCTCATACAAGCACGGTACGCGTTCGCATACACGAGCTTAGACTGTGTGCGTTGGAACGCGCTTCTTTCATAAATTTGATTGCCACTGTCCGAGGTAGTACAAATAGTACAATTGTACATACATACAATCACGCCTGTATTCCATAAAGGGGTAGGCAGAACACATATTACTCAAGTTTCAGTGCCACTCTTGGCAAAAAGGGGTTGAAAGAACAGGAAATTGTAACATTGCAGTGACATGTTGCCAGCCTCTCGCCTACGCTACGCCACAATTTAACCCATATCCCACAGTCGACTTCTACGACACCCACGGGAAGAAAGGGGGTGGTGAAATTCTTAACCCGCCACCATACGGGTAGTACAATAGGCTAGTTTCCTATACTTACAATAAAATATTCTATGCAGTGCACGAAATAAAGCACCACATAATTAGAAGAAAATTATGGACAGTAGTTATTTTTAAACATAATTTCTATCTATAAGTCAAAGAGAAAGATATAAAGTAAATGAATTGATCGTGACGTCACTATGGAATTAGTATGAAATACTGAGGTTTCATACTAATTCCATATTAGCAAATCGTTTTGACAGTTCTTAAAAAGAAGCTGATTTGACTAGTAGGAAACTAGCCTATTAACGATTTTTTTAAACTAACGATTTTTTTCTTAGAACAAATTAAATTATTCTCATTTGAAAATATTTTAATTTGTATTTTTAAGTAGTAACACTACTATTAAGCTAAGCGCTAAGCCTTCGGTAATTGTGTCATATACTTGGAAATTTCGACCCTTGCTTTCGTGATCCGATGGCCGAGTGGTTTTACAGGCATCCGTCCGGTTAACGGAGTACGCTGGTTCGATTCCAGCTCGGAACACTTGGAGGCCTTGGTTACTTTTTCTTTGTATATGACATTTATTTAATGTTTAACGATTTTTTTGTTACTAGGGTGCGACAAGTCACCACCTGGGTCAGAACTTCTCCAAAATGTTCGAGATCGTATACGACGATCCAGACACACAGGAGAAGAAATACGTCTTCCAGAATTCTTGGGGTCTCACCACCAGGACTATTGGTAAGTGAAATTATATACTCTAAAAATATCAGGGTTTTATTATAAATAAATAAAATAAAATAAATAATTATAAGGACGTTCTTACACAGATTGGGCGAGTCCCACGGTAAGCTCAAGAAGGCTTGTGTTGTGAGTACTCAGACAACGATATATATAATATACAAATACTTTTCTACATAGAAAACATCCATGACTCAGGAACAAATATCTGTGATCATCACACAAATAAATGCCCTTACCGGGATTGCGGCTTAGCAGGCAGGGTCACTAAACGCTAGGCCAGACCGATTATACTGAATGGTTTGGTCGTACTCGGCTCACGGCTGATGCTGTAATCACGGTGCAAGTCTCGATAGGCTAACCCCCTTATTCATAAACGTACTCTAAAATTATCAAGCCGATAAAGTTCGTTTGTCCCTTTCCGACGTATTAGTGATAGAAAAGGACAAATGAACTTTATCGGCTTGATAGCTTTAAAGTACGTTTTTGAATAAGGGGGTAAGCATCCAATTCTGGGACTTTCGAACGGCTTGGAGTAGTGGCACGAATGAATGACGAAAACTGGCATTAATATGCCATGCCATGTTTTCGAGAATTGACCTGCGGGCTTAGCACTTTAGTTCGATTAACTTTATCGGATCGGTGCGTGCACTTACAAATAGTGCGAAGACCGCGGTCTGGCGCAGTCGGTAGTGACCCTGCCTGCTACGCCGCGGTCCCGGGTTCGAATCCCGATAAGGGCATTTATTTGTGTGATGAGCACAGATATTTGTTCCTGAGTCATGGATGTTTTCTATATATATAAGTATTTATATATTACTAGCTTTTGCCCGCGGCTTCGCTCGCGTTAGAAAGAGACATAAAGTAGCCTATGTCACTCTCCATCCCTTCAACTATCTCCACCTAAGAAATCACCTCGATTGGTCGCTCAGTTTTGCCGTGAAAGACGGACAAACAAACAGACACACACACTTTCCCATTTATAATATTAGTATGGATATATATCGTTGCCTGAGTACCCACAACACAAGCCTTCTTGAGCTTACCGTGGGCCTCAGTCAATCTGTGTAAGAATGTCTATCTCATTTTTTTTTTTTTTTTTTTTAAATGAGAAGTTTCTTATTTTAGATAAAGCTCTTTAATTTTTTTTTTGCCACTAGAAATCGTTATAAAATCAGGGTTGTATAACGCTCCTGATCCACGGCAAGTAGTTGAACACCTTAGTATAGACCCCGGGCACGTTGGCCAGCCCGCATGGCGTGGGCCCGAAACTCACCACGCCCACTACCTCGAATGCTTCCGCCATGGAGTACATTAGGGGACCGCCTGAGTCACCTACGGAAACAAAACGAAATTGCTGTAAAATAGTACATTACGATACAAGTGCGTAAAAAAGGAAGTTCGAAACGAGGGGCGATAAATTTTAAATCGACACGAGTTACGAATTTCCTTTTCGCACGTGTATCGTACGACGTTTTTCAGTACAGATGAGCCTCTGAAGTTTCGACCTGGCATATAATGAACCACTTCTCGCACTAGTGCGTAAAAAAAACACCATCTGTACTGAAAATAATGTTACAGCGGGGGCAAATCCCGACGGGGGGGGGGGCATTGTAACTGATCCATTTTTTCCACTACACTATTAAGTTGAGTTCCACGTGTATCCACAGAACACGCGTGCCGTATACAACCAGTGGACACTCTATTTAATAATGCAAACATCCACCAGACAATCGGCAATGCGGCATCGCTATACGGTTAGTATTCCAAAAATACGCACTAAGCGTTTCGCTTCAACATTTCTTTTGCGAACCGCCAAGGAGTGGAATGCCCTGCCTGAGTCTGTGTTTCCGCATGAGTACAATCCAGGTCTCTTTAAAGCAAGAGTAAATGTATCTCATAGGTAAGCGTGCTCCACCGTAGACCGCATCATCACTTACCATCAGGTGTGATCGTGGTCAAACGTCTACCTATTCATACTAAAAAAAAAAACATTGTAAAATATGGAAATAAATGGATCAGTTGCAATTGTCCCCCAGTCGAAATTGACCCGCTGTACCTTATAACTATTGTAGCAGAACATTTCGAAGGTCGAGATTATTTTTCGTTGAAATAAGAATTTCAAAATTAAAAAGAATTTCAAAAATCATTTTGCTCAATTTATCGGGTTTCACCAGTAAACCCTCGATTTGGCAGATTTACTTTGCATCGTAATGTTTTTGTTCGATGGTGTTCGATGGTCGTCAATATAAAAAAAAAACGGAACCCTGAAGGAACTAATTGGTTTGAAACTTAAACGTTAGGTTTGCGCTCGAAAGCCTATCAGTACTTATAGCATTTCTGTTTCCAATCGGACTAGTAACTGTCTGAGTCTCTGGAGGTACTACTTCATTTTCATCTTCAGACGACGAAGATGAGGAGTGAGATGACTGAAGATAACGGCTTGAGGGTTGAAAATCCGCATCAAGTAAATCATCATCAAAATCACTAAGTTCTAAGTCGGACTCGTTTAGATTTAAATATTTTTCTAATTCTGCATCCATCAAACCTGTAACAATACAACACTAGGAATAACCGCCCAAAGTCCTAAATTTATGACATAGCAATAATATACTACTATTGCAATAACGACCCATCGACCTAATTCTAGGACATCGAAGTTTGCTCTCATCTCCTTCTCGAAATAAACCACAGCGGAGATAAATTTTAAGTCATTCATATAGTATAAAGCTTAAATAAGTATTTTTAGTTAAATTTAAGTTAAAATAACTCAAGATTATGATGAAAAAAACGGATTTACTTACCACGTCTACGCGAGGATGCCATCTTCTCAACTTCCGCGTATCAGAATCGTGCTCTAGTAATACCAGTATCTATAGTTACCTTTGCACGTATCTTTGCCTTTTTCGCCTCCAGCGCATATCTGGTGGTCCCACAAAGCGACGTGGCGTTTTGGCACGTCGTAAGCCGGTTGACACGACTGAAATTGAAACAAATCGATAATATTAATGTATACATATATTGTCGCCTGTTGTTACCTAGTTTCATCGTTTGTGTATTTTTTTTTGCTGTATGGTGCAGAATAAAGAATATTATTATTTGTTTCTCCGTTTTAAAACTCTCGGGTCTTTTGAGCCCGGTCATATATAAGGCGTGCGTGGGGATATAGATCCAACACGTAGAGGCCGTTTGGAGATATTTGATGTCATGTAGAACGCTTGCTGGAACCCATTCACAGGTACATGACCCGTGAATCGGTTTCAACAGGCATTAGAAACTATTGTAAATAATATGGATAGAATACTGGTTTATGGTTTAACTTAAGCGAAAGTCGCACGTACTTACCGCTAGGCTACCAGCGCTTTTTAGGGTTCCATACCTCAAAAACGAAAAACGGAACCCTTATAGGATCACTCGTACGTCTGTCTGTCCGTCGTCACAGCCAATTTTCTCCGAAACTACTGAACCGATTAACTTGAAATTTGGCACGCATATGTAAACCTGTGACCCAAAGACGGACATGTAATTTAAATTAAGAAAATTTAATTATAGGGGTCACTTATGGGGGGTAAAAGGGAAAATTAAAAATCAAAGTTTCTAGAACTATATTCTATTACATATCAAATGAAAGAGAAGTACACATTTAAAACCTATTAGAAACCTACAGCCCACCTATTAGAAATCTACAGTAAAGCGTAAGTCGGACTTACAAGAAAAACATAAGTAAGTACCGGTCAAAATCATAACCCTCCTTTGCGTTGCCGTAGTCGGGTAAAAACTCAAATTACGAATTTCACTCACTGCCGCTGCAACGAGTTATCAAATCTCTTGAAATTGTTTGAGGGCGTTTGAATATTACATATAAACTCATTTCTGTTTCGTTTTGTTCAAAATATTGATTATTCGCAAAAATGACTTAAGTTCCTACTAAAAAGGAGGCGCTTAAGCCCTTCTTGTAGTGTACGGAACCCTTACAACGCGAGTAGAACTCGCACTTCGCCGACTTTTTCTTAACAATTTCTCTTTGAACATTTTTAAATTTATTTTATGTTTATATTATACCTCAATGGTCTTGTAAGGCAAGTCAACGTGTAGTTTGACCGCACTGGTTTCATGCGTTTCATTGTTGGGTCCCCACCCGGCCGCGAATAGCCTTCCAGACGGCGGGAAGTATGTAGTCAAATCGCTTGTGGGGAGGCAGATGGGCCTGATGAAATCTGGAAGCCAAATAATTTTATTAGTTTTTCCTGGAGGAGACCCCTCCTCCTCATATATCGGTCTCGTCTTTCGTCGACCAACATTTGCGTTCAGCGACGACACGTAAGCGTCTCCATAGCAACGAGAGATTTTTGGTCGGTCGGATATTTACTCCAATAAGTTCGTTTCGTATCTACCGTGTTCTATTACTTCGGCTCAAGAGTGTGCCTGGCTCTTTTATCGATTAGTTGGGTCGTTGCTTAAACCCCGTTCCCTGGTATAATCCGTTCTACATGTATTCTTTGCTGAGGTGTGCCAATAAAGAGTACCTATTCTATTTATCTACTACATATAATGAAATCCACGGGTCAATCCGCGGCAAGAGTAACATGAGTCACGATTTTATGACATGTTCCATTTATTCACGATGCAAGTTCAAATGTTAATGTATCTCTAAATAAGTGTTACTTTTCCGATATATGCATAGATACTTTCATTTGCAGCTGTAGTTCAAATTAACACTCAATGAAGTCGTGACTCACGTTACTTTTTCGTAGATTCACCCATATATAGAAATCACCATGGCCCCTGGCCCATGGGTCGCCTGGTCCCGGACGAAGGGGAACACCCATGAAATGTTGGCTTGATGTCGTTGGGGCTGATATACGTGCTAATGGTCTCACAAAAAGGGATGCAGAAGACCGTGCGAAGTGGAGGAGAAAAAGCCGGAAAGCGGACCCCGGGCTCCGAAGCGCTCGAGCTGAGAATGCAACCGGGAAATCGTTAAGATGCTCTCATCTTAACGATTTCCCGGTTGCATTCTCAGAGAGAGACCATGAGCTCATCTATACAGTCCTGATTTTCTTCTTTTACTTACCTGCATACGGTGCAATTCCAGGCAATCTCAGCAAAGCAACCGTGCCTTCTTAAGGTCGAAATGAAGTGCCTATTATCCATTAGATGGAGATGACCACTGGCTCTCCAGTGAAGGGCATACCCATTCCTCCTTTTGACGGGCACGTAATTCGCTCCCTGATTAGATATGTATGAAAGCTCTTGAAACAATACCTAATAACAACTGAACTGTTAACTTTACCTGTATACGGCGCAAGTCTCGACAATCTCAGTAGAGCGATGTCGTGTCTCCTCAACCGCTTAGTCGGGTCGAAGTCAGGATGCGGTATCACCCGTTCAATTGGTATCACCACCGGTTCTTCAGTGCAGTCCTCATCCTTACTATCCCCCCCTTCAACGGGCACGCAGTCCGCCCCTTCGTGGGATATGTCGTATTCGCCGAGGCGCACGTTTGCTCTACAAATTAAACAAATGTGAAAGTTCAACAGCAGCATAGGTAAGGTAGGTACTCGTATTTAGGCTTACGCTATTACTTATCACAAAAACAGTTTTGAAACAAAATACTTTGGACCTTATCATTATTATCTTCCACTGTTTAGTTCTGTTTGTAACAGGACTTTAATATCAATTAATGTCAGCAAATCATACGTTGAAAGATAATTTTATAAAATGGTTCTAATGGCCTATAGGATAGGTCATCTTTTATATTCATTAAATTGTGCTGGCAATAAAGGCAAATTCTGGGAGGGTCGCCATGCAAGGTTTTAGAAGGAACACAATTAAGGAAAATATCTTACGGCGTGCCAGCGTTAGATGCCAAGCCCTTGACACAGTGGCCGGCCGTCAACACATATCGTCCGGAGATGAGCGCGCCGCCACAAACTACACGGGTGATATCGCTTCTTTTGTTTTCTATGATCGCTAACCATGGGTACTGGTCGAGAGACGTGGCGTTACCTCCTGAAAAAGTAAAGTTATTCTTATCATAAAAAGTAAAGTTGTTCTTATCATATCACTTTCATGCTTTGGAAAGAGTATATCGCGTTATTTTACATTGTAGGTCTTGCTATAAATATTTAGGCGTCGTGATAACTTAAACAAGAGCTTACTAACTTTCGGAGAATAATTTATTGTTACGGGCGGTTATGGTAGTCAAGCTAAACTAGAAGCATTTAGGACGGTTGAGAATGACAAACTGAGATCGACAAATTTAACCGAAAACGTACGAAAACCATAGGGCTATGATATCTGTAGGAGAAACGCTATGCTTGTCTACAGCGAGATATTTTTGATATGCTGAGACTAAACCTTACCTGTTATCCTGTTTCCGCCGCTGCCATCAACCCCACAGCACCCACTGCCGGGGCTGGGAGGTGCCGCAGAAGGCACGCAAACGCCTGGTTCCGGCTCTTGTCCGCAACACACGTAAAAACCCGTAGGGCTGTGACATCTGAAAGAAATCATGGCATTGATGTTTACCATCATTGTACATAACATGCGACCCTAATTTGAACAGGTTACCTACTAGCGAGCACGTCAATGTAACACATGACATGCGTTCAACCTGACTGGTGGTTGTACCTAATCTTTAGTATAAAATTATGCAGACAGTTGTCGTAGATTACGTATGTATTTAAATACACAGGGACGGATTTGTGCATTATAGTTTCGTGGTAAAATTGTTTCTTTCTAAATTTGCGTTTTCATTTAGTGTTCTGAACAGGTCTGAGCAAGCATTCGTTCATTCGTGCACCGACAGAACTGTTCAGAACACTAAGTGAAAACGCAGCTTTAGCTTGGATCATTCAGACGCAGTCAGGTGGGTCTTGTCATATCATAATTTAATTCTGTCATATTTAGTCTGAATTTTGTTGCTCGCATCATCGTCTCACTGGTAATGCCAAGTCTTGAACTACCGAAATAGCCATGAAACTTACCTTATACTATTAACATAAGCTTTATCCTTATCCGAGACCGTCGGAGATTGCAGTCTCTTCGCTATGTGCTTGCACTCTAACACGTTTATGCACTGGCCTTCGCTGCCCTCCGGTGTAAGGCAAGTGTTGGTTGTCGCGCAACAAACCTGAAATTTAAACATGTGAACCATACGACGTTACAGAGTAGAGGTTACATTATTATAGTCTTCACGTGACGTCGCGGATCATATTGACCTTCTTTAACGCATGACAATTTCTCTTTCTGACATGGAGCAATTGAGAACGTGGCCACTGCTGACGAGATATTCAAAATGCCTTAGGTAAGGATTTTCTCGTCAGAAGTCATGACATTGCACTATCTCTCGCCAGTCACCAATAAAACATTGAATTGGGACAATCCGCGGCAAGAGTAACATGAGTCACGATTGTGTGGCATGTTCCATTTATTCACGATGCAAGTTCAAGTGATAATCTATCTCTATATAAGTGTTACTTTCCTGATATATGCGCAATTCCTTTCATTTGCAGCTGTAGTTCAAATAAATACTTAACGAAGTCGTGACTCACGTTACTTTTACGTGGATTCACCCTATTCGTTTCTAATGGGGTGGCAACGCGCATGTGACACTGTTTGAGTTGCAGGCGTCCATAGGTTCCGGTGACCGCTTTACATCAGGCGGGCCGTATGCTTGTTTGCCATCGACATAGTAAGGTGTACTCGGGTAATTCCGAACGTCGAAAACCGTCGGAAAATTCCGAAATTCAAATGATAATCACCCCTGATTCCATAGTAATAAGGGTCCCTTTTCGGAATTTGCCGACGGTTTTCGACGTTCGGAATTACCCGAGTACACCTACCTAAAAATCGTCTGTTAGGGTGAAGGATTTTCTCGAGTCTCCTCTGCTATAAATATTCTTACTAAGATAATATTTTGATTAGTGTCGCATCCCGTTTTGGTACCCATTGTCCAACTTAGCAGCCTTTTTAGCAAATCTTCGTACTTATTTCTTATTTTCGTTATAGATGTCTACCTGAATAAAGTACCTTAGGTAAACTGTCTTCGAATCCACAGCCAGATCTCTTGAGAAATTCCGCCTCGTAAGGAGTCATTTTTGGCTTGTTCACTATGGTCCTGAGCTTTGGGCACTCTATTATACTCTTGCATTCTCCGCCCTTGCCATCAGGGGTCAAACACGGAGGATCTGTAGGAAATTATAAATTTGTATTATTTATTGACGGAGGGACTGCGTTTCAGTATAAAGTTCTAGCTAGCGAGGGAAGTTCTCCGTTTCAGATTGGGCACAAATTCTGTCGATTAACTTCAAAACTGGATAAATCCATTCTGCTATAAGGTTGATTATTTTTCAGATCATATTAAAATGAAAAATGAAAATGAAAAATTTATTTTTCAAGTAGGCATATTACAATGCGCATATGAACGTCAAATAAAGCTACGCCGGCTCTAACCCTACGCCTCAGCCTCGAGAAGATTTCAGTCCCTCCTCAGTTGGGAGGGGGTATCCACTATGGGACCGGCAAGAAACTCGGCAGGCCACTTCTTTTCAAAACATTACATCTTATAATTAACATGCATTAAATAACAAGATAAAATGTAACATGCAAAAGTATTCGTCAAAAAAATATAAAAAAATATTCCCAAACGGGCTAGGGTATATAGCACATGAAACTATTTGCTTAACTGATTTTATTTTATGTACAGTCAAACAATTGGAACCCTACGCCACTGTAGAACTATGTCGTAGTGACGTTATAAATCAGGTTGTAAGAAATCTCTTACTGCTTGTGATTTTGACATGGTTGTGGAGTGGCTTAGGGTTCCAATTGGTTGACTGTACTCGACAAGTCCACATTATTACTACACACACAGACAAAGTCCACATTATTACTACACCATCTCCAGCAGTGGCAAAGGTGTCACCAGCTGATGTGCTAATCTGTCCATATCCAGTCTTAGTACCTATCCATCAAGTCTAAACCTAAATTTTATGTCTATTCAGTTTTTAACCCCCGACGCAAAACGACAGGGTGTTATAAGTTTGACGTGTCTGTCTGTCTGTATGTCTCTGTGTGTGTCTGTCTGTGGCATCGTAGCTCCCGAACGGATGAACCGATTTAGATTTAGTTTTTTTTTTTTTGAAAGGTGAGTTAGTCGGGAGTGTTCTTAGCCAGGTTTCATGAAAATCGGTCGACTAAATATGTCGGGGGTTTAATTAATAAGGTAATTTTGTGGTTAGGTTATTAACACATTTTCAAATTGTGCCATGGGCTTTCGCAACAGATTAGCTACTAGTAAAAAAAAAAATGTAGGGCCACGCTTATATTTCCGTAGTTTTTCACATATTTTTCTCAAAAAATACTTAACCTTATACAAGTTCAAAATAATTTTCGCCGAGTGTGGAATTGAAAAACGACTTTTGTGAAAGGATTCATATTTTTGAACCACGAGGTTCAAAGCGAGAGGGGGGACGAATTATTTTTCCTTTAAGCGATTATTTCGAAAATATTAATATTATCAAAAAACGATCTTAGTAAACCCTTATTCATTTTTAAATACCTATCCAACAATATTTCCCCTCACTATGGCGAGGAAACTACAACGCAAAAAAAATATCACCCCACTTTACAGTAGTTCCACAGGTAAAATCATTTTATTACTAGATTCACCTACTTTTATCAATTTTAAAGCAATTAATTTGACTTTGTTCAAGGTCAAATTACTTTACTAGTGCTAGTGGATAAAATGCGTTTTTACCCGCTGGTATTAAAGGACAAAACACGTGTTTCCGAGCTAGTGAGGGGAAAAAATATGAAATTGGCAGTTTAGTCTAAGAACTTAAAAAGTAACTATTGTGTCTTTATCAGTGCAATAAAGCGTCAATCTTAAAAATAAACCACACTAAATAAAAACTTGTTTACTTACGCCCGTCCACAACATAATAAGTCAAGGTTATAACAGTAAACCATATTCTCGTCATTTCCACTTTCCAACACAACTCACTGTATATGTTATTGCAATAATCGCTACGAAAAGAAAAATCAATATATTGATTGCTAGACTTTAATCTATAGCCAGTTTATACTTGTATACATAAATTCGTATTATAATGTTATGTTGGCAACCGGTCAAACAAGTTGAGGGCATACGAGCGGCTGATCTTGTGTCGTAGCCGAATGGCATTTCTGCGACGCGAAACGAAATCGAAACGCCCCAAAAGGTAGTCTGGCTCTGTCGCACCAATACGCAAGAGCGATAGAGATAGATCTCTACGAGCGTTTGTGCCATTCGGCTACAGGGCCTGTCGTGATAGGACCGGAATTTGCAAGTCTTGTGTGCTGCATTTAAATATATGCGGAAAATTTATGATCTTATAGAATTGAAATTAGATGATTACATTAAAGAGGTAAAAAAGATGTTGCTTATTAACCCCCGGCGCAAAAACGACGGGGTGTTATAAGTTTCACGTGTCTGTCTGTCTGTGTGTGTGTGTGTCTGTCTGTGGCATCGTAGCTCCTGAACAGTTGGGACGATTTAGATTTAGTTTTTTGGTTTGAAAGCTGAATTACTCAGGAGGTCAGGAGTGTTAGAAAATCGGTCCACTAGGTTTTTTTTTTTCATAATTTTAATTTTGTGTTTTTTTTTTCAATCAATTTTTTTCTTATTTACTAGTAAAATGATACTAACCCTCATAACCGTGGCCTCGTGACCCGTGAATTTCCTCACCCCCTCCTCCCGTAGGTCCAACTGTGGTGTGGGCGACTTGTTACCTACTGCGTTATCACAATTACACAGACCAACCCCTATAGACATCTATTACAAGACGACTCGAGGTGGCCAGCCTTCCTAGTATTTGCACTGATATAAGCGCGGGCGCTCGCCGTGCCCGATCAGTATCACCAAGTAACAGACCCGAAAGCAGACAAAAAAATTGGAAAAGGGTATTTTGATGCCTTAAAGATGTCCACCTGTAGTGTGAAATGGTGTGGAAAGGTAACAAGAAGCTCAAATTTAAAAACAGACGGCATTACATTCCACAAATAAGTCATATTTATAATTTATTCAGAGCCGGCATAGGTCAACTTACATTGGCCACTTACGCGTCAGTAGAGGGACAGTCATACTTCTGTCCCTTTTCATCTGGCGCGACTGCCCGCCGTCCTTGAAACGGCCAATCACAGCGCGCTTAACACATTCCCCGCCCGCTCCTCGCACCCCAAACACTGGTGACTCGTATCGCGAACCAAATATACAAGACTGCCACTCTATAGGAGGTTCTGTGTGCAATTACGTTTTCAGGTGAAAAATGTTCCGTATAACAAAGCTACGGCGACTTTTTATCTAAGCCTGCAAGAAAATCCCTTCAATCTTATCCCATGTTACCTTAATTAAGTTTTGAATAATTACCTCCGTACTGCTCTAAAATTGTACTTAGTAGTAATTTAACATATAAAAACCTACTGATGAATTGTGTAGTCGGCAGAATAATTGCTCGTCTTTGTTTTACGTGTTAGGAAACCCCAAACTTCGTTAAAACATTTTTTTTTTAATCCATTTAGGTGTTATGATCCTGGTTCACGGCGACGACCGCGGTCTGGTGCTGCCTCCTCGTGTAGCCGACATCCAAGTCATCGTGGTGCCTTGTGGCATCACAGCCAGTACCAGCAACGAAGACCGACAGAAACTTATGGACGAGTGCAGCAAACTTGTCGGAGAACTGGTGGCTGCTGGCATCAAGTCTGAGGGAGACTTCAGGGATAACTATTCTCCCGGATGGAAGTTTAACCATTGGGAGCTCAAGGTAAGCTACCTGTTGCTTTAAAAGTGTTGCAGCGTAGAAAATATCCAAGTAATCATGGTGCCATTTGGCATCACAGCCAGTACCAGCAACGAAGATCGACAGAAATTTATGGACGAGTGCATTAATTAACTTGTTGGAGAACTTTTTGCTGCTGGAATCAAATCTGAGGGTGACTTCAGGGATTATTCGATGGAAGTTTAACCATTGGGAGCTTAAGGTAAGCTAGCTTATTGCTTTAACAGTGTTGTCAGTGTTGTCACGTTACTGATATCCGAGTCATCGTGGTGCCAAGTGGCATCACAGCCTAACACTAACGTGGATCGTTAGAAACTAGTTGGGGAGCTAGTGACAAGTAGCTTCAAATCGAAAGCCGATGCCGGATAGGGTTAGACACCTGGTAGGAGAAAAGATTGCCAGCAAAATTAAATCAGAAAGCGAATATGGGGACAACCTTTTCGACAAGTGATTACGCCAAGTTTTTTATTTTAATCAAACTTATTTTTCTCATTGCTTCTCTGTTGAGGATATAGTGACCTCCGACGAATTCTTCTATTTTCTCACTTGTTTCATTTCAGTTCACTTGGACAAATGTAAAACATACCGTGTATGTAACTAACTAAACTATTATTGCTATTTAGGGTGTCCCAATCCGTGTGGAGCTAGGGCCGAAAGACCTGGCCAAGGGTGAGCTGGTGGCGGTCCGAAGACTCACTGGAGAGAAGCTGACTTTGAAACGAACCACCGCTCCTAAGGATCTGACGGATCTGCTTGAGAAGACGCACCATGAGATGTTGACCAAGTGGGTATTGTCTAGTAATCTAGGTAAATGCTACGGAGCCGTAATGGCAGTGGTGTTAATCATGTGTTAATGGTGTTGTATTAGACCATTTTATTCCAAAACTAATTAGAACGAATGGACAAGCGAGTTCTCTCCCGCTCCCGAAGCTACTGCTTACGTTAAAGTGAGCTGTATGTTTCTAAGGTTCTGACGGGTCTGCTTAAGATGACCTTTATGACAATTAGTTATTACGAAGTGGCAGTGTACATACCACTCTATTCCGCGAATAACCTGGGACTTTTTAGATTTGACCAAAGTTTTGGTCGTGGTCTGAAGGCTCAACGGGTTCGGTTCCTAAGGATCTTCTCGACTTAATCGCCCAGTAGGGGCTTTCCCTATCTTTGGATGCTAGTTTTTGTGCCATCGTTGGCACAATTAGACAACAGACTATTCGTAAAGTTTTTGGTTCGTCAGATACAAATATGTTAATATTTGAATATTCTTCGCAGGGCAACGAAAGAGCGCGATGAGCGACTCTCATCGGTGACCAAGTGGGAAGACTTCACGGCGGCGCTCGAAAAAAAACACATCCTTCTCGCGCCGTTCTGCGGAGAAATATCCTGCGAGGACAACATCAAGAACGACAGCGCCAGGTACGTTTTACCCTATCTTCCTCTTTTCAGAATGATGTTGCCAGTGTACCTTAAGTTTTCAGTCACGAGGTTAATTTATTGTAAATGATACTGTAAGTATTACATAAACTTATGTAAGAAACCGTCTACCTACAGTCTTTTATAAGGTCTGTAGGTAGGCACTAGACGTGTGCGCCGATCAATTTGATCGGCGGCGGCGTTTGTCAAAAAATCGGCGGCGGCGGCGTATTTTCGGCGTGAATTCGGCGTGACCTTGATTTCATGTTTCTTATATAAAAATCATTTATTTGTTTTTATTCTTGAAAATTTGATCAATACAGGTGTACTACGTGTACTTTTATATAAAATATGAGTTAAACAACACATATAAGTGAACACGGGATAGGAAAAAAACACTTTCGAGTATACCCAAATAGTTACCCTTTGCTGGCACAAAACCTTTTTTGATCAATGTTGGCTTCCATCAAAGGATGCCTTCTCTAAGTGATCATGAATCTACAACCATCTCTTTCTTTATGATGAGCTTAATGATGAAATTAAAGAAGAACTTTGTGCCAAACGCGATCGTCGGCTATAGCTGTATTAAACTCATTTGGAAATGCCTTTTGCTTATTTGGCCACCCTTTGACTTGCCCACCGGTGCTCAAAGATGTGCCATGTAAACTAATAAACTAGAAATCGTATTGTTGGTTACCTACTTTATTTTCAATTCGTAGTCTTTTTGGTACAGTACAGAAGGAGTAGTATAAAACGGACTTGAATTGATGAATGCCAACCTTCCGAAACTAAAATGGAGTTGGGAGTAGGGCCCATGTTGCTAGGCAAAGCGATGGCAGGTGGACTAATATTTTAACAGAATGGTGTCGGCTTACAAATGTAGGAAGCGCTTGACATCCGTTGGCTCGCTGGGTAGACGACATCCGGAAAATTGCGGGTCATAACTGGATAAGAGTAGCTCAGGATCGGGACAAGTAGCGTACTAGAAAAGAGGCCTATGCTCAGCAGTGTGAGGAGTGGGTGAAAAAGGCTGACATGATGATGATTACTAACGGACTTGTTTGTAGATCGGGTCACGCCAAAGCTGATTTTTATGAGGTTGGATCTACGCCATAAGGGTAAGAAAGCTGAATTTACATCGGTGACCTCTCAAAAGCATACAACTTCAGCAAAATTCCAATGATACCGTCGTTATCTGTGTCGAGGAAAAAAAGAGCTTTACACGCTGAACTATGCTGGAAACGAACGTCCGGCATAAAGGTCTCGGCATTTTGAGTTGGACGCAGACAGTTTATTAGAAAATGCGGTTCTATTTTTTGCGTCTTGGAACCACTGAATAATTTTCCATGTGCTATACGATACGTGCAGTACATGTTTGCACCTGATCGGTGGGCTAAAGTAGCAACTGAATGGTTACCGCAGCTTCGCCGGGGAAAGGCAGACCAAAAATAGAGATATCACTCGGACGGCGGTAGCAGGCATCAAACCGTGATGAGTGGACGAAGGAAGAGGAGGCATTTACCCAGCAGTGGGACACATATTAGGCTACTTAAAAAAACACGGTTCTATCAAATGAAGTTTGACACTTGCCAGTGATTGGAACCACAGAGAATGGAATGAAAAGCTTCATTTCCTGCAGAACCAGATCAGCAACGAAATTAGGATCATGCAAATTGAAGCAAACCTGGGTTACCTGGGGGCGTAAGGCGCAAAAAACAATCGCCTCCTATTCAATTTGCTGATTTACAGTCTTACACACAGCGGCTATAAGCAATTTGCCGACGCGGTGGGCACGTGGGTATTTTGGAACGGACAATATTTCGAGGAGCCATGAAATCTTGAATGGATTCAATGGTGATCTAGATGAAAAGATAGCAGAAGATCCAACAGGGAAAGTTCTTGGCTCTTCGGATGTGGTATTCTCGTAGTGCTGTAAACAGTTGTGTCAAGTCGTATGCCAGATCAAAGTCGTCACGATCATATTGTAGATCTTCCCCCGTATCCGGTTTTTCGCATCTTTCTTAGTGCTTAATACAGAATATTTTAATAAAAGTAAATTATATGTATTGGAAATTCCATAAAAAGTCCAAAAATGTAATCAAATACTAAGTTTGAGCAATTTATTAACCACCAAGGTCACGCCGATTTCACGCCGATTAATAATCGGCGGCGGCGGCGTGGCCAAAATCACCGGCGGTGGCGGCGCGCCGGCGCGGCGCACACGTCTAGTCTGTACTCTGTTGAAGCCACATTAAGATTGGATTAAGAGTTGTGCACCGCAACGCCTTTAATAGAAGGGATTAAAGCCGTCGTACCAACATGTTTTTTTTAGGGTTCCGTAGTCAACTAGGAACCCTTATAGTTTCGCCATGTCTGTCTGTCCGTCCGTCCATCCGTCCGTCCGTCCGCGGATAATCTCAGTAACCGTTAGCACTAGAAAGCTGAAATTTGGTACCAATATGTATATCAATCACGCCAACAAAGTGCAAAAATAAAAAATGGAAAAAAATGTTTTATTAGGGTACCCCCAGGGAAGTGGGGGCTGACCTTTTTTTTTCATTCCAACCCCAAAGTGTGATATACTTGAATGAGTTTTACTTACTGCATTAAGCATGAGATAAGGTATATAAGGGTTCATGGCATGAATGTCTTCTTGAACCTAATAGTGATGTAGCTTTTAGTTTGTTTCATGATAAATTCTGTCTTATATATAATCTTTGTTTCCCAGAGCAAAAAATAAAAGTGGCATCAAACACTAGTAGACCCAAATGGATTACGAAGGGCATAAAAAAATCATGTCAGACCAAGAGATATCTGAGGTTTCTTTATTACAAAAACAAAACTCAATCGCAAAAGGATATTTACAAGAAGTATAGTTCTCTACTAAGGTCGTGCATTAGTCAGTCACAGAGGGACATAAACCATAAATTCATATTAAACTCAAAGAACAAAAGTCGAGCTACATGGACTGTTATTAAAGACAAAACTGATATAACAAAACCCTTTGAAAGCATAGAATCGTTGAGTTCTAAAGATAAACATGTTCGCGATCCTTCTGAAATAGCCAATATGTTCAATGATCATTTCATTAATAATCCGAACGTAAGCAGTGACTGGAAGTCAGTACTCAATGTAGACCTGGTCAATCACAGTATGTTTATCTTACCCTGTACTATTAACGAAATTATGAAATACATAGAGTCGTTAAACAATACAAAAGCGGTAGGCTTTGATGGAGTCTCGACTCATATTGTCAAACTATGCTCTGGAGCCATAGCACCAATTCTAACTCATTTGATAAATGAGTCTTTTAGCCAGGGGGTGTTTCCATCTAGACTTAAAACTTCTGTAGTTAAACCGCTCTTTAAAAAAGACGATAAAGAAACCGTGAGTAACTATCGTCACAGTATAAGGAATATTCAGTAGTTAATCTCCGGCAGGTAGATGCGGGCGGTCTCTACTGCGCAAGGTCACGCAGGGTTGAACAAAATTACTATAAAGTTAATCAATCAACTTCGTACAAAGTAAGTTGGTGTTATCTAATAGGTACTATTAGGTAACTGTAAGTATTAGTATAACAATACCACACCAGTCAATATTGAATACATAAAAAAAATATTATTCATATATTAGTCTCATAAGCGCAATACTAGATTGTGTAACGATCCCGAGCAAAATGAGATATTCACGGGGACGGCTTTTCACATCACGTATGTGGTAATTTATATGTTATACTTAGATATTATTTAAAACAAAAACGCACTTTCTACTACGTACCATTCAAGTAGGTACGTGTTTTTCTTAAATACTGACGAAATAGTATTTACATAAAATGTCTGAATAGATAGTTCCACAATATTTAAGTAGGTACCAAACTTTCGAGATAAGATAGATCGCATCATCTACCTAAATAAAAAACAAGTATTTGGTTGCAAAGTAATTAATGTCGTTACAGGTAAATCCTTATTGATTTTAATGCATCACTATATCTCACTTTTACCTAACGCTGCAAAAATATAAGTATAAAAACCACTTACTTTTCTGGAAGTCTAGGAATTGTGAAGAATGTTATATCCGGATTTTTAGAACTGTTCTCCATACATCCATAAACACTACAGTAACGAAATGACCTCGGCACTGACGTCATTTTCACACACACATCAAAACAGCGCGTAAACGCGGCCCCGACTGTCCAGCCCAATAATTACCAGTTTCGCATGTTTTCGCTGCATGCGAGGGGAGGGAGGGGGACACACCGCGCGGCGTGAAGTTTGTAAGAAGAGTTATTACTGGTTTATACTGTGCTATCGTCCCATTACGCTCATATCTGTGTTTGCCAAAATTTACGAAAAAGCCATGCACCATAGAATGTCAACATTTTTAGCTAAGCATGAAATAATTGCTAAAGAACAAAATGGGTTCCAAAAGGGAAAGTCAATCACACACGCCTGTTACTCACTGATTGAATCTATTACTCAAAGGATAGACCAAAAAACTCCCGTGACCGGAGTATTCTTTGATATGAGTAAGGCTTTCGATTATGTTAGCCATGAAATTTTACTAGTGAAATGCGAAAGGTACGGTTTTAGAGGAGTAAGCTTAGCATGGCTTCAAAGTTACCTTCGTGGCAGAAGACAGTGGGTGGAAATAAGTAGGTTAAATGAAAACAAGGAAGTAATCACATATCGTTCTAGAGAAAAAGATAACTGCACAGGGGTACCTCAGGGCAGTGTTTTGGGTCCACTTTTATTTATTATTTACATTAATGACTTGCCAAAGACTAGTAGTTATAAGACGGTTCTATTTGCTGATGACATTTCTATACTGATACCAGATGAAAATCTCGATAAAATTATGTATATGTCTAGGATTAATGCAACTATTGACTCTGTTAGGAATTGGTTAGAATTAAATAATTTGACGATAAATATAAGTAAAACTAAGTACATACAGTTCTGTAACATTAAAGCTAACACGTCTAATTTAGATATCACTTGTAAAGGACATAGGTTAGAAGAAGATACTGAAACACGTTTTCTTGGATTAATCTTAGATCGATGTTGTAGTTGGAAATCACATATTGACACCTTATGTATTAGATTAGAGAAATTCTCATATGCTCTGAGGCGTTTACAACGAGTATCTGACGAAAAAACCGCTGTCATAGCCTATCACGGTTATGTTGCTTCATTGCTAAGGTTCGGACTGATTATTTGGGGAAACTCAACTGACATAAGCAAGGTATTTATAAGCCAGAAAAAATGTATTAGAGCTATATGTGGGAAAGGACCTTTACAATCTTGTAGACCTCTATTTAAAAAACTTAAATTACTGACTCTAACTAGTATGTACATTTTAGAAATTGGAATTTTTGTAAAGTCGAATCCTAATTTATTTACAAAACAAGTTACAAACCCAAGGTTGCGTTGCAGAGACCCTACAAGATTAATGGGACCAATGTGTAAAAGTGCTTTATTCAAAAATAACTGCCATGTAATGACAATTAAAGTATTCAATCAATTACCATTAGATATTAAAGAAATTTGTAACATAAAAATATTCAAACGGACATTGCATAATTGGCTATTGAATAATAATTTTTACAACTAACTGTAAATGCAATAACAACATATGTATCTCATACTGTATGTGACCGTTTGTTTCTTTCTCAATAAAATACAATAAAAAAATATAATACAACATTAAGGATTTTTTGACTACCAAACTGACTAATGACATTCAATTTTATCAATTTAAATTTTTGTAAGTACTTTTTACTATTGTAAACTACTTTCATTTCTGTGTTGTTGCATGAAATGTAAATAAATATTTTAGGTTTAAGTTGAAATTTTTGCATGCTATAAATAAGGCTAAATGTGTGATACTTGCAATTATTATGATACCTATTTTTAACCACATTTAATGCAAATAAAGAATTTTACTTTACTTTACTTTTACTATAAAACATAATAGTTTGTTGCTCCAAAGATATAAAGATTTAGCGTTATTTTGCGAGTGTCCATTACTGGAACCCGAAAACTGCGTACCTCCTATGATGGACAAGGAACAAATTACAAAACCAAAATTTACAAGAAACAATCTTATGTTAAAATAATCCAAACTTTTTTTTTTTGGTATATGAAATTGACTCTTTGAGTATCAGTTGGCTTTAAAAGTAAAATTTTAAACTTATTTCACTGTCCATAATGGGGGATCCATTACTGGAGAACTGCCGTCCATAATTGGAGAAAAAACACTTAGTTTTAATTTTGTAACTATGAAGAAACCAATAGGAGTATCTATTCTGCAATACGCTTGAAATGTAAAAGAAGGATAGGACATTAAAGATTTAACACGCTCAGCGGTAGAATTTTTACATTTATCAGTGAAATACCAAAAACAGGCGAAATATTTTCTTAAACTGTCCGTGATTGGGTTCGTTACCTTATTGTTGAATAAGTATTTAAAAATGAATAAGGGTTTACTAAGATCGTTTTTTGATAATATTAATATTTTCGGAAATAATAGCTCCTAAAGGAAAAAAACCGGCCAAGAGCGTGTCGGGCCACGCTCAGTGTAGGGTTCCGTAGTTTTCCGTATTTTTCTCAAAAACTACTGAACCTATCAAGTTCAAAATAATTTTCCTAGAAAGTCTTTATAAAGTTCTACTTTTGTGATTTTTTTCATATTTTTTAAACATATGGTTCAAAAGTAAGGGGGGGGGGACGCACTTTTTTTCCTTTAGGAGCGATTATTTCTGAAAATATTAATATTATCAAAAAACGATCTTAGTAAACCCTTATTCATTTTTAAATACCTATCCAACAATATATCACACGTTGGGGTTAGAATAAAAAAAAATATCAACCCCCACTTTACATGTAGGGGGGGTATTTTTATTTTTGCACTTTGTTGGCGTGATTGATATACATATTGGTACCAAATTTCAGCTGTCTAGTGCTTACGGTTACGGACGGACGGACGGACGGACGGACAGGCAGACATGGCGAAACTATAAGGGTTCCTAGTTGACTACGGAACCCTAAAAAGGTGCATCCCCCCCCCCCCCCTCTAACTTTTGAACCATAAGTTAAAAAAATATGAAAAAAATCACAAAAGTAGAACTTTATAAAGACTTTCTAGGAAAATTGTTTTGAACTTGATAGGTTCAGTAGTTTTTGAGAAAAATTCGGAAAACTACGGAACCCTACACTGAGCGTGGCCCGACACGCTCTTGGCCGGTTTTTATTTCATAATCATGCCCTAAATACACTTTATACTACTTTTACATTGGGAAGTACCTTATCCAAAACATTTGAATGGATTATTAGTATAATTTATCATATGTTTTTCTCCTCGCAAAGACGCATTTGCATGTTTTTGATGTATACCCTACTTTTTAAAACATTTATGAACCTCCAGGTCTTTTATACCTTATACATGTTTGCTACCTATGTTATTTGATATATGACTGTATGTGTTCTGAACAATAAATAAATAGTTATTTGTTATACAAGGGGGCAAAGTTGTATTTTAACGCCGAGTGTGGAATTGAAAAACGAGCAAGTGAAAGGATTCTATAGTTGAACCACGAGCGAAGCGAGTGGTTCGAGAATAGAATCCTGAACTTGCGAGTTTTTTTACACACGAGAAGTAAAATACATTTGCACCCGAGTGTAACACAAAATTTTTCCCCTCACTACAGCGAGGAAACTACAACACTAAAAATGCGCTTAATACTGCTTCCAGTAGTTCCACAGGTGGTAAATCATCATTATTACTAGATTCACCTACTTTTATCAACTTAAAAGCAGTTAAATTGACTTTATTCAAGGTCAAATTACTTTACCCACTAGTGGATAAAATGCGTTTTTACCCGCTGGTATTAAAGGACAAAACACGTGTTTCCGAGCTAGTGAGGGGAAAAAAAAATAAAATAAATACATGCAGAAAGAACCCATCCATCAGAGAAAAGAGTTGACTTTATTCAGAAATTCATCTTGTAGGTCGGTAAAATGGGAATCGCGATATGTAACACAGTATGAGGAGTAGGCAAGAGTAATTTATCACAGGCTAAATTATTAATTCAACTTTCTTTCCCAGAACGGATGACGATGCGACAACAGACGTGAAAGCCCCGGCCATGGGCGCCAAGTCTCTCTGCATCCCGTTCGAGCAGCCGCGCGCACTCACCCCGGCCGACCGCTGCATACACCCCGCGTGCAGCAACAAGCCCAAGATGATCACGCTCTTCGGACAGAGCTACTAACTTACATGGCATTTATATGCTTAAGTACAACTTTTATATTCAGTTAATAAATTATTGACAATAATTTTGACTTTTTTATTTTTACTAACCTGGACTGCAATGTTCAATACAGTAAAAAAAATCGATTCAAACCATTTCCATACACAATTGTTGCCAAATATATGATAGTAACATACAATGTGGCGCCCTCCTGTCTTCTCCACAATTTCTGTCACACAAACATTTTGAAAATAATTAAAAATATACCATTTTAAATGTATAAATTAACACTCAGTCCTAAATAGACTGACGTGAAAGCTCCCGCCATTGGGTGCCAAGTCTCTCTGCATCCCATTCGAGCAGCCGCGCGCACTCACCCCAGCTGACCACTGCATACACCCCGCGAGCAGCAAGAAGCCCAAGATGATCACGCTCTTCGGACGGAGCTACTAACTTACATGGCATTTATATTCTTAAGTACAACTTTTATAAAAATTTTGTAATTATTTCATTTTACCAAAACCTTGTAATTATTGTGGTTGCCATGATGCAGTAATACACCATTTGTTATAAGGGTTCATAAACAGGGCTTTAACTTCCCTTCATAGTTAACCTTTTAACCACTGAGGATTCCACTGAGCTGTGCTCGTGTTGCCAGCAGTAGTACAAAGTTATACGAAGGTTTGTCTTATCAGACCTCGGCAAAATGAGCTGGATATTGTTTGACTTATATATTGGACTATGGCAGTAAAAGGGTTAACATTCAGTACTGTTTGAGAAGTTCAATCATATTTGAACTTCACTGCTGCAGAAATTCAAAGAAACAAGTCAAAGAAGTTAGAATATATTGCATTTTTATTGCCAGATAATTTAATATTTCCACATGAACAATATGGTCCTTCATAATTAACCTTTTTTTTACAGTTACATAGTTTTAATCAATATTTTTGACCAACAAATCTTTATAGACTAATCCTAAACAGTAAAGAATAATACAGTTTATCCAGACAGAGTAGTTAGTAACTTAAAATTCAACAAAAACATGCATATTTATGATGGGATACTCCAAAATGCTTCTAAAAAATAGACAATCAAGTTATAGTTATAAATCACAGATAATGGTCATTTACTTCTTTACAGTTTAATTGGTATTTCCTTGAGCAATCTTCTGTATATTTTCTTCAAGTAGCTCAATTCTCCTTTTCTTGGTATTTAATATCTGAACAAATTTCCCATACAATACCGACTCTAATGTTGTCTTAATGTCTACATATTTTTCCATTTCCTGTTTGCATTTATCTAGTTCTCCAGTCAATATTTTGGTTTTTTCATCAATTTCTGTTAAAGCTTGATGTAAACTCTTATTTTCATCCAATAACAAATCTATTAAAACATCTTTGGACTCAGGAGCGTCCAGTTTCAAGGACACCGATCCATGGATTCTTGTTGCAGTAGAGCCTGCGAATTTCTTCTTCCAAACGAATGTTGCCTCATTGTTGCTGGTCTCACTAAAAGCGTATATAAAATCATCACTGTCCTCTTTTAAGCTCTGCTCAACATTTTTCAAGTATTCTGATTTAGTTTCGTCAAAACACTCCCTGTATTTCTCAGCAAACTCGACTGAAAACCGGCCCGACCAAGTACGATCTCCTTCGTAAAGTTTCATGCGAAACACGTCCGTTTTGTTATCTTTCCACAAGACTTTTATGTAAATGCTTCGGCCATTTACATCGAATTTTGATACGAATGTATTATTTTGTTGATTTATATCCATTTTTATAGCATTTTAGAGGTGCCTTTTTTGAAAAAATTCGTACTTGATTGAAACTATTGACTAGTATTGACAGTGACAAGTGACATTGACATTTATTGTGAAACTTATTAAACGAGGTTTACACATATTTTCGCGTCGGAACAACAAAGCGAGATTCAGTGACATAAAATAAAAAAGTTATTGAACTTGTTTGCAGAGGATATATAATTAAGAAAGAAAAAAAAGAGGCGGAGTAATTTGCTTCCGCGGCAGATCCGACTGTGGAACGAACACCCTGCAGAGGTTTTCCCAAGGGTTTTCTAAAAAGATGTGTCCAGATTTATATCGAAGTATTTGTATTGAATAAGGAATTTGTTAAATATCATTGACATGCTTGTGTGTTTGTTACCTCCTCCTCCTAAACGGCTGAACCGATGGGGATGAAATTTTGTGTGCTTATTATAGTTCCTCTCAAGTAACAATTTCTGGTCCTATAGTGGTCGAGGACACCAAATTAAATCACACTAAATGGTCCTATAAATAGTCTATATTGGTACTGTAGAGCCGATTTGGCGCAATTATGCAGCCATTTAGTGATATAATAGGCCTATAGCAGTATCATCCGTGACGTTTAAGGTCTATAATGGTGATGTAATGATGACTATTGTGCTAATTTGTTGACATAGAGGACACAGTAACGCTATTATAGTATCAATGTATGCTATAGTAGCATTTGAGATTCCGTTATACAGGTTATTTTGTTCTATAATAGCAGTTGCCGTCCCTTTTAATGCGAAATTTCTAAAATAATTTAATGTGTGTAATATTTAACAAAAACTGTTCTAAACGAGGAACTTAACGAAAAGTGGCGTGTGAACTTGTGAAGTTTAGTGTCAATTAACATAATTTGGATTTCATATACTTCCATAATTACTGCAAAAAGGTATGCGATGGAAATTTTATCGTTAAAAGAATATTAGTTTAATGGAGTATTTTAAATGCGCCCTCGATTTATACATGTTTTGAATAAAATCAATCGCCGATCAGTCCATAATAAAAAAAAAAAAAAAAAAAAAAATAAATAAATATAATTTAATACAATAAAATTATTGGCACCATAGTTTCTACTATGGATCCAAGAAGTAAAACATACGCTTTTATAGTTCGACTATATCACTTATCATACGCATTCACTGCCATAAGCCTGCCATTGTGGATTCAATTAGGGTTGCATGAGAATTTAACTATGATCCAGTTTAACTTATAAGTTCTTTATATAGAAAACAATACTTGTTTTCAATGTTTTACTATAGAAAGATCTTTTAAACAGTATTAATAAATGTTGTTTTCTTTTTAGTATGACAAATCTAAACTACAATTGGTCGCTATGTGTACCTATTTTTAAAGTTAATTTCTAGAAAAACACTGTACGGAACCAGATACCGCATCTTTGGCCTGATTTCATAATTACGATGTATAAACACCATAAAGCAGCCTTTTAAGGTCAAAATTGTCATTTAAAAGTAATCGTTTTCTACTCTTATATATCTGATTTGGTTTATAAAACATATAGTAAACTCAGCTATAACGCTATTGTGTTTTAAAAGAGATACCGAAATCATTATTCAACAGGTCTGTGATATTTAAAGAGTCATTGTGGCGTATACGGCGATGAGATATAAAAGGCATTAGAAAACGACTATAACCTTTTCAAAGCTATATAAACGTATCCTGAAAACTTCATTATAAAAATAGCTCTATAATGGTATTCATATCACTACTATACAGTGTTAAATACTATAGCAGTGTTTTCCAAAGCCACTATATCCCAAAATAGTGGTATAGTTAGGTTTTAAATCTGTTAAAACACAACTACTAAAAATACTATAAGCGGCTTGTTGGTAACCTTAATAGCGCAAATTGATTGCATAACAGTGATTTCTAACACCATTATACAGTAATATTGTTCTATAATAGTCATATTTGATCCTGTTATAGACCAGGCCTATAGCGGCTCTATAAAATGGTGATATAAACGTTTACATCACTTCTGTGACAGGTGGTAAAGGGGGTGATGTTGTTCCCTTTACCGAGCGCAGACTAATTGGGTTGAGGGTCCCAATAAGTCGACACTCTTATAAGATGGTGAGGGTTCAGGCCTGGCTTAACAGAACAACAACAACGATTCCAATTGGATTTATTTAGACAACACAAGAGTTACACGCAGGTTTACACAAATAGTCTTTTACACGCAGGTTTACACAAATAGTCTTATACAATGTAGTCTAGTAACACTAAGTAACACGAATGCCGTGAGTGGTATATCTAGCACTGTACACTGTTGCTTTCACTGAACTTCACTTTGACTATGGACGCGACGGTAGCGGGTGTACCGAAAAGAGGTGACGTAACGAGACGTACTCCGAACCGGGCTCACGCCTTGCTAGTAGAAGACTCTCCGTGTGTGATCGGAATTGCGACCTTACGCCAAACGCAGGGGTTTACGCAATGTGTGATCGGAACGGGCTTTCTCCGTACTTAGCAAGGAGCTATCTTAGGCCTAGAGTAAGGTCCTAGTTAGGAGCAGACTGGGATGTCAACTGACTTGGGATGTGTCCCGGCGGGCTTTTATACCACCCGACGGCGTGGGTGAAAGCGACGCTTCCTTCCTGAGTAACGGGACGCTGGACCCGCGCATCTGCAGTGGCCGGCCATCGCAATGTAGAAACAATGGTGCGGTACCGTTGGAATCGGAAGGGCCGGCGGAACCTTCTACCTGCGTTACGCGTGGGAAACTTGGTCGTGCTACAGTCTCCCCTCTGGATCCGACGACGTCCCGGCGAGGAGCCAGCACGAGGTAGCACTTCTTCTTTTCCATCGATTTTGCTTTTACATGCCCCTTGGGCTTCTTAGTCTTCTTCTTGAAGTTTTTGAGTGGCTGGGGTGGTGGTTCCGTAGGGGCCACCACCTCTTCATGATATAGCGCAAACGCTGCATCTTGGGGAGGTTTCATCTTCTCCGGACAGTCACTATTCCGAGTGACTATGCATGATGCGAGCTGACGTTGTGACTTTACGTCAGAGCTATCTTGTTTGGGTGCAAGTTTAGCACACTCAGCATGAGCTGGAATAACCACTACTGGATCACGTGGCTGCAACTTCAAAGCTTCCTGACGATTCTTTTCTAATGCTTCTTTTCTTTCTTCCGTTGAGGGAGTTAGCGTGCAGCCTAATTCAACTTTTGTAGGGCTTGGCCCTATTTCACCAGGGACGCTTGGGGCCCAAGAATAGAGGCCGACGCTCTGGTCTCCTGGATTTGTATTTCTGCAGCAATTAGGACACTTGCTGCGAACGACGCCGGGTCTGCCGCATCCGTAGCAACTGATGCCAACCGGTGCTGATGGAGCAACCTTGCTCACATCTCCCCCTGCAGTTGAGCTCATCTCTTATTGTTGCTGCCGCTTCTTTGTGCGACAATCTGCTTCGGCGTGTAGTGTGGGGGTGTCTGTCGTTTCAAACACTCCACAATGTTTCTCGAGCAGCTCCTCGACCACGGCACGGCGCTGGGCATCCTCTTCTTGGATCTCCACAGCGCATAACTCAACCCCATTCGTCTCCGGGAACAGGCCCTGGGATCTCGGCGACAGAGTGACATCAGCCTGCTCAATTGTTTCTACTGCATCTTGGTACAGGCACTCCATCAAGTATGGGGTATATCCGTCGAACAGCTGTTTCTTCACTTTCTTCGCCGGCTGAGACACGCCAGCTGCTTCCTGTGGTTTCTTTGCTGGTGGCGTGCAAGGGATAGGCGACATTTTCGTAGGTAGCGCTGTGGCTCTTACGGCCATGGTAGCTATGTTAGGGACCGCTGAGGTAGTGTACTCGGGTACCAGGTCGTATATACGATGTTTGTCGTCGTTGAAGTACCAGATCCGCTGAGATACATCCAACACGATGCCTGAATCCTCCAGGAATCCTACTCCCAGTAGAGTCTTATTGTTGCGAGCCTCTGGGAAGATCATGAATGTCGTGGGGATAACTCGGCCCTTAATGACCACGGGCACGCGAGTTTCCCACATCATCTGCTGCTTTAGACTTCCGTCGGCAAGGGTGATGTCACTTAGGGTTTCAGTGAATATCTGTCCCTGTCTCTTCAGCAGTTTATACAACTCGGTGGACGCCACGCTTGTTTTGGCGCCTGTGTCGACGTATCCAACCCCGTGTATTCTGCCCACCTTCAATGGCAATGTAGGGCGTGGCCGGACGTCACTTGGAGCGGCTGGTCCCCAAAAGCTGAATTCCGGGTTGCGATCGACTGACGGTGGCTTTCCGGAACAGGTGGGGCACTTGCTGCGTACGACGCCAGGCTTTCCACACCCATAGCAAGTGATTCCAACCGGTGCTGGCGTGGCGGGGGGTGGCCTTTTAACTTCTCCTCCCCCTGCAGATGAGCTCGACGGTTGTCGAGGCTGTTTGCTACGGCACTCTGCCGTCATGTGTCCATATCTGCGGCAGAACGTGCATTGTCGGCGTCTAGAGATGTCCCTGTTCTTGATTTCGGGTAGCGGGGGAACCTTCGGTTCCCAGTTAGGCCTCTTCTCTTGTAAGATTTCCTCAGCGCTACGGGCAAGTTTCAGGAGTTCATCCACTGTCTTGAACGCGCTTCTCGGCACCATTTCCCGTATGCTTAAGTGGAGCTGACCATAAATCATATGTAACTGATGGGTCTCCGACGGGATTGGTGCCGGTAGTTGGGCTATGAGCGCCCTCTTCTTTGCGACGAATTTCTCCGTAGGGGTCGTCGCATCCTGCTTCAGTTCTATTATCTTCTGATACAGGATGTCCGCTGGTATCTTCGGTGCGAACGCGTGCCGAAGCCGATCTTCAAAATCCGTCCAGGATTTGACGTCTGACTTAGCGCCTTCCCACCAGACAGCGGCGTCTCCTTTTAATAGGAGGGTAAGCCCTTCGAGAGCGTTCTCGTCGTCAATGTTCTCGATTTTCTTGTACACCTTGATGGCTGAGAGAAACGTCTCTACAGCCTCGTTGTCGCCGGTTCCGTCGTATACTGCGTTGCATCGTGCGAATGAACCTTGTCTGCTTGCCGGTGCTAGAGCTGCGATGATGCGCTGGAGCTGTTCTTCGGTCATGCTGAGGGCCATCTTCGCTCTGTGTTGTGCTCGTGTTCTAGGTTCTGAAGCCAGGGCCACTTAGTTGGGCGCCAGTTGGAACAGGTGGTAAAGGGGGTGATGTTGTTCCCTTTACCGAGCGCAGACTAATTGGGTTGAGGGTCCCAATAAGTCGACACTCTTATAAGATGGTGAGGGTTCAGGCCTGGCTTAACAGAACAACAACAACGATTCCAATTGGATTTATTTAGACAACACAAGAGTTACACGCAGGTTTACACAAATAGTCTTTTACACGCAGGTTTACACAAATAGTCTTATACAATGTAGTCTAGTAACACTAAGTAACACGAATGCCGTGAGTGGTATATCTAGCACTGTACACTGTTGCTTTCACTGAACTTCACTTTGACTATGGACGCGACGGTAGCGGGTGTACCGAAAAGAGGTGACGTAACGAGACGTACTCCGAACCGGGCTCACGCCTTGCTAGTAGAAGACTCTCCGTGTGTGATCGGAATTGCGACCTTACGCCAAACGCAGGGGTTTACGCAATGTGTGATCGGAACGGGCTTTCTCCGTACTTAGCAAGGAGCTATCTTAGGCCTAGAGTAAGGTCCTAGTTAGGAGCAGACTGGGATGTCAACTGACTTGGGATGTGTCCCGGCGGGCTTTTATACCACCCGACGGCGTGGGTGAAAGCGACGCTTCCTTCCTGAGTAACGGGACGCTGGACCCGCGCATCTGCAGTGGCCGGCCATCGCAATGTAGAAACAATGGTGCGGTACCGTTGGAATCGGAAGGGCCGGCGGAACCTTCTACCTGCGTTACGCGTGGGAAACTTGGTCGTGCTACACTTCCTAATAACACCTTTTAGCGGTACAAGCTTATATAGCTAAAAGGTGTTACTGGAGGCTTTTATACGACAGGCGGTCACGCGAAAACCTTTATACGACATCTATAGTAGCTTTTAGCGTCGAAAACCAGAATTATAGCACTAAAATGTTACTTGCTGTTTGTTTGGTAAAGCCTACTATCTAGCCGAAGTCACATAGAAGGCATTATTACAGTCCGAATTCAAAGCAAGTGTTAATTAAAATCACACATGGACGTGGCGCTTGTTTAACTAAGTACAAACTAAAGTATAAGTATCCCATAAATAAAAATAAAAAAAAGTAACTGACCGGTCAAGTGACTTATTGCACCCTTTAAATACGGATGCAACTACCTGGCGTTTTGCAAAGCTGTGACCTCATTGGCTAATGAATTTGAATTTGTCTGTCCACCGTGTTTAAGTTAAGTAAGTTATTTGAATACTTAGTGGGCCTAAAACATCTGGGGAATACAACTTTTTAATTGAATGTGGTAAATAACTAGGGAATGCAATTACCGGTCGTTTTTCAAAACCGGTAATTTACCGACATAGCGTCGCCAAAACCGGTAAACCGGTAATTTCCCGGTTTTCATTTTATTTCATGAAAAGTCAATATTTTCCGTCAAAATCGATAATTAAGTAGTTTTTTTAGTAGTGTTCATTAAACTACCACTTTCACAAGACAAATATGATTACTGAAATCTTAAAAAAAGCAAGTTTTAGGACTTAGGTACAAAAAATAAATACATTTTAGATGCTAAATCTTACAATTAACACTCATCTTCGATAAAATCAACTAAGACACCGCCTGCCTGCGAGCCTGTTGTGGATTATTTCATTTGTATGTACTTATGTAGGTGACAAAGCCTGTAGCTGATTTGTTTTATGTCCACTTGACGAAGCCTGCGCTGCTGATCACGAACTATTTTTGTTGGTATGGTTTTTGGGTTTGGTTATGACTTTGACTTTTTTTTTATTGTATTTTTTTAACCCGGAATAAATTTATTCAATATTTACTAAGACACTAGAAATCATCACATATTATTCACATAAGTATCACGTATTTGTAATTGCGTAAAGGACAACTACAGGACCCTGGTTCTTATATGGCACCAGAAGAGTGCTGTGTTACACAGCAGGTTATGTCACATCCTGGATTGGCAGATCCCGCAAAAACAGGCAAGTTTCGTCAAGGGCAAAGGTGCAATCAGATCCTAAATATACGTCCATTGATAGAGATGGCTTATGAATTCTGTACTTCGATGATCCTCTGCTTCATCGACTATAGTCGATGACAAAACGATGCAGTCAAAGGCTTTGCTATAGCAGCCTTTGACTGCATTGTTTTGTCATCAAGCATTTGGTAGCTTTCATTCATTTAAAACTCCGTTGAAAAAGGAAACTGAATTGGCAGAGAAACTTCGAGCCCTTTTACTTTTGTAAAAGGTGTGGATAAAATTACCCGTCACCTGCCTACGGTGAATATGTCATCAGAAGAGCCTGCGGAAGCTGGGAGGGAAGAATCATTGGTGCGAACCAAAATAACGAATCTTCGATAGGCAGATAACACCAATTTTCTGGCCGCCAATGAAGCGGAAATAGTTGACAGCACTGGTAAAATGGAACGCATCAGTCTGGAAACGCCTCTCAAGATTAACCATAGTAAAAACCAAGCTCATGGTGGTGGATTGTGGTAGGTAGATACAACACACAGATGCACTTAGGCCAGTAACAGTAGATGTACTTCGGCGTAAACATCGACAATACCGGTTCTTCTGAAAAAAAATCAGAATACGCATAAGAATGGCCAAAAGAGTCACAGCTACAAGGATTATCTCCATAATTCTTGGTTCCTGAGAACCGCATGTCTCTATAAAAACCAAAACCGGATTGGTTTACGCTCTAGACTTCTCCATTTTCATCTACGGAGCTGAGACTTGGAGTCTGAAAAAGGCTGCAACCGCATTGACGCTTCCGAGATGTGGTGCTAGATGAAGATTTTGCAAATACCCTGAATTGCCTTCCGTACAAATGTGTCTATCTTACGCGAATTGAAAATCAACACCAGGCTATCAACCATCTGTTTACGTAGAATTTTGGAGTTTTTGGAGGGCAAAAGGTCACAACCTTGAGAAACTAATCATTACTGGCAAGGTTGATGGCTAACGATCCAGAGGTCGCAAGATGGACAGATGAGATCCCTTTCACCCTCTACACCCAACTTCAGAACCGGAACAGAAAGTCAGAATAAAACTGATTCTATTGGGACTTCACGACCCTCAGCAATGAAGATACCAATGCGAGGAGGAGGGGGTCTTATCTTAAAAGCTAATCAAATATTTATATAACAATGAGTGAATTAATGGTGTAAATTTGGAGTTTATAAAACCTACTGTGGATAGTGATTGTCCACAGTCCACACTTGTTGGTTTTATAGAAATCAGGTTTTTTTTTATCTTGGAACCAACAATGCAGGCAACAATGCACGGACTCTAGCCGCTGCAAGAACTCATGCCTGATGATGGGTCTCCATACGACACGAAACATGTCGGCAGACATGCTTAGGTACGTTTATGACGACAACCCTTCATCGACGTATTACAGTGAGTAAGCTATAACAGACATGTTTTCAATACCACAATATAGCATAGCAATTACACAAAAAATAAACGTTTTCGTGGAGAAAACGAATTCTTGCCAAATAAAGTGTTTACCAGAAGTATCTACTAGTGTTTATTTACGAAGAAATTGCGACAGAAGTGCTTTTTGTAGTAATTTTTAAGTAAATTTAAATTTCGGTAAAAAACCGGTTTTTGAATATATTTACCGGTAATTTACCGAAGCCAAATCCAGATTCTCAAAATGTGTCTTCAAAGTGCAGGTAGTTGCAGGCGTAGCTAAGTTGCAGACGTTCATAGGCTATGGTAACTGCTTATGATCCGTGCCGTATGTCGGAATTGTCAGATGCATAGTTTGGCACCAATGATGATGGTGATTTCTTTTCAGTAAGTACATTATATTATGGTGTTTTTTCCGCACTAGGTCGCAAAGCAGTACATTTCTTGTCAGGTCGAAAGTTCAAAGGGCGATATGTACCTACTGGAAAATGTCGTACGATACAGGTGCGAAAAGGGAATTTGTAACTCACGTTGATTTAACTTTAGTACGCACTCTCCGGTCGTGCTTTTATTTATCGCCGTGTGCTTCAAATTTCCCCTTTTCCGCACTTGGATCGTAATGTAATGTACTATTTTCGTTTTGTTGTCATCATACACAGAGAATAACAAGCAGCTGTTAGAAATTAATTCTTTATTACCTAGACATTAAAAGATAAATACTTTGAAAATAATAAATATTCGTACGTATAATATAACACAGCAAAACTTAGGTACAGGTTATAGCAAACTACAGTTTCCATTTTTGTTCATGAGTCAGTTAAACATTTTTCAAGTCGTATCGACTTTGACCATTTACATTTTCAGGCCAACTGCAGTTTGTATTTACAATATATTTTTCCTCAAAATCACTTATTAGTGTCGATACTGTAATTTCTTTGGCTGGGTTTATTTTGAAACTCTAGTGTACCTTTCGTGAGTTTCTCTAATTGAATGACCCTGTGACATTGATTACATTAACACTAATACAAATTTTGAGTAAAAAGATCCTTGAATTGGAAACAGGACTATGGCTGGGTAGGGGGTGTCGTCATATATAATTTTTGCATTTTTAATAATAATATTTACCTTTACAAAGGGTCTAGGTCACACAAGTTCGTTAGACATTTTTCTCAATGACTAATCATCGGAGTAAAAGAGAAAGATCTCTGAAATTTGGGAAGATCCGTGTTCACGGTACACCCCCTCTGATGTTGATGTTGTAAAACTTTTGAATTTTTTTTAATATGCTTAAATTACCTAAAAAATTAATCCTTAATCTGGTCTGGATACAAACTGCTTAAACGATTAATAAATAGTTTGGTGTCAGCGCACACTGCATTCGAAGACGTGCCCTTAAAAGAACCCATTTCAGACTTTTTAGCACCAATCGTGTTTAAAAATCTACAGCAAAGTGCTTTTTCCATCTCAATTTTTAAATTGAAAAATTCTCGAGTGTCTTTCAAGCACGTTTCATACTCTGATTTGACTGATTCATACTCAGTTTTGTTTTTGTTTACTTTATATTTTAGTTGTTTATTTAAAGTTAAAAGAACATCTATCAAATCTGGACGAGCATTCTTTGAAGTAGTATCTAATTCAACTGGCATGAATCCTCGAATTATAGTCATTTCTCGTTTACTACCTTGTGATAATCTGTTTGCTATTTTTTGTTTCCAATAAAAAAATCCATCCTTAAGTTCATACTGGTAATCTTTTCTTCTTTTAGACAAACATCGTTTCACGCTGTTAAAATAGTCTTTCTCGGTAATGTTAAAATTTTTACTGAAGGTAGCTAGTCTGTTGTAGGAAAATTTGCCTTTCCATACAACATCAGCATCTGAGCGGTATAGATTTAGTTTGAATGAATTTTCTAGCCAACAGATCAGCACATACCATCTTTTACCATCTATTTCTAATGGTGTGATAGTAATAGCGTCATCTAAATCCATGGACTTGTTGTAAGCGTGAATCTGAGTCTGGTTTTTGTATTGGATACTTTTGGTGTAGATATGTTTTATTTAATTCCCATGATTTTAAGATACGTTTGTTACATTATTTGAAGACAAGAAAGTGACAAGTGTCTGTCACAATTTTGATACTTAATTTGTTCTTTTGCGTGAGTTTCTTTTGGTTTCCGTTAACAAGCGCCATATGCAAAGCGCCATACGCAATCTCTAAGTGCCCTTAATTTGTTGTTACGTCTGTACAAGGCTTATCTGATGGTGACAACATTTTGGATGAAACGTCCTCATAGGCGGTAACGCCTGTCCAGAAGGACGAAGAAAAAAAAAAAAAAAAATCATGTCCTCATGTCATGTCCTCATGTCATGTGTCATGTTGTTTATAACCTCAAAACAAAACAATACAATTGGTAATTTGGGAAATGTTAAATAGTAATGTTACATATTTTTTGATTTATTGAATATTTAGTCGTTTATATCGCCGTATTTATCAATTGTATGTAAAAATGAGTAGCAGTGAGAGTGAGGATAACTATGACAACTCCGAGCAAACTGAAGATCTCAACGACGGGGAACGTGTAAGTTATTTTAATCCTTTGAATTATTAACAATTACAAAGAAATCTCATAATTATACTTTCGGTTCCCGAGATACGGCTGCTCTTAGTTTTGGGCCGACGGATTGAAGCTTAACTGCAATTTTTCATAATGTAAATAGGTCCGTTTTTGAGAATAAACGATTTGTATTGTATTTTTGTTTAGACTGCTATCAGGTCCGAGTTGTCGACTCTGTCGTTCGAGGAACTACAAAAGCTAAAGGAAAGAATTGGAGCCAAAGTGTACAAGGAAGCTATATTTGGAAAAAAAGATGGCAAACTGATTCCGCTAAACCAAAGGTCTTTAAAAGGGAAAATAAAAACAGACCCCGAGAAATGAGCTCTAAGAAACCTGTGTCGATGATGATTGACGTGCCAAAAGCAAGGAAGAAGGAAATTCGTGATCCCAGGTATGTGCTTGTACTAATAACAGTAGGATGAGTAACAGTTTCTTAACCAGGCCAAGTAGTAACCCCTTTTTAGGGTTCCGTAGTCAACTAGGAACCCTTATAGTTTCGCCATGTCTGTCTGTCCGTCCGTCCGTCCGTCCGTCCGTCCGTCCGTCCGCGGATAATCTCAGTAACCGTTAGCACTAGAAAGCTGAAATTTGGTACCAATATGTATATGAATCACGCCGACAAAGTGCAAAAATAAAAAATGGAAAAAAATGTTTTATTAGGGTACCCCCCCTACATGAAATGAAAATGAAAATGAAATATTTATTTTTCAAGTAGGCATATTACAATGCGCATATGAACGTCAAATAAAGCTACGCCGGCTCTAACCCTACGCCTCAGCCTCGAGAAGATTTCAGTCCCCCCTCAGTTGGGAGGGGGGTATCCACTATGGGACCGGCAAGAAACTCGGCGGGCAACTTCTTTTCAAAACATTACATCTTATAATTAACATGCATTAAATAACAACATACAATTTAACATGCAAAAGTATTCATCAAAGAATATGAACAGACTAGGTACTCTATGGAAATCAATTTCAATAAATTATATTATTGCTTAATAATACGTCGTTCTTCTTCAGAGAAAACATATCAAATTGTCATAGAAGAAAAAGATAATATGAATCTCAATATCATTAAATATGTAATTTACCTACACAACATAAAATATAAAATATTTGATGTGCTTTCTTATCTGAACTGTGTCCTCTATACATAATACAATTATTTTAATTGCTATTCGTTTTTGTAGTTTCTGGTTCGGGCCATGCATGTTTGTCTGTCAAATAGTCCTCGACTCTGTAATAAGCCTTTAACATCAATGATTTTTTTAAGTAGTTCTTAAGAGCTGGGAGGGGTAATCTCAAAGCAGTGTCAGGTAACTTATTATAAAAATGAATGCATTGCCCAACAAATGACTTCTGTACTTTACGGACACGAAACTTCTTTATGGCAAGCTTATTTTTGTTTCTAGTGTTATAATTATGGATATCAGAATTCTTAGTGAAACAGTCTAAATTCTTAACAACATAAATTATACTATCATAAATGTATTGGGAAGCTACAGTTAAGATATTAATTTCTTTGAAGAGTTCTCTTACTGATTCACGTGTTCCTAAGTTGTAAATAGAACGAATGGCTCTCTTTTGTAATACAAAGATAGTCTGTATGTCAGCTGCTTTGCCCCAAACCAGAATACCGTATGACATTACACTGTGAAAATAACTATGATACACTAGGCGAGCTGTCTCAACATTAGTCAGTTGCCTGATTCTCCTAACGGCGTATGCGGCTGAACTTAATTTGCTTGCTAGTTTCTTTATGAGGACTCCATTGTAGATTTTTGTCCAATGTTAAACCAAGAAACAGTGTTGTATCTACCATCTCTAAGCATTCATCATTCAAAAGTATTTTTGTATCGATTGGTTTAACATTCGGCAGAGAAAATCGAATACATTTGGTTTTCTTAGAATTAAGAAGTAAATTGTTGACAGTAAACCACTGCAGTACATCAGCTAACGTGCTATTAATTACATTGTAATCCGTAGATTTTCGGTCAACATTAAAAAGCAGTGATGTATCATCAGCAAAAAGTACTATTTCACAAAAGTTTTTCACTATACATGGCAAATCATTTATATAAACCAAAAACAGGAATGGACCTAAAATTGAGCCTTGTGGCACTCCTAATTGGACTACAGTCCCGCTAGAGCGAGTTTTGTTAACAACTACTGTTTGTGTTCTATTGCTAAGGTAAGAAGACATAAAGTTTAGGGCATTTATAGACAAACCATAATGTTCTAATTTCAAAATGAGCGTTCCATGATCCACACAATCAAAGGCTTTTGAAAGATCACAAAATATGCCAATTGCATCACAAGAATTTTCCCAAAAATTATATATATGTTTAATGAGTACCGAAGCAGCATCGGTCGTGGAACGGCCCCTTGTGAAACCGAACTGTTTGCTTGTAAGTAATCTATGTCTGTTGAAGTGTCCCAGTAGATCATTTAACATTAGCTTCTCAAAGACTTTACTTAGTACAGGAAGTATTGATATGGGACGGAAATTGGTTATATCACTCGAATCACCCGATTTAAAAAGCGGTATGACTTTGCTACATTTCATAAGATCTGGAAAGGTGCCTTGTGAAATTGAAATATTATATATTACGGCCAAGTAAGGTGCTATTATATCTATGACATGACTAATTACTTTAACTGATGTTCCCCATAAGTCTTCCGTTTTCTTTAAATTGAGTGACTTGAATGTTTTAACAATATTTACAGAGTCTACTTGACTAAATTCAAATGAATTATTACATTTCTTAACATTAGCACAAAGTAATGAATGGGCTTGAGCCGCAGAAGAATGTAAACATTTTGTGGTGTTAACGGCTATATTTGAGAAATAATCTTCGAATGCCGAGGCAACATCGCTGTTCGACACTATTTGTTGATTATCTGATACAATGTTGACTTGACAATCGCGTGATTTACATTTACCAGCTTCTTTATTTATAATACTCCAAGTTGTTTTCACTTTGTTGTCCGACACTTTCAATTTAGAACTAATAAAGTTTTTCTTGGCAGTTAAACACACTTTCTTGAAGATTCTTGAGTAGTTTCTTACATAGTCCAGGAATTCTGAATTCTTGTTCAGCTCTCTCTCACCATAAAGTTCATAAAGTCTTTTTCTACTTTTGTGAATACCTACAGTAGCCCATTCACTAAACTTTGTTTTAACTTTTGACCCACTAATAGATTTCACTTTGAAATTGTTATTAAATTGATTAAGAATTACATTGAAAACATCTTGATACAAATGATTACAGTCATAATGCGAAAATGGTATTATAGACAAACTATGTAGAATTTCATTTTTGAATGATTCCAAGCGAGATCCAGTAATGGGTCTATATGTTATTGTTTGTGGAGTATCATGAATAACGTTTAAGAAAGCTGCCCTTTGGCCGCTGTGATCGGAATGAAAACAGTTAAATAATTTCTTATCTATACATTCACAGTTACAAAAAATATTATCTAGGCATGTTGCACTAGTCACACCTACCCGGGTAGGTTCAAGAAATAAATTAAATAAATTAAATGATTTAAACAAACAGAACATTTTAACAGTATTACTAGATGACTCGAGCAAGTTAACATTAAAATCTCCACATACAATAACATGTTTTTGGCCCTTGCATACTAAATTCAGAACATTTTCCATTGTAGATTCAAATATGCTGAAGTCAGCTGATGGTGGTCTATAAACACATACAATAATATATCTGTCTAATTCAACACATGAAATTTCTATAGTTCTTTCTATGGAATATTTTACAACATCTTTGCGCTCTTTACACTTCATACAATTTTTAACAATAATAAGGGAGCCACCATGAGCAGCAGATTTTCTGGCAAAAAAACTAGCTAATTTAAAATTAACATAATCAAATATCAACTGTTCTTGTTTCAACCAATGTTCAGTAATACACATAACTTCAACATTATTACTATCTAAAAATAATCCTACTTCTAATTCTTTGCTGGAAAAACCCTGAATATTCTGGTGAACAACGTTCATATTCAGGTGTTTTTCCGCTGTCTTACAATCTAGTTTAAATGAGGCATGGGGTCCTTGGCTTTGTCAGCTGACTGAGACTTATATATAACACTATTACATCTATTTGGCTCAATATTGAAGGCCAATAACTCCACTAAATATACAAATAATTTCTTTGGCAAAAATACCTTCCGTGGAGCTAGCATGAAGCGCTCAATGAATTTATTTAAGTCAAAGAAATGGTACTTTTTATTAACAGCTATGGCATGGTACATTAAAGAATTATAGTAAGCTATCTTACAATTATAGTCATATGATACATTTTCTGCATAAGGTAGTGCACATAATATAATTTTCCCCACACCAGATTTTTCAATAACATTTAGTGTGGACATCAATTTATCTATGCTAAGCTTATCTACATTAAGACTATTTCCTAATAAAATTACTAATGTAGTACTGCTATCATAACATCCCTTTGAAATAAGGTCACATAAATGAGACAAAGTAATGTTTTGATAACAGTAATTTGTCACTTGTTGCTCTAACTGGTAGCTTAATAATGGGCCCATTCCTAACCCAATCTGATCTGAAAAACAACAGTCTTACTGACTGCTCTAGGGGCTGTTTAACTACTGCCGCATGCCTAGTTGTGTCGTGGGCCACATCGGCTTGAATAATCTTTGCTGGTGGCATTTGGCCACAATTACAATGTTTTCCATTTAATAATGCCTTACACCGCTCCTCCAAATTTCTATTTTCTAGCAGCAATTTATTAAAAGCCTGTATGTGCTCCTCAACTTGTTTTTTAGTAGTCTCATACATGGTGGATACTGCCAAAAGCTCATCTTTCAGCCTGTTAATGTCGGCATTTAATTTCAGAAAATTTGATTCCTTGACTTCCAGCTCTGAATGACAGTCTTGAACCCTATTTTTCATAACTGTTAATGTATGTTTTAATTTACTATATTTTTTAATACATGCCTGGCCTTTGATCAGCTTTTGGGTTCTCCTAATATACCTATTAATCTTAATGTACTTTTTTAACTTATTACTACTATTAAAGAATACTATGTGTTTGGAGTCCCTACTCAATTGTGTTTCACCGCTTACCAACTCTTGGTACACATTCTGTAACTGCGAAGCATCATAGTGCTCCCGCTCTTTCCTAAACAAATTAAGTTCCTCATTAGCCGCACCCAGTTCTTCTTCTAACTGTGTGATGCGGGCCAAGGCCACTTCATGTGTCGAAGCGCACTGGTTGAAGGTGTCTATTGTGCCTTGCAAACGGTCCACTTCTCCGCGGGCATCAGTCAGCTGCACATCATTGTCCGCCAGCTCCCTTTTCAATTCTGAGTTTTTGTTGATTACTTTCTGGAGCTCCACTTCGCTTTCCTCCCTTTCCTCCAACAACTGCTTCGACAAGGCCCTCGACTCTTGTAGGTCCTGTGCTGTTGTTTTTAGCTGCATCTCTAGTTGTCGTGCCGTTGCCTTGCGAGTTTCGGTCGCAATATTGGTGTCCATTGTCACTCGTCTGGCTTTCTGAAAGATGTAATAAAAAAGGATGAGTACTTATCTCAACAGAGATTGAAAGATTTGCCAAGATGACGACAGAGATGAGAGCTGTAGGAATGAATAGTGTGCAGTGTGTCAGTAGTCGGCAGTGTCTGTGGCGAATGTGTCTTGTCTCGTCTTGTGCTTCCACTAGTTCGTCAAGCAAAGGGAAACTGCACGGTGCCAATGTTGTTTGTTTGACGTTGCTCACGGCCGCAGCAATGAGCTTTGTTTGAGTGTAGAAATAAATGATAAATAAAACGGAATACTCTCCCCGTTTCAAACGCAGGTTCCAACGGCTGCGATCACTCGTTGACAGTTGGGTAGTCCTGCCTCAAAGTCCAATAAATACTCGGTGTAACGTTGTCAATTTCACCAAAACTGTATCACTGATAATACTTTACTACTTAAATTAACTAACAATGAGTAGAAGTCCTCTTTAAAGCTAAAAATATAATTAAATTTCAATATTTGAAATCAGCTGGTCACAGAGTCATGTAAAGTGGGGGCTGAATTTTTTTTTCATTCCAACCCTAACGTGTGATATTTTATTTTATTTTATTTATTAAGGTCTGCCAACAGCGGTTACAATAATACATGGTTAGGTTTACATGCATTAGCATTTTAAGCTTATTGCACAACTAATTATAGGCAAACACCACTTGTGTAATCTTAAATTAAATTAACATTGAGTAGTTTAAAAAAGGAAACTGAAACATGCTGTAGTTTTACAATATATTGTTGGATAGGTATTTAAAAATTAATAAGTGTTTGCTAAGATCGTTTTTTGATAATTTTTATATTTTCGGAAATAATCGCTCCTAAAGGAAAAAAAAGTGCGTCCCCCTCCCTCTAACTTTTGAACCATATGTTTAAAAAATATGAAAAAAATCACAAAAGTAGAACTTTATAAAGACTTTCTAGGAAAATTGTTTTGAACTTGATAGGTTCCGTAGTTTTTGAGAAAAATACGGAAAACTACGGAACCCTACACTGAGCGTGGCCCGACACGCTCTTGGCCGGTTTTTTTTTTTTTGACGGAGTGGGAATGCTGCAAGTAGTAACCCTGCCTGCAAAGCAAAAGGCCCAGTATGACTGCTACCGGATGTGAGATGTAAGAGGGAGTGTCAGTGTCAACTAGGGATGTCACGAATGTCGCATGTGTCACATTTGCGAATGCGAATATATTCAGAATGCGAATGTGCGAATGCGAATGTGAATATCGCTGAATTTCATAAAAAACCAAGCAATCACCAACAACCCGCTAGGTAAAAATGCTTACTATATTGGTCAAAATGCTGAGTACAAACTTCACGCCGTACGAATTTGAGCTATCTGCACATGCGCGAGTCGACAGTCGACAAGTAGCTATTGGAGCGGCCGGCATGGGCGAGGAACAAGCTGCGACTTGCACATATTCGCATTCGCAAAACATTCGCATCGCTTGAAGCGAATGCGAATGTCAATGCAAGTGTTTAAAAGAATACGAATCTTTCGCATATGCGAATGCAAATGCAAATATTCGTAACATCCCTAGTGTCAACCACACAGATATCAAATAACACCTACCTCTGCGCATCCCAAATGCCGCTGCAGCAAAGGTCGTCCTTTTTGACATTGGGTTTTGTAAAATTCAACATCTATTAATTCAATCTGTATTATTTTTGTAGATTTGATCCTCTCTGTGGAGAATTCAATAAGAAACAGTTTTCCGACGACTACAATTTCCTAACAGAAATGCGCATGAATGACATCAAAGCCACTAGGGCCGAGTTACGGGAGACCACAGACCCGGAGAAGGCACTCAAACTGCGCCGGCTCCTGCAGAGGCTGAACGAACAGCACAAAGCCAGCAGAATGAAGAAGAAGGAGAGAATGGAGATGGAGATGCAGAAGAAACAGGCTGAAAAGGAAGTTAGCGAGGGGAAACAGCCTTACTATAAAAATAAATGTGAGTTACTAATGATGATTCAATACATTTTTTTAACTTATTTGGCAGATGTATGTCATATGGAGAAGTTTATCTGGCCTTCTCACTTGTTTGGAACTAGAGATGGGTCGTGGGTAAATACCCAATCTACCCACCCAGGTATTTACCCGGTAAATACCTATCTACCCGGTATTTACCCGTATCTACCCAAATTGACGGGTAGATTCATTTCATGTTGGACATGCTGATTTGTGTTAAAATGGAGATAAATACTAAGTTAGTGGTTGTAATTTTTATACACAATTTAAAACAAAACTGTTCAGTCAAATAGACAATTAAGTTTACAGAAGTTTTAATGTATATTTTTAAAAATAATTAAAAAAATACGTTTTATGTGTGTTTTTTTAGATTGTATTAATTAGTCGTATTTATTCGATAAAGATAAATTTCCTAGTACTGGTTGGTGGGGGTTATGGTGGGGTTAGGGGGGGTAAAATGTATTTTTTTCATATTTCATGGAAACTATCATTAATATCGAAAAGTATTGTATGTACGAACTAAAGTAGACACAATTTCCTACAAAAAAGTTTATATGCATTTTTGTCATAAAACATACTATGTATGAGTTATGAGCTTGAAAAAGATTTTTTTTAAATATTTTTAATCACATATTTTTATTTACAGTTTTAATTTATCAAACTTATAATTGATACTGTAAGCATTTGAAATTATTTCCGTATGTCAGAGAATGATATTACACGTTTTTTATAGTTGGAGTGATACACTAAAATCACATTTTATCTCATAGCAACCTATTCGTTCCCAATTTGAATAAACATTATGTGTACAATTACAAAGACTGACTTAAATTAATCTATTTTAGCCCAAGCACCATTTAAAAACGTCAAATTTGGAAGAAAAATGAAAATACCCGCGTATTTACCCGCGGGTAGGTAAATATCGGGTATTTACCCGGTAAATACCCACCGTCGGGTAGATTAGATTTAGATTTAGATTTAGATTTATTTATTTCATAATATAAAATTACATTATAAATTATTCTACCTTAATCTATAATAATTTATATTATGATCGTCGAGTATGGTTTTTAATGAAATATCAATTACAATTATAATTTGATACTAATTTTAAAAATATAACAATAATGATTTATAAGTAATCACAATGTCAATTTTTACATAAAAAGGAAAAAAGAAAAAACAAGGTATCTCATAATGATCGTCAAACTAAAATTAAAATACAATAATGGATTACAGTCAATTTATATTACATGTCATTTCCATATACTCATTTACAGAATATAATGGATTTTCCAATAAAAAGATTTTCAATTGGCGTTCAAAAGTTTCGTCAGATGTTTCTGTTCGCAATTTCGCGGGTAGTCGTTCGTAGTATGTCGGTCCAATCACTCTCGGGTTCTTTACTGAAAGCGCCATGCGACGCGGCACTGTTCGCAATCTCCCTGTGGACCGAATTTGTTTCCCGGAAACTTCAACGCGCTTGAACATCGAGAAATTGTTTCTCACAAACATTAGTACTTGGAAGAGGTAAAGTGAGTAATGTGTCATTATACCGTTCTGTTTGAAGAGCTCCCTGCACGGATGTCTAGTTTGTACTCCGGTTAGTAGTCGTACCGCTCGTTTTTGAAGGATTAAAACTCGCTTCGCATCCGTGGAGTTTCCCCAAATCAACGTCCCGTAAGATATTAGCGAGTGAAAATTTGAGAAATATACAGCCTTCAGTGCTTTTCTCGATATAAGCGGCTGAAGCTTCTTAATGGCGAAGACAGCACTACTCAACTTGTTGCATAACTTGTCAACATGGCACTTCCAGTTAAGATTCGAGTCGACCGTAAAACCCAGGAATTTGCTTTCGAAACACAATGGCATTGGACCGTTTTCAATACATGATGGTGCTTCAGTGCTACGGGCCGAAAAAATCATCACACTGGACTTCGCGACGTTCAGGAGCAAACCATATATTTACCTGGGTAGTTACCCATCTCTATTTGGAACAATCAGTGTTTATTGAGAGTTCATTTACATTCATTTATGTTCAGTACATTTACACTACTACTCACAATAGTAGCAAAAGTATGAACTCGCAAAAACACCAGTGATAACAAGTTAAAAGGCCAGACACACTAAACCTAGTATGGCACACATACTCATATTGATCTTATTTCAATGTACATGTTTGTTATTTAATGCGCCAATAATCGTATGTTTGTTAATAATAATATGTATGTCAAAAGAGCCTCTACGCGTTGGCTTAGGCCCCGCGCACGCCTTCCAAAGGTCCGGAACACCATTGTTCCGTGATGGGAAAGACATATGTATGTTTGTTATGGATTTAGAGAGAGAAAACTATGTTTAAACAATTAATTTGATAGCATCCAGAATACTGGATAATCACCTTGATGTCTTTAACCTTTCAAGACCCACTGGCTCCCCGGGGAGCCAGCAAAAAAATTTCAATGACACCTTAATTAATATTGGCATAATTCAAAATCGAGTGTTCATATTTGACATAATTATGGGTTTCGAAAGGTAAACCCTTTTGCGATTTTCCAAACCAGAATAAATTTAATTAAACGTTTTCTTTCTCATTAATAGTCATTATAGTTAAACTTTGAAAACTGATAAGTGATAATATATAATTACTTTCTCCTATTACAGCTGAAAAACGTGTAGAAGCCCTAGTTTCTCAATTCGAGGAGCTCCGCAAAGAAGGCGCCACTCGCGTCCAGAGACACATAAAGCGACGTCAACAGAAGGTCAAACGGCGCTCACACAAGGCACCTACTGGCGTCAGCTGACTCCTCTGATGATTATCTGCTTTCTTGTATGTAAACTTTAATTAAACTAAGACCTAATGCATTTTACATGCTTTTATTTAGTTTTACCACAGAATATATAATAGTAGAAGTACAGAAGGCTCACTCCTTTGATATTCACAAAATGCCGCCATTCTAAATTCTTACCTACATCATGGAGGAATAAGTAAGGGAAGAGTTGTAACTCCATACATCAGTAAATGCGAGTTATTTGTATAGGCATAGTTAAGTGACATCTAGCGACAATCACGCGTCAAGTAGCGTGAATTATCAGTACCACTACTCGATACTAGGTGTCACAGTGTCTCGTCTGCCAAAAAAATAATATTAGAACAGTTTACAACTTATATTACAAGCAGAAGGAATTGAAAACAGAATACTGATTAATACTATTGTAATATTAGCTAAAAATTTGTGAGCATTAGACTCTTCGTTCGTCGCAACATCTATTAGAATTAGATCAAGAGCCCAGGCCCGCCAGACCTTCCTCAAATTCTCAAGGATGAAACTTTGGGACAATGTAGAGTTCACATCGGCGTTTAATGTGTGCATATTTTCTAGTTCGGCCCATCGGCCAATTTTTTGCTATCAAGTGATGAAGGTGAAAAAAAAAAGTGCTTACTTTCCTTAAATTCTCAAGGCTGATTTTTATATATGTGTTAGAGCACGTTGTTATAAATTGGTTATCATCAATGCCAGACCGTTTCCGTTGGCCATAACTTTTACCAGACGCGACAAAGTTGGCAAAAAACGACTCTAACTTACCTCATTTTCTCAAGCCTGATTTTGATATATGATACGCAGGGACCTATAACTAGACCGTTTGTAAGCAGCCAGACCAATCGGATGGACCTAACCATCCGCCAGACCGACTTAAAGTTTCGATATGAGCATTAGTATAATTGAAATATTCCGGGTCTATAACAGCTAAAAACTTGAATTTTCTACGTTAAGCTACGTGTATATTGTATACTTGACGTAATAAGCGACTTTCAAAAATTTAATTCTAAGGAAATAAAAAAAATGAAAGTTTATATGTGGTGCAAGATTAATTTTAAGCTATGAATTTTATTTACACTGCGTATAGTAAGTATACAATATACACGTAGCTTAATGTAGAAAATTCAAGTTTTTAGCTTTTATAGACCTAGAATATTTCAATTCTACTAATGCTCATATCGAAACTTTAAGTCGGTCTGGCGGATGGTTGGGTCCATCCGATTGGTCTGGCTGCTTACAAACGGTCTGGTTACAGGTCCCTGCGTATCATATACCAAAATCAGGCTTGAGAAAATGAGGTAAGTTAGAGTCGTTTTTTGCCAACTTTGTCGCGTCTGGTAAAAGTTATATTTATAATAAAATATACATGTACTTACGCAGTGTAAATAAAATTCATAGCTTAAAATTAATCTTGCACCACATATAAACTTTCATTTTTTTATTTCCTTAGAAGTAAAATTTTTGAAAGTCGCTTATTACGTCAAGTATACAATATACACGTAGCTTAATGTACAAAATTCAAGTTTTTAGCTTTTATAGACCCAGAATATTTCAATTCTACTAATGCTCATATCGAAACTTTAAGTCGGTCTGGCGGATGGTTGGGTCCATCCGATTGGTCTGGCTGCTTACAAACGGTCTGGTTACAGGTCCCTGCGTATCATATACCAAAATCAGGCTTGAGAAAATGAGGTAAGTTAGAGTCGTTTTTTGCCAACTTTGTCGCGTCTGGTAAAAGTTATATTTATAATAAAATACACATGTACTTACGCAGTGTAAATAAAATTCATAGCTTACAATTAATCTTGCACCACATATAAACTTTCATTTTTTAATTTCCTTAGAAGTAAAATTTTTGAAAGTCGCTTATTACGTCAAGTATACAATATACACGTAGCTTAATGTAGAAAATTCAAGTTTTTAGCTAAAATGAAATGAAATGAAATATTTTTTTATTTTGCTTGAAATATGGTACAAAAGTTGTTCAGACAATATTATAAATAGGTAACACATATTTCACCATCATCGGGCATGCAAAAATATCTTAACCTACAATTAAAACTAAGTCTATACAATTATAGTCAAGGCCAACTTCAGTCAAAAGATGACATGTATTCCTCTATGGAATAGAAAGCTTGTTGTACAAGCCAAGCTTTTAGTTTTGCTTTAAACGTTTTCAAAGGCAACAGTTTAATATCATCACGCAGTCTATTATAGATCTTGATACTCATACAAAAGGTGTTTTTACTATATAAAGCTGTTCTTTTGCAAGGTATTGCTAGCCTGTCAGGGTATCTCGTGTTAAAATTACATATATCTTTATACGTCTTGAAAAGTTCTGGATGCATTTTAACAAATAAACATATTTCGTAAATATATATACAAGGCACTGTCATTAACATAAGGTCTTTGTACAGAGGTCTGCAAGATGTCATAATATCAACATCACATATTGCCCTGATGCATTGCTTCTGAGCTATCAGTGCTCGGATTGCATGGTGCGAATTTCCCCATAAAATAATAGCGTACGTAAGTATGGAGCCAACATAGCCATGATACGCTTGTATGGCTGCTTTCTTACTACAAGTTTTCACTAACCTCCACAAAGCATATACAAATGAGTTTATTTTGCCACATACCTTATCTATATGACCTACCCAAGAGCACGTGTCGTCCAAAATAATGCCCAGAAAATTTGTTTGGCATGATTCTTCTATAGGTTCATTGCCAAAAGATACACTAAGTGACTGCTTTTTAGCATTGTGATTTATGAACTGCTGGTATGTCGTTTTCCTTAAATTTACATTTAAGTTGTTATTATGCATCCATGTTACGATTGTAGAGATTGTATTGTTGATGTCATTATTATAACTATTTATGTCAGATAGCGGAATAACAATAGATACATCATCAGCAAAAAGTATGCAGTCCAATTTTGTTACATTAGGGAGATCATTTATATATAATAAAAAGAGCAGGGGTCCTAAAATACTTCCCTGCGGTACTCCAACTCGGTTTACTTTAGTGGAAGATTTGTGTGTTGTCATAGTATTATTATAATTGGTATTTGATACTTGCACAAACTGGGTTCTATCACATAAATAACTTTTTAACCACTCGTTTGCCGTACCTCTGATACCGTAGAGCTCACACTTTTTTAGAAGAATTTCGCTGTTATAGACCCGGAATATTTCAATTCTACTAATGCTCATATCGAAACTTTAAGTCGGTCTGGCGGATGGTTGGGTCCATCCGATTGGTCTGGCTGCTTACAAACGGTCTAGTTATAGGTCCCTGCGTATCATATATCAAAATCAGGCTTGAGAAAATGAGGTAAGTTAAGAGTCGTTTTTTGCCAACTTTGTCGCGTCTGGTAAAAGTTATGGCCGACGGAAACGGTCTGGCATTGATGATAACCAATTTATAACGACGTGCTTTAACACATATATAAAAATCAGCCTTGAGAATTTAAGGAAAGTAAGCACTTTTTTTTTTCACCTTCATCACTTGATAGCAAAAAATTGGCCGATGGGCCGAACTAGAAAATATGCACACATTAACCGCCGATATGAACTCTACATTGTCCCAAAGTTTCATACTTGAGAATTTGAGGAAGGTCTGGCGGGCCTGGGCTCTGGGTCTATATTGACAAGTACAATTTACGCTAGTTGACGTTTGATTGACGCGTGATTGTCGCTAGATGTCACTTAACTATGCCTATACAAATAACTCGCATTTACTGATGTATGGAGTTACATCCTTCCCTTACTTCAGCAATTTCCGTCAACTTTGTACAATGCCACGTCAGCAAATTTTAATTGATCCTATTTTGTTACCAACATTTAGTAATATACTTCGACTTTCGTAAGATATCTACAGGATAATTGTTATAATTAAGAAAATATAGATACTAGAGAACCTTAATGACGAAATAAAACTTAATAAAATCTCAATTCATCAACAAAATCTTGGTAACAAAATAGGAATTAATAAAAACAAATTTAACTTTTCCCTTAATTTTTGTACAAAGTTGACGGGAATTGCTGACTTACTCCTCTATGCCTACATTAACAAACGGACCGCACGCGAGAAGCCGACATTGAATTCTATTGCACCGTGCGAAGGTCGGCACCATTGAATTGGCCGCCAACTTGCGGCCCCGGCATGTACTTGTAGCGCAGCGATAGAATCGCGGAGTGAGCCGCCCCTGGTTTTACGTATCCTGTTCTATCTTGTGTGTTTCAACACTGAATCTGTTGTGCTGAAGCTGAAGCAGATAGTTTGAGTTTCGTAGAAGGATGTAGTGTAGGATCAAATTGAATTATTGCCTTTAATTTTTTATCAGGCGTTTAGTGCTATTTACTAGCTCTGTATTACAGTAAGGTACTTTGTAATGAATTTTATTTTAGAAAGGGTTCCTTTAGAAGAAAAAAAAATATAGGAAGGATCATGCCTTTGATGCTTCCTTTTATCTACATCCCACTGACATAAGAAGAAAACAAAAACAGCTGCTTAAACGTAATATTTTATTTTGGCATTAAAACCATCATCAGTTTACTGGAAGACGCAGGAAATCAGCCAGGGCTGGTCGATGTAGTAGACGTGCATGGTGACGAGACCGGGGCTGGAAGCCAAGTTGTACAGGCACTCGGGACCGTCGGGTACGATCGCCTGAAACAAATAAAAAAAAGTGAAATCAATACCTCTTAGTCAATCGTCCTCTTCTTAGCCTTGTTTTTGCACTCTTGGTAACTGAAATTTAAGAATTGGCATATCAGTCGCGAGCGCATTAAAAGGATTTCTGTCACCGATAGGCATGCTCATTGCCAATCACGTTCCACCCATCCAAAAGAACTACTGATACTGAAGAACTGGTACTGTTTGGTCGTGGAACTAAACAAGTACAGGCCCCGTAACCGAATGGCATTTCTGAGACGGCAAACGCCGCAGAAATGTAGCCTGGCTCTGTCGCGTCAATACGCAAGAGCGATAGAGATAGATAGCTACGAAAGAGATATTATCGTGAGCGTTTGTGTATTCGGCTACGCACCCTGGTATGGTATATAAGAAGCTTGAACCCACTAACTTCAACTTTTGGATTTTTAACTTTTTCTCATTAGTTACCTTGACAGCAGCGCTCTCGGGATGCTCGAACCAGTCCCTTGAGTTGCGGTCGAGGTTCAATTTTCCAGGAATCACAAAGCCGGTGGCGACGAGCTCTCCGGAGTCCACGAGGCCGAACCACGGGAACAGGGGCTCATCGGTGCAGCTCAGGTCTTCCGTCATCCTGTAATAGTAGTGGCGACCTGTGGAAGGAGAAAGCGATTGGATGTTTTCAATGTTTGCGGGAGTAACGGTATATTATGTTAACACTAATTCTGAAGGTCAGATCATAAACGAACACAAGAGTAAATCACATTAATCTTAGGTAGGTACAGTCAACCAATTGGAACCCTAGGCCACTGTAGAACTATGTCACAGTGACGTTATAAGTAAGTCAGATTGTAAGAAATCTCTTACTGATTGTCATTTTTACATGGTTGTAGAGTGGCCTAGCTTTCCAATTGGTTGACTGCAGTACATCTAAATACAAAATGGTCTTGCCTTTATCCTAATATTTAACTTACCCATCCAGGGAATGCAAGCCTGTCTGGTGAAGAGACCTTCGTCAGCAATCGTGCTGGTCGAATTGGAAATGTGCACGACCTCCTTGTGTGGTCCCACCACCCACACACCGCCATTCTCGGTGACCTTGTTCTCGTTTTCACGCCTGGTAGGGCTGGCAACACGGCTGGAGAGGATTTCTGTGAAAAATATGTGTACAATGTTGTAAAAAGATGGGAAATGAATAATTTTGAATAGTTGGTTCTAGATGTGAGCAACAGTTTCAGTGGACAAGAGAAATGATGAATATGTCCTTAAAAATACAAAAACAGACCTAAAAGTAGCATCAAGTACCTACCTATGCTAGAGTGCTTTGAGAGCAAAAAATTGTATTGTAATGGATCAGTGTTTGTATGCAGGTTCTGTCTAAATAAATAATAGGTAAAATATGCAATCATTGTAGTAAAGCAAGTAATCCTAAGAAGATAAGACAGACTCCTACTTAGACTTTTTGGAATGTAAGAAACTAAATAATAGCACTAGTTTATCTTGAGTTACCTTCAGTGGTGAAGTATTGCTGAATGGTCCAGTAATCGACACCATTGACTGTCCAGGTCGTGAAACCGGCGTCCTCCATGTTGTCGAAGTGCGGGGTGAATTTGTTCTTATTCAGCTGCAGAAGATTTTAAAATTATTTACTTTTTGTTCACAAAAAACAGAAAGTTTTATAAGTGGATTCAGATTAATAACAGCTTGAAACGGACAGCTTTAAATTTAAGTTGCACTCGTTCAGAGAGAGACAAAGGGATGTGAACAACTTATACATAGTGAATTGCATGTTTTTCAAAGCGTTGGTAGCTTATAGCAGTCAGTAAGAGCGTATGGCTTTCGATTCACGGTTTTGAAATGAGTTTTTCGGAACTTATGTACAAAATGAAATCTGATATTTGCTAGTCGTCTTTCGACGAAGGAAAACATAGCGAGGAGACCGGACAACCCTAGTATGACTATATGACCTAGGTAAGTCGTAAACCTAGCATAGTATTTACATTTTACACCAGATTCAATTTTACTTGTAGGCACCTCATAGGCAGTGGCATAATAACATACACCAATCTGCAAGCCAGCTACGTCGCCATTGCTATCGTATAAGTTGCAGATGGCATTGTCGGTGCAGCAGTTCATGGTGACGGAGGTGACGGGCAGGCCGGCGGGCTGGGTCCGCTGCACCCATCGCTCGGAGACGGCCTCTGAGAGAGAGTAAACAAATGCTATGAAATGAAACTTACACCAATCTGCAGGCCAGCTACGTCGCCGTTGCTATCGTAGAAGTTGCAGACGACGTTGTCTGAGTAGCAGTACATGGTGACGGAGGTGACGGGCAGGCCCAAGGGCGGGGTCCGCTGCACCCATCGCTCTGAGACGGCTTCGGAGAGTGTGCGCGGGATGTCAAAGAAGAAACTGCGGCCGAAGATCACGCCGATGTCGAACCTTACTGTAATGATGATGCTTGTTTAGAAATGCACAAAGATGTATGAAACCTTCTCTGTGTCATTTTATTTATACACACAAATGTTTTGCTCAAGGATGTTGTACATGATTAATTAATTATTTATTTCATTGCAAATAATTATGATTTTTTTTTCAATGAAATTATGCCACGGGAACGAACGGACACGGTAAAGAAAAAATATTACTTCTATTAAATTGTTGATCAGTGCAGTCAAAAATTATCTCTTCTAGATTAGTACTGGAAATTTTCCCGTCCCGCAAATATCCTCCACGAGGGAGAAATATTCCCGGTACTTTTACCGGAGTTTAATTCCGGTACCAGGTTCGGACATTTCTTGCAAATGAGTTGAGTGTATGAAGAATAGTATGTATAATTATTTTCCTAAAGTACTTAAGTAGAAAATATTACTTACTTCTGTATCCGCCTTTCCAGATACCTGTAAAAGTAAATTGAATGTTTTAAAATAAATATTGTGAATAGATTATAAATTATAACACAGACGGAATTCGGAACTCGTGTCGATTAAAAACACTTCCTCCCTTCGGCCGTGTTTTAATTTATCGTCACTCGTTTCGAATCTCCAATTTTCCGTACTTGTATTGCAATGTAGGTACTATTTCATAAGATTTGATTGGTTTAATAGGTTATGTAGGCCTGACAAGTTTTTATTTGACCCTCGCCGTCGGCGTCGCCACGTTGCGGAAAATAATATTAATAAAAGTGAAAATAATTATACTGAACATCATAAATTCTTTACAACAAAAAAGGATGAAGGATTTCACAGCATTTCGATACCAATGTTCTGAAATCAGTTGTTGACCGGTACTGACAGTTTATAGTGCGGTTCTCCTGTATTGATTAGTTGGTTTCGCGTTTAGCTTAATAAATTTTTTGTTCTTATTTAAGCTCTGCCGTGAAAAATATTTATAGAATTAAGGAGGCCGTTTCATAATTGCCACCAGTCCAGAACAAGGACCCACGCAGAAAGAAAATAAACATAGATGACTTCGATTAATGGATTTATGGATTTTAGGCTGTGCGGAAAGAAGTAGCGAGTCTCAAAACCTTGCCTATTAAATTTTGATTCTATAAAACCATGTTTAATTTTTTTTTATTGGTATTTAGGACAACAACAGCCGTAAATATTCAACTTACATAGGTATTTTTACATAGTCTTAGGCCAATAACAGTTATCCGTTGAGTGAAAAGTATTAAGTATACACAATATGTTACTAAAAAAAACTGTGTTACATATTTAAAATTACAGTGAAAGTGTGCAAGCCACACAGGAAACAGTGAACTGATGTAAACAATACATACAACGAAAAGTGAAGTTAGAGGTCGATACACAGGTTAAATATTACCCTACCTTAATAATATTTATAGGTACTTGAATTTAGCGATTATAAATAATTATTATAATCACGCACAATTTTCTACAAATATTAATGGGTAACCAGTACACGCTGTCCCCATTACATATGACGTCGGCACATTATTGCCATATGAAAGCGGTTTGTAGCGACACTTTTTCAGGGTCAAATAACATCTACTCAGGCTTTACACGAATAAGGAGTATATATAATTTTAAACTTACTAGCGCTGCCGACAGCCGCGAGTGCGAACAAAACCAAAAGAGTCTTCATTTTGACACCTCTCCAAGTGGACACTGAAAACCTGCGTCAGATGTCATCCTTTTATAACAGCTCTATGAGATAAAGATGTTCCGAGTGATAATTAATCTATGTACATCATTGACTTATGTATTACTTTGTAAGGACGTGGCATATGGCTGCCAAAGATGGTGCACACTGTGCTCAGCACGGTTCGAATTTATCAAGATAATTATTCGATATTTTTCCGATAAGAAATAATTAGGTACACTTGTTACATTTTACGTAAGAAAAATATGTACTTACAACTATTTTTTTCTATTTGTTCTCCTAAAAGCCAACGCAGATCCTCCATTTTGTTTGTCGTCGTCGTGTCGCCGTCACGTCCCATCTCATCGCTTATCATCGATACTTCATCAACGTCGCCGACCTAAAACACTTCCGTAGAGATCGAAGGTTTGATTTCATGGCGCCGCGTCGCGTCGCATCGCGGTCGCGCGACCGTCGTGTGACAGACCACGCAAACCACGGCGTAACAGGTGGAACAGTTTGCCTTGTCCTTACTTTTGAAATCGTTGATACCTAATTACCTACATATGTACATACTTATAAGTAATATAGGAACTTCATTAAATTGTAGATTTGCACACGGTAATCAGCTGATTACATATACATAGATAATATGTGGACACCTGTGCTAATTTTTCTTTTAGAGTACCAATCACATAACAGATATACTTAGGAAAGGAGATGGGGGATGTGTATTGAATACGCGTGTCGCAAGTTCTTTAACCCACAGTCCCACACACAACTGGATAACCAGCGAGTCGTGTCATCACGCACGCACACAACGACAACTGTTACTGTAGGATGCTTTTGACCAATGAGCTAACAACTGCGAAGTGCGAAACGTTTACCATAGGCAAAGACATATTATGTAACTCCGTATAGACAGATAAAGTCTAAGAAAAAAACGTACCTCTGAGCCATAGAGAAAAAGGTACCGTGGCCTAGATGGCGTTACACCTTTGGGGAACGCTTGGTTAGAATGGTTAGATGGCGCTAATATTCATATTTGACATTTTAACACATATCAAGCTAAGAATATGGGCAAATCTGTTCAAAAGTTGTAAGCCTATGTCGAGAGATGGCAATCTTACACTGTGATTACACATTTTACTTTGACAGTAACTCTCTATAATATACGATCCTCTTTGCCATAGGTCACGGTGACCGCTTTCCATCAGGCGGACCGTATACCTGTTTGCCACTGACGACGTGGTATTAAAAAAAAAGCTCTCTTTTATTATATGCTCTGAGGTAGGTAGGTATGTAGTAGGTACCTATATACTTATCCATATCCACTTATCCAATTTCCAGTGTGCTCTAAGAAACGCATAGAACGTGCAACGACTATTTAAATAAATAAATAAATAAATAAATATTGGTTGGTCTATCCACTGAAAGTGCGATACTGTGCCTTAAGTATACTGTCAAATATTACGTGGATAGGAAAACACCAGTCTATGCTGCCTTCTTAGACCTATCTAAAGCTTTTGACCTGGTCTCCTACGATGTGTTGTGGAAGAAGCTGGAAGTTATTAAAGTACCCTCAGAGACAATCCGTATACTTAAGTACTGGTATGGGGGCCAGGTCAATAGTGTTAGATGGGCAGGCACGATGTCGGACCCGTACAGATTGGATTGTGGCGTGAGGCAAGGCGGGTTAACCTCGCCCACACTCTTCAATCTGTACGTGAATGGACTACTTGAGGCGCTGGGTAAGATGCGTGTCGGCTGTCATATAGATGCAGTTTGCGTAAACAATATAAGCTATGCAGACGACATGGTTTTGCTCAGCGCGTCGGCTTTGGTAGTGTCGGCACGTTAATTGTTACATGTATGTGAGAAGTACGCCCATGAACACGGCCTTAAATACAATATAACAAAAAGTTATTTGATGGTATTTGACCCAAAAAATCGGATAAATGAGGTTCCTCCTATTTATCTCAATGATGTTCCACTTGAGAGAGTAGGGAGTTTCAAATATTTAGGTCATATTGTTACGTCTGACCTTAAAGATAATATGGACGTAGAACGAGAACGGAGGGCTCTGTCGGTTAGGGCAAATATGATTTCACGTAGGTTTGCGCGGTGTACAAAGGAGGTAAAACTTACCTTATTTAGAGCGTATTGTACTTCCATGTACACATGCAGCCTATGGAAATTCTATACGCAGCGGACTTACGGAGCCCTTCGGATCCAGTACAACAACGCGTTCCGGGTATTGATGGGGCTGCCTCGTTTCTGCAGCGCATCAGGGATGTTTGCAGAAGCGCACGTGGACTGTTTTTATACGACTATGCGCAAACGGTGTACATCCCTAGTGCGCCGGGTGCGGGCCAGCCCCAACCCTATCCTGTGTATGTTAGCGGATAGATTGGACTGTCCGTATATGCGACACTGCTGTGAAATGCATGTTTCCAGGCCCCGTAGCCGAATGGCATTTCTCCGACGCCAAACGAAAGCGATACGCCGCTGGCTCTGTCGCGCCAATACGCAAGCGCGATAGAGATAGATATCTACTAGCGCTTCGTTTCGTGAGCGATTGTGCCATTCGGCTAGCCACCCAGCAGTGAATATATATTGTAATTATTATTATTAGTTTAAGTACTAACATTTTAAACGTAAGCTTACTAACAAATTGTATGAGTCATTAGTTACTCGAAAATAAACAATTTCATTTCATTTCATTGGGGACACCTTACACAGATCAACTTAGCCCCAAACTAAGCAAAGATTGTACTATGGGTGCTAAGCGACGATATACATACTTAAATAGATAAATACATACTTATATACATAGAAAACATCCATGACTCTGGAACAAATATCTGTGCTCATCACACAAATAAATGCCCTTACCGGGATTCGAACCCAGGACCGCGCCATGCGTGATGTGCCATTATTTTTACAATTAACAGTTCAACGAAACAACATTGATGCCCCATATCAAACATTACACATTGTATTATATTTTATGAGTTTTGATAGATGACAACCACAATCAGTGTCGATTTTGACCACCGCAAGCACTGCAATCGCTTTGCTTACCCCCTCCATGCACTTCGCACGAAGCCAATATATGACATCTGTGGTTGCCGGCATTCAAGACTATTTCCTCCCTGGTTTTTGAAGATAGAGCAATGATTTTTTTCAACACAGATTGTTATTATTTTTATCTGTGTCGGACCGTTTAGATTTTTTTGATATTCTGCTTTTTAAAGACTCTAGAGCCAATCAAAAGTTTCCAAAAATGGCCTTTTTCATTGTGGCGCAAAAAGAGGTGTGATACTCAAGAATCTCAAGATTGGTAACAATTAACCATAAAAGCTAAACACAGATTATTTCATTGTTATTCAGATTCTCAAATTTCGTTCCGATTGATTAAGTTTTGAAAGAGTCGAGAGCGGAACCTCGATATTTCGAAAAAATCTTTTGACTGAGTTGTTCTTAATGGACAATTTTTTTTGACGTGAAACGTTAGGTGAACGTCTTTAAAAACCCGTAGTAGAGTGACCGGACCGAAAACCAGGTGTAACGAAAAGTGTTATGGCGCGGCGGCTTATATCTCTGTAACTATAATACCCATATAAACAATTTTAATATGAATGTGTAGAGGAAAGTAGCCATTACTCGGACATACATAGTTTGCTGATATAGGTGGCGCCACTTTTGCGGTAAAAGCGTTCCATTCGGGCCAAAAATGACGTTTTTTGCAGTGTTTGTTTAACAATTACTCACAAAAATTGTACTGTGCCGTATAGTTTAATGATATTGATAGATAGATCTAGTGCTGTTTTATCGAAATATTATAAAAGACTAACATATTTGTTTATGACCAGCTGGAAAAATTCAATAATGTGTCATTTTTTACAGAAATTTGGCGATTGTTCATATTTGAGGCCATCGTATGCAAAAATTAAAGCATAGAACTGTCAAAAATTACGTAAAATACTAAGATTAACTAATAAGGATTAAAATAAATATACATTATCTATAATTAAACTTATTCATCTTATCAAATAATTCATTAGAAACTATGGCGGCGGCAACGGCTGGCAATGTACTGAAACTTGTTGGCAATCGTGACTCTTTCGATTCGTTTGAGGCAATCGTATGGGAAAATTAAACCATAAAACCATCAAAAATTACTAAAAATACTAAGACTAACCAATAAGGATTAGAATAAATATACATTTTCTATATTAAAACATATCCATCTCCTCAAATATTATGCATTAGAATGTACTTATGGCGCCGGCGGCCGCATATAACATACCGAAGCAATCTTGTCTCTTACCATTTGTTAAGGCCAACGTATACAAAAATTAAAGCATAAAACCGTAAAAGATTACTTAAAATACTAAGACTAACTAATAAGGATTACAATACTAATTATTATATTATATTATATTATGTGCACTACCTTATGCAGAAAATGTATCATATGACTATAATTGTAAGATAGCTTACTATAATTCTTTAATGTACCATGCCATAGCTGTTAATAAAAAGTACCATTTCTTTGACTTAAATAAATTCATTGAGCGCTTCATGCTAGCTCCACGGAAGGTATTTTTGCCAAAGAAATTATTTGTATATTTAGTGGAGTTATTGGCCTTCAATATTGAGCCAAATAGATGTAATAGTGTTATATATAAGTCTCAGTCAGCTGACAAAGCCAAGGACCCCATGCCTCATTTAAACTAGATTGTAAGACAGCGGAAAAACACCTGAATATGAACGTTGTTCACCAGAATATTCAGGGTTTTTCCAGCAAAGAATTAGAAGTAGGATTATTTTTAGATAGTAATAATGTTGAAGTTATGTGTATTACTGAACATTGGTTGAAACAAGAACAGTTGATATTTGATTATGTTAATTTTAAATTAGCTAGTTTTTTTGCCAGAAAATCTGCTGCTCATGGTGGCTCCCTTATTATTGTTAAAAATTGTATGAAGTGTAAAGAGCGCAAAGATGTTGTAAAATATTCCATAGAAAGAACTATAGAAATTTCATGTGTTGAATTAGACAGATATATTATTGTATGTGTTTATAGACCACCATCAGCTGACTTCAGCATATTTGAATTTAGTATGCAAGGGCCAAAAACATGTTATTGTATGTGGAGATTTTAATGTTAACTTGCTCGAGTCATCTAGTAATACTGTTAAAATGTTCTGTTTGTTTAAATCATTTAATTTATTTAATTTATTTCTTGAACCTACCCGGGTAGGTGTGACTAGTGCAACATGCCTAGATAATATTTTTTGTAACTGTGAATGTATAGATAAGAAATTATTTAACTGTTTTCATTCCGATCACAGCGGCCAAAGGGCAGCTTTCTTAAACGTTATTCATGATACTCCACAAACAATAACATATAGACCCATTACTGGATCTCGCTTGGAATCATTCAAAAATGAAATTCTACATAGTTTGTCTATAATACCATTTTCGCATTATGACTGTAATCATTTGTATCAAGATGTTTTCAATGTAATTCTTAATCAATTTAATAACAATTTCAAAGTGAAATCTATTAGTGGGTCAAAAGTTAAAACAAAGTTTAGTGAATGGGCTACTGTAGGTATTCACAAAAGTAGAAAAAGACTTTATGAACTTTATGGTGAGAGAGAGCTGAACAAGAATTCAGAATTCCTGGACTATGTAAGAAACTACTCAAGAATCTTCAAGAAAGTGTGTTTAACTGCCAAGAAAAACTTTATTAGTTCTAAATTGAAAGTGTCGGACAACAAAGTGAAAACAACTTGGAGTATTATAAATAAAGAAGCTGGTAAATGTAAATCACGCGATTGTCAAGTCAACATTGTATCAGATAATCAACAAATAGTGTCGAACAGCGATGTTGCCTCGGCATTCGAAGATTATTTCTCAAATATAGCCGTTAACACCACAAAATGTTTACATTCTTCTGCGGCTCAAGCCCATTCATTACTTTGTGCTAATGTTAAGAAATGTAATAATTCATTTGAATTTAGTCAAGTAGACTCTGTAAATATTGTTAAAACATTCAAGTCACTCAATTTAAAGAAAACGGAAGACTTATGGGGAACATCAGTTAAAGTAATTAGTCATGTCATAGATATAATAGCACCTTACTTGGCCGTAATATATAATATTTCAATTTCACAAGGCACCTTTCCAGATCTTATGAAATGTAGCAAAGTCATACCGCTTTTTAAATCGGGTGATTCGAGTGATATAACCAATTTCCGTCCCATATCAATACTTCCTGTACTAAGTAAAGTCTTTGAGAAGCTAATGTTAAATGATCTACTGGGACACTTCAACAGACATAGATTACTTACAAGCAAACAGTTCGGTTTCACAAGGGGCCGTTCCACGACCGATGCTGCTTCGGTACTCATTAAACATATATATAATTTTTGGGAAAATTCTTGTGATGCAATTGGCATATTTTGTGATCTTTCAAAAGCCTTTGATTGTGTGGATCATGGAACGCTCATTTTGAAATTAGAACACTATGGTTTGTCTATAAATGCCCTAAACTTTATGTCTTCTTACCTTAGCAATAGAACACAAACAGTAGTTGTTAACAAAACTCGCTCTAGCGGGACTGTAGTCCAATTAGGAGTGCCACAAGGCTCAATTTTAGGTCCATTCCTGTTTTTGGTTTATATAAATGATTTGCCATGTATAGTGAAAAACTTTTGTGAAATAGTACTTTTTGCTGATGATACATCACTGCTTTTTAATGTTGACCGAAAATCTACGGATTACAATGTAATTAATAGCACGTTAGCTGATGTACTGCAGTGGTTTACTGTCAACAATTTACTTCTTAATTCTAAGAAAACCAAATGTATTCGATTTTCTCTGCCGAATGTTAAACCAATCGATACAAAAATACTTTTGAATGATGAATGCTTAGAGATGGTAGATACAACACTGTTTCTTGGTTTAACATTGGACAAAAATCTACAATGGAGTCCTCATATAAAGAAACTAGCAAGCAAATTAAGTTCAGCCGCATACGCCGTTAGGAGAATCAGGCAACTGACTAATGTTGAGACAGCTCGCCTAGTGTATCATAGTTATTTTCACAGTGTAATGTCATACGGTATTCTGGTTTGGGGCAAAGCAGCTGACATACAGACTATCTTTGTATTACAAAAGAGAGCCATTCGTTCTATTTACAACTTAGGAACACGTGAATCAGTAAGAGAACTCTTCAAAGAAATTAATATCTTAACTGTAGCTTCCCAATACATTTATGATAGTATAATTTATGTTGTTAAGAATTTAGACTGTTTCACTAAGAATTCTGATATCCATAATTATAACACTAGAAACAAAAATAAGCTTGCCATAAAGAAGTTTCGTGTCCGTAAAGTACAGAAGTCATTTGTTGGGCAATGCATTCATTTTTATAATAAGTTACCTGACACTGCTTTGAGATTACCTCCCAGCTCTTAAGAACTACTTAAAAAAATCATTGATGTTAAAGGCTTATTACAGAGTCGAGGACTATTTGACAGACAAACATGCATGGCCCGAACCAGAAACTACAAAAAACGAATAGCAATTAAAATAATTGTATTATGTATAGAGGACACAGTTCAGATAAGAAAGCACATCAAATATTTTATATTTTATGTTGTGTAGGTAAATTACATATTTAATGATATTGAGATTCATATTATCTTTTTCTTCTATGACAATTTGATATGTTTTCTCTGAAGAAGAACGACGTATTATTAAGCAATAATATAATTTATTGAAATTGATTTCCATAGAGTACCTAGTCTGTTCATATTCTTTGATGAATACTTTTGCATGTTAAATTGTATGTTGTTATTTAATGCATGTTAATTATAAGATGTAATGTTTTGAAAAGAAGTTGCCCGCCGAGTTTCTTGCCGGTCCCATAGTGGATACCCCTCCCAACTGAGGGGGACTGAAATCTTCTCGAGGCTGAGGCGTAGGGTTAGAGCCGGCGTAGCTTTATTTGACGTTCATATGCGCATTGTAATATGCCTACTTGAAAAATAAATATTTCATTTTCATTTTTTTGGCATTTTTAATGTGTACTCTGGGGTAGGGGCATTTAATTGTTTGACGAACACAGATATTTATTCCTGAGTCATGGATGTTTTCTACGTATAATAAGTACCTATGTAAGTATTTTCTATCTATATAAGTATGTATATCGTAGCCATATAAATATGTATAGGTATGGGTGCTAACCCATAGTACAAGCTTTCCTTAGTTTGGGGCTAGGTTGATCTAAGGTGTCGTGCAATATTTATTTATTTATTTGTATGTATAGTACTTTTTCTGGTGGTGCGCAGGGCCCGAAGGCCCCACGGTCTTGTCTTTTGTATTTTGCCTCTTGTTTACCATTAGTGTTTTGCATTGTCGTTTTGCCACGATAAGTGTTAGACAAGTCAATTTCGGGTAATGACCTAATGACCTTTGGTGTGATCAGTTTGCCTCTAACAGTAGTAGTTGCCCTGGTAAGAGTTTCAGATTCAGATTCAGATGCAGCCTCGCGTACTTAGGACCTTTCAGGGACGCTCCGGGCCTCCGGCCCTATTACGCTGAGCTCGGCATTTGGCCTTCGCAATATACTTAATTACTATGGGGATTGTAGGGAAGTTGATGTTTATTAACTACGAACCAAGAGAAGACCTAAGCACCTAAGCTGAGAAGCTTCTAAGCACGCGAGGCCGCAGGCCGAGCTGCAGATAGACAGTGCTCCCATGCGGAACACTTATTTAAACGTAAAAAGGCTTCGCTTTTCAGACACTTTTATTATTGTTCTGCGTGAGAGCATTGTCTGTCTGGAGCTTGACCTGCGGACTCGCGTGCTTGGGAGCCTCTCAGAGACGCTTCTGGCCTTCGGCCCTAGCGGAGCTCGGCCTTCGCTGGGTTTTGAAGCTCAGCGGTGGGTCTCCGCCCCTCCTCTTCGCTTTTCAGACACTTATTATTGTTCTGCCTGGGAGCACTATCTTTCCGGAGCTCGGTCTGCGGCCTCGCATGCTTGTGAGCCTCTCAGGGACGCTCCGGGCCTTCAGTCCTACGTGGAGCTCGGCCTTCGGCCTTCGCTGGGTTTCGAAGCTTATCGTTGGGCCTCCGGCCCGCCGCTTCGCTTTTTAGACACTTATTATTGTTCTTCGTGGGAGCACCGTGTGTCGGGAGCTCGGCCTGCGGCCTCGCGAGCTTGGGAACCTCTCGGAGACGCTACGGGCCTTCGGCCCTACGCGGAGCTCGGCCTTCGGCCTTCGCTGGGTTTCAAAGCTCAGCGTGGGGCCTCTGGCCCGCCGCTTCGCTTTTTAGACACTTTTATTATTGTTCTTCGTGGGAGCACCATTTGTCCGGAGCTCGGCCTGCGGCCTCGCGTGCTTGGGACCCTCTCGGAAACGCTCCGGGCCTTCGGCCCTACGCGGAGCTCGTCCTTCGGCCTTCGCTGGGTTTAGAAGCTCAGCGTTGGGCCTCCGGCCCGCCGCTTCGCTTTTTAGACAATTTTGTTATTGTTCTGCATGGGAGCACTGTCTGACCGGAGCTCGGCCTGCGGCCTCGCGTGCTTGGGAACCTCTCAGAGATGCTCCGGGCCTTCGGCCCTACGCGGAGCTCGGCCGTCGGCCTTCGCTGGGTTTCAAAGCTCTGCGTTGGGCCTCCGGCCCACCGCTTCACGTTTTAGACACTTTAATTGTTGTTCTGCATGGGAGCGCTGTCTGTCCGGAGCTCGGCCTGCGGCCTCGCGTGCTTGGGAGCCTCTCAGAGACGCTCCGGGCCTTCGGCCCTACGCGGAGCTCGGCCTTCGGCCTTCGCTGGATTTTGAAACTCAGCGTTGGGCCTCCGGTCCGCCGCTTCGCTTTTTAGACACTTTTATTATTGTTCTGCATGGGAGCACTGTCTGTCCGGAGCTCGGCCTGCGGCCTCGCATGCTTGGGAACCTCTCGGAGACGCTCCGGGCCTTCGGCCCTACGCGGAGCTCGGCCTTCGGCCTTCGCTGGGTTTCAAAGCTCAACGTTGGGCCTCCGGCCTACCGCTTCGCTTTTTAGACACTTTTATTATTGTTCTGCGTGGGAGCACTGTCTGCCCGGAGCTCGGCCTGCGGCCTCGCGTACTTGGGAGCCTCTCAGAGACGCTCCGGGCCTTCGGCCCTACGCGGAGCTTGGCCTTCGGCCTTCGCTGGATTTTGAAACTCAGCGTTGGGCCTCCGGCCCGCCGCTTCGCTTTTTAGACACTTTTATTATTGTTTGCATGGGAGCACTGTCTGTCCGGAGCTCGGCCTGCGGCCTCGCATGCTTGGGTGCCTCTCAGACTAGAGACGCTTCGGGCCTTCGGCCCTACGCGGAGCTCGGCCTTCGGCCTTCGCTATTTTAGTTACTAACTATGCCCTCCTCAACAGCGGTGGTCCACACAACGTTTCACGTTATCCATCGCGGCTGTGTCCCTGACGCAGCCTAGCTTAATTTTTCGATAAATCTAGTTAATAACACTTGTATATTTAACTAAAATTCCCAAGTTGAAAGGGGGGCTCCTTTCCATTTTAGAATTTTCGCTACCGTATCCTCTTAAGATGGGTGTACGCTATTTTCTTGAAGGTTTGCAGCTAGTGTCATAACTGTTAAAAAAAAATTTTTGAAAATCGGGTAATGATTCTCGGAGATATCGAGTAACATACATACAAAAAAAACAATAAAAAAAAACATTCAGTCGAATTGAGAACGTCCTCCTTTTTTTGAAGTCGGTTAAAAACATGACAACATCAAATCAATAATCGCGTAAATTATATAAATTGTACTTAGCTCAAGGTTCAAAGTACGAAAAATTATCTAAGTATGTAATGATAATGAATTATATAGAATCATTATATCAGGTAAAGCTAGAACGTGGAACTGATTAATTTTTGTCTTAGGTAGGTATATATTTTTGGAACGATTAAGGTACAGCGGGGAAAATCTCGACTGGACGGCAATTGTAACTAATTAATTTTTTCTATTATTACACTATGATGTTGAGTTTTACGAGTACTTATATCCCTGAACACGCCTACCATTATTATGTACCCGGTGGACACTCTATTTAATAATGCAAACATTGTAAAACATGGAAAAAATGAACCAGTTACATTTGCCCTGCTGTATCTTAATAAAGATTGTTGAAAACAGTGACCGATAGTTATTTGTTATACAAGGGGGCAAAGCTGTATTTTAACGCCGTGTGTGGAATTGAAAAACGAGCAAGGGAAAGGATTCTATAGTTGAACCACGAGCGAAGCGAGTGGTTCGAGAATAGAATCCTGAACTTGCGAGTTTTTTAACACACGAGAAGTAATAGTTATTTGTTATACAAGGGGGCAAAGTTGTATTTTAACGCCGAGTGTGGAATTGAAAAACGAGCAAGTGAAAGGATTCTATAGTTGAACCACGAGCGAAGCGAGTGGTTCGAGAATAGAATCTTGAACTTGCGAGTTTTTTAACACACGAGAAGTAAAATACATTTGCACCCGAGTGTAACACAAAACTTTTCCCCTCACTATAGCGAGGAAACTACAACGCAAAAAATGCGTTTATCACTGCATCCAGTAGTTCCACAGGTGGTAAATAATCTTTATTACTAGATTCACCTACTTTTATCAGTTTTAAAGCAGTTAATTTGACTTTATTCAAGGTCAAATTACTTTACCCACTAGTGGATAAAATGCGTTTTTACCCGCTGGTATTAAAGGACAAAACACGTGTTTCCGAGCTAGTGAGGGGAAAATACATTTACCCACTCGGGTTACACCACAGAACTTAATGTAGATAGAAGAAACAAATTCATATATTTGTATAGGGGCCGAGCGTGTCAAATTTTGTACTGAAGTTGATTCTTGCCTGTAATTTTAAATATGTCTCAGGCTCTTGATTGTATATAATTTTTGTGTTATTGCAATTGAATATCACGTAACGAGGCATTTTTTATGTTTTGGTTGACTTCAACTTACAAAAATTGACGCCCGATTGCTGCAAGCTGCGAGTAAAGACGGACAACTCAGTGGATTTCACTGAGTTCATTTGGCACGCTAAGTAGATACGTTTGCTTGATCTATGGTATATATGACATCTGTGGGTTACACTCATAACACAAAACTTTTCCCCTCACTATAGCGAGGAAACTACAACGCAAAAATGCGTTTATCACTGCTTCCAGTAGATCCACAGGTGGTAAATCATCTTTATTACTAGATTCACCTACTTTTATCAATTTTAAAGCAGTTAATTTGACTTTATTCAAGGTCAAATTACTTTACCCACTAGTGCATAAAATGCGTTTTTACCCGCTGGTATTAAAGGACAAAACACGTGTTTCCGAGCTAGTGAGGGGAAAAGTACTTTGTCATTCTGGAACTTTCTAAATAATACGTACTTACTTAGTTGTGTCCTTCTCTAGGCAATTGATTTTACTATTTTTGTTCAAAAATTCATACTAGAACCATGTCAGCGTACGTAGCTAGCTAATAGTGGCGACACGTGACATTTTTAGTTGGTAAAGCCGGAGGGGTTTTTGGGATCTGTTTTGTATGGACTTCTACAGATACTGCAGACTTAGGGAATCCGTTGGGAATCGAGTTGTATCGACGCTACGCTACTGTTACATGATAACGTTTTTATATCTCTATAGGCGCGATATTTGAAAATGAAAAATGAAAATGAAAATAGTTTATTGATACAGTGAAACTTATGATTAGACATATGTTACAGTAGGTATTACTTATAGTTAAACACTGCTAAATACTTATTTAAAATGTAGATGTTGCCTGTAACACCTGCACAAGGCTATGCCTGAATCGCAGGATGTCACTTTTCCTGAATTGCCAATTAAAATGATTATGCGCTAAAGAAAACTAAATTAACCTAGTTATGTAAATTAACTTAATGTAAGCAATACTAAGTCTACTACAGAGACAGTAAGTATACTATGCTACAAATTTTGTGTCTATTACTATACTAATAATAAGGATGTTTAACAAAACTAGATAGGACAGGGAGAGGAACCTTTAGAAGGATGGGTATAAGTTACTTTAAAAGTAAGAATGTGTGTGTGTAATGTGTGTATGTGTGTGTTTGTGTGTGTGTATGTGTGTGTGTGTGTGTGTGCGCGCGCCCATATGTGTGTGTGTTATAACGTTAATATTTTTTCTGTTTCACCATAGTTCAAAGTGCTTAACCATATTTTAACTTTAATTTGGGCTTCCCTTATTGAAGAAGTTTTAATATCACAATTTTTATTAACTATTTTATATATCGATAAGTGTTTGTATAAGCCGAATCTTTTTGCAAAGTGAGTCTTAAGTTCAGGTAACGGGAAAGTAAAAATGCGCTTTTCCAGTAGTTGTTCATAATTTGGCATATTAAGTACATATTTGTGTGCTATGGTCGAGCTACGCAATATAAACAGTTGGCGCACAGTAAGGACCTCACTTTCTGTATGCAAGCATTGTGTTGAGAATCTTCTCGGTTTTGAAAAAATTACCTTTAGTAATGAACGCTGGGCTCTCTCTAGAAGTATTAGATATGTACTAGCTGCGCTACCCCACACTGATATGCAATAGGTAATAATGGATTGAGCTAGGGCAATGTAAGTAGATTTGAGCAGAGTCTTATCCATGACATCCCGGAGATTTTTAAAAATGTATATCAGTTTTCTGATACGGTTCGCCGTAGTACGAATATGGTCTGTAAAATTGAGTTTCTCATCTAGGATAACGCCTAAGTATTTTAGAGACGAGGCTCGCGCTATAGTTTGACAGCTACATGACGAATAATTAATGCATGAGTGAACTTTTAAGACACTTGGGGATTGCGGAGCTGAAGTAGCTGTTTTGTGAAAACATAAATATTTTGTTTTGTCTGCATTCAGAGTCAATAGGTTGCTTTGAAGCCATTTTGTCACTGTGACTAGACCACTTTCGGCAGAGGTGATTACGTCGTCCCACGAGGCCCCATGAAATACGATTGCCGTGTCGTCTGCGTAGCACACAATGTCTGCATTGGTCAGTTTTAATGAAGTCAAATCGTTAATGTAAATCAGAAACAAAGTTGGTCCAAGTATACTGCCTTGGGGCACACCAAAAGTTATTTGTCTGAGCTTACTGACTTGTTCATTAACCCTTACACACTGCGTGCGACCCGACAGGTAGCTATGCATCCATTTTAAAGGAGTTCCTCGTATCCCGGATAACTCCAATTTCCTAATCAGGATAGGGATCGACACTGTGTCGAAGGCCTTGGCTAGGTCAAGGAACACTCCGACACAGGCCTTTCCTTGATCTAAATGCTCAGCGACTTTATCTGTTAGTTCTGTTATAGCGGCTTCGGTGGATTTCTCACTCCTGAAACCAAATTGTTTTTGACTAAATAAATTATGTTTTTCAAAGAAATTTACCACGCGCTTGTTTACCACTCTTTCCAAGACTTTAGAGAGCGATCCTAGAAGCGAAATGGGTCTGTAGTTGCCAAAATTATTTTTGTCCCCACTTTTGTACACCGGAGTGACAGCTGCTTTTTTCCATGAGTCGGGAAATGTGCCCTCTGTAAGACTCAAGTTACATATGTATGTGAGAGGTTGAACAATATGGTTTTTGATTTTTTTCAGGAGTGAATTAGTTAGTCCATCAAGACCCGGAGCACTGTCAGGTTTAAGTTTTAAAATAATGTTTCCAATTTCTGCCTCATCAGTTGGATTCATGAAAAAAGAATCAGATAGACTATTATTCAACCTAATACCGTTAGCAAGATCTATTTGGCTCGAGTTTATTTCAGAGAGAATTTTGTTGGCTAGGCTTGGGCCTACATTAGTGAAGTATTCATTGCAGCCATCTAGTGATTCATGTTCAGTATTTTTTATTTTAAGAAGGTTAATACATTTTACTTTACGTTTATTGTTGTAAGTGATGTTTCTTATACTTTTCCAAAGTCTTTTTGTATTATTTTTATTTTGATTTAAAATGTTGGATTCATATGAAGTTTTGACTTTTCGCAATAAATTAACGTAAAAATTTCTGTAGCGAGTGTATATAGCTCTTGCAGTGAGATCATTAGGATTTCGTCTTGTTTTGGCGTGCAGTCGGTCTCGGTGTCTAGAGCAACGTAGAAGGATTTCGTCTTGTTTTGGCGTGCAGTCGGTCTCGGTGTCTAGGAGTCATCATCCAGGGCTGGATTGTAAATTTAGATCGACTAACAGTTATAGTTTCTGAGTGTGATTCCAAAATACCAGATAATATTGCATCAAACTCATCGACAGCTTCATTCACCAGTTTTTTAGAAGTAACAGTTGACCAGTCAATTTTTTCAGATACTCTTCTATTGCTTGATAGTTAATTTTCTTCATGATACGTGTAGGTTTTTTATGTTTCGGTTGATTTAAATGTACCCCAGCCAGAATAAGATCATGGTCTGTGATATCCGATTTACATATTAAAGATTCAGAATAATATTTAGAGGTGATATTAATATGATCAAGACATGTATCCTTTCTCGTTGGCTTGGTGACCGTAGGGGACAAGTTAAGTTCTGCCAGCAAGCATAGGTAGCGAGCGCTGTAATCCTGTTTACTATCAGGGCATATATTGATATTAATGTCTCCTACAACTATCTTACAATTACCATTACCATTGTTCTTGAGGTTGTTTTCTAGAAAGTCCAAAAATGGGTCAATGTTAGTGAAAGAGGGAGAACGGTATATAGCGTATAGAGTAACTTGTTTATTTAAGGTTACGCACAGACAATTGGCCTCAGCGAAATCAGGCTCTTTTACCACGCACTCCCACCGATCGCTGACGTACACCACGACGCCACCAGCTTGATTAATGAACTTCGTTGTTCTATGAGAAGTGTAACCGACTATTTGTGGGATTATAGAATCTTCATGTATCCAGCACTCAGTAAGGACGATCACGTCCAAATTTATCATTAACCTAGCCAGAAGCACAAGGAAAGCATTGAAGTTTTTGTTAAGACTTCTTATATTCAGAGTAAGCACTTTGAAAGAAAATTTGTCAATTATGTGCAGACAATCTTCAGGTAAGTCGAATGTGTGACATGGAATTTCAGCCTGATCAATTTCATATAAAATGCTAGGATCTAAAGACGTGCCCGTTATAACATTTGAAAACAAACAAGTAATTAGGTGCGATTATTGAAATTCCTGTCAGGAAATATATAAATTTGTAAATGGGAATAGTGTATAAAATAAGCGCGTGTGTGTGTATGTCAGTGTGAATGAGTAGGGGTTGTACCTCGCCATCCCAGGTCCTATTGCATAATAAGAAAAGGAAACAAGTAATATTAAGTGTCATATACAGAAGCTTCTTAGGGTGCAAGGGTCTCTTTAGGCTGCTCCGGATCACTGACGCTGTCCTCACCCAATATCCTATCAAGGTCATCGGAGGTTTTAATGGGGATTGCTTGGGATCCTGGTCCTCTGCCGTCTTGCTTTCGAATGTATATAGTCCCGCCGTGAGTCCAGCAGTGTTTATAGTTCGCCTCGGACGCTCGGGCTCTACTTTCGCGAAACAAGGCCCTACCTATTCTCTCGTGTGAGACGTTCATTGAAATAGATTTTGGCAGGCGGGCCGTCAATGTCGATGTCATTCGTGTTGAGGCGTCTTGATCTTGCCGCTTTATAAAATTTGTCTCTCGTGCGCCTTGTGGTGAAGCGAACGACGAGGGGCCTTGAACTGGTGCCCTCTCTCCGCCGGCCAGCTCGGGAGACATATTCTATGTCCGTTTCTGTAATACCAAGGCCGATTTTCGCAGCTGTGACCATAACAATGTGCTGCGGGTTCTCGTTCTGATTTTCCGGAACGCCAGCAATTTCGACCTCGTTCCTAAGAGATTGTTGGGCCTGGTAGTTGAGCTGGTGCTCCAATTCAAACACCTTGTTCTTAAGTATCAGAACTTCAGCAGCTTTTTCTTCGGCCGCTTCTAACCTCTCCTCACAAGAGTTAAGTTTGGAAGTTACCTGTTGTAATTGATTTTCGCAGCGGGTTATCGCCAGGATCGCGTTATCCAGTTTCGTCTTCATGCAGCTAACGTCTTGCCTGAGCAACTGGATTTCGGTGGTGAGTGCGGTGAGCGAGTCAGCCTCAGCCGCAGGTCCCTCTACTGACGCAGGAGCGCACGACGTATCTTTCTTCTTCTGAGTCACGCTATCTACAATCGGGTTACTTCGTACCGGCGTAGAGGTGTTGTCCCCTCCCTTCTTTTCAACGCTGCGACACTCGGGGCAAATCCATTTATCTCTGGTTTCTTTATTTAAGGAAGTGAAGTTAATACACTGGTTACAATATAGTTTTTTACAAGCAACTGCGTTACAGGTTATGGAAAGTTTAACAACAACTTTATCATTACACCCGGCACAAGTTTTTCCGCTTCTTCCGGTGTAGTGTGTGTACTACACCTCACCCACACACGTGTATTCGTCTACTATATAAGCTGTCACTTAGGTTATTTGAGGGAATATAACTCTATACTCCGAGATAGTTGTTTGATTCAACGTCCCACATCACATGGCGACCCTGCCAGTGCGGCCTTGTGCTGCACTGGCGGCGCGCCGCGCCGCGCCATTGCAACCAAGGCCAAGGATATAATTAAAAAATATATATTGAAGGACACTTTATGGATTATAATATTTATAATACTTCAGTGTGGACTATTGAAATTTATATTTTCGGTGAATTTAATTGGTGAAACTTTCTCATTTAAAAAAAAAGTTATAAAAAATCGGTGACTTCGGACGCATTACCTACCAGTGTAAATTCAGTGTTCAATTCCGGACGAGAAATGAAGTTCGTAGACTTCGTTAAGAGGTGATGTTAACAAAACTTTTTTGATGATAAGTACGAACTTATCATACGAATGTGAACGTAAGTGATATAAACTGGCTCGATTTAAACACAGTGAAATAAGGGATAAAAGGATGGTATGCAGCAGGGGGTTGTTGGTGTCGTGATGTCGCTGGACGCAGATGCTGGCACAGCCAGTATATTCCGGCATTGCCAGCACAGGATGGATTGCTCATGGCCTTATCTCAGGTCCTGGGCAGGCGAGTAGCGAGGACAATACAACGTTAATGTGGAAAAGTGTGTAATAAAAGTAAAATAGTGAACAATTTGTGTCTTATATGTAAAGGACATCGAATTATGTCTAATATTTTGTGTTTGTTTTAAGTACTAAGGTTTTGTTAGGTAAGTGATATAATCAAGAATAGTTACAAAAAATGTACGAATTAGGCAACGGATTCAGATTTTTTTTTTTAAGTGACCCATATAAAATTCCGTTTTATAACGAAATTAATGTAGTGTGTGTGTTAAAAAAAAAAAAAAACTTTTTCAATTTGTTGATTTGATATACAAGAACAATTATAGAGACATACTTTCATTCTTTATGCATTTATGGCGCATGACGGCGGCGCGTGTACTCCTTTTATGGATCGGTAGGCGCCGTCTGTTATTTCAGCTCACATTACATAGTTGTCAGGTCATAGATTGGTTAAAGTATATTAGTAATACAATTAAATTTTAAAGTAATCGATAGGTACATTTCAGATTTAAACATATTGAAGTAGGTCAAAATAATAAAGTTACTTAAAATAAATAAGTTAATGTTATTTTTACGTGTTTTTTACGAATGAGCAATTTGTTTTTGTATCGGAATAGACTTTTTTTTTACACGGTTCTGACAAAATATAAAAAAAAATATATGAATAAATATTGAGCTTATTGACATGACTTGACAACACTTTTATATAACAGCGAGATATTGTAAAGGTCGGAATTTTTTGTGAGAAGTACAGGTAAGTGCTAAAGAGTTAACGTTGGTTTTAAATGAATGATTTTGAAAGGTTTGTAAAGTGAAATAATGATTCGTTTGGTCTTAAAATGGAATGGAAAACAAAAACATTTAAGTTTTTCTAAGGACCCTGGCCTGATCAACTAGGAGTTGCGGAAAATCTTATATGTTGATGTTTTCGCGGTGTGTAATTGCGTGATTGGGGTTTGAACGTTTTGATTTTGTAAGAATGAAATGTGAAAGAAATTGCGTAAAATAAAATATACCTATCGCAACAACAATGACCCGAGAGGCGGTGTTGTGCGACTAGGTTAACAAGGGTACGCCAGGGTACAAGGCAGGCTAGGGAATCCTTGGAGATCTGATCATGATTCGGTCGAGTACCAATCGTGAAGACTCCTTGGACACATGGAAGGTTATTATGTAAGGAAGTGTTAAAAGAACTGCCTGTATGAGAAATATATTGTATGTGTGCGCGCTTAAAAAAATATCCTTGTACCCTGAGCAAATAAATATGTTGTTATTGATAGGTCGGCCGACCACGAATGCAAGCGTTGCGTACCCTTGACCCTTGATTTAAGTGAAGCATTGAAGATGCCACTTTATGACGATATTTAATGTTGAATAAAATTAATATAATACATGTACTCTTAACTATAGACGCGTCATACTAAAATACAAATGTAAAACAATGAATGCAAGTTACAAATAAACTTATTAATATCAAATATAATAAATGGTACCAAGGACAAAAACATGTATTGTAATACATACTTGACATGCGACTCGTAGTGTATTGACGAATGCACTACGGCATTTAAAAATGTGATTATTACTAATTAGAGAGTATACATTTAGTTATGTAGTAAATAAACTTGTCTTATCGTGTTAACTTGTAAGTTGAAATTGTTTGTTTTTCTAATTACGGTTGTGTAAATTACATATATTATTTTTACACGAATATGTGTACTTCACGAATAAATAGCTATAAAAAAAAATCCGTTGTTTCAACTTTATCACTGTAGCTATATTATTATTGTTTTGTTTTATTTCGTCAAAAAAAAAAAAAGCACAGTGCTTTATAAAATCGAAAAAAATCTTTAAACTGGATCTGAATTTAAATGCAATTTTTTTTTCTCTGAAAAAAAAACTGGTTTTTCTTTTTGTGTTGGTATATTTTTAGTTAATATTAAACAGATTCTTTATATTATAGACTATTTTACTATACTTTGTTAAACACTATTTTTATATCGTAGTTATCTTTGGATCCAATTATACTCTTATAACAAATGTATCAAAGTATAATTATTTTACCAAAAAAAAAAAAATGATTAACTTTTGAAAACTTATTTTAATCATTTTTTTTTCATCAAGAAGGGAGGTGTAGTGTGTGTACTACACCTCACCCACACACGTGTATTCGTCTACTATATAAGCTGTCACTTAGGTTATTTGAGGGAATATAACTCTATACTCCGAGATAGTTGTTTGATTCAACGTCCCACATCACACCGGACATTTCAATTTCCTCTCTACCACGAGATTACACTCAAAGTTGCACTGTCGTTAATGTATCGCTAAGTTATCGCTGATACCGTGGTACGGGGGCGCACGGCAACTGGGTCCAGCGAGCGGCCGCAGCGGCGTGTATGACTCACCGCGCAAGTGATAAGCGCTCACAGTAACACGGCACGGTAGCGATGGGATTTTTAAAAGTAATATCGGTATAGTCGTTTAACAAAGTAGCACTGTTAATAATAACACTTTGTTCTATTAATATTTAATTATCACAAATACTGTTTTTTATGTTGATTTTATCACTATTACTAGACTTTTAGATTTAAATAACGGGAGCGACAGCAAGACAGTGTTGTTTCTTTAGCGCGCGGCGCTACCCCCCTCCATTTCCTTTCCATTTCCTCCCACGGACGCTCCGGCTGTGGAATGAGCTCTCCTGCCGAGGTATTTCCGATGAACTACAGTATGGGGTTCTTCAAAAGAGGAGTGTACAAGTTTCTAATGGGTCGGCAACGCGCATGTGACACCCCTTGAGTTACAGTCATAATTCATAATTTTTATTGGTAAAAGTAAATTACATTTCAGAGGTTACATTACATTTCATTGTGTCAAATATCAATAAAAATAATAACAATAGGTAGTTCAATTAAATGGTTATATAATACAACGTATTCACTGAATACCTACATTAGAAAATGGTCACTGAATACATTAGAAAAAAGTCGTTCATAGGTTACGGTGACCGTTTTCCATCAGGCGGACCGTATACCTGTTTGCCACCGACGTGGTATAAAAAAAAGAGGCAGGCTGCGTTTCGATCGGCGTCTAGCGTCAACGATTCGGTTGGCCGTAGCCGAATGGCATTTCTCCGACGCGAAACGAAAACGAAACGCCGCGAATGGTAGTCTTGCTCTGTAGCGCTAATAACGCAAGAGCGATAGAGATAGATATCTACTAGCGTTTCGTTTCGTGAGCGTTTGTGCCATTCGGCTACGCACCCTGGACCTTCAATCGTAATCGATGAGAACTTTCAATGAAATACCATAGTGAGTCTAGTGAAAAAGGGTATAGGTAACTCAAATTGACTAGGTGAAAAAGGTCACAAGTCTGAGGTGGCACTTGTGCCCTTTTTCACCGAGTCAATTTGAGTTACCTATACCCTTTTTCACTAGATCCACAGGATTATTATTCTTATCACAGAATTCAGTAACTTAAAAAGCAAAGCTAATTGATCCAAGTGATAACGTTAGATATTGCCAATTGTTATCACATCACCTGTTTGCCATTTTTTATAAAGATGATATAACCAAATAGAAGCCCTACTTATCTAATTATCCCCACTTACACGGACTTATCACTTATCATTGTTTTTATTTTCTTCGGAAAACCAACACCTTAATAAAATAATACAACTATGTTAACCAAACTATTTATGTATCAGTCGGCCTTTTTTAGGGTTCCATGCCAAAAAGTTATGGTGCCGCTCTGTTCGTCTGTCTGTGGGTCCGTCTGTCACATTCCTAAATATCTCAAAAACGACTTATGCTATCGCTTTGAAATTTGGAATAGTTGTTAACATTGTTAACTTCTACAAATTGTACATATCAAAAATATAGTTTATAATTTTTTTGTTGTGGAAAAAAAAGACTTTTGAAGGAAAATGTAAAAAAAAACATGAAATTATTTTAACTTTTGAAAGTTACGGATACGGAACCGCGACCATGGCCTAGTATGAAAGTGCGCACACGAGGCGACGCAACTTTTCATACAAATACGAAAGTCGCCGAGCAACTGTTGCCCCCGTGGGCGCGCAGCGCACCCTTAGCTAGTTACCCTGTAAACAAGTGGCCAATCGTTGACGCTCTAGTCTGTGACGAACAGTTATGGAATGGATTTAGTAAAAAAACAACAATAACCTAAAACTAATATTTTATTACTTTTATCACTTGATACTTACGTTTCGTAATCTTAACTTATAGGTAATATTGATTAAAGCTAGCAGTCGAAAGTCGTTTATTTTATATATTACTAGGGATTTCTTTAAAATAAAGGCAAAATATCTTATTCTCATGGATACTGACATGTTTGAGTCTGAGCTCAAAATAACTAGCAGCATAGATGAATAAGTAAGAGAAGAGTTCTAACTCATAGTTATAGTGACATCTAGCGACAATCACGCGTCAATCACGCGTCAGTCACGCGTCAATCACGCGTAACAACTAGCGTAAATTATCAGTACTGCTATTTGACCATAGATGTCGCGACGAACGAAGAGTCTAATGCTCACCAATTTTTAGGTAATATTACAATAGTATTAATCAGTATTCTGTTTTAAATTGCTTCTGCTTGTAATATAAGTTGTAAACTGTTCTAATATAAAATTTTTGGCACACGAGACACTGTTGACACCTAGTATCGAGTAGTGGTACTGATAATTCACGCCATTTGTATTATGTTACTATAACTATGCCTATACAAATAATTCGCATTTACTGATGTATGTAGAACTCTGCCCTTACTCATTCCTCTATGCTAGCTAGCAGTTATAAAATGATAAAAAAGCTCTAAAAACTTATGCGTAACTTCTAGTTTCCACTACACGTCACGTGTCTACCTTTTTAGGCTCCCGTGCCCCCCATAGGTACAAAAGGAATCTAAGGGCCTGCGCACACGGGCAACTGTTGCCGGCGACTTTTTTGTCGCGACCATGGCCTAGTATGAAAGTGCGCACACGAGGCGACGCAACTTTTCATACAAATACTGTCCGTCTGTCAGATTGCAGAATATCTCGAAAACTACTATTATGCTATAAACATTAATAGTTGTTAATAGTCAGTAGCATTAGTTTTGGTTCTACCTCAGAGAGTGCGAGGGTGCCAAGCCTTCGGTAATTGTGTCATATACTTGAAAATTTGGACCCTTGCTTTCGTGTACCGATGGCCGAGTGGTTCGAGGCATCCGTCCGGTTATCGGAGTACGCTGGTTCGATGCCAGCTTGGAACACTTGGATGAATTGGTCATTTTTTCTCTGTATATGACATTTATTTAATGTTTATAGAATAATAGTAGTGAGACTACTTAAAAATACAAATTCAAATATTTTTCTATGAGAAATTGAGAAAAATAGTTTAATTTGATCTAAAATACTATTATGCTTTCGACTTTTTTAGTGGGATAAAGAATCAGAGAAAGAAGTGAGCCCAAAGAGAAGAAAAGAGCTCATCAGAATTTGCAAGAATCGGGGGTTTTTAATTCTCTTAAGACGCTTTATCCACTGAAGAGCTTCTTGACTCCATCAGCTATCTGGTTGGCATAACGGTAACCGCTGAACATGAGACGGTCGAGCGCCGGCGCAGGCTTTATCGAGTCACCAGTCCTGAAAATCCATACTAATATTATAAATGGGAAAGTGTGTGTGTCTGTTTGTTTGTCCGTTTTTCACGGCCAAACGGAGCCACGAATTGACGTGATATTTTAAGTGGCCTTTTGTCTCTTTCTAACGCGTGCGAAGCCGCGGGCAAAAACTAGTTGTACATGTATAAAAGTTGTTCAGATTTTGGTTTTTTATCGTGTGCCGTACTCGCAGGATTCAAATTCAAACTTCGTAAAATCCAAGGGGTCCTAATTCGTATTTTTTTTTTGTCGCCCCCCTCCCTCGAAAAAAGTCTAGATCCGGCGCAGTTTCCTAGGATAAAAGTGCTGTCAAATACCGGTCATCTCCATATAAAATGTATGGGTAGAATATTATACGTTATTTACATTAGTATTATACTTTGATGTTATTATCAGTAATTAAATTATTAACTATAAATAAATATCGAATGCTAAATATCTTATTACATCGGTTGCCAACAAGCATACGGTCTACGATTAGATCAAAAATATTGCATATTTTGAAATTTCATTATTATACTTTTCAATTATACATATGTACTTGAATCTGTTAATTATATCGGTAAGGTACTCACAACCCCACAACACAAGCAGTTTTGAGCTTACCGTGGGACTCATTCAATCAGTGTAGGAATATTATATTACTATTTATTTATTCAATTCAATTCAATTCAATTCAATTCAATTCAATATATTTATTTCGAAAATTAACCATAGAGGAATAAGAAAGGGAAGAGTTGTAACACCATACATCAGTAAATGCGAGTTATTTGTATAGGCATAGTTAAGTGACATCTAGCGACAATCACGCGTCAAATAGCGTGAATTACTCGATACTAGGTGGCAACAGTATCTCTTCTGCCAAAAATTTAATATTTGGACAGTTTACCACTTAATATTACATGCAGAAGGAATTGAAAACAGAATACTGATTAATACTATTGTAATATTAGCTAAAAATTGGTGAGCATTAGACTCTTCGTTCGTCGCGACATCTATTGGCAAGTAGCAGTACTAATAATTTACGCTAGTTGACGCGTGATTGTCGCTAGATGTCACTTAACTATGCCTATACAAATAACTCTCATTTACTGATGTATGATGGAGTTAAAACTCTTCCATTAATTCTCTCTATGTTTATTAGTATTAAAAGTAAAAAGTGTTAGTTACCGGCATTTGATCGTCCAAGGCTTGTCTATGTAGTAGATGTGCAAAGACACGATGCCGTACGAGCCCGCCCACTCGTACAGACACGGAGGGCCGAACGGGATCGTGAGCTAGACAAATAGAATATGAACTTAGTTATCACTTTCAGTATCACGCTAAAATAACATTATAATACTATTGCCTGTAACACTATTTTTTAATTATACGTGAATTTGTAACTCGAGAAATTTCTTGTAAGGGGGCATCCATTAATCACGTCATACGTTTTGGCTTATTTTAGACTCCTCACCCCTCTCCATGGTGATTTTTGGTGATATTTTCAGGACCCCCACTTACGTACTTAAGTACACGTGATGAGGAAAAACTAAAAAATATCTTTGAAAATTAAAAATAACCGACTGCACACAGCTTTTCGAAACTGTTTAAGTACTTACAGAAAAGAATAGCGCAGAAATATGGTTTTTTGTTTACTAACTATACGTAGTATAGTGTAGCACAGAGGAACAAAAAAACACGTGATATGTACCTCAACCCAACCCTCTGCCTCCCCCATGGTGATCGTTGATGATTTTCCCCTATATCGTATGACGTGATTAATGAACGCCTACTAAGTAGGTACTTAAATATAATAATTTAAAATAAATTTATCTCTAAAATCTAAAAGATGCTGTGACGTCTTTTAAAAGGTTGTTTTTGGTTTTATCTCGACATCGCCAAGGGTAAGGGCTTTCATATTCCAACCCTTGTGGGTTTTTATCGCCGTTTGTGCACTGTGTCCCCGGTTTTGCATGTTCCTAATTAAGGTCCTTTTGTGCTTATAATGTATCTAAAGCTGATATTATTTGAATGAAGAGTTAATTAGGCGGTTCCACACAGAGCGAGACATTAAGCCGTTTTGCGCGGCCGACCAACTTGCCTCGGCCGAGGCAAGTCCAAATTTGACGATTGCCGCGCCAGGAAATGCCTCGCTCTATGTGGGCCCGGCTATTAAGAGTTGTCGGCTTATTTAGAATAATTTAGATCTCTCCTCAATGGGACGGGCATTGCCTAGAGTGTGGAGGTCAGCAAAATTGTAACCATGATGTGTTCATTTGAAAGAAATTTTACGAAAGCGACTGCTGCAAATAAATAATATTATATTAGAATATTATATTTGACGACCGGTCTGGCGCAGTCGGTAGTGACCCTGCCTACTACGCCGCGCCGCGGTCCTGGGTTCGAATCCCGGTAAGGGCATTTATTTGTGTGATGAGCACAGATATTTGTTCCTGAGTCATGGACGTTTTCTATGTATATAAGTATTTATATATTATATATATCGTTGTCTTAGTACCCACAACACAAGCTTTCTTGAGCTTACCGTGGGACTCAGTCAATCTGGGTAAGAATGTCCTTATAATATTTATTTATATATTTATTATATTATAACCGATTAATCATGAAGTTTTGGGAGACCAGGTAAATACCTAAATATCAGCAGCGGCTGCTTCATACAAGCCGATTCCCGCCGGCTTGCCTAAAATTGATTACTAGTAAAGTACCTAATGTTAAGGTAGGTTTCTTTTTGCTTTGGTGTTGCCTAGCAGAAATTTTCACCAGCCGCCACTGCTATATACACATTATCATCATCATCATGTCAGCCCTTTATCGCCCACTGCTGAGCATAGGCCTCTCTTCTAGTACGCCACTTGTCCCGGTCCTGAGCTAGTCTCATCCAGTTGTGACCCCCAATTTTCCAGATGTTGTCCACCCAAAGAGCTAACGGATGCCAAGCGCTTCTTCGGCCACCATTCCGTGAACATTTTAGTCCACTTATCATCACTCTGCCTAGTAGGGTGGATCAAAAAACACTTTTTTTGGAATTAGCAAACCTAATAGTTATCAATCAATGACCCTTAGTCTATGAAGCCTTTGTGCAAAATTTCAGCTTTTTTAATCAACATCTTCAGCCCCCGCATTAGGTTTGAAATTTTGAAAATCTCATACAAACCTGAAAATTCAACTTTCAGATAAAAAAAAAATCGGTTGTATTATGTATATGTTATTGATATGATATGTATCAATAACATATACATAATACAATTTTTTTATTGATATGATATGTATCAATAACATATACATAATACAGCCGATTTTTTTTTATCTGAAAGTTGAATTTTCAGGTTTGTATGAGATTTTCAAAATTTCAAACCTAAAGCGGGGGCTGAAGATGTTGATTAAAAAAGCTGAAATTTTGAAAATTCATCATTGTTTGATAACTATTAGGTTTGCTAATTCCAAAAAAAGTGTTTTTTTGATCCACCCTACTAGGCAGAGTGATGATAAGTGGACTAAAATGTTCACGGAATGGTGGCCGAAGAAGCGCTTGGCATCCGTTAGCTCTTTGGGTGGACAACATCCGGAAAATTGCGGGTCACAACTGGATGAGACTAGCTCAGGACCGGGACAAGTAGCGTACTAGAAGAGAGGCCTATGCTCAGCAGTGGGCGATAAAGGGCTGACATGATGATGATGATAATGTGTATATAGCAGTGGCGGCTGGTGAAAATTTCTGCTAGGCAACACCAAAGCAAAAAGAAACCTACCTTAACATTAGGTACTTTACTAGTAATCAATTTTAGGCAAGCCGGCGGGAATCGGCTTGTATGAAGCAGCCGCTGCTGATATTTAGGTATTTACCTGGTCTCCCAAAACTTCATGATTAATCGGTTATAATATAATAAATATATAAATAAATATTATAAGGACATTCTTACCCAGATTGACTGAGTCCCACGGTAAGCTCAAGAAAGCTTGTGTTGTGGGTACTAAGACAACGATATATATAATATATAAATACTTATATACATAGAAAACGTCCATGACTCAGGAACAAATATCTGTGCTCATCACACAAATAAATGCCCTTACCGGGATTCGAACCCAGGACCGCGGCGCGGCGTAGTAGGCAGGGTCACTACCGACTGCGCCAGACCGGTCGTCAAATATAATATTCTAATATAATATTATTTATTTGCAGCAGTCGCTTTCGTAAAATTTCTTTCCAATGAACACATCATGGTTACAATTTTGCTGACCTCCACACTCTAGGCAATGCCCGTCCCATTGAGGAGAAATCTAAATTATTCTAAATAAGCCGACAACTCTTAATAGCCGGGCCCACATAGAGCGAGGCATTTCCTGGCGCGGCAATCGTCAAATGTGGACTTGCCTCGGCCGAGGCAAGTTGGTCGGCCGCGCAAAACGGCTTAGTGTCTCGCTCTGTGTGGAACCGCCTAATTAACTCTTCATTCAAATAATATCAGCTTTAGACACATTATAAGCACAAAAGGACCTTAATTAGGAACATGAAAAACCGGGGACACAGTGCACAAACGGCGACAAAAACCCACAAGGGTTGGAATATGAAAGCCCTTACCCTTGGCGATGTCGAGATAAAACCAAAAACAACCTTTTAAAAGACGTCACAGCATCTTTTAGATTTTAGAGATAAATTTATTTTAAATTATTATATTTAAGTACCTACTTAGTAGGCGTTCATTAATCACGTCATACGATATAGGGGAAAATCATCAACGATCACCATGGGGGAGGCGGAGGGTTGGGTTGAGGTACATATCACGTGTTTTTTTGTTCCTCTGTGCTACACTATACTACGTATAGTTAGTAAACAAAAAACCATATTTCTGCGCTATTCTTTTCTGTAAGTACTTAAACAGTTTCGAAGAGCTGTGTGCAGTCGGTTATTTTTAATTTTCAAAGATATTTTTTAGTTTTTCCTCATCACGTGTACTTAAGTGCGTAAGTGGGGGTCCTGAAAATATCACCAAAAATCACCATGGAGAGGGGGGGGAGTCTAAAATAAGCCAAAACGTATGACGTGATTAATGGATGCCCCCTTACAAGAAATTTCTCGAGTTACAAATTCACGTATAATTAAAAAAATTAAGGTAGGCTGCGTCAGGGACACAGCCGCGATGGATAACGTGAAACGTTGTGTGGACCACCGCTACTGAGGAGGGTACGTAACTAACTAGCGAAGGCCGCAGGCCGAGCTGCGGATAGACAGTGCTCCCAGGTATAACAATAATAAGTGTCTAATAACAAAAAATAAAACCGCCTTCAAAAATAAGCCAGCGAAGGCCGAAAGCCGAGCTCCGCGTAGGGCCGAAGGCCCGGAGCGTCCTCGTGGCGCTCCCAAGTACGCGAGGCCGCAGGCCGAGCTGCGGACAGATAGTGCTCCCACACAGAGCAATAATAAAAGTATCTAAAAAGCGAAGCGGCGGGCCGGAGGCCCAACGCTGAGCTTCGAAACCCAGCGAAGGCCGAAGGCCGAGCTCCGCGTAGGGCCGAAGGCCCGGAGCGTCCCCGCGGCGCTCCCAAGCACGCGAGGCCGCAGGCCGAGCTGCGGATAGATAGTGCTCCCACACAGAGCAATAATAAAAGTGTCTAAAAAGCGAAGCGGCGGGCCGGAGGCCCAACGCTGAGCTTCGAAACCCAGCGAAGACCGAAGGCCGAGCTCCGCGTAGGGCCGAAGGCCCGGAGCGTCCCCGTGGCACTCCCAAGTACGCGAGGTCGCAGACCGAGCTGCGGACAGATAGTGCTCCCACACAGAGCAATAATAAATGTGTCTAAAAAGCGAAGCGGCGGGCCGGAGGCCCAACGCTGAGCTTCGAAACCCAGCGAAGGCCGAAGGCCGAGCTCCGCGTAGGGCCGAAGGCCCGGAGCGTCCCCGTGGCGCTCCCAAGTACGAGGCCGCAGGCCGAGCTGCGGACAGATAGTGCTCCCACACAGAGCAATAATAAAAGTGTCTAAAAAGCGAAGCGGCGGGCCGGAGGCCCAACGCTGAGCTTCGAAACCCAGCGAAGGCCGAAGGCCGAGCTCTGCGTAGGGCCGAAGGCCCGGAGCGTCCCCGAGGCGCTCCCAATTACGCGAGGCCGCAGGCCGAGCTGCGGACAGATAGTGCTCCCACACAGAGCAATAATAAAAGTGTCTAAAAAGCGAAGCGGCGGGCCGGAGGCCCAACGCTAAGCTTGGAAACCCAGCGAAGGCCGAAGGCCGAGCTCCGCGTAGGGCTGAAGGCCCGGAGCGTCTCCAAGAGGCTCACAAGTACGCGAGGCCGCAGGCCGAGCTGCGGACAGATAGTGCTCCCACACAGAGCAATAATAAAAGTGTCTAAAAAGCGAAACAGCGGGCCGGAGGTC